>NC_091770.1:58761516-59386516 GCF_029378745.1 Bos indicus
ATTAGTTTTAATTTTAATATTCCATTACTTCTGTGATTTTTAACCTAGTAAATTTTGTGAAAAATTTTCTATTTGAGTGGTCTACAGAGTTTCTTTATTTTTAATCATAATTTTTTTTTTTTTTTGCACACTACCATAGTAGAATGGGAAAGACTAGAGATCTCTTCAAGAAAATTAGAGATACCAAGGGAATATTTCATGCAAATATGGGCTCAACAAAGGACAGAAATGGAATGGACCTGACAGAAGCAGAAGATATTAAGAAGAGGTGACAAAAATACACAGAAGAACTGTACGAAAAAGATCTTCACGACCCAGATAATCACACTGGTGTGATCGCTCACCTAGAGCCAGACATCCTTGAATCTGAAATTAAGGGGGCTTTAGGAAGCATCACTATAAACAAAGCTAATGGAGGTGATGGAATCTCCATTGAGCTATTTCAAATCCTAAAAGATGATGCTATGAAAGTGCTGCACTCAGTATGCCAGCAAATTTGGAAAACTCAGCAGTGGCCACAGGACTGGAAAAGGTCAGTTTTCATTCCAGTCCCAAAGAAAGGCAATGCCATAGACTGCTCAAACTACTGCACAATTGCACTCATCTCACATGCTAATAAAGTAATGCTCAAAATTCTCCAAGCCAGACTTCAGCAATATGTGAACCATAAACTTCCAGATGTTCAAGCTGGTTTTAGAAAAGGCAGAGGAACCAGAAATCAAATTACCAACATCCGCTGGATCATCAAAAAAACGAGTCCCAGAAAAACCTCTATTTCTGCTTTATTGACTATACCAAAGCCGTTGACTGTGTGGATCACAATAAACTGTGGAAAATTCTGAAAGAGATGGGAATACCAGACCACCTGACTTGCCTCTTGAGAAATCTGTATACAGGTCAGGAAGCAACAGTTAGAACTGGACATGGAACAACAGACTGGTTCCAAATAGGAAAAGGAGTCCGTCAAGGCTGTATATTGTCACCCTGCTTATTTAACTTCTATGCAGAGTACATCATGAGAAACGCTGGGCTGGAAGAAGCAGCTGCTGCAATCAAGATTGCCAGGAGAAATATCAATATCCTCAGATATGTAGATGACACCACCCTTATGGCAAAGTGAAGAGGAACTAAAAAGCCTCTTGATGAAAGTGAAAGAGGAGAGTGACAAAGTTGGCTTAAAGCTCAGCATTCAGAAAACGAAGATCATGGCATCTGGTGCCATCACTTCATGTAAATAGATGGGGAAACTTGAAAACAGTGAGAGAGTTTATTTTGGGGGGCTCCAAAATCACTGCAGATATTGATTTCAGCCATGAAATTAAAAGACGCTTACTCCTTGGAAGGAAAGTTATGACCAACCTAGACAGCATATTAAAAATCAGAGACATTACTTTGCCAACAAAGGTCTGTCTTGTAAGGCTATGGTTTTTCCAGTAGTCATGTATGGATATGAGAGTTGGACTATTAAGAAGTTGAGTGCTGAAGAAATGATGCTTTTGAACTGTGGTGTTGGAGAAGACTCTTGAGAGCCCCTTGGAATGCACAGTGATCCAACCAGTCCATCCTAAAGGAGATCAGTCCTGTGTGTTCATTGGAAGGACTGATGTTGAAGCTGTAGCTCCAATACTTTGGCCACCTGATGCGAAGGGCTGACTCATTTGAAAAGACCCTGATGCTGGGAAAGACTGAGATCAGAAGGAAAAGGCGATGACAGAAGATGAGATGGTTGGATGGCATCATTGACTCACTGGACATTTTACCAAGATTTTACCAAGATTTTGCTTGTTAAGGGATGGAAAATTTAAAACAAAAATAAATGAATAAATATCTAGGTTCAACATCATTGTGCAGGGAACTCTGGTGTCTCAGTTGCACCTCAGCTGTCCCATCTTATGCAAGGAGGCTGGGCTCCTAGCACCCCAACATCAGTCTGTCATTGGCAACAGATATGAATTCTTACTCTGGGCATTTTTTAGTATGATGGCTCCTGATATACAAAAGGTATATCTTTGAGCATTTTTAGCAGTCATGGAGAAGTATATCTATAGTAAATTGGACCTGGATGAGGCAGTTGCATTACTACTATCATGGACAATGAGAAAATATCTGTCCTGGGTAGTCAGAGGAATTAGTATAACCCTCATTCTGCTTGTAATCAGGACAAGAATTCCTTTCTTCATGGTTAAAAAAAAGCAGTTGCATTACATAACTTCTAAAGTTAATTTCAGCAACATGTTTTGTTAGAAAGACCATGGACTTTTGAATGAAAAATCTGTTCTAACAGTTGTCCACCAGTAATTAGCTTACTTCTTGTTTAATTTTTTTAATCTCTAAAATATGAATAAAATTTCCTAAATCAAATTATCTGAATTTATCTAATAAACCTCTTGGTATAGTCATCATTAATAAATGATTATTTGTTGAAATAACTTTGATTCTGTAGTTCATATAAAAATCTCACTATTTAAGGCTATTAGTACATTTCAAATATGCTTGTGTTTCTACAATCATTTTTAGTTTTTCATCAAATTAGAAGGATTTACATCTCTTGCTTTCTTTTGGTGTTCAATTCTTGAATATGGAACTGAAGAAGACTACATAATTAAGTGCAGTGAAAGTAGTCTAAATTAAAAGAATTTACCAAAGTGATGATGCAGTAATTGCCACATTCTGTTAATTGGATTAAGAGAAAGGCTTTTAAAATCTATAATCTTGAAACTTCCCTGGTCATCCAGTGGCCAAGACTCCAACATTCCCAGTGCAGGGGGCCAGATTCAATTCCAGGTCAGGGAACTAGATCTCACATACCCCAATGAAGATCCTGATACACACGCCATAGCTAAGACTTGGTGCAGCCAAATACATAAATAAATACTAAAGAGTCTATAATCTCCATAATAATCACTATTTTCTACTATTTTTAAAGAGAAAACTCTGCTTCAGTCTATATTCTTCAAACATCACTTGAGCAGATCAACATATTGTATTGTGTTGACTTCTATTATGATATAATTTAATCAATATCAGCAAGATTCTTTGCCTAAAACCCCATGACACTGAATATACACTTTACCTATCATTGCTACTTCTAACAAAACTTTCCTAGCAAAATAGGCAACCAATTTATGGCTCATGATTTGCTGATTTGATTCTTTAATATTACATAAACATAGCATTTATCTTGTTACCATGTCTTTTGTTATGTCTGAAATTTTGTATGGGGATGAGTGCCTCACTTACCTTACAGTAGTCTTATCTCTATTCAGGAGACCAGAATGTCCTCTATGAAAATGAGCTGTTAATAATTCACCATCTTCCATGCAAAGTGATAGTATCAAACGTAGATCTTAGCCTAGAAAATAGAAAAAAGATAAAAATGTCATCTAAATCCTGAGATTAATGACTTCCTTGGAAGAAGTATCTTCTCTAAACCTAAAATTTAGTGTAGTGCTGGAAAAGGTCAATTTTCATTCCAATCCCAAAGAAAGGCAATGCCAAAGAATGCTGAAACTACCGCACAATTGCACTCATCTCACACGCTAGCAAAGTAATGCTCAAAATTCTCCAAGCCAGGCTTCAGCAACACGTAAACCATGAACTTCCTGATGTTCAAGCTGGCTTTAGAAAGGGCAGAGGAACCAGAGATCAAATTGCCAACATCCGCTGGATCATTGAAAAAGCAAGAGAGTTCCAGAAAAACATCTATTTCTGCTTTATTGACTATGCCAAAGCCTTTGACTGTGTGGATCACAATAAACTGTGGAAAATTCTGAAAGAGATGGGAATACCAGAACACCTGACCTGCCTCTTGAGAAACCTGTATGTAGGTCAGGAAGCAACAGTTAGAACTGGACATGGAACAACAGACTGGTTCCAAATAGGAAAAGGAGTACATCAAGACTGTATATTGTCACCCTGCTTATTTAACTTCTATGCAGAGTACATCATGAGAAACACTGGACTGGAAGAAACACAAGCTGGAATCAAGATTGCCGGGAGAAATATCAAGAACCTCAGACATACAGATGACACCACCCTTATGGCAGAAAGTGAAGAGGAACTAAAGAGCCTCTTGATGAAAGTGAAAGCGGAGAGTGAAAAAGTTGGCTTAAAGCTCAACATTCAGAAAATGAAGATCATGGCATCCGGTCCCATCACTTCATGGGAAATAGATGGGGAAACAGTGGAAACAGTGTCAGAATTTATTTTTTTGGGCTCCAAAATCACTACAGATGGTGACTGCAGCCATGAAATTAAAAGACGCTTACTCCTTGGAAAGAAAGTCATGACCAACCTAGATAGTATATTCAAAAGCAGAGACATTACTTTGCCAACAAAGGTTCGTCTAGTCAAGGCTATGGTTTTTCCTGTGGTCATGTATGGATGTGAGAGTTGGACTGTGAAGAAGGTTGAGCGCCAAAGAATTGATGCTTTTAACCTGTGGTGTTGGAGAAGACTTGAGAGTCCCTTGGACTGCAAGGAGATCCAACCAGTCCATTCTGAAGGAGATCAGCCCTGGGATTTCTTTGGAAGGAATGATGCTAAAGCTGAAACTCCAGTACTTTGGCCACCTCATTCGAAGAGTTGACTCATTGGAAAAGACTCTGATGCTGGGAGGGATTGGGGGCAGGAGGAGAAGGGGACAACAGAGGATGAGATGGCTGGATGGCATCACTGACTCGATGGACGTGAGTCTGGGTGAACTCCGGGAGTTGGTGATGGACAGGGAGGCCTGGTGTGCTGCGATTCATGGGGTCGCAAAGAGTCGGACATGACTGAGCGACTGATCTGATCTGATCTGAACTCTAGCATTAAATGTTTCACACATTAATTTATACAGTTAATTATTTTATTTTATTATTTATAGTGATGTCATTCTAAATGTATATTATATTTACGTATCATCAATATAACCATAAGTTTGGATTAAAAAAGTCTCATACTACAAGTTATATTAAACATATGTAGTACTTGTTTGATATTATTTAGGAAGACATATAGGGTGAAAAGAATATAATAGCTTTTTAAAGATAAATCTACCAACCCTTGCCAATAGTTCTATATATTATTCTGTTTTCAGTCTTTATTACAATCTAGTATGTTTTTAAAATAGCTTCTATGATGGTTCCAAAACTTATTAATAGCCCTTGGGGTTTTTTGTGTGAGTTAGCAATAATATCGGGAAATGTTTACCTCAACTCATAGCTGAATGTCGAGTATTCATTGCCCAATATAAATGTTTCCATAAAACATTGGAAGGATTATATAACTGATACTTGGTATAATAGAAACACCACTTGGGTTAAATTTATTTCAAAGCAATTAACTTTCATCCTAGAGAATCATTTCCTTTTTACGTGAGACCTATGGAATTTTAATTAATTTAGCTTTGTAATTGTTTCTACAATCTCATTATTTCAAGTTTTTGAGAAACACAGTGATTTCTAAGTAAATATTGGCAGTTTCTCTGATTTATTTTTTATTTGGCAAACACTGATTAAATGCTGATTCTTTGTAAAATCATATGATAAACAAAGAAATAAGACAGCTCCACAGGGTCATAAAATCCAGCAAAGTAACTGAAAGATATTCATCAGTTCAGTTCAGTTCAGTGGCTCAGTCAAGTCCGACTCTTTATGACCCCGTGGACTGCAGCACACCAGGCTTCCCTGTCCATCACCAACTCCCAGAGCTTGCTCAAACTCATGTCCATAGAGTCAGTGATATCATCCAACCATCACCCTTCATAATTCATTTCAAACCAAGGAAATCTCTGATTAGACTACATGAGACATGCTAGCTATATTTGCGAATGAAAGAGTAAGCACTCCCTGATGATCTTGAAGAGTTTCATGTAAAAGGTAACATAAAATTAGAACTGATAAATAGCAGAAAGAGGTAAGGACCAAATCTGAATTTAAATTCATGGGAACTACTCTGACTGAGGTTCATGGGGATGAAGATGGTTGTGATGTTGAATAATATTAAAACCAATTTATATTAGTTCCTTTCCAACACCATGTAGCTTTATGACAGTAAACACATTACCTATTTTGTCTCTAGGTGTCAGTTCTTCCTTACAAAGTAATGATAATAGTAGCTGATATTTACTGCTTACTATATGCCAAACACTGCATTGAAGGTATTACAAGAGTAATCTCACATAATCCCTTTGCAAAGTTCATAAGGTGAACTCTCATTTTTAGCCAATTAAAGTTGGAGAGGTTCTGTAACTTGCCTAAAATAACTTGCCACTTGCAAAGGGCTGAGCAGGAGTTAAAACTAGATCTTTTTTACTTGAGTTTCTATGATCCTAACTGCCAAACATTTGACCTACCTAACTCTTATGGAGAAGGTTAGCTTTAAAACATGTTTGTGACTTTTGCGCACCTATCTAATCTTGAATGAGAAACAAGCTCAATGTGTAATTTAAAATCTGTTTCTTAAAAAAAAAAAAAAATCTGTTTCTTGTGGGTACTTTAGTTTGATTTCATCACCTCTACCAGAAACCCTAATACACATGATCACCCCAGACATGCACTCACACACTTGCTGTTTGACTTTGGTCATTTCACTTCCTTAACTCTCAACTGCGAAAGTAAAGTAAAATGGAAATTATACTCTTGGAGTTATGTGGAAGGGGTGGTATATAAATAACAGCCACTCTATTCAAGAATCTCTCTGCAATGCAGGAGACCTAGGTTCAATCCCTGGGTCAGGAATATCTCTTGGAGAAGGGAATGGCGACTCACTCCAGTATTCTTGCCTGGAGGATTCCATGGGCAGAGGAGCATGGCAGGCTAGAGTCCATGGGGTCGGAAAGACCCCATGACTGAGCAACTGTCACTCTTTCACTCTTCTCATCTATTTCCAGATTCAATAAAAAAATAAATGTGTAAACCTGATGGATAAAGTATGAATTTTATCACTAATAGAGCTATTTTGAAAATTACTTTAGATCTGCAGATAAATAAGCACGCTAGTAATTCATCTCGTCGGCACAGGAAAATGATAGATTTTCCCATCAGGAGCAGCCTCATTATCACATGACAGAGAGGAGATCAGAACATGTGGATCTAAGGATATGCTGGCTTCTAAGAATGCTATCACTAAGTCTGGAGAAGGCAATGGCAACCCACTCCAGTGCTCTCGCCTGGAAAATCCCATGGGAGGAGGAGCCTGGTAAGCTGCAGTCCATGGAGTCGCAAAGAGTCGGACACGACTGAGCGACTTCACTTTCACTTTTCATTTCCATGCATTGGAGAAGGAAATGGCAACCCACTCCAGTGTTCTTGCCTGGAGAATCCCGGGGATGGGAGTTGGGGTTGCAGAGTCAGACACGACTGAAGCAACTTAGCAGCAGCAGCAGCATCACTAAGTCAGGCATGCTCAATGCCTTATGCAAAGATTACCAAATATAAAGTTTATTCTTCTTCTCATGGGCAAGAATGATTGATGAGTAGGCAGTGGGAAGGTAAAGGTCAGAAGTATTAGTTTGGGTCCATGTATTTCATCACTGCCTGTACAGTGTGCAGTATATGGAGCTCACCATCAAGTTTTGTTTTTGTTTTTGTTTTAGTCAATCTGATGTGAGGCTCAGGCCCTAGCAATCCCTCCATATGAATAATAAAAGGCATGAGGAGAGAATATACCTCTATCAATGCTATCTTATTTCCCAAATACATTGACATAAGATGTAAAGTCACATAATACCTTTCTGGTTTTCAATTTTATTAGCAAGAAAGCAATATTAGAATATATCCCTAGATGGAAATAACAATGACCACCTTTACACAGGAGGTACAGACTTAACATTCATGCAAAAATCAGTATCTCCCACTTCTACTTGTTTAATTTATGACTGGGATAAGAGGGAGCTGGAGTGAAGTGGAACTCAACCTGGAATCATTCCAAGGACAAACTTTTAAATGGCGCTATATTGGGAAATGTTTTATATGTAATTCTAATAGAGCATTATTGTTGGCATTGCCAAAACATACCAATAACATTCTGGGGGCAGGACAGGAACAATAATTCAGCTTTTCCTGTAGTGTTTATTTTTAAAGTATAGCTAGAAATCAACTGCTTATAAATTAATTCTTCAAAGATATTTTCACCAAAGTATAGTGTTTATATGAAATCCCTCATCAGTTTTCAACTCTCTCTCTGTGGATACTTAGTGAGAGGTAATGGTCATAAATCTCAGTACTTCTTCCCATGAACCCCAGGTGTCTGTTTTCCCAGTTTAAAAAAAAAAAGAGATAATTATATTTTGGACAGACATTGTGGATATTTTTTAAAGTAATGCATGTAAAGCCTGCTTTGTTGTATGTATGTGAGAAAAGGATATGAATAAGATAAATTTATATAAGGTAAGTTTCTAATAACCTCACTCACACTGAAGTATTATGGCTCATGATTTTCTTGCTCTAAGAAAAAGCAGACTACTTTTTTCATATAAATAAAGAGAAATGAGGTATAATTATTAATAATACTTGTAAACATTCAAGGAAATTATTAAAAGCCTTAACATTAATAAAATTATAAGGCTTTATTAATCTCTATGCTATAAAAATGATTCTAATTTCTTATTTAGATATGTAGTTTATTTTAATATATTTTCATTCAAATTTTTAACAAAATATTTTTTGATGAAAGAAAAATTTAATGCAAAAATGGACTAAAGGAATATAACATTAATTGTACAATCTTGATGTAGCCAAATGTAGTTTTGGTTATTTATACTATACTTGGAACAATTCTAATCTTTTTGCAATTGTTTCTTCTGTGATTTCAAGGTAATTTGCCATTATTTTAACTTTTATTCCAATTTAGTTACCTCTTTTTAAAAGCATTTTTTTATTCAATTACTTTGGCTAGTACTTTCATAACAGTAGATAAGTCAGATATCTTTTTCTTTAATTGATTTTAATGAGAAGCTCTCCATGATGTAGAATTTTAGCTTTTTTGTGTGATCATCTTTACACGATATTTACTTATCCTTCTATTTAAAAGGCATTGTATTTAGTTAAAAACCATCAGCATGTGCTAGAATTTATTAAATGCTTTTTAGGGACATTGCACCACAATATAGCTTGTTTCACTATAAATTTCCTAAAGTGATGCGTTTTTGTCATCACATTTCTAATACTGGCCACTATCAGAATTTTGCAGTTAAAGATTTTTGTTTTGTCTCTGGTGATTTGGAATATATATATCCTAAAGTGAAAGTCACTCAGTCATGTAAAACTCTTTGTGATCAGAATAAAAGAGTGGGTAGCCTTTACTTTCTCCAGAAGATCTTCCCAACCCAGGGATTGAACCCAGGTCTCCCACACTGCAGGCGGATTATTTACCAGCTGAGCCGCAAGGGAAGCCCAAGAATACTGACTGGAGTGGATAGTCTATCCCTTCTCCAGTGGATTTTCCCAACCCAGAAATGAAACCGGAGTCTCCTGCATTGCATTTGGATTCTTTACCAACTGAGCTATCAGGGAAGCCCCATATACATTGTAAGATCATTAGAATATTTGTTATATCTTGATAAAATCAAGTGAAGTAAAGTGAAAGTCACTCAGTCGTGTCCAACTCTTTGCAACCCAAAGAGAGTTCTCCAGGCCAAAATACTAGAGTGGGTAGCCTTTCCCTTCTTCAGGGGATCTTCCCAAACCAGAGATATAACCCAGGTCTCCCACACTGCAGGCAGATTCTTTACCAGCTAAGCCACAAGGGAAGCCCAAGAATACTGACTGGAGTGGGTAGCCTATCCCTACTCCCGGGGATCTTCCCACAGGAATCGAACCAGGGTCTCCTGCATTGCAAGTGGATTCTTTACCAACTGAGCCATAAGGGAAGCTTAGATACAAGCTTGCAGCAAAGGGAAGGTAATTTGAATAGGAAAAGATTAATGTTAATTAAGAGAAAATAACTCTCTCACATGAAGAAATTCAGCAACCTTCTTCTATACATGGGAAGATGCAAGCTTCTGGTCTTGCTGAAATCACTTATTTCATATATATATATAGCTCTTTGGGGGCAGTTTTGCTTTCTTGTTCACATACTACTTCCTTGTTTACCATAAGAGATGGAAAATGTGGCGATTGCTGCCTCTTATATCCCCCCAGCTCCTGAGGGCTTACCAGGGAGGAAGTAGCTGATAGCTTCCAAACAGCTGGCTTTGTTTCACCTGGGCTTGGAAATTTGCACTTGGTAAAGGCTTACTAGTATAGTAGAAAATATTTCATTTCACAGCCCTTCCTCATGGTCCGAAATTCAACTGGGAGACATTTCATGACCATTGTTTCTTTTTGTCCCATGGCACTGGGAGGCTCATCCCAGGTCAGGCAAAAGTTCTTTATTGATAATGTCACTTCAATGGTTAATTTCTGGATTAATCCTATTGATGGATAATAAAAGATTCTCTAGATCCTCTATCTTCTAACATAATAGGATCCAGGAGATATTTCCCTTATTGCTTCTTCACATAACTAGAATCACATGATTATAATTATTCTGCTTTATAAAATTGACCTATATCTTCAAGGTGTTTCAGTTCAGTTCAGTTGCTCAGTCGTGTGCGACTCTTTGCGACCCCATGAATAGCAGCACGCCAGGCCTCCCTGTCTATCACCAACTCCCGGAGTTCACTCAAACTCATGTCCATCAAGTCAGTGATGCCATCCATCCATCTCATACTCTGTCGTCCCCTTCTCCTCCTGCCCCCAATCCCTCCCAGCATCAGAGTCTTTTCCAATGAGTAGCCAAAGTATTGGAGTTTCAGCTTTAGCATCATTTTTTCCAAAGAAATCACAGGGCTGATCTCTTTTAGAATGGACTTGTAGGATCTCCTTGCAGACCCAGGGACTCTCAAGAGTCTTCTCCAACACCACAGTTCAAAAGCATCGATTCTTCGGTGCTCAGCTTTCTTCACAGTCCAAATCTCACATCCATACATGACCACTGGAAAAACCATAGCCTTGACTAGACAGACTTTTGTTGACAAAGTAATGTCTCTGCTTTTGAATATGCTATCTAGGTGGGTCATAACTTTCCTTCCAAGGAGTAAGCGTCTTTTAATTTCATGGCTGTGGTCACCATCAGCAGTGATTTTGGAACCCAAAAAAATAAAGTCTGTCACTGTTTCCACTGTTTCCCCATCTATTTGACATGAAGTGATGGGACCAGATGCCATGATCTTCGTTTTCTGAATGTTGAGCTTTAAGCCAACTTTTTCACTCTCCTCTTTCACTTTCATCAAGAGGATCTTTAGTTCCTCTTCACTTTCTGCCATAAGGGTGGTGTCATCTGCATATTGGAGGTTCTTGATATTTCTCCCGGCAATCTTGATTCCAGCTTGTGCTTCTTCCAGTCCAGCATTTCTCATGAGGTAGACTGCATATAAGTTAAATAAGCAGGGTGACAATATACAGTCTTGACGTACTCCTTTTCCTATTTGGAACCAGTCTGTTGTTCTATGTCCAGTTCTAACTGTTGCTTCCTGATCTGCATACAAATTTCTCAAGAGGCTGGTAGGTAGTCTGGTATTCCCATCTGTTTCAGAATTGTCCGCAGTTTATTGTGATCCACACAGTCAAAGGCTTAGGCATAGTCAATAAAGCAGAAATAGATGTTTTTCTGGAACTCTCTTCCTTTTTCCATGATCCATCGGATGCTGGCAATTTGATCTCTGGTTCCTCTGCCTTTTCTAAAACCAGCTTGAACATCTGGAATTTCACGGTTCACGTATTGCTGAAGCCTGGCTTGGAGAATTTTGAGCATTACTTTACTAGCATAGAGATGAGTGCAATTGTATGGTAGTTTGAGCATTCTTTGGCATTTGCTTTCTTTGAGACTAGAATGAAAATGATCTTTTCCAGTCCTGTGGCCATGGCTGAGTTTTCCAAATTTGCTGGCATACTGAGTGCAACACTTTCATAGCATCATCTTTCAAGATTTGAAATAGCTCAACTGAAATTCCATCACCTCTACTAGCTTTGTTCGTGTTGATGGTTTCTAAGGACCACTTGACTTCACATTCCAGGATGTCTGGCTCTAGGTCAGTAATCACACCATCATGGTTATCTGGGTCTTGAAGATCTTTTTTGTACAGTTGTTCTGTGTATTCTTGCCACCTCCTCTTAATATCTTCTGCTTCTGTTAGGTCCATACCATTTCTGTCCTTTATCGAACCCATCTTTGCATAAAATGTTCCTTTGATATCTCTAATTTTCCTGAAAAGATCTCTGCTGCTAAGTCACTTCAGTCGTGTCCGACTCTGTGGAACCCCATAGACAGCAGCCCACCAGGCTCCCCCGTCCCTGGGATTCTCCAGGCAAGAACACTGGAGTGGGTTGCCATTTCATTCTCCAGTGAGTGAAAGTGAAAAGTGAAAGTGAAGTTGCTCAGTCGTGTCCGACTCCTAGCGACCCCATGGACTGCAGCCCACCAGGCTCCTCCATCCATGGGATTTGCCAGGCAAGAGTCTGGAGTGGGGTGCTATTGCCTTCTCCGGAAGAGATCTCTAGTCTTTCCCATTCTGTTGTTTTCCTCTATTTCTTTGCACTGATAGCTGAGGAAGGCTTTCTTATCTCTCCTTGCTATTCTTTGGAACTCTGCATTCAGAGGCTTATATCTTTCCTTTTCTCCTTTGCTTTTCGCTTCTCTTCTTTTCACAGCTATTTGTAAAGCCTCCCCAGACAGCCATTTAGCTTTTTTGCATTTCTTTTCCATGGGGATGGTCTTGATCCGTATCTCCTGTACAATGTCACGAACCTTCATCCATAGTTCATCAGGCACTCTATCCGAGTCCCTTAAATCGATTTCTCACTTCCACTGTATAATCATAAGGAATTTGATTTAGGTCATACCTGAATGGCCTATTGGTTTTCCCTACTTTCTTCAATTTAAATCTGAATTGGAAATATGGAGTTCAAGATGTTTAGCTGTCATCAATTTGGCCAGGGGCTTGGTCATACATCATGTATAAGCAGATAACAATATTATAAAATAAACAGATTACACAATACAGATTACACAATACAGCTAATAATGTTGTTAAAATTATAAGTAGGGATTTTAACCTTGAAATTTCAAAATAAATCACCTTCCTAAAAGATCACCAAGACTAGGAAGTGGATCATCAAAGGCAGCAATCTTAGTCTTCATGTGAGTCATTAAATGTGTTACATTTGAAGATGCATCTGGCATGTAAACAGAACATTCAGTTTAAATTATAACACAGTTGTTCCCTTGTGATGCTATAAGGATATAAAGGGCCATATGATTTTGCATTACAACTTTTCTCCTCATAGAAACCTCAGGATTTAGTAGGCCAATAGCCTGGTTGCTATCATTTAAAGCCTTTTGAGTGAAATCTGTTAAGACTTCAATGTGAGAAATAGCATCTTCCAATCCTACTGAAAGCACAAAATAACTGCTAAATGATCATACCAGTGAAATGCAGATCTCTTGGTCCATCTGGCTTGTATTGATGGTAAATTAGCTAGAATTACATCTAAGATTGTACGTAAGTGGCCTTGAGCTCAAGATCAGATCAGTCGCTCAGTCGTGTCCGACTCTTTGCAACCCCATGAATCGGAGCACTCCAGGCCTCCCTGTCTATCACCAACTCCCGGAGTTCACTGAGACTCACGTCCATCGAGTCAGTGATGCCATCCAGCCATCTCATCCTCTGTCGTCCCCTTCTCCTTTTGCCCCCAATAGCTCCCAGCATCAGAGTCTTTTCCAATGAGTCTGAGATGGCCAAAGTACTGGAGTTTCAGCTTTAGCATCATTCTTTCCAAAGAAATCCCAGGGCTGATCTCCTTCACAATGGACTGGTTGGATCTCCTTGCAGTCCAAGGGACTCTCAAGAGTCTTCTCCAACACCACAGTTCAAAAGCATCAATTCTTCAGCGTTCAGCCTTCTTCACAGTCCAACTCTCACATCCATACATGACCACAGGAAAAACCATAGCCTTGACTAGACGAACCTTTGTTGGCAAAGTAATGTCTCTGCTTTTGAATATGCTATCTAGGTTGGTCATAACTTTCCTTCCAAGGAGTAAGCGTCTTTTAATTTCACGGCTGCAGTCACCATCTGCAGTGATTTTGGAGCCCCAAAAAATAAAGTCTGACACTGTTTCCACTGTTTCCCCATCTATTTCCCATGAAGTGATGGGGCCAGATGCCATGATCTTCGTTTTTTGAATGTTGAGCTTTAAGCCAACTTTTTCACTCTCCACTTTCACTTTCATCAAGAGGCTTTTGAGTTCCTCTTCACTTTCTGCCATAAGGGTGGTGTCATCTGCATATCTGAGGTTATTGATATTTCTCCCGGCAATCTTGATTCCAGCTTGTGCTTCTTCCAATCCAGCGTTTCTCATGATGTACTCTGCATAGAAGTTAAATAAGCAGGGTGACAATATACAGCCTTGATGTACTCCTTTTCCTATTTGGAACCAGTCTGTTGTTCCATGTCCAGTTCTAACTGTTGATTCCTGACCTGCATATAGATTTCTCAAGAGGCAGATCAGGTGGTCTGGGATTCCCATCTCTTTCAGAATTGTCCGCAGTTTATTGTGATCCACACAGTCAAAGGCTTTGGCATAGTCAATAAAGCAGAAATAGAGGTTTTTCTGGAACTCTCTTGCTTTTTCGATGATCCAGCGGATGTTGGCAATTTGATATCTGGTTCCTCTGCCTTTTCTAAAACCAGCTGGAACATCTGGAAGTTCACAGTTCACATATTGCTGAAGCCTGGCTTGGAGAAGTTTGAGCATTACTTTACTAGCATGTGAGATGAGTGCAATTGTGCGGTAGTTTGAGCATTCTTTGGCATTGCCTTTCTTTGGGATTGGAATGAAAACTGACCTTTTCCAGTCCTGTGGCCACTGCTGAGTTTTCCAAATTTGCTGGTATATTGAGTGCAGTACTTTCACAGCATCATCTTTCAGGATTTGTAATAGCTCAACTGGAATTCCATTACCTCCACTAGCTTTGTTCATAGTGATGCTTTCTAAGGCCCACTTGACTTCACATTCCAGGATGTCTGGCTCTAGGTCAGTGATCACACCATCATGATTATTGGGGTCATGAAGATCTTTTTTGCACAGTTCTTCTGTGTATTCTTGCCATCTCTTCTTAATATCTTCTGCTTCTGTTAGGTCCTACCATTTCTGTCCTTTATCGAGCCCATCTTTGCATGAAATGTTCCTTTGGTATCTCTGATTTACTTGAAGAGATCTCTAGACTTTCCCATTCTGTTGTTTTCCTCTATTTCTTTGCATTGATCTCTGAAGAAGGCTGTCTTATCTCTTCTTGCTATTCTTTGGAACTCTGCATTCAGATGTTTATATCTTTCCTTTTCTCCTTTGCTTTTCTCCTTTGAGCTCAAGGGAAACCTAAAATATGCCTTCCTAGCTTTCCTGGCAGAAACCATGGCTTAGATTGAACCCACAAAACTATTGAGTCCTATTAGATACCAGCCAATATATTTCTGGATGTCTGACCCAATCTGTTCCATACCAGTCACTGTCTTTAAGAGAAATGGTATACTGGTCGTTTTCATAGGCACCCAGCTTAATTTTCTAGGATTATTAGGTTGATTATCTTCAGTATGGTTAGTTGTTAAATGGTTAATTGTTCTCAACATAGGGGGGCCTTTAGGCTTAGATGGCCATAGCCTGGTGTTAGCCAGATAAATCCACCCCATAACTGAGGAAGCATCCTACCTAATAGTCTAGAGTTTACTTTTTTTCCCTTTTACTGAAATTTAGTCCATTGTTCTGACCGAGCTAGAGTAACCTTAAGAGAAAATTCATATTTATGGCCAGGGTGAGATTAAGTATTTTTGATTGGCCAAGTGAGTGGGTCCTATCTAGTGATATCAGTACTAGCCCAGACACAACTATAATTCCTTTCTACACATGTATGCCTGTGGCAGATTCATTTTGATATATGGCAGAACCAATACAATATTGTAAAGTTTAAAAATAAAATAAAATTTAAAAAAATGAAAAATAAATAAAATAAAATAAAATAAATTTTCTAAGAGCCATCCAACAAGAGCCTTGGAGAGGAAAAATCCACCCAGGTAATATCCAGAGATACTGGATGCAGGTAATTGACCACAAACCCAACAATGTGATCAATTTCTAAAATTTGCATATGATTGTACCCATGACAGAAAAATATTTGATTCATGTGCAAGAGTCCAAGGAACTAAGAAGAAAATGTTATGATCATATGGATCAGGTCCAGCATCTTGGGTCAGTGGTATACTTCTGATGTAATCTTCTATTCATCCTGGCATTGGTGTATCCTAATTATCAGAGCACCATTTTAAGGCAAGTTTGAAGTCAGCAGTTCTCTATATAGACCAGTCTGGTGCAGGAGCCCTTTTTAGGTGGGAAATATGAAACCAAGAGTCATTTCCCTTCAGTATTGCTGTGCATGAGCTAGTTAAAAGAACCTGATAAGGGCCCTTCCATCTAGGTTGGAGGAAGTCCTTTAAATGATGTCTTTTCCTATGTACATAATCTCATGGTTGCAAGTCATGGTATATCTGATCTTCATTTGAGGATATATTACTGCAATAAGCTTTAGAAACCACTTTAGAATGATTTGCCAATACTTTGATTATACCCTTGCAATAATATACCTCCTTTAAGTAATATAGGGTCATATAGTCCTCCATCCAATCTCATCGGTCTCCTTGTAATAATCTCAAAGAGAAACTAATGATGTTTGCCAAAAGAAGAGGATATGAGATTAAGTAGAGCCAGTGGAAGGGCTTTAGGCTAAAGGAAGGCATAAGCATCTGTAATTTTAGCCAAATGAGTTTTAATTGTCCATTTGTCTTATCCACTAACTCAGAAGACTGGGGGTGATACGCACAATGGAAATGTTTCATCTGTTCAGTTCAGTTCAGTTGCTCAGTCGTATCTGACTCTTTGCAACCCCATGTACTGCAGCACGCCAGGCTTCCTTGTCCAACACCAACTCCCGGAGCTTACTCAAACTCATGTCCATCTAGTCAGTGATGCCATCCAACTATCTCATCCTCTGTTGTCCCCTTCTCTTCCTACCCTCAATCTTTGCCAGCATCAAGGTCTTTTCAAATGAGTCAGTTCTTCACATCAGGTGGCCAAAGTATTAGAGTTTCAGCTTCAGCATTAGTCCTTCCAATTAATAATCAGGACTGACCTCCCTTAGGATGGACTGGTTCTATCTCCTTGCAGTCTAAGGAGCTCTCAAGAGTCTTCTCCAACACCACAGTTCAAAAGCATCAATTCTTCCAATCTCAACTTGCTTTATAGTTCAACTCTCACATCCATACATGACTACTGGAAAAACCATAGCTTTGACTAGACAGACCATTGTTGGCAAAGTAATGTTTCTGCTTTTTAATATGCTGTCTAGGTTGGTCATAGCTTTTCTTTCAAGGATCCAGCATCTTTTAATTTAATGGCTGTAATCACCATCTGCAGTGGTTTTGGAGCCTCCCAAAACAAAGTCTGTCACTGTTTTCAGTGTTTCCCCATCTATTTGCATGAAGTGATGAAACTGGATGCCATGATCTTAGTTTGCTGAGTGTTGAGCTTTAAACCAACTTTTTCACTCCTCTTTCACTTTCATCAAGAGGATCTTTATTTCTTCTTCACCTTCTGCCATAAGGGTGTCATCATCTGTGTATCTGAGTGTATTGTTATTTCTCCCAGCAATCTTCATTCCAGCTTGTGCTTCAACCACCCTGGCATTTTGCATGATGTACTCTGCATATAAGTTAAATAAGCAGGATAACAGTATACAGCCTTAACTTATTCTTTCCCAATTTGGAACCAATCTCCTATTCCATGTTGGGTTCTAACTGTTGCTTCTTGACCAGCATACAGATTTCTCAGGAGGCAGGTCAGGTGGTCTGGTAGTCACATCTCTTGAAGAATTTTCCACAGTTTTTTGTGATCCACACAGTCAAAGGCATTGGCATAGTCAATAAAGCAGAAATATATGTTTTTACTGGAATCCTCTCAATTTATCAATGATCCAAAAGATATTGGCAATTTGATCTCTGGCTCCCCTGCCTTTTATAAATCGAACTTGAACATCTAGAAGTTCAAGGTTCACATATTGCTGAAGCCTGGCTTGGAGAATTTTGAGCATTACTTTACTAGCATGTGAAATAAGTTCAATTGTGTGGTAGTTTGAACATTTTTTTGGCATTGCTTTTCTTTGGGATTGGAATGAAAACTGATCTTTTCCAGTCCTGTGACCACTGCTCAGTTTTCCAAAATTGCTAGCATATTGAGTGCACCACTTTCACAGCATCATCTTCAAGGATTTGAAATAGCTCAACTGGAATTCCATCACCTCCACTAGCTTTGTTCATAGTGATGCTTTCTAAGGCCCACTTGACTTCACAACCAGGATGTCTGGCTCTAGGTGAGTGATCACACCATCATGGTTATCTGGGTTGTGAAGATCTTTTTTGTACAGTTGTTCTGTGTATTCTTGCCACCTCTTCTTAATATCTTCTGCTTCTGTTAGGTCCATACCATTTTCATCCTTTATTGTGCCCATATTTGCATGAAAATTTCCCTTGGTATCTCTAATTTTCTTGAAGAGATCTCTATTCTTTCCCATTCTATTGTTTTTCTACATTTATTTGCACTGATCTTTGCGGAAGGCTTTCTTATCTCTCCTTGCTATTCTTTGGAACTCTGAATTCAAATGTGTATATCATTCCTTTTCTCTTTGGCTTTCACATCTTTTCTCAGCTATTTGTAAAGCCTCCTCAGACAGCAATTTTGCCTTTTTGCATTTCTTTTTCTTGGGCTTGCTTTTGATCACAGCCTCGTGTACAATGTTACAAACCTCCACCCATATTTCTTCAGGCACTCTGTCTATCAGATCTAATCCCTTGAATCTATTTGTCACCTTCAGTGTATAATCAAAAGGGATTTGAGCGAGGTTAAGACTTCCCTGGTGGTCCAGTGGCTAAGACTCTGAGCTCCCAATGCAGGGGGCCTGGGTTCAATCCCTGGTCAGAGAACTAGATCCCACATGCCGCAACTAAGACCTAACACAGCCAAACAAAATTTTGTGGCTTCCCTGGTGGCTTAGAGGTTAAAGCATCTGCCTCCAATGTGGGAGACCTGGGTTTGATCCCTGGGTCGGGAAGATCCCCTGGAGAAGAATATGGTAACCCACTCCAGTATTCTTGCCTGGAGAATCCCATGGACAGAGAAGCCTGGTAGGCTACAGTCCATTGGGTCGCAAAGAGTTGGACATGACTGAGCGATTTCACTTTCACTTTCATACCTGAATAGTCTAGTGGTTTTCCCTACTTTCTTCAATTTAAGTCTGAATTTGGCAATAAGGAGTTCATGATCTGAGCCACAGTTAGGTCTGGTATTTGTTTTTGCTGACTGTATAGAGTTTTCCATCTTTGACTGCAAAGAATATAACCAATCTGATTTCATTATTGATCACTTGGTGATGTCCATGTGTAGATTCTTTTCTTCTGTTGTTGGAAGAGGTTGTTTGCTATGACCAGTGCATTCTGTTGGCAAAACCCTGTTAGCCTTTGAACTGCTTTGTTTTGTGCTCCAAGGCCAAATTTGCCTGTTATTCCAGGTATTTCTTGACTTGCTACTTTCTCATTCCGGTCCCCTATAATGAAGAGGACATCTTTTTTGGGTGTTAATTCTGGAATGTCTTGTAGGTCTTCATAGAATCATTCAACCCCTGGCTCAGGAAGATCTGCTGGAGAAGGGATAGGCTACCCACTTCAGTATTCTTGGGCTCAGCTGGTAAAGAATCTTCCTGCAGTGTGGGAGACCTGAGTTCAATCCCTGGGTTGGAAAGACCCCCTGGAGAAGAGAATGGCTACCCACTCCAGTTTTCTGGCCTGGAGAATTCCATTGACCAGTCCATGGGGTCACAAAGAGTTGGACACCACTGAGCGACTTTCACTAATGTATTAAATGAGATTCATCTGAAGGTTTCCTTTATTGTTTACCATAAAAGTAAATGTGGCAGATGGCTGCCTCTCACATCCCCCCAGCTCCTGAGGGCTAACTAGGGAGGAAGTAGTTGATGGCTTCCAAATTGCTGGCCCTGAGTCAAATGGGCTCAGAAATTTGCATTTGGAAAAGGCTTATCTACTAGTAGAGTTGACAAAGTCCCTCTAGTCAAAGCTGTGGTTTTTCTAGTAGTCTTGTATGGATGTGAGAGTTGGACCATAAAGAAAGCTGAGCACCAAAGAATTGGTGCTTTTGAACTGTGGTGTTGGAGAAGACTCTTGAGAGTACCATGGTCTGCAAGAAGATCTTACCAGTCCATCCTAAAGGAAATCAGTCCTGAATATTCATTGGAAAGACTGATGCTGAAGCTGAAACTCCAATACTTTGGCCACCTGATGGAAGAATTGATTCATTAGAAAAGACTCTGATGCTGGGAAGATTGAAGGTAGAAGGAGAAGAGGACGACAGAGGATGAGATGGTTGGATGGCATCACCAACTCAATGGGCATGAGTTTGAGTAAACTCCAGGAGTTGGTGAGGGACAGGGAGGCCTGGCGTGCTGCAGTCCATGGGGTCACAAAGAGTTGGACATGACTGAGACTGAACTGAACTGAAGTAGTAGAGCATAGAGCAGAAAATGTTTCATTTCACAATAAATAATTGTTTACTTTTCTGAAGTAAAATGAAAACTTCTGGCATATTTTTATATTTCTCCTACTAAATATCACATAGTGATGGTGAGAAACCTTGGATTTTAGCTATAGATGATAATTGCTCTTTAAACAAAATATTTCTTTTATTTCAGTGTATTTCCATTGTGTTTTATTTTCATGAGATCAGTAATTAATATATTATGCTAAATATTTTCATTCATAACATATTTTGTTATCGTTTAATATCAAATTCTCTTTTATAAACTGTCATTTTTCTTATTTGTTATTGTTTATTCTAGTTGTTTTTGTCTATTTCTGCACTGGTACACACTTTAATTCCTGGGTTTTTCCATTGTTTCGTGCAGTAAGTCTGGTGCCTCATATTATTTTTCTGATCTCTGTTAGATATCCTTTGATTACTTTTTCCATGTGTACTTTGAAATCATCTCATTAAATTGCCACTCTCCCCCCAATAAAACCTGAAGCTTTTTTTTTTTGTATCACATTAAATTCATTAGTTAACGTAGAAAGAATCAATATATTATTTACCAGTATTATTTGACTGTTCATCTGTTGTTATTCTGTTTTATTTGGGAATATTTAAGTAGCATTAGTACTGTGGCTCATTTTTGAAAAATATATGCCCAGGTAATTTAGTTTTGTTGTTTATTATTTGCTATTTTTATAGGAAGTTTCACTTTTGTACTAAACTTCTGTATTCCTTTTTTTTGTGTATCAGCAGAATAGTAGTTCTTCCCTAACTGACACCATTGCCTTTCTCTTGAATCTATTTTAAGCCATTGTTATTATTAATTCTTTTTTTTTTTTTTTTTTTTACCACCAGTCATTCAGTCAAATGAAGATCCTTGGCACTGGGGTGAGGATGATCTGTGCTGTCTCTGGTCTCTGGCCACTTCTCATAGTCTTTAGTAATTTAATTACCCCATTTCTCTTTCTGCCTCTGTTTCATCACCAGTCATCAAATTTCCTGTCTAAGTTAGATTTGTCCATGGGTCTTTTGGACACTCTTTCCAGTAAATTCACGTGGGATTTTTCTTTCAAGCAGTAAATCACAGGTCCTGCATTCAAATCAGTCTATCCTACAGTGTAGTTTACAGATATTTCTTGAAACATTTGTTTTATGTCATCCTTCTAGAATCAATTTCTACTCATCAGTATACTTCTTCCATAAAATCATTTGGGATAACGAATGAACAGATTAATCTTTCAATTCAAACCATAGTCTCCACTTATCATGCCTGTTTATTTTTTAATTCTTTTAAAGAGAATAGATTAGAGAGCTTTATTAGAATCAAACATAAACTGTAGAGTGTAGAATTTATATAAGAGATGAAAGTATACTGAAACTTCATATTAATTCAGTGTTTAGTATTCATGCCAGATTCTGAGAATATGGACATTACATCTTCAGAGGTTGGAACAGATTGTTCCATAAGCCTCTAGATCCACTATTTTTTTTAAGATGGTTTTAGTGATATCCTTTTCCCAAAGCTTTTGTGACATATGGATGTCATCAATTTATGTCATCAGTGACATAATGAGACAATCATAATTTTTTACAATTTGAAGTGAAATTGGCATTTAACCAATGTCATGACACTAAAAAAAATATTTTCATGATTTTTCTGAAGAAAAAATAAAGGTTATATTTCATTGAAATGATTGTTTTACATGAATTTCTCTACAAGTCCGTAAAATAAGAACTACATCTCCATTTTATTTTGGGGGAAATTAAAACACAAAGAGGTTAAACTACTAATACAAATCATACAACTAACTGTTGGAAGAGCCAACATTAAAAGCTACACTTTCTAACATATTAATAATGTGATAATTAGGCAGGCCAACCAGAGCCTCATTTTGCCATAAACTAATATTTTCTGTTTTTGAAAGAATATCTTAGCAAGGGAATGTACAGGGGCTCAGAATCAGATAGAATAAGTATACTGACATTTCTATCTGGTGCTGTTAAAGTTGTGATTTCTGTTGTGTGCAAGAGACCTTCACAGTCCTGCAAGATTCTCAACAAACTCTCCTGTATTCTTTCAGTATTTCTGACAGGGTTTCAAATGCTAACTTCTTATACTTTGGGATTTAAGACATGAACTAATCTGATAAGCATTTATAATAATTTGTCTCATTATTTAGGTAACCACTGGCTTACAATAAGTTCTATTCAGCTCTTCAATATAAGCCATGGTTTCTTGAACAAAACATTAATTTTGTTATAGGTAGCATAATATGTTTAGATTTAAATTTATGTGTTTTGATTAGATTTAAGTAATATGTTTAGATATTTCTGGTCAACACTTTGTTGGTGAATTTTTATTTTTGTTTCCTAAAGATCAGAGAAACTTGCTATTTAAAAGAATTGGTTTTCTACGTCTAAGACCAAGATACTTTTCAAATTTGACAACATTGAGATCTGCATCCTTGGAAGTAAGGTGATTATGCTGATAAGAAATCAGTCTTTTCTTAGTAATAAAATGAGTTGGCTCTTATTCTCATTTTTTTATCCTCCAGTTGAAACCCAAATCATCCTTATTAGGAGAGTTTTATGGTCTAATTTTTTTAATAGAGTAAAATCTGACATAAATCAATAGAAAATGGAACATTAAACCCCTAAACTTCAAGTGACTTACTCTAGATTTAACCAAACAGTTTTCTTGAAATACTGATGAATGACAAGTAATTACTCAATGTAATGCTTGTCTTTCAACTGAAAAAACAATCACTAAATCTCACATCATGATTTTCAGCAAAGTCCCAAGCAACCCACAAGGAATAAAGTTAAATATTACAAAGACCACAAATTCAGTATATCTTAAGTATATTTATTCTGACTTTGTTCATTGATTTTTTTTGACTTACTTTACATACAATGCCAAATTAGGTTTCCTAAAACAGAGTGAATGATCCTACTTATTACCACTGTATTTCAGGAAATTGGCCTACTGACATGTTAATTCTGCTTGCTAAACAGGAAAGAATTCCAGTCATGGCATTCAGTGACCTAGGCTTTGCTTTGCTACCTCTTGCTGAGTGAATCATCTATCCTAATTATTTAATTCTAAGATTAAAAAGAGTTTTAAAATACCAATTAAAAAGCTTAAATACAATTACTAACAATGATTAAATCAATAAAATTACGTTTCATTTCAGTTCAGTTCAGTCCCTCAGTCGTGTCCGACTCTTTGTGACCCCATGGACTGCAGCATGCCAGGCATCCCTGTCCATCTCCAACTCCCAGAATCTACCCAAACTCATGTCCATTGAGTCGGTGATGACATCCAACCATCTCATCTTCTGTCATCCCCTTCTCTTCCTGCCCTCAATCTTTCCCAGCATCAGGGTCTTTTCAAATGAGTCAGCTCTTCACATTAGGTGGCCAAAGTACTGGAGTTTCAGCTTCAACATCAGTCCTTCCAATGAATACCCAGGACTGACCTCCATTAGGATGCACTGGTTACATCTCCTTGCACTACAAGGGACTCTCAAGAGTCTTCTCCAACACCACAGTTCAAAAGCATCAATTCTTTGGTGCTCAGCTTTCTCTATAATCCAACTCTCACATCCATACATGACTACTGGAAAAACCATAACCCTTGACTAGATGGACCTTTGCTGACAAAGTAACATCTCTGCTTTTTAATATCCTCTCTAGGTTGGTCATAACTTTCCTTCCAAGGAGTAAGTGTCTTTTAATTTCATGACTGCAATTGCCATCTGCAGTGATTTTGGAGCCCCCCAAAAAAAGTCAGCCACTGTTTCCACTGTTTCCCCATCTATTTCCCATGAAGTGATGGGACTGGATGCCATGATCTTCATTTTCTGAATGTCGAGCTTTAAGCCAACTTTTTCACTCTCCTCTTTCACTTTCATCAAGAGGTTCTTTAGTTCCTCTTCACTTTCTGCCATAAGGGTGGTGTCATCTGCATATCTGAGGTTATTGGTATTTCTCCCAGCAATCTTGATTCAAACTTGTGCTTCTTCCAGCCCGGCATTTCTCATGATGTACTCTGCATAGAAGTTAAATAAGCAGGGTGACAATACACAGCCTTGACGTACTCCTTTTCCTATTTGGAACCAGTCTGTTATTCCACGTCCAGTTCTAACTGTTGCTTCCTAACCTGCATACAGGTTTCCAAGAGGCAGGTAGGTGGTCTGGTATTCACATCTCCTTCAGAATTTTCCACAGTTGATTGTGATCCACACAGTCAAAGACTTTGGCATAGTCAATAAAGCAGAAATAGATGTTTTTCTGGAACTCTCTTCCTTTTTCCATGATCCAGCAGATGTTGGCAATTTGATCTTTGGTTCCTCTGCCTTTCCTAAAACTGGCTTGAACATCTGGAAGTTCACGGTTCACAAATTGCTGAAGCCTGGGTTGGAGAAAATTGAGCATTATTTTACTAGTGTGTGAGATGAGCGCAATTGTGCGATAGAGCCCTCTTTGGCATTGTCTTTCTTTGGGATTGGAATGAAAACTGACCTTTTCCAGTCCTGTGGCCACTGCTGAGTTTTCCAAATTTGCTGGCATATTGAGTGCAGCACTTTCACAGCATCATCTTTCAGGATTTGAAATAGCTCAGCTGGAATCCCATCACCTTCACTAGCTTTATTCATAATGATGCTTCCTAAGGCCCACTTGACTTCACATTCCAGGATGTCTGGCTCTAGGTCAGTGATCACACCATTGTAATTATCTGGTTCATGAAGATCTTTTTTGTACAGTTCTTCTATGTTTTCTTGCCACCTCTTCTTAATATCTTCTGCTTCTGTTAGGTCCATACCATTTCTGTCCTTTCTTGTGCCCATCTTTGCATGATATATTCCCTTGGTATCTCTAAATTTCTTCAAGAGATCTCTAGTCTTTCCCATTCTTTTGTTTTCCTTTATTTTTTTGCATTGATTTCTGATAAAGGGTTTCTTAACTCTCCTTGCTATTCTTTGGAACTCTGCATTCAGATGTTTATATCTTTCCTTTTCTCCTTTGCTTTTTGTGTCTCTTCTTTTCACAGCTATTTGTAAGCCCTCCTCAGACAGCCATTTTGTCTTTTTCCATTTCTTTTTCTTAAGGATGGTCTTGATCCCTGTCTCCTGTACAATGTCACAAATGTCCATCCATAGTTCATCAGGAACTCTGTCTATCAGATCTAGACCCTTAAATCTATTTCTTACTTCCTATTGCATAATCATAAGGGACTTGATTTAGGTCATAACTGAATAGTCTAGTGGTTTTCCCCACTTTCTTCAATTTAAGTCTGAATTTGGCAATAAGGAGTTCATGGTCTGAGCCACAGTCAGCTCCTGGGCTTGTTTTTGCTGACTGTATAGAGCTTCTCCATCTCTGGCTGCAAAGAATATAATCAATCTGATTTCAGTGTTGACCATCTGGTGATGTCCATGTGTAGAGTCTTCTCCTGTGTTGTTGCAAGAGGGTGTTTGCTATGACCAGTGCGTTCTCTTGGCAAAACTCTATTAGCCTTTGCCCTGCATCATTGCCCCAAGACCAAATTTTCCTCTTACTCCAGGTGTTTTTTGACTTCCTACTTTTGCATTCCAGTCCCCTATAATGAAAAGTACATTCCAGTTTTATGTTTACATTTGTATATATGGATGATGATAAATTCCTTCACTCATGTCCAACTCCCTGCAACCCTGTGGACCGTAGCCTGAGAAACTTCTCTGTCCATGGGGTTCTGCAGGCAAGAATACCTTAATGGGTTGCCATGCCCGTGTCCAAGGGATCTTACTGACCCAGGAATCGAACTTGCATCTTTTATGTCTCCTGCATTGGCAGGCAGGTTCTTTACTGCTAGGGTCATCTGGGAAGCCCATATTTTTGTGTATCTTCATACATTTATAAGAATTTGAGAATTTAGGAAATTTGTCACTACACAGGTGAAGGAAAATTGGCAAAATTGTTTTAGATTAGTTTTATAATATGAATCACATTTTAAAAATTGTATCCTTTGGCCCCAGTATTCACCATCAGAATTTGATCTAAAGGAAAAGTTTAGGTAAATAATAACACCCAAACTTGTTCAAAATAATAAAATTTAGGCAAAGCTGATGTTCATTATTAAGGAATTCATCAATTATATTATTTTACAACTCCTTGATAAAACATTTCAAAGACATCAAGTTGTCAACTAAAAAATATAGTAACAACTTGAAGTTAGAGAGTTATTTTGTTTAGCTGGAATGTTTAGGACTCAGCCTGAGAGACGGCAAGCATCTCAGTAGCTCTGAGAAAACTGTTCCAAGGAGGTAGGGGAAAGTCAGGCTACATACAAGTTTGCAACAAAGGGAGCAAGCAGTCTGAACATCAAATATTAGGTATCAAGGAATTTAGCATTCTATGCATGGGAAGATGGAAGCCTCTGGGCTCACCAAAATTATTCCTTTCATATGTACCTCAGCTATCTGGGGCCAATCCTGTTTCCTTTTTCACCTTGCTTCTTCTACTCCCCCAGCTCCTCAGCAACCACCATAGGATGGTGGCAGCATGGCCACCTCATTCGAAGAGTTGACTCATTGGAAAAGACTGATGCTGGGAGGGACTGGGGGCAGGAGGAAAAGGGAACAACAGAGGATGAGATGGCTGGATGGCATCACCGACTCGATGGATGTAAGTCTGAGTGAACTCTGGGAGTTGGTGATGGAGAGGGAGGCCTGGCGTGCTGCAGTTCATGGGGTTGCAAAGAGTCGGACACGACTGAGCGACTGAAATGAACTGAACTGTGCTGGATCACAGTTTGGAGAGCTCTCACTCACATCAGAAATCTCTCATGGCTGTGACATTTCTTATTTATTAATGGCAGGAGATACTTTCATATCACAGAGTGAATATATAAAATAGTGAAACACTAAAAACAAAGAGCTTTAAGTTCTCTATATAGAATAATTTCAAATACACAAATATTATCTGAGAAGAATAATTCTCTGAGCAGAATGATTCCAGGTAATTTTATATTCTCCTGCATGCAACTTCTATGTTTTTAATGTTCTTGAACCATATAAATATTAAGAAAACATTAATTTATTATAATATAGTATTAATAACAGGTAATTATTATTGTCAGCTATTGCTGACATTTTCTGAGCACTTTCCATGTGCCAGACATTCTTCTAAGTGCTTTACATGTTTTGACTGTAAGGTGTAGTTCGAGACGAGACAATGAAGAAAGGAGGACGACCTCAGCCAAGACAGGTTACCTTTATTCAGGCAAGGAGGGGTGACAGTTGGTCTAACGACCAGGCTGAGGGCGCGCAGGATCAGGGAGGATTCATATTTAAGGGGAGGTTTTGCGGAAGCAATAGGGGAAGATGTTAGTCAGGCGGATGAACAGGGTTGGGGGGGTCCTGGGCCGAGGGGTGGAGGGTCCCAGGCTGATGCCTCTGCCCGGAGTATCCAGGTGGGACTTAAAGTTCAGCTTTGTCACCCCCGAAGTCAGGTGGCTCAGCAAGGGCCCTTGAAGCTGTTATCTTCTTTTGCCAGGCCCAAGGCCTTTGAGGTCTTTATCTTCTTTTCTAGGCCCAAGGACTCCTTCATTAACCTTACATGTTTTACATGTTTTAACTCAGTATCAATAAGCTTGTTGATACTGCTATGCATATGAAATAATTTTCCCTCTTTGGATCTCTCACTGTAGAAAGAGTCTCCCAAAAGGAACTTTGTTAAATTATGGAATGTAGCCTGACAGGCTCTTTAGTTCATGGAATTCTCCAGGCAAGAGTACTGGAGTGGGTTGCCATGCCCTCCTCCAGGGGATCTTTTGGACCCAGGGATCCAACCAGCGTCTCCTGTATTGCAGGCAGATTCTTTACCACTGAGCCACCAGGAAAGCCCTTGTTAATTATAACTGACTCTAAATCTATGGAGTTTTGGAGACAACTGACTCGAAGGGAACAGAAAGAATGTGCCATGAAAAGGACTGAGAGGGGGTCAGAAGTGTCAGTTGAGTCAACTGACTTCATGTGTGGTAAGAGGATAAAGTCATGCATGTTGCAGCTAATGTTTTAACTGGAAAGAATCAAAGGCTTAAGAAATATCCTGTTTCAATGTCACTGGGGCCCGGGGGTTTCTTATGCTTATTTGAAAATCTGGACTTCAATCGTGAAAGTTCTTTTGACAATGAAAGCCATAAGAAAGCATTCTGGCTTGGTAGGTTTATTTTCAAGAAGCCCCCCTTGATGAGGCTGGGTAGACTTCTGAATAAAAATGCTTTTGTTAAAAGAGATAGATTTCTGTACCTTGATAGTTTTAAAAGAATGAATAAATCTTTGAAGTACTCTGAAGCTAGAAGACACTTAGGGACATAGTGGAAAGATGGGAAAGCAGTCTGTGAAGCTCTTCTATGGATTCCTTCCTCACAATCTGAATGAAGATAGTATTTTGTTTTCTAAATAAGGTTCTAAGACACAATTCTAAGAGATATGTTGAATAACTTGCTATTGTCTGTTTGTGCATCAAGAATCTAATTGACTTGACTTGGTTTGCGGTAGATGAAATAGTGGAACGCCTAGCATATTATAAAACCACCATATTAAGTAAGTTTCCTATCTTCTCAATTCACAGTGTAGTATAAGAGGAGTCTTTTTTTTTTTTTTTTTCCAGTTACTTTGGTCCTGACAATGCAAGTGTAAGTCATTTATATTGACTGTTCCCCATGCCATCACCCTCCTGCTGCCTGACTATTGATTCAGTCATTAGCACCTTTTCCAGAGGGATCACCAAAAAGAGAGAGAGAGATTGAAACCAAATCTAGAAGTAAATATTTTCCTGTGATGGTTGATTATGAACAAAGCAATTTATATGTTGAGTGGTGAGTAAATCATTTCAATTGACATAGGCCTTTCCTAGTTTTAGCATTGAAAATCAGATCTCCTGGGAGTCCCCTTAGTTCAGGAAAAATGGGACTTTTGGTCTTCCTATTTGTATAATCTGTATAAATATCTCAACACAGGTATAGAGTTATGTGATGAGGCCTTCCTTGACAAACTGGAATATAGTCTCACAAGTCTGGAAAATATTAACCTGATGGCTGACTTTAAACATCTGAGTAAATTTCATATCAAACAGGAAGAAAGCAATCTGTCATGACAGCAGAGGACTCAGTGGAGGAGGCACAGTGAGTTCAAGTAATGAAGGCCATTCGGATCCCCGAATCTGCCTACCACCCACTGTCCTCAAGCTTCAGGGCCCAGATAGGAAACTTTCCATTATTTTTGGGGAGAATTTTATAAAAGATATTACAATTGAGAATTAGATCCCAAGTTCCTGCCTAACTTTGGCATTCTTTGAGGAGATTAGGAAAAGGAAAGTAAAATGGAAACATTCTCTTCATTTGAACTTAAACTGATTACTTTTGGGGGATGGCACTTTACTCATTTTTCATTCATTCAATAATATTCAGTTTTGTTATGATCTGGCAAGGGAGATGAAATTATGATCAAATTCAATTTTAGATCCTGTAAGTTCAATTTAGATGCTGCTGTTACCTATTGATTCTGGATTTATTTAAGATTATTTCCATGGCAAACTCTTCACTGTAGTTAATTAGGACTGTATATTTCTTTTTCAAGTACTGTCTTTATTGAATACCTTGCCCATCATTCTCAGAAGGTATCATCCCTTGCTTTACAGAAACATCTAACAAGAAATCCCATATTTGTTGCACTTTTTATCTATACATACTTATCACTTTACCTTATCTTCTCAGCCTTTCTTCCCATTTTAGAAGAGAAAGTGATTATTCTCTTTCAAGCTGTCATCTCTTTTTAAACCCCTTTCAAGTACTTAAGAAAACTGAACAAAATTTGTTCTAATTTTCTTCTATTCAAAGTATCTCTGCCTTTAGAACATTTGTCTTTGCCTTCAATATGTTTGGCTTTCTTCATATGGAAAAAAAAAGGTTAGGGGGTTCTATTTGTCCTGTCCACCTATGATATTTCTTTCTATTTATTTTACTAAAATGTGTATGAATGAACAGTTTACTCTTTAAGAAATAAAAAGTCATTAAAGATAAGCTTATTGTATCTTCTGTTTCCTCTTTCCTCTCCAAGGCCTTCAATCTCTGTCCCTAGAGTTCTTTTTGTAAGAAAAATACCTGATACATTCATAGATAAATTCTATTCAAGTTTCTTGCCCAAATATATGAAAGATATTCTCCTTTCTTTACTTAGGTATTTGGAGATATGTGTGGTATGATGGGAAAGGAGGAAGATGAAGGGAGGAAGAGGTCAAGAAAACTTGTACGATGACTGAAGGCAGGGCTTTAGGAGACTTCATTTCTGAAGACTATTGTTGTGTTGCTTAAAACAAGCACTATGATAGCCTTGTTCTTCCTCAAGAATATTCTCATGACTCCTCAAGTCCTTATATGTGAAACAATAAAAAAAGTTTATGAAATATATTTCTAGCCATGCAAAGAATATATCTATACTTTATCTTGCCTGTAGACAAGTGTTCAAACTTCTTTGTTTTTCTACTTTTTAAGTTATATTTTGGATTGGATAGCTAAGCTTTACTTAAATGCTCAAATGTATACTACAAGTTTTCTAATACTCTTACCAAATTCTTTCATAAAATTGAACATTTGTTAAATCACTGATTTCAGTTAAAATGTTAGAAGAGACCAATATAAAATTAATCTATGCTCAATTGGTCTTATTCTTTGGATATATTCTTTGAAAAACAGAAAATATCTTAAGATATAACTTTATATCCAAAATAACTTGATGACAGCTGTACTTTTTAATGTCTCTCAGATCAGATCAGTCGCTCAGTCGTGTCCGACTCTTTGTGACCCCATGAATCACAGCATGTCAGGCCTCCCTGTCCATCACCAACTCCCGAAGTTCACTCAGACTCATGTCCATCAAGTCAGTGATGTCATCCAGCCATCTCATCCTCTGTCATCCCCTTCTCCTCTTGCCCCCAATCCCTCCCAGCATCAGAGTCTTTTCCAATGAGTCAACTCTTCACATCAGGTGGCCAAAGTACTGGAGTTTCAGCTTTAGCATCATTCCTTTCAAAGAATTCCCAGGGCTGATCTCCTTTAGAATGGACTGGTTGGATCTCCTTGCAGTCCAAAGGACTCTCAAGAGTCTTCTCAAACACCACAGTTCAAAAGCATCAATTCTTCAGCGCTCAGCCTTCTTCACAGTCCAATTCTCACACCCATACATGACCACAGGAAAAACCATAGCCTTGACTAGACGGACCTTTGTTGGCAAAGTAATGTCTCTGCTTTTGAATATGCTATCTAGGTTGGTCATAACTTTCCTTCCAAGGAGTAAGCATCTTTTAATTTCATGGCTGCAGTGACCATCTGCAGTGATTTTGGAGCCCCAAAAAATAAAGTCTGACACTGTTTCCACTGTTTCCCCATCTATTTCCCATGAAGTGGTGGGACTGGATGCCATGATCTTCGTTTTCTGAATGTTGAGCTTTAAGCCAACTTTTTCACTCTCCTCTTTCACTTTCATCAAGAGACTTTTCAGTTCCTCTTCACTTTCTGCCATAAGGGTGGTGTCATCTGCACATCTGAGGTTATTGATATTTCTCCCAGCAATCTTGATTCCAGCTTGTGTTTCTTCCAGTCCAGCGTTTCTCATGATGTGCTCTGCATAGAAGTTAAATAAGCAGGGTGACAGTATACAGCCTCGACGTACTCCTTTTCCTATTTGGAACCAGTCTGTTGTTCCATGTCCAGTTCTAACTGTTGCTTCCTGACCTGCATATAGGTTTCTCAAGAGGCAAATCAGGTGGTCTGGGATTCCCATCTCTTTCAGAATTTTCCACAGTTGATTGTGATCCACACAGTCAAAGGCTTTGGCATAGTCAATAAAGCAGAAATAGAGGTTTTACTGGAACTCTCTTCCTTTTTCCATGATCCAGTGGACGTTGGCAATTTGATCTCTGGTTCCTCTGCCTTTTCTAAAACCAGCTTGAACAACAGGAAGTTCACGGTTCACATATTGCTGAAGCCTGGCTTGGAGAATTTTAAGCATTCTAGCGTGTGAGATGAGTGCAACTGTGCGGTAGTTTGAGCATTTTTTGGCATTGCCTTTCTTTGGGATTGGAATGAAAATTGACCTTTTCCAGAGTCCTGTGGCCACTGCTGAGTTTTCCAAATTTGCTGGCATATTGAGTGCAGCATTTTCACAGCATCATCTTTCAGAATTTGGAATAGCTCAACTGGAATTCCATCACCTCCACTAGCTTTGTTCATATTGATGCTTCCTAAGGCCCACTTGACTTCACATTCCAGGATGTCTGGCTCTAGGTCAGTGATCATACCATCGTGATTATCTGGGTCATGAAGATCTTTTTTTGTACAGTTCTTCTGTGTATTCTTGCCACCTCTTCTTAATATCTTCTGCTTCTGTTAGATCCATACCATTTCTGTCCTTTATCGAGCCCATCTTTGCATGAAATGTTCCTTTGGTATCTCTGATTTGCTTGAAGAGATCCCTAGTCTTTCCCATTCTGTTGTTTTCCTCTATTTCTTTGCATTGATCGCTGAAGAAGGCTGTCTTATCTCTTCTTGCTATTCTTCGGAACTCTGCATTCAGATGTTTATATCTTTCCTTTTCTCCTTTGCTTTTTGCTTCTTTGCTTCTTTTCACAGCTATTTGTAAGGCCTCTCCAGATAGCCATTTTGCTTTTTTGCATTTCTTTTCCATGGGGATGATCTTGATCCCTGTCTCCTGTACAATGTCATGAACCTCATTCCATAGCGCATCAGGCACTCTATCTATCAGATCTAGGCCCTTAAATCTATTTCTCACTTCCACTGTATAATCATAAGGGATTTGATTTAGGTCATACCTGAATGGTCTAGTGGTTTTCCCTACTTTGTCTCTAGTTCTACTCAATAATGTTAGGGAGACAGAAATGTAAAAATAAATCAAAAGTTAATTAAGGAGACGTGGAGGAGGAAAAGCCAACCATTTTACAACATTCTTTCATAATGAAATGTCAAATCTTGACTGAATAATAAATAAATTAATTGTTGAAAATAAAACATACTTTATGATGTTTAAAATTATGAGGCAAAATGTGGTAATGAAGTATTTGAGAGTGGAAGTATCTAAGATTATTTTTTATTTACCTCCTTGGTTATTATTGCTTGAAAAATCTTATTTTCTATCACAAATTATCATGCTAAATATTATTGTCCTTTACTGATACTGTAGTTTCCGTCTACATTCAGGAAATCAGGAAGACCAGTCTTCCCCTCACTTAGAGTTCGGCATGGACATGAGACCTGATCTGATCAATCAAATGCGGATAGAGGTGACCTGTTGAATTGAGCATTTAACTGATGCTCCAGTCTTCATTTTCTCTTCTCCTTGCTGTTTTGACTACCAGCAATCTAGATAATGTTGCCTCTTTTACCCTGAGTCATAAAGTCAGAAAGACATAGGGCAGAAAAGCTCACTGATACACATGGAAATGTACCATGTCTTAAAGTAAACTTTTCATTTGTTTAAGCTACTGATATTTGGGGTTTATTTGTTTCTAAGCCAAAACCCTCTCTATCTTCACTGATAAATCTATCACAGGGAGATCATGACTGAGCTGGAACTGGAATAAATATTGCAGATATTTATCACATAGGATCACTTCCAAGAACTTCTGTTCATATTATTTTGGGAGAAAGGGTATGCACATTTTTTGTTGTGTAATGGGTAGTTACATTAAGTTTGGTGAAAGAATACTGTTGTTTGTATATAGATATTTAAGTGAAGGTAGAGAATTTCTATGGGTGTTGAGTAAGCAAGGTAGTACACAGAGCTGGGTTATCAATTATAAATATTGCATTAATGTAATTTTAACATGCAGTATTTTCTGGAAACCTGAAACTACATTTTCTAGTATCCTTTTATATTTATGGGTCCAGATGAGGGATTATCAGCATAGTCCATCCCTGTAAAATTTTGAAAGTGTGAAAGAAGGGAAAGTAGTTATTTTCTAGTAAGATTTCCTGATGATAATACAGGAAGACACCAAGTTTCTGACAATTTCCAACTGAGGTTGGTAGCAGTGATACTGCCTGGGACTTTCAAGTTTCACTGTGGCCACTGAATGAGTACCTATGAATCACCTGTTCACAGCTGAGGCATCTTAAAATTTTTCAAACTACAATGCACCTAATAAGAGTTTTTAAATACATGATTTAAAATGTGATGCATCTGTGAAGAGAAATTTTAAAATCCACTGTCTTCATGGGAGATTCAAATGTCAATCTCTTAATAATAGAGGAGGTATATAAAAAGTTAGTAAGATGACAGGAATTTTACATCACAGGCTTATCTCTAGTTAGATGTAGAATCCTTTTCTACTCTGACCATAAATATATCAAGTCAAATACTAGGATCAACAAGGTAAGTGTACTCATACACTTGGGAAAATGTTGTCTTGATAAAATTCATCAAATATCACATACAATGATCAAAGAGAAACATTAATTTTGAAGTCAAGACTAAAACAAGTCCATTATTAGGATTTCTTAACATCATATTTATATATGTTCATGTTGTTAGTCCTAAAAATTTCTCTTCTTGGTCTTTTTTGTGATATTCATATTCTATTGAAATTTATATTAAGTAATATGACCCTTCATACAGTTCTTGACATCTTATTGATAGACCCCACTCCACATCATTACCTTCTTCTTTTCTTTCTCTCTTTCTTATATATGTATAAACTCCACAGTATAGATTAGATTTTATTAGGCAGCAGTGAAAAATAAAATATTTAGATTTTCTAATGTTAAGTAACCCTCCTCTTGGATATACCTTTTAGCTCCTGAATTATCTTTTAAAAGGGTATTATTTTTATTATTTGATTCTTGTGAAATATTTCAGAAACACAAAATATATACAGAATAACATGTCTACTAATGACCTGGAGAGAAAAGAAAAACACAAAATATTAGTAAGCAGTTAAAGACCTTAATGTGTCCCTTTCCAGTTCCCATGTTCCTATATCACCCTGAATTTCTTGTTTAAATGCATTTGCTGACACTGATTCTACAATGTATTTATAAGTAATGTATGACATTGTTTCAGGTGTTTTTAGTTTTACACTTTTAGAACCATACTGAAATATGCTCTGTGTCATCTTTGGACAATGTCCCTTTTAATTCATGAAGCTTGGATTGATTCATTTTTACTTCTTTCCAAATTGCCATTGCTTGAAAATAGTATAATTTATTTAACCATTCTCCTGTGAATAGACATTAGTTTCAAGCACTTTCCTTTTCATTTTTGTATCCTTTTCTTTCTTTATAATTGTTATCCTACCTGTATTTCCTAAGTTATTAAAATTCTTATCATATTTTGTTATGTTATGTCCTAGTTGTGTTTCCTATAAGCTAAATTAGCATTCTCTTGAAATTTCAATTTTTTCATGTTGTCTATAAACTGTAATTCTTTATAGCTGACTGCATATTTTTACAAATTAATACAGCTCTCCTCCTTTATTTTTATTTTTTATCTTTTTTAAATTTTTTAATTTTTTAATTTAATTTTATTTTATTTTTTAACTTTACAATATTGTATTGGTTTTGCCATATTGTTATATTATAAAATATACTTAAAATTAAATTTACCTTTTTAATCTTTCCTTTAATTGGAGTATAGTTGATTTGCAATGTTGTGTTAGTTTCAGTTGTACAGCAAAGTGATTCAGTGATATATATATATATGTATATATACATATATATAAATATATATATATGTATATATATTCAGATTCTTTTCCTTATTTGGTTATTGCAAAATATTGATATAGTTCCCTGTGCTACACATTAGGTTCTTGTTGGTCAAGTATATGTAGTGTGCATATGTTAATCCCAAACTCCTAATTTATTTCCAGACCCATTCCCCTTTGGGCTTCCCTAGTGGCTCACCTGGTAAATAATCCACCTGCAATGTGGGAGACCTGTGTTCAATCCCTGGGTTGGGACAATCCCTGAAGAAGGGAACAGCTACCCACCCCAATATTCTGGCCTGGAGAATTCCATGGACTGTATAGTCCACTGTATAGTCCATGAGGTTGCAAAGAGTTGGACACAGCTGAACGACTTTCACTATCTTTCCATTCCCTTTTGGTAACCATGCTTCCCTGATAGTTCAGTTAGTAAAGAATCTGCCTGCAATGCAGGAGACCCCAGTTTGATTCCTGGGTTGGGAAGATCCCCTGAAAAAGGGAACAGCTACCACTCCAGTATTCTGGCCCAGAGAATTTCATGGACAGTATAGTCCATGGGGTTGCAAATAGTGGGACATGATTGAGCAACTTTCACTTTCACTTTGGTAACCATAAGTTCTGTGTCTGTGAGTCTATTTTGTATGTAAGTTCATTTACACATAAGTGATGTCATATGATATTTGTTGTTTTCTGCCTGGCGTACTTCACTTAGTATGATCATCTCTAGGTCCATCCATGTTACTACAAAGGGCATTACTTCCTTCTTTGTTACAGCTGAGTAATACTCCATTAAATATGTGTACCATATTTTCTTTAACCATTCATCTATTGATGGACATTTAGATTGCTTCCAACTTGTACAGCCACTATACAGAACAGTACGGAGATTCCTTTAAAAAGTTAAAAATAGAGCTACCATATGATCTAGCAATCCTACTCCTCGGCATATATTTGGAGAAAACTGTAATTCAAAAAGGTACATGCTCCCCAGTGTTCACTGAAGCACTATTCATACCTCTCCTCCTTTAAATTCCCCATCAGTAGGACTCTAGGGATCTATTTTTTTAGAAGCTAAGCTTCCTATGGGTAATGAAAGGAATTTTTTTCTAGTCATCTCCTCAAAGATAAATACTACATCTTGGTTTTCAGATCCCACTTCTGTAATTCCTTTCATTCTTTCTTCATTTGTGGCATCTACTCTACCAGATCATAATGTATTAAAAAACATTTTAACAGTATTTAAAATTTTCATGGATTTATAGCCAAATTTGAGTCATTTTGATTTATCACAATCCCTATGTTGTCCAAAAATCTAAAAAGCATATTTTATTATTTGTCTGATTCTATCCCAAGTTTTTTCTCAAACTACATAAATACAATTTGAATTAGAACTTAAATATACTATCTTTCCATCATTTCATTGTAATTAAGTATGATTACAAGTTCTATTTTTTTAATTTCATGAATATCATAATTTTACTCAATCTTAGGCTTACATACAATTTAACAAAGGGTAAATTTCTTTCTAAAAACCTAAACAATAATGTGTGAATATCATAGAAAAGTTAGACTATATAAGTTAAAAATTATATGAAGATTTTTCATTCTCCTTTCCTATTTACAGTTAAAATAGGATTTTACTTTAAAGTTATTCTGCTGCTATCTAACTTTTGTTTTTTTTTTTAATTTAACAATTAATTATGAATTACCTCCTATGTCAGTTGACCTAACTTTGCACCATCATTGCTAATGGATACCTAGGAGTGTTCATCATGTGTACTTATATTAAAATTGAGAATTAAGAGCTCAAGGCACAATATAAATCATGTCTTATTTAGTCTCATAACAATTTTCTGATAAAGATACTACTTTTAGTACCATTTTAAAGGGTCAGAAATTGAGTGGTTAATGAAATTTCAGAGACCTGAAATGAAACAGGTTCTCTGTTTCAAACACCACTTTTCTAACTCTTATTATCCTGTGCAGAGTCCTCTCAACATCCATGTACTAATCACCTGTTCTTTAATATTTGTTTATATACTTCATATTTTTCTCTTGTGAACAGCTATGCTAAATATTCTTACCTACAAATGTAAACCACTTTTGCAAATGTGCCTATTGTCCTAGGATAAATTCTTAGGAATGTTGAATTAAATGGCAAATTTTACGGCTTTGAATGCATCTTTACAAGTTACAATCCATAAAGTTTTTACTAATATTCACACTTGCTTCAGCAGTGTTCATTCCAATGTGAATTATGATCAGCTGTTTTTCTTTGCTAATCAGCATTGCATTGTCAAATCCAGAATTTATGAAATGTGCTTTCATTTAGAATTATTTTCTTATTGTTTAGATTGGCCATTAATTGTTCAATTGCAATTTGTAATTTTTTTTTCTTATTATAGAGGGACCAAGTGCACAGAAAGCTGTTTAAGAAAAGAAATAAATTGTTTGCCTCTATAATGGACCATAAAGCATGTTTAGGCGAAGTCTATAGTTGTTTTACCTGGAGACTAAAAAGATAAAAAAGCTATATGTCTCTGCTAACATCACAGCTTTCATGGAAGTGCTAGGAATGGAAAAGTGCTATGAATGGCTTCATAAAGCCAATTCAGAACACTTTTTACTATCCTACAACTCCTTGGCTTTTCATGCCAATTGATGCTGATTAGATTTTAGTAACTAGAAAGTTTAATATTGAAATAATAGTCATTTATTTTAACCTTCTGTGAAACCATCTGAAAGTTCTAAGAGTTTTTTCTTAACTAGAGTATTATAATATATTTGGAGAGGTGTATTAAACAAGATGTCAACTGTGAACCATAAGCTTTTAATAATTAAATGTTTCCTTTGTCACTAGGGACAGAAAAAATGCACTCTTTAATCAGGAGAATAATTATTTTTCCTAAAAAGACTTCACTGTGCTTGATTGAGATTTTAGAATGCATATATATGAGTTGGCAGTTCGCATTTGCTGTGTTTTCCCCTAGGTGATATCTAAAATCGTTCATGAGTTTTAGTTTTAATGAGAACAGATCCTATTAACCCTAAAAATACTCTTTTTGCTCAAAGGAATACTCCACCTAGAAAACCAATATAAAAATATGTATCATCATGAAATGAAAATTCAGCTTTTAAATAAGGTATGTGAGTTTTTAATTTAAGATGTAATAGAAATAGCAGAATTCTGTATCATTATTCATGGTTAAAAATTGCATTTGCCTTGGCCTTTAAAGAAAGAGAAAATGGTTCAATTTATTTTTCGTATTAATTTACATGAGTTACTATTTCTCAGATCTTAGGGGCTGTACAAAATACTCAGAGAAGTAACTTCATTCAAGACTATGGACTTAAGAATCAAGGTAGCCATCCTTTATGTATGCAACACACTATTACAGAAAGTGTAGGCAGGGGTACTTCCCTGGCAGTCCAGTGGTTAAGACTCTCTCTTTCCAATGCAGGGTGCATGGGTTCATTTTCTGGTTAGGGAACTAAGATCTCACATGCCACAAAGCCAAAAAAGAAAGACAATATGGTCAGGGAGCATTTTCCCCTCATCTGTAGACAACACAATTATAGCATATTGACAACTGCAGAACATAGCACTAATCTTCAGCACCTCTTTCCCTAAAAGTTCAGTATTGCTGCTAAAGGGGAAGAGGTCGTCTGTGAGCCTTAAAAGTGTTAAGGAGTCACCTCTGTAAAAATTTGAAGACAAGGAAAATAGAGTGCTTGTGATTGTACTTAGTTGCTCAGTCATGTCAAACTCTTTGTGATCCCATGGACTGTAGCCCTAAAGGCTCCTCTGTCCATGGGATTTTTTTCCCAGGAAAAAATACTAGAGTGGATTATCATTTCCTTCTCCAGGAGATCTTCCCAACCTAGGGATCAAAACTGCATCTCCTGCAGCTCCTGCGTTGCAGGCAGATTCTTTGCCACTGAGCCATAGAGAAAGCCCAAATCTTAGAGTAAATATATGTAGCAAAAAAAGAAAAAAGATGAAGGTTGAATAGGGGAAAAATAATGAATAATTGGGACCTATGGAGTTACTTATTATTATACATATGTCTCATGAATTTCCTCATTTAAATCACACAGCAAGTCCTTAATATGTAATTTCTATCTCTATTCTGGAGAAGGAAATGACAACCCACTCCAGTATTCTTGCCTGGAAAATCTCTTGGATGGAGGAACCTTAGTCCATGGGGTCACAAGGAGTCAGACACAACTGAGCAACTTCACTTTCCTATTCTGGGTATGAATAAACTAAGATACAAAAGGTGAGGAGTTATGTCCAAGGTTCCAGGTCACATGTATGGTGTACCTGGGCAATGAGTCTCCAGAGTAAGCAAGTAAGTGCTCTTAACACGGTGGTGCTCTTTGGCCTCTGGTGGGATCAAACGGCAGTCCTACATGATGTCAATAAGGATACCATACCAGTTAAGTGTCTTTCTTAGCCCAAATTGGACTTCCCTGATAGCTCAGTTGGTAAAGAATCCACATGCAGTGCAGGAGACCCCAGTTCAATTCCTAGGTTGGGAAGATCTGCTGGAGAAGTGATAGGCTACTCACTCAAGTATTCTTGGGCTTCCCTTGTGGCTCAGCTGGTAAAGAATCCACCTGTAATGCAGGAGACCTGGGTTCTGTCCTTGGGTTGGGAAGATCCTCTGGAGAAGGAAAAGGCTACCCACTCCAGCATTCTGGCCTGGAGAATTCCATGGGGTCACAAAGACTCAGATACGACTGAATGACTTACACTTTCACTTTTCACTTTCAAGCCCAAACTGGACACCCTTTGGGAATTCCTTTGGAAATTCACAAAAGGAATACAGGTGAAGAAAGGTCATGAAGCCTGGACATCGATTAATGACTCTAAGCAGAGAAACCTGAGTTACACCTACAGTCTTAGTTTCTTCTTTGCATTTTCCAGATGTTGGTTAAGTTTTATACCCATCCTGTCTACATGCTTATCCTTTTAAGATATGTGATTGGGTAAGATTTCATGAAAGCATTACTGAGATAAAAGTCTTCTTGCTTCAAAAATGTAAACTAATAAAACTTAATATAAGAAAATAATGAGTATTTTAGAAAGCCTTTATACACATGATTTGCTCTGGGTTAGAGTCAAATAAGAAAATAAAGACTTTCTGTTTATAAATATACTTACAATGCCTAAGGGAATTCCAATCTGCTTTCCATTACATGGTGTTTGTTAAAGTGTATAAAGGTATTCAATTTTTTGAACAAATGGAAAGTCAGACAAAGATAAAACTAACTTTAAGGAAATAATGGAGAAAAATTCCCCAAAGAATTAGAGCAATAGAAGCAAATACAGCATTGAGGTGAGGGATGGTGGTGGTGGGGTTTGGAATATGACACAGTTATTTAATTTAAGAGTATGATTTTATTTTTGAATAATATTAAGATATGGTATACAATTTACAATTTAAAAGATGAAAAGGAATACAGCCACCTGTATTCCTTAGCCACTCAGGCTGTTTTTTGAACAAATAACTATGATATTATTTTCTTACATATTCTTCAATTAAGTAGATTTTAACTGCACTGCATGGGTCTGCTTGCAGGTAGGGTTGTTTTTTTTTTTTTTTTTTCCCACTAAACATGTACTGCAGTACTACATGATTCATGGTTGCTTGAATTTGCAGTTACTGAGAAACATATGCAGAAAGCCAACTATAAATTACACATGATTTTTGACTGCATAGAATGTCAGTATCCCCAACAGCACCCTCTTTCACTTTGTCAAAGGTAAACTGTATATTCACACCATATTCTTCTGAGTCTAGAACCAATAATTGTGTTAGCACGTACTATAGCCTTAGACATAAGGCTAGTGAGCATTTGAAATATGGCCAGTCTGACTTGAGAGGTGCCGTAATGGAAAAAATACACAATGGAGTTCAAAAACTTAATATGAAAAAATGTAAAACATCTGAATTTTTTACTAATTGCATTGTGAAATATAATATTTTAGCTATATTAGGTTAAGTAAAATATGACTTTAATTTCAATTTTAAAAATTGTTCAGTGAGACTGATGGAAAATTTAAAATTCCGTATGTGGCTCACATGTATGTCTCCCATTGTATTTTTATTGAATAGCATTCATCTAGAACTTTCATTAACTTCACAGATTCCTTGGCCTATTGAAGAGCTCACAGGATCTCTTCATGTAAAGAAAGAGCATGTGTTCTATTGTGGATGGGTGCAGATACATACTTGCAGGATGTATCTGATCTGATCTGTGAAAAATGTAGAAACCACATTGTCAGGAAGCATAAAAACCTGTTTGAATTTTCATTAAGGAGACTGGTTTCTAACATACCAGGCTTTTCTAGAAGACTTTAAATCACTCAGGGAAAATTATCTGTGTGAAGGAAGAATATGAGAACTTCTGAATGTGACTCTGTGGAGACCGACTCATTAGGGGCTGCATGCCTCATTGGTAAGCACTGAGCACCTCACTGCCAGAGTCTCACACCTCACTGAACTTGGATTCCCAGGCGGCTACCCCAATCATTTTCTGCCTCACTCCCCCTCCTGCTTGATAGAGCTCTCTTCTTAGATTTGCCCAGGAGGCCATATAGCCTCACTTACATGCATTATTGATATGATGAAGATAATCAATATGGTCCTTTGGGACTATTTTTTATCTCTAAGCCAGGTTGAAAATTTGTATTTATTTCCAGTTAATTTGTTCATTAACGCTTTTCCTAGGGGCTTCATGGAGTTTTTTCTTTTAGTAGACAGAAAAAGAGCTACTACTTTGCCACAGAATTTGAACTTTAACTAATGAGGCTGAGCTCAGCTGTTAGGTAAACCTGAGCAAAACTGGAAAGAAAATCTGCCCTAAGTAATAAGAATAATAGGATACCCGAATTTTCCTTTCTATTGAATTTTTCTCTATTCTTCAAAATACAGAACAAAAAACCCAGCCTACCACAATTAAACCAGGAAAACTTGAATAATATTCCCCTGTTATTATTTATCTTCTCCCTTTTCCTTTTAAATAAAAATTGTTTCATAACAAAATGAAGATTTCAGGATCCTCCTAATAAAACACTGTATTTATATACAAACTTGTAAATCTGCTGAACAGTGAGTTTTCAATCATGAAGAGACAAATTGATTGACATTCTTCATTTATAAGAATGATCCAGAAGCTGACAGTCATTTTAAGTTCTCACTCTTTTGGTGAAATATGTTTATTTTCAAGTGGCATTTACACTTTGTCTTTACATAAGCGCACACATACACACACACACACACACACAGACATATATATATATATATATATATATATATATATGTATGTGTGGTGGTGGTGGTTTAGTCACTAAGTTGTGTCAGACTCTTGTGATCCTATGGACTATAGCCCAGCAAGTTCCTCTCTCAGTGGGATTCCCAAGCAAGAATATGCAGTGGGTTGCCATTTCCTTTCCAGGGGAATCTTCCTGATGCAGGGACTGAACCCAGGTATCCTGCTTTGTGAACAGATTATTTACCCCTGAGCCTCCACTGAAGCCCTGTATATGTATTTATATAAATATGTGTGTGTGTGGGTATGTATGTGGGTATGTATGTAGGATACTGTGTTTATGATCTGCAGTCCATTGAATTCCCAGATGCAGGAACCTGGAGAAACCAAGGACTGAATGAGAGATTTAAGCAACCTCTATATTTTGATATAGGGCTGTATGTTCTGGAACCAGTTCCCTGGGGATATTGAGGGAAGACTGTATTAAGCATCTCTGCTGTCAGAGTGCTACTTTTTACCCCTGCCTTTTGTTTCCTTGTTGGATTATGACTGTAGAAAATCCTTGATGGTAATTTACCAACAACTTGTGAAATGCTACAACTAAATATCTAAACAAAACTGTTCCCTAAACTATTAATTGTAGGTCTTTTTTCTTTAGCCTTGGCACCATAATTCCAAGCCAATCCTTCCCTCCTCTCCTGTCACGTGTTTGTCTTTCTAGGTGCCAGCTTCCTCTGTTACAGCACTGCAATTAGTTCACCTTTCACTTCATGTCCATCATTCAAATGCAACCTCATTACCATTGACAAAAGTAAGTTGAATTATGTGGGGAAGTAGGGAAGTACTGAAGCCAGGGTAGAAAAACTTGTGAGTGAGAATGCACACCCAAATTAAGAGAGTCCTGGTAACAGGATAAAAGAGCGATAGTATAATGTACTTGACAGATCTTTTCTAATCACATGAAAACAAACCGCTCAGAGCCCACAGAGAAAAACCGTGCCATTAATTCTGCTCTGCTCTCTTGCACACTAACAGTTCCTGTCCTAATTAAATGTGCTCCTGGAACATATGTTTTATTGTCTAAGCTGTGCTATTAGATTTGATATACAGTACTTGTGACTCGTCATCAGGGAAGGGATCTCCCTCTTGCAGGCATATCTGTATCAGTATCTTCCCTGAGCAGGATATTGAAGTACCATATTTTATTGGCAATAAATAGCAGGTGAAAATATAGGAACCAACAATACTGAAATCATTCGTTTGAACTTTGTATGTTTAATGATATGGTAAAATGGAATATGTGTGTAAAAAATAATACCTTTAAGTTCACCCATCATTATATTTATTCTGTATTCTTAATTTTCTCTGGGAAAGTTTTACAGTTTTTCAGATTAAATATTTTATTAATTATTATGAAATCAGATACTGTCATCTAATGGCTGCTCCATTGATTTCTAAATTAATTTGAATTTGTTTGTCAGAAAACCTGGCTCCCTCTAAATTATTTTTTTGTGTGAAATAAGGTATTGCTCCAGGCCAGAATTCTCCAAGCCAGAATACTGAAGTGGGTAGCCATTCCCTTTTCCAAAGGATCTTTCCAAGCCAGGGATCAAAACCAGCTCTCCAGCATAGCAGGCAGATTCTTTACCAGCTGAGCCACCAGAGAAGCCCAAGAAACTGGAGTGGGTAGCCAATCCCTTCTCCAGCAGATCTTCCTGACCCAGGAATTGAACCAGGATCTCCTACATTTCCTGGTAGATTCTTTACCAGCTAAGCTAGCAGGGAAGCCCCAAGGTACTGCTCAAGTTCAGTTCAGTTCAGTTGCTCAGTCGTGTCCGACTCTTTGCGACCCCATGAATTGCAGCATGCAAGGCCTCCCTGTCCATCACCAACACCCGGAGTTCACTCAAACTCACATTCATTGAGTCGGTAATGCCATCCAGCCATCTCATCCTCTGTCGTCCCCTTCTCCTCCTGCCCCCAATCCTTCCCAGCATCAGAATCTTTTCCAATGAGTCAACTCTTCGCATGAGGTGGCCAAAGTATTGGAATTTCAGCTTTAGCATCATTCCTTCCAAAGAAATCCCAGGGCTGATCTCCTTCAGAATGGACTGGTTGGATCTCCTTGCTGTCCAAGGGACTCTCAAGAGTCTTCTCCAACACCACAGTTCAAAAGCATCAATTCTTCAGCGCTCAGCCTTCTTCACAGTCCAACTCTCACATCCATACATGACCACTGGAAAAACCATAGCCTTGACTAGACAGACCTTTGTTGGCAAAGTAATGTTTCTGCTTTTGAATATGCTATCTAGGTTGGTCATAACTTTCCTTCCAAGGAGTAAGTGTCTTTTAAATTTCGTGGCTACAATCACCATCTGCAGTGATTTGCGAGCCCCTAAAAATAAAGTCAGACACTGTTTCCACTGTTTCTGCATCTATTTCCCATGAAATGATGGGACTGGATGCCATGATCTTCGTTTTCTGAATGTTGAGCTTTAAGCCAACTTTTTCACTCTCCTCTTTCACTTTCCTCAAGAGACTTTTCAGTTCCTCTTCACTTTCTGCCATAAGGGTGGTGTCATCTGCATATCTGAGGTTATTGATATTTCTCCCGGCAATCTTGATTCCAGCTTGTGCTTCTTCCAGCCCAGTGTTTCTCATGATGTACTCTGCATATAAGTTAAATAAGCAGGGTGACAATATACAGCCTTGATGTACTCCTTTTCCTATTTGGAACCAGTCTGTTGTTCCATGTCCAGTTCTAACTGTTGCTTCCTGACCTGCATATAGGTTTCTCAAGAGGCAGGTCCGGTGGTCTAGTATTCCCATCTCTTTCAGAATTGTCAACAGTTGATTGTGATCCACACAGTCAAAGGCTTTGGCATAGTCAATAAAGCAGAAATAGATGATTTGTGGACCTCTCTTGCTTTTTTGAGGATCCAGCAGATGTTGGCAATTTGATCTCTGGTTCCTCTGCCTTTTCCAAAACCAGCTTGAACATCTGGAAGTTCACAGTTCACATATTGCTGAAGCCTGGCTTGGGGAATTTTGAGCATTACTTTACTAGCGTGTGAGATGAGTGCAATTGTGTGGTAGTTTGAGCAGTCTTTGGCATTGCCTGTCTTTGGGACTGGAATGAAAACTGACCTTTTCCAGTCCTGTGTCCATGGCTGTGTTTTCCAAATATGCTGGCATATTGAGTGCAGCACTTTCACAGCATCATCTTTCAGGATTTGAAAAAGCTCAACTAGAATTCCATCACCTCCACTAGCTTTGTTCATAGTGATGTTTCCTAAGGCCCACTTGGCTTCACATTCCAGGATGTCTGGCTCTAGGTGAGTGATCACATCATGGTGATTATCTGGGTCATGAAGATCTTTCTTGTACAGTTCTTCTGTGTGTTCTTGCCACCTCTTCTTAATATCTTCTGCTTCAGTTAGGTCCATACCATTTCTGTCCTTTATTGAGCCCATCTTTGCATGAAATGTTCCCTTGGTATCTCTAATTTTCTTGAAGAGATCTCTAGTCTTTCCCATTCTGTTGTTTTCCTCTATTTCTTTGCACTGATCACTGAGGATGGCTTTCTTATCTCTTCTTCTATTCTTGGAACTCTGCATTCAGAGGCTTATATCTTTCCTTTTCTCCTTTGCTTTTTGCTTCTATTCTTTTCACAGCTATTTGTAAGGCCTCCCCAGACAGCCATTTTGCTTTTTTGTATTTCTTTTCAAGTAATGCTCAAGTAATCTTTGTTTAAAAATGATAAGAATAAGGGAAAGATTCTTCATTCTTTATAGTGTCTGAATAAGTGGCTTAACTGAGTAAAAGAAGTTATTTAAGACTGGTACAATGGTTGGAGATTTGAGCTATTTCCACTGTAAAATAGAAGGTGTCAATTATTCTGGCCTTGAGAAACCTGTGAACTGTATGAAAAGGCAAAAATGTATGACACTGAAAGATGAACTCCCCAGGTCTATAAGTATCCAAATATGCTGCTGAAGAATAAAGGAGAAATAACTCCAGAAAGACTGAAGAAATGGGGCCAAAGCCAAAAAAAAAAAAAAAAAAAAAACACCCAGCTGTTGATGTGACTGCTGATGGAAGCAAAGTCCGATGCTGTAAAGAGCAATACTGCATAGGAACCTGAAATGTTAGGTCCATTAATCAATTCAAATTGGAAGTGGTCAAACAGGAGATGGCAAGATTGAACATCAACATTTTAAGAATCAGTGAACTAAAATAGACCAGAATGGGTGAATTTAACTCATATAACCATTATATCTACTATTGTGGGCAAGAATCCCTTAGAAGAAATGGAGTAGGCTTCATTATCAACAAAAGAGTTTGATTGCAGTACTTGGATGCAATCTCAAAAACAACAGAATTATCTCTGTTCGTTTCCAAGGCAAACCATTCAATATCACAATAATTCAAGTCTATACCCCTACCAGTAATGCTGAAGAAGCTGAAGTTGAACAGTTCTATGAAGACTTACAAGATCTTCTAGAACTAACACACAAAAAAGATGTCCTTTTCATTATAGGGGACTGGAAACTGCAAAAGTAGGAAGTCAAGAAACACCTGGAGTAACAGGCAAATTTGGCCTTGGAGTGCAGAATGAAGCAGGGCAAAAGCTAATAGAGTTTTGCCAAGAAAATGCACTGGTGTTAGCAAACACCCTCTTCCAACAACACAAGAGAAGACTACACATAGACATCCCCAGATGGTTAATACCAAAATCAAGTTGAATATATTCTTTGCAGCCTAAGATGGAGTTCTATACAGTCAGCAAAAACAAGACCAGGAGCCAACTGTGGTTCGGATCATGAATTCTTTATTACCAAATTCAGACTTAAATGGAAGAAAGTAGGGGAAACCGCTAGACCATTCAGGTATGACCGAAATCAAATCCCTTACAGTTATACAGTGGAAGTGACAAACAGATTCACATGATTAGATCTGATAGACAGAATGTCTGCAGAACTATGGATGGAGATTCGTGACATTATACAGGAGCCATCGAGTGCCATCACTTCAGGGAAAATAGATGGGGAAACAGTGGGAAAAGTGACAGACTTTATGTTTTTGGGCTCCAAAATCACTGCAGATGGTGATTGCACCCATGAAATTAAAAGATGCTTGCTCCTTCGAAGAAAGTTATTCCCAACCTAGATAGCATATTAAAAAACAGAGACATTACTTTGCCAACAAAGGTCCAGCTAGTCAAAACTATGGTTTTTCCAGTCATTAGGTATGGATGTGAGAGTTGGACTATAAAGAAAGCTGAGTGCTGAAAAATTGATGCTTTTGAACTGAGGTGTTGGTGAAGAGGCTTGAGAGCCCCATGGACTGCAAGAGGATCCAACCAGTTCATCCTAAAGAAAATCAGTCCTGAATATTCATTAGAAGGACTAATGCTGAAGCTGAAACTCCAATACTTTGGCCACCTGATGCAAAGAACTGACTCATTTGGAAAGACCCTGATGCTGGGAAAGATTAAAGGCAGGAGAAGAAGGGAACAACAGAGGATGAGATGGTTGGATGGCATCACCAACTCAATGGACATGAGTTTGAATAAACTCCAGAAGTTGGTGATGGACAGGGAAGCCTGGAGCGCTGCAGTCCATGTGGTGGCAAAGAGTCGGACACAACTAAGTGACTGAACTGAACTGAACTGAACTGAATGATCAAGACCATCCCCAAGAAAAAGAAATGCAAAAAGGCAAAATGGTTGTCTGACAAGACCTTACTAATAGCTAAGAAAAGAAGAGAAGCTAAAGGCAAAGGAGAAAAAGAAAGAAATACCCATTTGAATGCAGAGTTCCAAAGAACAGCAAGGAGAGATAAGAAAGACTTCCTCAGTAATCAATGCAATGAAATAGAGGAAAACAATAGAATGGGAAAGACTAGAGATCTCTTCAAGAAAATTATAGATACCAAGGGAACATTTAATGCAAAGATGGGCACAATAAAGGACAGAAATGGTATGGACTAACAGAAGAAGAAGATATTAAGAAGAGGTGACAGGAAAACACAGAAGAACTATACGAAAAAGATCTTCACGACCCAGATAATAATGATATTGTGATCACTCACCTAGGGACAGACATCCTGGAATGTGAAATCAAGTGGGCCTTAGGAAGCATCACTACGAATAAAGCTACTGGAGATGATGGAATTCCAGTTGAGCTATTTCAAATCCTGAAAGATGATGCTGTGAAGGTGCCACACTCAATATGCCAACAAATCTGGAAAACTCAGCAGTGGCCACAGAACTGACAAAAGTCAGTTTTCACTCCAATACCAATGAAAGGTCATGCAAAGAATGTTCAAACTATCACACAATTGCAATCATTTCACACACTAGCAAAGTAATTTCAAAATTCTCCAAGGCAGGCTTCAACAGTACGTGAACTGTAAACTTCCAGATGTTCAAGTTGGTTTTAGAAAAGGCAGAGGAACCAGAGATCAAATTGCCAACATCCACCCATTAGATCATGTAAAAGCAAGAGAGTTCCAGTAAACATCTCCTTTTGCTTATTGACCACACCAAAGCCTTTGACTGTGTGGATCACAGCAAACTGTGGAAAATTCTTCAAGATATGAGAATACCAGGCCACCTGACCTGCCTTCTGAGAAATCCGTATGCTGATCAAGAAGCAGCAGTTAGAACTGGGCATGCAATAACAGACTGGTTCCAGATTGGAGGAGGACTATGTTAAGGCTGTATATTGTCACCCTATTTATTTAACTTCTATGCAGAGTACATCATGTGAAATGCTGGACTGGATGAAGCATAAGCTGGAATCAAGATTGCTGAGAGAAATATCAATAACCTCAGATAGGCAGATGACACCACCCTTATGGCAGAAAGCAAAGAAGAACTAAAGAGCCTCTTGATGAAAGTGAAAGAGGAGAGTGAAAAGGTTGGCTTAAAGCTCAACATTCACAAAACTAAGATCATGGCATCAGGTCCTACCACTTCATCGCAAATAGATAGGGAAACAATGGAAACAGTGAGAGACATTTTTTTTTGGGGGTGGGGGACTCCAAAATCACTGCAGATGATGACTGCAGCCATGAAATTAAAACACACTTGCTCCTTGGTAGAAAAGTTATGACCAAGCTAGACAGCATATTAAAAAGCAGAGACATTACTTTGCCAGCAAAGGTCCATCTAGTCAAAGCTATGGTTTTTCCTGTAGTCATATGTGGATATGAGAATTGGACTATAAAGAAAGCTGAGAGCCAAAGAGTTGATGCTTTTGACCTGTGGTGTTGGAAAAGACTCTTGAGAGTCACTTGGAAAGCAAGGAAATCCAACCACTCCATCCTAAAGGAAATCATTCCTGAATATTCATTGGAACGACTGACGCTGAAGCTGAAACTCCAATACCTTGGCCACATGACGCGAAGAACCAACTCATTTGAAAAGATCCTGATGCTGGGAAAGACTGAAGGAGGAAGGAGAAGGGATGACAGAGGATGAGATGGTTGGATGGCTTCACCAAGGATATGGACATGAATTTGAGTAGGCTCTGGGAGTTTTTGATGGACAGGGAGGCCTAGAGTGCTATAATTCTTATGGTCACAAAAAGTTGGACACGACTGAATGACTGAACTGAACTGAATAAGAGAAAATTATGAAATATTAGTAAAACATGTATTTTATTTTCTGAAATCTCTGTGTTCCATATCATAGAAATCTCTGGCTTTTAAAGGAACTAAAGGGAAATGTGATAGCCATGGAAAAAGAAAGTTTTAATTGTTGTTATCCTAGTCTAAAAGTTAAAAAGCTTCTATTTCTAGTTAGTAATGACCCAGTGTTGCAACAGAGCCCTTTGTTTCATAGATGTCCTAATAGTTCAGGTCTAAATTAGTTTGACTTCTCAGTTCTAAAATTAAAAAGGATGAACTTGCCACCATGTTTCTAACATCTATACTGTGCTTCTCCCACAAGGAAATGTAAGCAAAGCACTCTTGATCTTGAACAATTTTTAAGCTGGAGTTGAAATGAAGATTGTTGAAAATGCAAAGTATTACAAGAGTTTATGTATATATCTTCACTAAAATTAGACATGAAACCCTTTACTATTGTAATTTTGCTGCCAGTCCTCAGATTCTTAATTGTTGCAGAATAACATGGAAACAGTATCGTATATTTCTAGATATAAAATGCCCAATGATATAGTGCTAAATGGTTAATTCTAAAAATGGAGTCTAAAAATAAATAAATATGTACTGAAATAAGAGGTTAAATATATACTATCAATTAACAAGGTCTGAATATAGATTTAAAAGGCCACATTTTTAATATTGTTTCCACACTTCAGCCAGATGGAGGACTGTAGATTAAAGGTGATGGATTTGAAAATCTTTGATTTTAAATTTTCTTGGCAGGAGGATAATCTTTGTAACACAATACTAAGACTGCACAACTGCATAAGCAATGCTCTAGGGCTATTATTTTTTCTTACCCAGGAATACATGCACATTTTAAGAGAAAAACTCTGATGACAACTAAGTTTTCAATTCTTCAAGATATTATCCTATATATCATTTTCTGCTTTTGTCGTGAAATTAATACAAATGTACTGTATCAAATTCTAAAATATAGAAAGCAGAAAAATAAACATAAAACAGGCTTTCTCATCTTCAAAGACTGTTTCTGTTTGTTTTTTTACTATTCTTTGTCAGTTACTCTACTCTACTTTTGCACTTCATATTCCATGAATATTGCTTCTCTCCTAGTTTTTAACTCTCTGCCTGTTATCTTTATCATTTTCTATTAATGTTGCCATTCTTTCTTGCTGAAATTAATATTTTTTGGCTTTCCTTTCAAGGCTATAAATTGATTTTTACATGTTTTATTTACTGCACATTATTTGTATTTTTCATGTTTGCAGTTTTTCTAATCATATCAGAAAACATATCTCCAATCTTACTGTTTCCCAAATTAATAAATTCAAAGTCTTCTCAAATCTCCCTGAAAAACGACAACTTTCTAGTGGTCCTTCCAGCAACTCTATTTCTCTGAAATATATTTGCTTTGTTCCCCAGATATTTTCTGTTCTTTAGAATTGCCAAATTTCTCTATATGACTTGTTATATTTTTTCTCTTTTATTGTCTCTCCATATGATAGTCTATAGACTATCATAATTTGGTAGCTAAGAGGAATTCTACATATGCACAACTCTCTTAATTTTACAGTCACATAATAAAGAAGGGAAAAGCTTAGGTTTTCTAAAGTGTTATTTTTCTAGCACTGAATTCTTGTTCTTCTATCTGCAGAGTTCAGTAGAAACTATAGATGAAGGCAACTGTGGCAGTCATCCTTATCTTGGACCAGTTTGTCTTCTTTGTAATTCATGGATGGTTCTGTGTTTCCTTCTCTACCCAGCATGACCATTGTCATCAGAAACTGGTGTTATTTTTGTTCCTGGGCAGGTGTGATGAGCAGGTTATTGTCCTCCCATGTCTCCTGTCAAGGAAGGACCCGTAGCTTGGTTAATTGAGAGTATTGTCAGCAAGCACACTTCAGGTGTCCGCTCCTTCAGGAAGTGCCTTAATTGCAGAAAGTCAGTTTATCCAAGGCCACAGCCCTTCCCAGGAAGATCTACCTACAGTGACCAACTTATGAGGTAATAAAGGCCTGGACATTTTGACTCACATCAGGACAACTCAGATATGGAAGACCATATCCAGGCCTTCCCACTGAGTTGGCCAAACCTATAACTGGACCTTCTTAATCATGTAACTTCTCCTTCTGCTAAACTGCTGTCTTTCTTAATCCTAACATTAAGCTCTGTCCCTGAATCAGCTCCCAGAGGAACCTACCCTGCAGCAATAAGTTATATGGAATGACCACAGACATTTTGACCATGTATGAACTCGCAAACCTAGTGAGTTTACAGAAAAATATATTCATATCTACATCTAGTCTCAACTGATTATCCAAAGTCTTCTTTGTAATGTCGCCCTTTATTTCAAACTAGAAGTTTGCATTGAAAATCATTTGATTGTTTTGCCCCTTTATTTCCCCTCTGGAGTCTTATTTTATTCATTGTAAACAATGAATCATTTGTCCCTTCCTTAAATCCAGTTTCTCTTTCTTAATAACCTGCAGAAATTCTGAAAAGTTTCTGGCTTGTGTATGAGAAAATTGTCCTAGATTCTTAGTTGTATAGTTTGCTTTCTCTGTTTTTCTATACCACTGATTAGGGTTAGGGTTAGGGTTAGGTTGAACTTTTGGAGAAAAGGGGAATGCTATAAGCATAAACTCAGATCACCCCTCGAAGCAAATGCCACTGACATATTTTTGGTATCAAAATTAACGTCTTTTACCACCACAGAGAGCATTGGAATTCACTGAAACAAAATGATTATTATTACAGTGTTTTCCTATACACTAATGATATTTCAAGGCTAAAAAAATATAAATTATTATATTAAAATAATTTTAATTGTAAAGATTAATTGGTTCAAATAAGATAACTGGCAAAAAAGCAAAACAGGTTGTTTTACTCAGAATAGTTACAATTGGAATTAGAAGTATTGATTTAAGAAATCATCCAGTCTGGATTTGAATCCCCATCATTCCAATATTTGCCTCATTATTAGTGGTGTTGATACTAATTTTGCTTAAGTGTGGGGACAGAGAACTCAAATTGAAGGAAAATTTAATATTTAATGCAATAAGATTTTCTGAACTAAAAACTTAGTACTATGGTTTTGTCACAAGGAGAGTGGGACGTTGGGAAATATTTTTAATATCCCTTCCACTCAGTTTTCTCATGTATAGTATAAATGAAAAAAAATGTGTTTATATGTATGTCTGTCTTAGAAACATATTAGCATTGTAAAACATGTAAAACATCATCACTGTCATTCCCTTCCTCAACCCACCTTCAGAAAAATCTTTTCCCAAAGTTTATGAAAGTTTCTCACCATGGGGCTCAGGGGTCAAGGGCCATGTTGTTATACTAAAACTGACTTACTTGACCTATTTATTAAGGAGAAACATCTAGAATGTGATAGTAGCTAATCTTTGAATTTAAAAAATTAATTCAAATATTTATTTATTTACTCAGTATATTAAGATAAAAACTGGATATTACCTTTTTTACTTATGCATAAAACCATAAATATTTCCTTTAATTAATGATGCTTTAAGAGATACACAGATATTGTGTGTGTGTGTGTGAAGATGGTGAGAAGCAACCAAAAGGAAACTGGCTCATTAGGGTTTTCAATCTAGTCTAGTCATTGAACTAAACATCCTGGAAACCATGGAAACAAGAAAAAGAACTCACTCATAGGGTACAACATAGAGGATTTTTCAGTTTGCTAAAAAGTCTTGTCAAAAATTTGTGGTGAAAAAGTGTGAAACAATTTGATGTTGTAAATGGTGTCATACATTTCAGGAGTATTAATTCTATGAGCTGGCCCAAAATTTCATTTGGGTTTTACCATATGAATGAATCTTTTGGCCAACACAATAAATATTAATTCCTGAGGAAGATTTCTAGGAATCATTGTCTAAAACCATCAAGCCTGTGGCTGAACTATAAAACCTGTAATCTTTAGTGTGGAGGACATTTATTATCTGTACTTCTGTGTTTACCTCAGTGTGTTGTCAACTGCAGATATTTCAGTCTATTCCAGCTCTGGCTGTAGCATAGTAAACATTAGGAACTCTAGAGATGAATGTAATAATCAAAGTGTAGAATTGTGACTTAGATAAGAGGCTTTGGAGTTGAAGGCCTAGGTTTGTATCCTCTCCCTATTATCTCCATGAAATGCAATTTTTCCACCTTTCCATTTACTCAAATGTTGAGTGTCAGTACTTCCATTCTCAGAACCTTTAAACCCTTAATTAATGTAATATTAGCCATTAGATAAGATATATAATAGTCAAAATGGCATATAATAATATTAGGAGTCACTGACAAAAAATGTTGTTTCTTCACTCATTTTGCTATATTAGTTATTTTCACATTGAATTGCTACCTATATCCCTGTAGTTCTCATATTTGTTGTGGCTACTTTCAAAGCACTGATATCTAAATTTTATACAGATATATGTAAAAGCCTTCAAAATTAATACTGCAAAAAACAAAAGAATATGCACAACAGTAGACTTATTGAGAATTTCTAGATCCTATCAGTTGCTTTCCAATTCTATTGTTTTCCAGTTGAGCTATTTCAAATCCTGAAAGATGATGCTAGGAAAGTGCTGCACTCAATATGCTAGCAAATCTGGAAAGCTCAGCAGTGGCCACAGGACTAGAAAAGGTCAGTATTCATTTCAATCCCAAAGAAAAGCATGGCAAAAAATGTTCAAACTACTACACAATTACATTTATCTCACATGCTAGCAAAGTAATGCTCAAAATTCTCCAAGCCAGGCTTCAACAGTAAGTGAACTGTGAACTTCCAGATGTTCAAGCTGTATTTAGAAAAGGCAGAGGAACCAGAGATCAAATGGACATCATCTGTTGGATCATGGAAAAAGCAAGAGAGTTCCAGTAAAACATCTACTTTTGCTTTATTGATTGCACCAAAGCCTTTGACTTTGTAGATCACAACAAACTGTGAAAAATTTTTCAAATGATGGGAATACCAGACCACCTAACTTGCCTTTTGAGAAATCTGTACGCAGGTCAGGAAGCAACAGTTAGAACTGGACATGGAACAACAGGCTGGTTCCAGATTGGAAAAGGAGTACGTCAAGGTTGTATATTGTCACCCTACTTATTTAACTTATGTGCAGAGTACATCATGCGAAATGCTGGACTGGATGAAGCACAAGCTGAAATCAAGATTGCTGCAAGAAATATCAATAACCTCAGATAAGCTGATGACACCACCCTTATGGCAGAAAGCAAAGAACTAAAGAGCCTCTTGATGAAAGTGAAAGAGGAGAGTGAAAAAGTTGGCTTTAAACTCAACATTCAGAACACTAAGATCATGGCATCCAGTCCCATCATTTCATGGCAAATAGAAGGGGAAAAAATGGAAACAGTGAGAGAATATATTTTGGGGGGCTCCAAAATTACTGCAGATGGTGACTGCAGCCATGAAATTAAAAGACACTAGCTCCTTGGAGGAAAAGCTATGACCAGCCTAGACAGTATTAAAAAGCAGAGACATTACTTTGGCAGCAAAGGTCCATCTAGTCAAAGCTATGGTTTTTCCAGTAGTCATGTATGGATGTGAGAGTTGGACTATAAAGAAAGCTGATAAGGTGTCCATATGTGCGTGGATTTATCTCTGGGCTTTCTATTTTATTCCATTGATCAATATTTCTGTCTTCGTGCCAGCACCATACTGTCTTGATAACTGTGGCTTTGTAGTAGAGCCTGAAGTCAGGTAGGTTGATTCCTCCAGTTCCATTCTTCTTTCTCAAGATCGCTTTGGCTATTCGAGGTTTTTTGTATTTCCATACAAATTGTGAAATTTTTTGTTCTAGCTCTGTGAAGAATACTGTTGGTAGCTTGATAGGGATTGTGTTGAATCTATAAATTGCTTTGGGTAGTATACTCATTTTCACTATATTGATTCTTCCAATCCATGAACATGGTATATTTCTCCATCTATTAGTGTCCTCTTTGATTTCTTTCAAAAGTGTTTTATAGTTTTCTATATATAGGTCTTTAGTTTCTTTAGGTAGATATATTCCTAAGTATTTTATTCATTCCGTTGCAATGGTGAATGGAATTGTTTCCTTAATTTCTCTTTCTGTTTTCTCATTATTAGTGTATAGGAATGCAAGGGATTTCTGTGTGTTGATTTTATATCCTGCAACTTTACTATAGTCATTGATTATTTCTAGTAATTTTCTGGTGGAATCTTTAGGGTTTTCTATGTAGAGGATCATGTCATCTGCAAATAGTGAGAGTTTTACTTCTTCTTTTCCAATTTGGATTCCTTTTATTTCTTTTTCTGCTCTGATTGCTGTGGCCAAAACTTCCAAAACTATGTTGAATAGTAATGGTGAAAGTGGGCACCCTTGTCTTGTTCCTGACTTTAGAGGAAATGCTTTCAATTTTTCACCGTTGAGGATAATGTTTGCAGTGGGTTTGTCATATATAGCTTTTATTATGTTGAGGTATGTTCCTTCTATTCCTGCTTTCTGGAGAGTTTTTATCATAAATGGATGTTGAATTTTGTCAAAGGCTTTCTCTGCATCTATTGAGATAATCATATGGTTTTTATTTTTCAATTTGTTAATGTGGTGTATTACATTGATTGATTTGTGGATATTGAAGAATCCTTGCATCCCTGGGATAAAAAGCCCACTTGATCATGGTGTATGATCTTTTTAATGTGTTGTTGGATTCTGATTGCTAGAATTTTGTTAAGGATTTTTGCATCTATGTTCATCAGTGATATTGGCCTGTAGTTTTCTTTTTTTGTGGGATCTTTGTCAGGTTTTGGTATTACAAAGGAGGCAAGAATATACAATGGATTAAAGACAATCTCTTTAACAAGTGGTGCTGGGAAATCTGGTCAACCACTTGTAAAAGAATGAAACTAGACCACTTTCTAACACCATACACAACAATAAACTCAAAATGGATTAAAGATCTAAACGTAAGACCAGAAACTATAAAACTCCTAGAGGAGAACATAGGCAAAACACTCTCTGACATACATCACAGCAGGATCCTTTATGACCCACCTCCCAGAATATTGGAAATAAAAGCAAAAATAAACAAATGGGACCTAATTAAACTTAAAAGCTTCTGCACATCAAAGGAAACTATTAGCAAGGTGAAAAGACAGCCTTCAGAATGGGAGAAAATAATAGCAAATGAAGCAACCGACAAACAACTAATCTCAAAAATATACAAGCAACTCCTACAGCTCAATTCCAGAAAAATAAACAACCCAATCAAATGGGCCAAAGAACTAAATAGACATTTCTCCAAAGAAGACATACAGATGGCTAACAAACACATGAAAAGATGCTCAACATCAATCATTATCAGAGAAATGCAAATCAAAACCACTATGAGGTACCATTTCACATCAGTCAGAATGGCTGCAATCCAAAAGTCTACAAATAATAAATGCTGGAGAGGGTGTGGAGAAAAGGGAACCCTCTTACACTGTTGGTGGGAATGCAAACTAGTACAGCCACTATGGAGAACAGTGTGGAGATTCCTTAAAAAACTGGAAATGGAACTGTCTTATGATCCAGCAATCCCACTGCTGGGCATACACACTGAGGAAACCAGAAGGGAAAGAGACACGTGTACCCCAATGTTCATCGCAGCACTGTTTATAATAGCCAGGACATGGAAGCAACCTAGATGTCCATCAGCAGATGAATGGATAAGAAAGCAGTGGTACATATACACAATGGAGTATTACTCAGCCATTAAAAAGAATACATTTGAATCAGTTCTAATGAGGTGGATGAAACTGGAGCCTATTATACAGAGTGAAGTAAGCCAGAAGGAAAAACATAAATACAGTATACTAACGCATATATATGGAATTTAGAAAGATGGTAACAATAACCCGGTGTACGAGACAGCAAAAGAGACACTGATGTATAGAACAGTCTTATGGACTCTGTGGGAGAGGGAGAGGGTGGGAAGATTTGGGAGAATGACATTGAAACATGTAAAATATCATGTAAGAAATGAGTTGCCAGTCCAGGTTCGATGCACGATACTGGATGCTTGGGGCTAGTGCACTGGGACGACCCAGAGGGATGGTATGGGGAGGGAGGAGGAGGGTTCAGGATGGGGACCACATGTAAACCTGTGGGGGATTCATTTTGATATTTGGCAAAACTAATACAATTATGTAAAGTATAAAAATAAAATTAAATTTAAAAAAAATAATAATAAATAATAAAAAAAAAAGGAAGCTGAGTGCCGATGAATTGATGCTTTTGAACTGTAGTGTTGGAGAAGCCTCTTGAGAGTCCCTTGGACTGCAAGGAGAGCCAACCAGTCAATCCTAAAAGAAATCAGTCCTGACTATCCATTGGAAGGACTGATGCTAAAACTGAAACTCCAATACATTGGTCACCTGATGTGAAGAACTGACTCATTAGAAAAGACCCTGATGCTGGGAAAGATTGAAGACAGGAGGAGAGGGGAAGACCGAGGTTGTGATGGTTGGATGGGATTACCAACTCAATGGAGATTTGAGCAAGCTCCAGGAGTTGGTGATGGACAGGGAAATCTGGTGTGCTGTGGTCCATGGGGTTGCAAAGAGTTGAACATAACTGAGTGACTTTCTCCTCCATAACAGATTTATGAGATGTTTGTGAAATCCAATGAAGATTAATCAGAATGTTCAGTTGTAATGAGTAAATATAGCATTCAGTTTTTAAAGCAAGTTCTGCCATAACCCATTTTATTATATATGTGTGGTTCTGTCATGGACTATATTGATGTCTAATGCACATGTTGCAGGGAGTTTGTAGTCCCAGAAGACCCTTATCACTAGGATGGAAAACTCCTCACTGATGACTGTATCCTGACTACAATGAGGACAGAAGCAAGCAGGCATGTGCCACTGAACATAATGAATGACCCTCAGAGAAGGAATGCTCTGTCTCTGAAAAGGGACACATGGGTCAGCCTCGTGCAGAGAAAGATCTGGTGTCCTTCAACACTAATTAAAACTATGGTTAGTGATGTAAACCCTGCATATGGGCCAGTGTTTTCCAGGAAACTAGTACTGCATGAGATGGGGGACTGCCGCAGATCCAGGCTTTTCAAAATGTGGATGGAATATTTTTAACCAGTCCATTTTTATTCAGATTTTTATTCCACTATAATTTTTAGCCAGCATAATTTCAAAATTTCTTTCTGTAGTACTTTGCAAATAAATGTTATTGATGCATCTGAAAGTTTTGAATGTTAAGGATCACACTCTCTTTCTGAAGAACTAAATTTGCCATTTCCTAATATTGTCTTTAAAAGGGAATAATCTCTCTTTACATTCTAATCTGGGCTCAGAGGCAGTAAATAAAGAATTTATGCCCATTTAATTCACTTTATGATTAATTACATTATGAAAAAGATGTTCGCATCAGTTAAGAAAAATGATATATTTAGTTCTATAAAAATTGAAGCATTAAAGCCAAATGTTCCGTGTCCCTTAGCAGGAGAACAAAATCTGTATATAGCACAAATACATGTAACATATTTTTAATGACAAATATCTCCTAAACCTTGAACTTATTGTGGTCAACAAAAAGCTAATACAACATTTTTCTAATGGAAAAAAATGTGCATGAAAATATTGGACAAAGTCATCAATTATCTAAAAACAATTGCCTTAAACTGGATACTTCAAACTGTAAGCTACCTGATAGCACACATTTTGCATGTTTTTATCATAAACAAGTCATGACAGTATCAGATCTAAATTCCTTATAAATTTAAATCATTCAATTTTGAACTGCTAGCTTGAAAAACATGTGCCAATTTTTATCTTTACTATCTCTTGATCCTAGATATATATGAAGTTTTACTCAAAATAAAAGTGAAAGTCATTCTCAGTCATGTCCGACTCTTCACAACCCCATGGATTGTCCACAAAATTCTCCAGGCCAGAATACTGGAGTGGGTAGCCTCCAAACCCAAGGATCAAACCTGGGTCTCCTGCATTGCAGGTGGATTCTTTACCAGATGAGCCACAAGAGAATACTGGTGTGGGTAGCCTATCCCTTCTCCAGCAGATCTTCTGGACCCAGGACTCAAACCTGGGTTTCCTGCATTGCAGGTGGATTCTTTACCAACTGAGCTATCAAGGAAGCAAACTCAAAATAGATATGGTACATTTTATATTTATATTTAAGATAATTTTGCCTAGTGCTTTTAAATCTTTGCCGTTTTCAATTTTAGCTACCACAAAAGAATATATAGCATTGATTTTTGGACATGGCAGGTATAACTCATTTTTTAAACCTCTTCTTACTGTTTAAAATACTAAGTGGTTTAAATTCTTCAAATATACATGAAAATGGGAAAATAAAACAAAGTGAAACCAGATGCTTTTAATCCCACCTAACTGTGGTAACCCATGTCTCAAGTATCAGGATGACATTTATAACACAATGGCAATAGTTTGAGGAGGAAATTATCATTGTGCTAATATATTTCATGGTACCCACAGTACCAGGGTGCATATACATCTGTGAAGGGAAATAGCTTGTGTCACTTGACACAAAATGCAAATTATTGTTGTTGTTCAGTCACTCAGTCCTATTCAACCCTTTGTGACACCATGGATAGCAGCATGCCAGGCTTCCCTGTCCTTCGCTGTCTCCCGGGGTTTGCCCAAATTCACGACCATTGAGTCAGTGATGCTATATAACTATTTCATCTTCAATTTCTCCCTTCTCCTCCTGTCCTCAATCTTTCCCAGTATCAAAGTCTTTTCCAATGAGTTGGCTATTCCCATCAGGTGTCCAAAGGATTAAAGATTCAGCTTCAGCGCCAGTCCTCCCAATGAATATTCAGGGTTGATTTCCTTTCAGATTGGTTTGATCTCCTTGCTGTCCAAAGGACTCTCAAGAGTTTTCTCTAGCACCACAATTTGAAAGCATTAATTCTTTGGTGCTCAGCCTTCTTTATGATTCAACTCTCACATCCAGACATGACGACTGGAAAACCATAGCTTTGACTAGACGGACCTTTGTTGGCAATGTAATGTCTCTGCTTTTTAATACATCGTCTAGGTTTGTCATACTTTTTCTTCCAAGGAACAAGTGTCTTTTAATTTCATGGCTGCAGCCACCATCAGCAATGATTTTAGAGCCCAAGAAAATAAAATCTGTCACTGTTTCCACTTTTTTCCCATCTATTTGTGATGAAGTGATGGGACTGGATGCCATGATCTTAGTTTTTTGAAGGTTGAATTTTAAGTCAGCTTTTTCATTCTCCTCTTTCACTTTCATCAAGAGGTTCTATAGTTCCACTTCACTTTCTGCTACTACAGGGTATCATCTGCGTATCTGAGGTTGTTGATATTTCTCCCACAATATAAATCAGTATGCCTTAACTTCATGACAAAACTGAAGTCTCTGATGCCCAAAGCAAGAAAGCATTGGTTCCTTAACCTGCTTGTTGATAAAGTATTAATGGTAACATCCCCACTTTTCCCTCAGTAAAAGTTGATTCACCTTGACATAGAACCAACCATTAAAGTAGTCAATTTATCTTTTCTTGATTTGATTGGACAAAGTTTTGTCTTATATTGCTTTGGCTAGTGTGAATCATGATCTGTGGGCATTCCTAGAAGATTTAAGCATAGACTCTAAGCCACTAAATAATTTTTTTCCAGGAAAAACAAAAGAGAAAATGAGTTAACTGAGAAAAACAATGAAGAAAGAGATGCATAAGCTGGGTTGTGTGTGCTTTCTAAGTCGCTTCAGTCATGTCTGACTTTTTGTGACCCCATGGACTGTAGCCCACTAGGCTTCTCTGTCCATGGGATTCACCAGGCAAGAATATTGGAGTGGGTTGCCACACCCTCCTCCGAAGGATCTTCCTGACCCAGGGATTGAACTTGCATCTCTTAAGTCTCCTGCATTGGCAGGCAGGGCCTTTACCACTAGTAATGACCACTATGATCCACCTGGGAAACCTATAAGCTGGGTCATGTCACACTAAAAGCTCTTGATGTTTATTTCAGTTACTACTGAGCTAGCTGGTCTCTGTCTTAGATATTTGAAAAGCTGCCAACACTAGCTTAGCTCCATTTCTAAACAAATAAAACCCAACAGAGACATATTTTATACTCAAAATGCTTATTTTAGCCATTGGCTATGTTCAATAACTTGAACTACATTCTCTATGGAGCTGCAAGATTCACTCCAGGCAAAGGAACATCAGTTAGTAGAGTATCAGTAGTAGACATATTTTATACTCAAAATGCTTATTTTAGCCATTGGCTATGTTCAAAACTTGAAGTACATTTTCTATGGAGCTGCAAGATTCACTCCAGGTAAAAGAATATCAGTTAATGTTTATACTCATATGCATTTTATCTCTCTTCCTCCTTCTCCACCTCCTCTTTCTTCTTCCAATTTCTCTTCACTCTTCCTTCTCTTTTTCTTAAAATTCATCTCCTGAATCTTTCAGGGATGTTTCCTCCTAAGTGTTTACATCAATATATTCACAGAAAATTTATTGAGAAACGAGAGGCTTTTGGATCCTACCTTTGGAAACATAACTCTAAATTCCTCCCCCAGGTTCTCAACATTGACATCCTCTGGAAAGTGTACAGCCCAGATTAGGCTGAGAAGTTTACATCCAGCCTTTCTCCACCATCCTATGCAGTATACCATCTTTTAAAATAAATTATGCTCGGATAGTGCACAATATATTATGAACTACAACTTTGGTTCAGTTAAATCCCAAACCCAGATATTTAAAATATATCATTGAATAAAAGACAAGCTAACTCCGTCAGTTCACTTTTACATATTTAACATGCCAGATAATCATGGCTGAGTCGGCAAAGGAAATACTGGTGCTAAAAGAGCTGGGATTTCCAGAGTTGATGTTTCATTCCAGGTTTGACACTCACAAGGGAAGTGATCTTGTTTAGCTTAATTTCTCTGAATTTTAATTCCTTTGTCAGTAAAATGGGAATAACACTAATAAAGTAGTGTTACAATAACTTCTGGGGTAATAACTTACCCCATAGGTGGTTGTGATGATTGCCTGTATGCTTGCATGCTAAATCATTTCAGTCATGTCCAGCTCTTTGCAACCCTATGGACTGTAGCCACCAGGTTCCTCTGTCCATGGGGATTCAGCAGGCAAGAATACCAGAATGGGTTGCCATGCCCTGCTCCAGGGGATCTTCCTGACCCAGGGATCAAGCCCACGTCTCTTATGTCTCCTGCATCAGTAGGTGGGTACTTTACCACTAGCACCCCTTGGAAAGCCCTGTCATGATGATTAAATATCTATAAAACATTTACATGAAGCTTTGTTTAGTACACATTTATTATCAGACTTTCTTCCTCTGTGTACTGCATAATGAAATAAAATAATAAAAGATAAATTAAACACAAATATTATATATTATAGTATAGTGTGTAACATCCAAAATAATAACTATTATTATTTTACTCTAGAAATCTCTTTAATGCTTTCCACATTTTGCAAATGATGATCAAAAAAAAGTCAAATAAATAACTCTCCTTCTGTCATAGCCTTAAGCCATCCAAATAATGACTGGAAGACTAATGACTTTTCACCAGCCTTGAGGAAAGGATATTGACCTTTGGAAAACGTGAAAAATTGAATGATGTCCACTTGTTAATAAAGTTGGATTTATACCAAGTGAATAATACATTCAATTATACTTATGTTTTTGTGAAATTCAATAAGTCTTTCCCTCTAACTAATTTCCCTAGTAATAAATCCATTACAAAGCACTGATACACATTAAAAACAGCTCTGACAAATAACTCATGTTCTTGGCCCTAAGCCACACTTCAAAATTCTGTGTTCTTTTCTACAGTCCTTGGATAGTAAGCATGGATTAACTTTAATATATCATGAACTGAAAGCTGTATTGAGAAAAATTTTAGGTCATAAAAAAAAGTTACTCAAGTGAAAAAAAAGTTTCTATTCGTTGATAATTTTATGAATCTCTTTTTCTCTCTTACTTACACCACACACACATATATATATTTGCACACTCCTGAATAAGAATAAGCAAAGGTCCCTCCTTCTTAACTTTTATAATAATCTGGTTATTTGCAATATTCCTAAAGTTATACATTTCATGATAGAAAGTCATGTTAAAGAACAATGAGGTAGGCATATATGATGAAGCCAGAGGGTGATTTAAAGAAAATATAATTGTGAACATACCATGTGGATCCGAAACATGAAATGAGTGGGAAAGGCTTCTCCACTTATTCCTAGAACAAATGCAAATTGAAGACTTCTGGATCAAAGCATGTGAGCCTTGTTGCTTACTTTTTCATTCTCATTTATTAGCTAGAGGCAACTATCTTAATTAAATTAGAAAATATTGTGCATTTTTCTCACACATCCAATGTGTGATACTTAAAAATAACTGATGGGGATAGAATGATAAAATAAAGCATATTTTATTATTAAGAGATTCTGGTAGCTGCTTTTTCTAAAGGCAAGGTTATTAGTAGACTCAAAAGATGTATAGAAAGTGAAAGAAAAAGATGAAAGTGAAAGTCACTCAGTTGTGCCCAGCTCTTTGCGACCCCCTGGACTATACAGTCCATGGAATTCTCCAGGTCAGCATACTGGAGTGGGTAGTTTTTCCCTTCTCCAGTGGATCTTCCTAACCCAAGGATGGAACCCAGGTCTCCTGCATTGCAGGCAGATTCTGTACCAGCTGAGCCTAAAGGGAAGCCCAAGAACACTTGAGTGAGTAGCCTATCACTTCTCCAGCAGATCTTCCCAACCTAGGAATCAAACTGGGGTCTCCTGCATTACAGATGGATTCTTTACCAACTGAGCTATCTAAATCCTAATAAGAACCTCCAATATGTGATATGAGACCTGTTTAGGAGGAAGAATACATGATAGGCATATCTCTGTGATTACTTAGTGTCATTGCTATTTTAAGTGTTACCTTAACTTCACTTTCACTTTTCACTTTCATGCATTGGAAAAGGCAATGGCAACCCACTCCAGTGTTCTTGCCTGGAGAATCCCAGGGACGGGGGAGCCTGGTGGGCTGCCGTCTATGGGGTCGCACAGAGTCAGACACAACTGAAACAACTTAGCAGCAGCAGCTTAACATTTCACGATGTTTGGAATCATTGATGACCATTCTGGGTTACTAATAGCTGCTTTCCTTAAGCAAGCTTTGTCTCAAAGGAGAACCAATTCAGTTTCACTTAACAGTAAACAGTGACAATTCTGTGAAAGGCCTTATGGTCATATGGTGCAGGTAGTCATTTACTTGAAATATGTGATGCTCCATGGAGCTGTCAGCAAAGTTTACAGAGAGATTTCCTGGAAGCCTTGTGTATCTGGGATTATGCTATCTATGTAAGACACTTTGTCTTTTCTTTTACTTAAGATCATGTCTGGCAAGGTTTGATTCTCATCACAAAGGAATAACTGTAAATCTTCAATGAAGCATGTCAATGAAGCCAGAAACTCAAGTTTATTTAAGCAGGTTTTCGGTCAGACACCTTTTATTCAAAATAGTAAAAGTTCGAGAGAACCAGCTTGAAATACAAAGAAAAGCTTGGTTAAATAAAAGCAACAGAGGGCTTATGTCCACTCACTCAAAGAGTACATTTGTGCTTGCACTTCACATAGTTCTGCACTGTCCCAGACCTAACTAATCAGTTTCCTCTTCCTTGCAGGAGTACCTACCTGTGCATTACTAGCATTTGTTTGTAGAGAGGATATGGAAGGTTTGTCCTTCCCTTACCCTTACCCATAAGAGTGCTTAGTATCAGCATTTAGTGAAAATCTTGTTTATTCATTCTGTGAGACCACTGTATGATCAGTCAGTCTTAGAGGTTATGGAGGGGAGTGAACTGCTCATTTTTTTCACTACTTGCATGCCTAGATTAAAGTAATGCTCTCAGGCTATGGCTAGGTGGCTAGATTTCTGAAAATATGCCTTGGGAATAATAAGCCCAGGAAAACAGAGGAGATACAGAGATAGAAATATACTTTCTTTGATTGGAAACACTTATGTGCAAGGACAAAGTGGAAAATCATCATGACACAAAAATATGAAAAATATCATTTTCACTGCCATTTTAAAGTAATGATTTAGGCATGATTTTCCTTTCTCCTTTGGAGTAGGGAATGGCAACCCACTCTAGTGTCCTTGCCTGGAAAATTCCCTGGACAAAGGAGCCTGGCAAGTGATAGTCCATGGGGTTGCAAAGAATCAGACATGACTGAGCATCTGAGCAGCAGCAACATAACTTCCCCCAGAGCAAAGAATTAGAGAGAAAGAAAGGGAGAGAGAGAGAAGATAATCAAAAGGGAAGCTTCAGTCATTGATAATATTACCTGAAACATGACCTAACACTGTTTTTATATTCTATCAGTCACAGAAACCAATTCTGGTATAATGTGGAAGGAAGCTACACACTAAGTGAATATCAAAAGCTGAGTACACTTTGAAATATCTTGGAGATTAGCTGCAATATATTGCATTAGTTTATGGATTCATATGATTAATGCAGCTTAAATTTAAGTAATTTTGATTAATTTATTCATTAAATAGTTTCTAATAGCAAATGATGAGCCACAAGGAACTTATAAGACAGCATTTGCAGGAGATTAAAAGGAAATGAGAAAAGTTGCATTGAGTTCAGGATTCTTTGAGACTACTAGAGCTTGAGTGTCTAGGAAAGAAATTGAGTAAGTGGCATCTAAACTGTGGAGGAGAGGTGTCAAATAAAAATACTGGTGAGGAAAAAAAATCATGGCATATCATGCAAGTTTTCAGAATATTTAGAGGATAAAAGATTGAAGGTGAAAATGGGGAAAAGATGGATTTGTACATAAAAGAAATATAGAAATCTTCAGATCACAGTAGCCGAATGAAAAATAAATTCTAAGACCTCTTGGAATTGCAATCCAGTTCCTTAATTGCAAGGAATCCTTGTAATCCTTGGTTTTCCATGTTATAATTCCCAGGTGCACTCAGAAAAAGAAAAAAAATAGTGGGTAAATATCTTTGAACTCAAAGGACTGCAACTCTCTCCTGGAAAGAGCCGGTGATGCAAACGTCTTTCAAGGATTAAATGTCTGATTTTCCTTTCATCATTTTGATATCCTTCATTGAAGTTGTTCTTTCATTTTAGATGTTATTAAAGCAACACCAGGAGGACCCCATTCAGTGGTGTTCAGTTCAGTTCAGTTGCTCATTAGTGTCTGACTCTTTGCGACCCCATGAATTGCAGCACACCAGGCCTCCCTGTCCATCACCAACTCCCGGAGTTCACCCAGACTCACGTCCATTGAGTTGGTGATGCCATCCCGCCATCTCATCCTCTGTTGTCCCCTTCTCCTCATGCCCCCAATCCCTCCCAGCATCAGAGTTTTTTCCAATGAGTCAACTCTTCGCATGAAGTGGCCAAAGTACTAGAGTTTCAGCTTTAGCTTCATTCCTTCCAAAGAACACCCAGGACAGATCTCCTTCAGAATGGACTGGTTGGATCTCCTTGCAGTCCAAGGGACTCTCAAGAGTCTTCTCCAGCACCGCAGTTCAAAAGAATCAATTCTTTGGCACTCAGCTTTCTTCACAGTCCAACTCTCACATCCATACATGACTACTGGAAAAACCATAGCCTTGACTAGACGGACCTTTGTTGGCAAAGGACCCCATTAATAGCTCCTAATCTTTCTAGGAATGACCTGACAAGACCCTTATGTCATCTCACATTTCTCTCTACATGCTACATTTTATTTGTCAGATGAGAGAAACCCATATAGAGCAAGCTTAGAGAATTGATTTTCCATGAAGGGAATCTATCTTTCTTACCTCTCTTACAGTGGAATCATTTTATTTACATTTGAGATATAGCATCTTTTCCATTCATTGCACAAGAAGAAATATACCATAGCAAGGAGGAGATGCACTGATACCGAAATCTAGAACAATAATCTGATCACTTCCATCTCCCAAACTTTTTCTCTGTTTTTTCTTCATTGTATGCCTTATAATTCCAATATGAAATATCTGCACTTATTCCCTTATTAATTTGTAATTGTTAATGATTCTTAAAATATTTTGTCTGTCCAATGTCTAGTTTATCTCTGAGCAGTATTTATTAATGTATTTCTTTGTTGGATAATGCACTTTGAACTAAACAGCAACATAAGCAAGTTAGTTTTTCAACATAGAGTATAAAGAATTCTATAAAAATAGTTTACTTGCTTATATAGAGACAATAACAGTTATTTCAGTTCCCAGTTGAAGAATAGTTTATTTTTACTCAACATGTACACACATATGTATACATGTACATAGTCTATAACTTATATGTTTATATATGATCCATATATTTGTGTACATATGAATATATTTATATACACACTTCTATATGTATATATGCACATATGTGTGTATGTGTGTGCAATCACTACTTGTTTAGGTCACTGGATTCAAAGCTCTGTTACTAGCTTCAGATGAAATTTCTACTAGGCATAATGATATTTAAAAGCATATAATCTAGAAATGACAATCTCATATTTTTCAGTGTAGAGGTTTAAAATGTCCATATCTTTATATCTTTCTTAAATCACACACACACACACATACACAGGACATATGAGAATGCACATACTTCATTTTATTGATTATGTAGACAATAAATATCATTAAATGTCAAAAAAGGAGCATTCAGGGAATTATCACAACTGTGGTAAACTTATTACTGCAGAACAGTCCTGATATACTTCTGTTGCTTACATGTAATTATCAATAACTTCAACCCAAATGATAAAGAAGGTTTGACATGAGTGGGGCTTTTAAAATAGAAAATAATACAGGATGAAAAGCGAATCCTGGTCTACTAAATGTGCACCAGTTTCCTGTAAGAGGGGATTGAAAGTCAGCTCTGGTGGGAATTGTGTACACATGCTCCCTTGTCTCTGATGCAAGGCTTAGTGGGCTATCTTTTTCATCTCCATATCATATCATATAAAATTATAGAAGGAGTGTTTATAGAATCTTTAAATCACCTAGGACCAAGGAATACCATTTCACAGATGTCATCCAAAATATGACTTTCTATTCTGAGGATCCAGACTTATAATACAGTGAGTCAGAACTGCAATTAATTATGTACACTTGTGGCCAAATTTTTTTTTAAAGGAATTCTGCCAAGGTCTATTTATGATGGCATTGACAAAAATTTTGGATGCTTTTCAATCAGATTCCCTCATCAATCTGAAGGGTCATTTACTGTTATGGATTTTGAGGATCTCTAATTAGGAAGATAAGAAAGGACCAGCTGATACACCCTTGTTGCTTATTCAAAACATGTCCTGCACAACCAGGCCCAGAATGCCTCACAAGCTACCAGTTTCTGCTTGCTGATTCCTATTCCCTTCAGACATATCTGCAAGACATGCAGATAGAAATGTTTTTAAAGAATCAGCACAATGTTATGTATTGACCTGAAGAAGATGGATGTTAATGAGTTACATCGTGGTCAAAAAACAGTACAGTCAGCAGCATATCTTGCTGCCATGTTCCATTGTCCGGGAAACATGATATGTGAATCTGTGCTGATGGCTAGAGGAGTACAAAACTGAATCAAAATTATTAGCGGAAACAGAGAGTGACTCCAGTGTTGCCGATTTAATCAAAGGTCAACAAAGAGGTATACAGGTAGCACAGATTATCTGGTGAGATTTGTGACTTAGATAAGAGATCTGCATCCTATCTTACTGAAAGTTTTCTTCTGAAACATAAATTGACACATTGATAATCAATTTTTGTTTTAAAGTTCTGAACTAGTTAATCCTACTCTATGCCCAAATTTATGACATTTTTTTTTTAAATAAGGGAATTTAAAACATTGCCCCCAATCCCTCCCAGCATCAGGGTCTTTTCCAATGAGTCAATTCTTTGCATCAGGTGGCCAAAATATTGGAGTTTCATCTTCAGCATCAGTCCTTCCAATGAATATTCAGGACTGATTTCCTTTAGGATGGACTGGTTTGATCTCCTTGCAGTTCAAGTGACTCTCCAGAGTCTTCTCCAACACCACAGTTCAAAAGCATCAGTTCTTCAGCACTCAAGGCAGAGAAGGTAACAGGTGAAGTCTCATGTTAGTGTTTTAATTGGAATACTGCTGTGGCCATGGTGAAAATCACTTTTGGTGCCACTCAACATGCATCAGCATAGCAAATAACTCCTGATGTGAAAATAATATTAGAAGCCTTATTTTGTATGAATAAGGAAAAGCTTTTTCATTGTTTCATTGAAGGTAAAAGAATAAAATGAGATGGAATTAGGAGTTTCTAAAATAAATTTAAACCTTCTCATCTAAGTTTTACTCGAAAAATGTGTTTTACTTCATCTCTATATTGAATATGATACTTGAGGTCAAGGATTAGATATTGGATTCATGAACTTATGCCATTAAGGATACTGTGTTCCTTGTAAAGGCTCATTTCCACACAAAATCCACAGAAACTAATGAATACGGAAGAAGAACTGCAGCATTGCTATTTAAGGTTTCTATGTGATTCAGCTGGAGTTTCCTTCTCTCTTTATTTACCTTAGGCTGCAAGTCAGAAAACAGAAAAAAAAAAAAAAGTATTTAAGTAAATGGAGTTCATCAGGAAAGTTAATTTACTTTACTGTAAGAATATGAAAAATATGCCAAGATATCAAATAAAAAGACTAAATTATACTTCTCCCTCCATCCTTTCCTCCTTCCCTCCTCTCTCTCTCTCACTCTCCAGATGGAAGTGGGGTTGTATATAAGGAGGAAATTTTTTCTTTTGTTTACTTTTAAAGCAAACACCTCAACTTACACATTTGCTTCCTAGGCTGGTTCTCACTCTGTAAATTAATTCAGATATTCAGTGTTAAAAATAAGAAAATATTTTTTCACATTTTAAAATTGATTCTAATTCACTGTTTGATGTTCTTAACACATTGAGCCATGCCAGTGATTTTTATTACAGGATCTTATCATTTTTCTGACCCTTAGAGTGGACACATATAAATTTAACATGTTTTACATAAATAAAAGCTTTGAGGCAAATTGAGGGACTGCTGAATTACTTGGATTGATAAGAATCACACAAATACTATTTCAAAATTAATTACTTTTCACTCATTACAGATTGCTGGGTTTTTTGAATTTTGCCTCTCCTTAATATTATTGTCATTTATTACTTGAGAGAAGCTTTTCACTTGGATGATTTTCTATCATTTATTCAGTTAAGTCTGTGAGCAGACTCCCATGGGGAAAAGTACTTTCGTGGATGATGGATGATAGAGTTTCCAAATGGAATATTAACATTCAATTGTCCAATATCAGACTTTCTGAGCTACCCATATGCAAATTTCAAGAATGGTGTATGCTTGTTCAAAATATGTACTTTCAGATATCTATAGAGAGAGTATATCTTGCATCATGAGAACTTCCCATGAAGGAAGATACTTAAAAAGGAACTGACCACAAAGAAAATCATGAAAATTTACCACACACTGTTATACTACAAAAACATTTTTAATGTACTTGGCATGGCAGTAAGGTTTGTAATGTGATTATTCTGTAGTATCTGATGTAAGTAGTTCCCACTGAACTCAACCATTTTACTCATGGAATGCTTGTGCAAGTTCTTCTTTAAAAAAATTTATTGATTTGCAATAATGTATAAATTGCAAAACTTTACAATCAATTTTTAGTTGATTTCCAATATCGTGTTAGTTTCAGGTGTACAATAAAGTGAATCAGTTATACATATATCTGTTACTTTTTACATTATTTTCCCATATAGGTGATTACAGAGTACTAAGTAGAGTCCCTGTGCTCTATAATAAGTCATTATGAGTTGTCTGTTTTATATATGGTAGTCTGTATATGTCAATTCCAATCTTATATGTGGAACTAAAATTCCATAAGTCATGCACTGTGACCCCCCAGGATTGAGACACAGATATAAAAAACAAACTTATGGTTACTGTGAGGAAAGGGGGAGGGAAGGGATAAATTGTGCAAGTTCTTTTTATGAAACAGTGAATATCTCTAGCTTTTAATGTGAACCTTATTAAATAAATATTTTTATATTTAGTTGTTTATAAAATAATATAGACTATGTGGTATATATATAAATATTTATATGCACAATATTTATAAATATTGTGCCTATCTCTATATTCCAAAACAAAGCAGCAATGTCAACTTACTAAGCAATTACTGATAATTATATTGCAAATATTTTACAAAATTGCACAATTATTAATAAATCAATCTTCTGTAATATTTCAAATTTAAATAGGTTTATGCTATCTAAATTTAAAATAGATTTATGCTAAATTCTTACATTTGAGAATTTTACATTGTAATGGGAACCCACCACAGGGTAGCTTACATCATTGCTGCCTTCTTGTCTTCCTGTGAAAGACAGTAATCTGAAACATCATCTCAATTATAGAAAATGATAGAAAAATAATTAGCTAATGTCATCTACCCAGGGAATCTGGAATAAAATCATCCTTCAAATTAAAGAATAAATCTACATAATCATTATGAATCCATGAATGTACTGTAAAACTTTTGCTATTTTCCTATGGAAATTTGTTTCCACAAGAACTTCCTATCATCTTCTAAATTACTGTATATTTTTAAAATTTCCATGGCATGAAAATCTTATTTATTATTGAATAACTCTTACTCATCTTGCAAAACCAAACTTTGCATAATTTTCCAAAGCAAGCATCTTGGCTTTCAAATTTTTGCAGTGTGTGTTTTTTTAAATGTTAAGCATCAAAAGAAACATATATTTCTTAACACTTTGTTTTTGCTTTAAATTGAGGAGGCACAACACCACACTATTTATCCCCTGAGAGAGATAATTTATTATGCTATGTTCTTAATTAAGTGCAGTTCAGTTCCACTTTTGAAAATGTTTGTATTGATATTAAGATTAAGAGCTAATGATAAAAATCATTACATAGAGCTTAGTTTTTAAAATTCAGACATTTACTCTGTCAAAATTTAGGGTGATACAGCTGTTGGAAGCATGAAAAGAAATGAGTTGGTACTTTGCCTTTTCACATTATCTTTCCCCCCATTTCCAAAAAAAATTAAAAAGTCTTTCACCTAGATATGAGGTTTGGCATTAAAACTGTCCCTTATGGTATTTATCTCTCTTGTCATTATCTCCCAAACAGTACACCTACACACATATAACCCGCACATAGACACATACAGCTCCTAGGTTTGCTTTTCAAGGTTTGCTTCAAAATCATTCTGAAGACTTGAGGTTCTGCACTATAGAACTGTAGACTGCTGTTGAAAGACACATTAAATTATTTTCTCAGACTGTCAGAGGATAAGATGTGTTGATGAAAAAAAATTTTTTTTCCTCCAGTGACACAAATACCATGCATCAGTGAAGTGAATGAAGTGTTTGGCTCTATCACAGATGCCAAAGACATTCTTTGAATGTGCAGATTTTGTTTTCTGAACAAGATAAATATTGTCCTCTACAAAAAATATATATATCAATTTCTGGCACTGTCAAGTCATTTATCAATGGACTTGTGTCTAAGAAAGTGAGTTTATGAACGAGAGATGATTCAATCTGGTGCTGAAAATGAAACATCAGAAGCATGAAATTATATTATTGACCCAGAAAATTAGTGAAGTATTTGAAAATCTTATGTATCTCAATTTTCTGATTCCTTTAAAAACTATCCATTTTAATATTCCATTTCATATTTTTGAATTAATATTGAGGGATAGCTCTGCTTTTAAGTAGTTTTGATAACTTTCTTTCTGAAACATTTCTTCACTCTTTAATAAAGCACACCCTTAGAAATTCTCACCACTATTCATCTCAGTTCCTGTTCAAATCCTAAACTTAATTTAACTATAATGCCATTTCTGTTAACTTGCTCTCTGTGTGATAATACAGCCATGTAGATGATGCATTTTGCTGATGGTTGAATATTTATATTTCCTCACACATATTCCAGCTCTCTTGCAACTCTCTTGCAACGCAGGACCAACAGGTTATGAAATACCTTGAATCTCTGAGCCAAATTTAGAGGTATGCCCAACCAGTAACTAAAGTTCCATGAGTAAAGAGTAGGCATTTATTTGTTAAGTCATTGAGATTTGGGGGATTATACATAAATGGAGATCACCCTTACTTATGTGAGTCCTAGACCCTAGATAACCTAGATAACTTATAGAAGATATTCTGTAAGTAGAATATCTTTATACTTCAGTTCCAGTCTTGATCTGAAGAGTAGGAAAGAAGCATGGAAAAGAGGAGTAACTTACCCAGAGCAGTGATATTTAAGATTCTAAGAGCTCTCAGTCAAGCTTAATTCAGAAATTCTGCTAGAAAAGCAGATTTACACCATTGGTTGCCTCTTTATACACACTAGTATATATAAAACATTTGACCAATAGGATCTACTGCATAGCACAGGGAACCATACTCAATATTTTGCAATACCCTATATGGGAAAAGAATCTGAACAGATTCTGCTTTACTTTCTATACAACTAAAACTAGCACAACATTGTAAATCAACTATATTCAATAAAAAGTAACATAGAATCTTAGGTGTTATTGTGGAATACACTTTTTGGAAAGTTTTCCTCCCAATTTGTTCATACCAAGCAATTTAAGCCCTTCTTCTCTGCCCACCCTCCTTCTTCTTCTAAACATAATTAGATCTCAACAGTAAGTTAGTTTCTCAGCATACTCTGGGACACATTTTCAGACTATCATTTAGAATTCCTTTTATTACAAGAGTTTTGTAAAGAAATATCTTTGTAGGTAATGAGGTTACTGTGTCCTCCAAAGAGCTTTATTCTCTAGAAATGACAGAAAAAAGGTTGGTCTCATTCTTTGTATTAGGACTCCTGTCCTAATGACTCTTTCAGTTCATGTTTATCCTAACATTCTTTCCTTATGTTTAACTTTTGTCGAACTCCATTTCTAAAAAAAAAAAAAAAGAACAAAAAAGTAAATAAAAATTTTTAAAAGTTTCCTAAACATTGTTGTCCCTTGAGTGTATTTAAAAAGTAGGCTCCAAGAGGGCAAGGACTATATCCTCTTTGCTCTATCTACAGTACCTACTCCAATACTTGGAATAAAGGATGCAATGTAAACATTGATTACACAAATTAATGATTATTTGATAGCTCTGCCTATGAGCAAAGTTCCTAGGACTCATTGGGTTGGATTTTGCTCTTAGTTGCTCTTGGCTCAAAATATTTAAAAAAGGAGATTTGCTCTTCAAACAACAGGTAAATAGATAAAATTTAAAATTTTACTAATCTTTGTTAACTAAAGAAGGCTAAGCACTGGAGAATTGATGCTTTTGAACTGTGGTGTTGGAGAAGACTCTTGCAAGTCCTTTGGACTGCAAAGCGATCAAACAAGTCAATCCTAAAGGAAATCAATCCTGACTATTCATTGAAAGGACTGATGGTGAAGCTCCAATGCTTTGGTCACCTGATGCGAAAAGCTGACTCATTGGAAAAGGCCCTAATGCTGAGAAAGACTGAAAGTAGGAGCAGAAGGGGATGACAGAGGATGAGATGGTTGGATGGCACAACTGACTCATTGGACTTGAGTTTGAGAAAACTCTGGGAGATGGTGAAGGACAGGGAAGTCTGGCGTACTGCATTCCATGGGGTTGCAGAGTCAGACATGACTGAACAATTGAAAGATAGCAATTTTTTTTTTTTTTGCATTAATTGAACTTTTACTGAGTGTCAAGCACTGAGCTAAGGGTGCTTTACATAGAATAATCATGTACCCATCTTGCTCAGAAAATCTTACATTATGCATCTTACCCAACAGTGATTATTAGTATGCCCCCTCTTCAAAACTTATGAGAGAGAAATGAGAACAAAAACTTATATGGTGTACCTAGCTTTACAGATTTTCTCATTTGATTTTCAAAGCATTTCTATACCATTATTATCTCCATTTGAGAGGTGAGAAAATCAAGATCTAAAAAAAAAGTAACTTATTTCTAACACTCATATATTATAATGATAAGTCAGGAAACATAGCTCCCTAATACATGGTTTAACCAGTTAGCCTTACCACCTTTCCCTTTTCAGGACTATGTCTATTGTGTTCAGTGATGAACATTCACTGTGATTGATTCAGTTTTGTTAGATTAAAAAACTATACTTTGTCAAAAGCTGAAGAGTTAGAAATAAATGTGTGTAATGATGTCTCAGCAATGTTGCATGCTCTATCCATCACTGAAATATTTTGATCCTTAATAATGAGAAAGCAGTATTGAAAGAAACTATGTGTCTCTGCCAACTCATAAACCGTGGCAAATCATAAAAATGGAGTTAGTCAGTGACTTACCAGCTGCAATGATATTATTAATGTCTATATAATTTTCCTTCATGAAGAAAGTAGATACTCTCCATGGTTTGAGGCTATAGTTTTTTCAGTATATTTCATCAATATTAGTACTTAATGTTCCTAGACCAAACTATAATTTAATAATGTTTGCAAATAAGACTAACACTTTATTTTCCAAGGATAGTTTATCAGATTTTTTTCTAACCAAAGTGACAAAAAATGGACCTTCCTCCGAGTGACAGCATCTCTACAAATTCTCTACAGCATTCTCTACAAAACCTTCCCAATTTCTAGTAATGACAGCCCATGATAGAAGGTCTGGCCTTATATAAATAAACGAGGTCAGTGTGATGAGGAACATTTCCTGAAGATAGCAAATTTACCTCCTAGTTGCGATTTCTACATTATTGAATTTAGAACATAGAAAGTAGTAATTTAGTTGTGAAATTCTACATTTTAGCAATAATAAATGCTCTGGGTACAATGCAGGAATTTTGAACCGCATAGTGCTAGAGTTTTGCAGATGGAAATACCTTCTATAGTGCTAGAATCACATCTATCTGAACAGTATGCAGTCAGACTAAATTAACTTTTGAATTCTAAGGCAGAAATAAGCTCTAGAGCCTAGAACATATCTGGACTCCAAAATTGTTTTAGAATGTTTGAATAAATTAAACCTCTTATAATATTTTTTAATTTTTATTTTTTAACACCAAAAACAATTTTGTACTGGGGTATAACCCATTAATAATGTTGAGGTAATTTCAGGTGAACAGTGAAGGGACTCAGCCATACATAGACATGTATCCATTCTCGCCCAAACTCCCCTCTTATCCAGGCTGGCACATAACATTGAACAGAGTTCCATGTGCTATGCAATAGGTCTTTTTTGGTTATCCATTTTAAATGTAGTAGTGTGTGCATGACTTTCCCAAAGTCGTTAAATTTCCCTTCCCCTCAGCAGTTGTAATTTCAGTTTCTAAGCCTGTGGGTCTCTTTCTATTTTGCAAGTAACTTCATTTGTATCATTTCTTCTTAGACTCCACATATTAGGAATGTTATATGGTATTCCTGCTTCTCTGCCTGACTTACATCACTCACTATGACAATCTCTAGTTCCATCCACGTTGCTGCTGATGGCATTATTTCATTCTTTTTAATGGCTGAGTAATATTCCATTGTGTGTGTGTGTGTGTGTGTGTGTGTGTGTGTGTGTGTATACTACATTTTCTTTACCTATTCCTCTGTTGATGGACATTTAGGTTGCTTCCATATCTTGGATACTGTAAACAATGCTCCAATGAATGTTTTGGTGCATGTATCATTTGGGGCCATGTTTTTCTCTGGCTATATGCCCAGGAGTGGATTTCACGGTCGTATGCTAGCTCTACTTTTAGGTTTCTAAGAAACCTCCATATTCTTCTCCGTAGAAGCTGTACCAATTTACATTCCCACCAATGGGACAGGAGAGTTCCCTTCTCTCCACACCCTCTCCATAATTTGTTTTCTGTGGATTTTTTGATGATAATGATTCTGACCAGTGTGAAGTAATATCTCACTGTGGCTTTGATTTGCATTTCTCTAATAACTAGTGATCACCAGATGGTCAACACTGAAATCAGATTGATTATATTCTTTGCAGCCAAAGATGGAGAAGCTCTATACAGTCAACAAAAACAAGACCAGGAGCTGACTGTGGCTCAGATCATGAACTCCTTATTACCAAATTAAGACTTAAATTGAAGAAAGTAGGGAAAACCACTAGACCATTCAGGTATGACCTAAATCAAATCCCTTATGATTATAGAGTGGAAGTGAGAAATAAATTTAAGGGCCTAGATCTGATAGAGTGCCTGATGAACTATGGACTGAGGTTCATGACACTGTACAGGAGACAGGGATCAAGACCATCCCCATGGAAAAGAAATGCAAAAAAGCAATATGGCTGTCTGGGGAGGCCTTATAAATAGCTGTGAAAAGAAGAGAAGCGAAAAGCAAAGGAGGAAGGGAAAGATATAAGCATCTGAATGCAGAGTTCCAAAGAATAGCAAGAAGAGATAAGAAAGCCTTCCTCAGCTATGAATCAAAGAAATAGAGGAAAACAACAGAATGGGAAAGACTAGAGACCTCTTCAAGAAAATTAGAGATACCAATGGAACATTTCATGCAAAGATGGGCTCGATAAATGACAGAAATTGTAAGGACCTAATAGAAGCAGAGGAAATGGCAACCCAATCCAGTGTTCTTGCCTGGAGAATCCCAGGGACAGGGGAGCCTGGTGGGCTGCCGTCTATGGGGTCGCATAGAGTCGGACATGACTGAAGCGACTTAGCAGCAGCAGCAGCAACAGAAGTAGACGATATTAAGAAGAGGTGGCAAGAATACACAGAAGAACTGTACAAAAAACATCTTCAAGACCCAGATAATCATGATTGTGTGATCACTCACCTAGAGCCAGACATCCTGGAATGTGAAGTCAAGTGGACCTTAGAAAGCATCACCACGAACAAAGCTAGTGGAGGTGATGGAATTCCAGTTAAGCTATTTCAAATCCTGAAAGATGATGATGTGAAAGTGCTGCACTCAATATGCCAGCAAATTTAGAAAACTCAGCAGTGGCCACAGGACTGGAAAAGGTCAGTTTTCATTCCAATCCCAAAGAAAGGCAATGCCAAAGACTGCTCAAACTACTGCACGGTTGCACTCATCTTACATGCTAATAAAGTAATGCTCAAAATTCTCCAAGCCAGGCTTCAGCAATACGTGAACCGTGAACTTCCAGATGTTCAAGCTGGTTTAGAAAAGACAGACGAATCAGAAATCAAATTGCCAACATCCACTGGATCATCGAAAAAGCGAGAGAGTTCTAGAAAAACATCTATTTCTGCTTTACTGACTATGCCAAAGCCTTTGACTGTGTGGATCACAATAAACTGTGGAAAATTCTGAAAGAGATGGGAATACCAGACCACCTGACCTGCCTCTTGAAAAATCTGTATGCAGGTCAGAAAGTAACAGTTAGAACTGGACATGGAAGAGCAGACTGGTTCCGAATAGGAAAAGGAGTACATCAAGGCTGTATATTGTTTATTTAACTTCTATGCAGAGTACATCATGGGAAACACTGGGCTGGAAGAAGCACAAGCTGGAATCAAGATTGCCAGGAGAAATATCAATAACCTCAGATATGCAGATGACATCACCCTTATGGCAGAAAGTGAAGAGGAACTCAAAAGCCTCTTGAGGAAAGTGAAAGTGGAGAGTGAAAAAGTTGGCTTAAAGCTCAACATTTAGAAAACAAAGATCATGGCATCTGGTCCCATCACTCATGGGAAATAGATGGGGAAACAGTGGAAACAGTGTCAGACTTTATTTTGGGGGGCTCCAAAATCACTGCAGATGGTGACTGTAGCCATGAAATTAAAAGATGCTTACTCCTTGGAAGGAAAGTTATGACCAACCTAGATAGCATATTGAAAAGCAGAGACATTACTTTGCCAACAAAGGTCCGTCTAGTCAAGGCTATGGTTTTTCCAGTGGTCATGTATAGATGTGAGAGTTGGACTGTGAAGAAAGCTGAGCACCGAAGAATTGATGCTTTTGAACTGTGGTGTTGGAGAAGACTCTTGAGAGTCCCTTGGAGATCCAACCAGTCCATTCTGAAGGAGATCAGCCCTGGGATTTCTTTGGAAGGAATGATGCTAAAGCTGAAACTCCAGTACTTTGGCCACCTCATGCGAAGAGTTGACTCATTGGAAAAGACTCTGATGCTGGGAGGGATTGGGGGCAGGAGGAGAAGGGGACGACAGAGGATGAGATGGTTGGATGGCATCATGACTCGATGGACGTGAGTCTGAGTGAACTCCAGGAGTTGGTGATGGACAGGGAAGCCTGGTGTGCTGCGATTCATGGGGTTACAAACAGTGGGACACGACTGAGCGACTGAACTGAACTGAATAACTAGTGATGTTCCACTTCTTCTCATATGTCTATTGGCCATCTCTATGTCCTGTTTGGAGAAATGTCTATTCAGGTCTTCTACCCATTTTTGACAGGGTTGTTTGTTTTGATGCTATTAAGCATTATAAACTGTGTGTAAATTGTAGATACTAATCCCTTATCAATCACATCATTTCAAAATATTTTCTCCCAATCTGTGAATTGTCTTTTCATTTTGTTTATGGTTTCCCTTATGAAAAAGGCTTTGAGTTTAAGTAGGTCATATATCTTTATTTTTGCTTTTATTTTCATTATTCTGGGAGACAGATTGAAAAAGATGTTGTTGTGATTTATGTCAAAGAGTGTTCTGTGCATGGTTTCCTCTAAGAGTTTCATAGTGACTGGTCTTCACATTTAGATCTTTAATTCGTTTTAAGGTTATTTTTGTGTATGGAGTTAAGTAATGATTTTTTTTTTTTTTTTTTTACATGTGGCTATCTAGTTTTCCCAGCAACATTTGTTGAAGAGACTGTCTTTTCAACATTGTATAGTCTTGCCTCCTTTTTCATAGATTAATTGGCCATAGGTGCCTGGGCTTGTTTCTGAGTTTTCTAAACTCTTCCATTGATCTATACTTCTATTTTTGTGCTAGTACTGTACTGTTTTGATGACTATAGCTTTGTAGTATAGTCTGAATTCAAGAAGACTGATTCCTCAATTCCTGATTTTCTTTTTCAATATTGCTTTGGCTATTCACAGTCTTTCATGTCTCCATACAAATTTTGAGATTTTTTGTTCTAGTTCTGTGAAAAATGTCATTGGTAATTTGACAGGGACTGCATTGAATCTGTATAGTCATTTTAACAATATAGATCCTTCCAAAACATGAATATGGCATGTCTTTCCACCTTTTAATGTCTTCTTTGATACATTTCATCAACTTCCTATAGCTTTTGGAACACAGGTTTTTTTCTCCTTAGGTAGGTTTATTCCTAAGTATTTTATTCTTTTTTTTGCTAAGCTTTTCTTTATCATGTTTTAATTTTTTAAATATTTATTCACTTTTAATTGATTGGTGATAGATTTACAATATTGGTTTGATTTCTGTCATACATCAACATGAATTAACCATTGGTGTATGTATGTCCCCTCCCTCTTGAATCTCCCTCCTACCTCCCTATTTTATTCTTCTTGATCCAATGGTAAATGGTATTGCTTCTTGAATTTCTCTTTCTGATCTTTCATTGTTAGTGTATAGAAATGCAACAAATTTCTGTGTATTAATTTTGTAACCTATAACTTTACCAAATTGATTGGTGAGTTCTAACAGTTTTCTGGTAGCATCTTTAGGATCTTCTAAGTATAGTAGCATGTCATCTGAAAACAATTTAACTTCTCTTCCAATCTGGGTTCCCATTATTCTAATTCTTTTCTGATTCCTGTATTGTAGCTAGGACTTCCAAAATTACATTGAATAAAAGTGGTGAGAGTGGACATCTTGTCTTGTTCCCTGTCTTAGAGGGAATGCTTTCAACTTTTCTCCCTTTATGTTTGTTAGTATTTGCCTTACATATTGAGGTGTTACCATATTGGGTGCATATACATTAGTTAGCCAACAAAGGTCCGTCTAGTCAAGGCTATGGTTTTTCCAGTGGTCATGTATGGATGTGAGAGCTGGACTGTGAAGAAAGCTGAGCACCAAGGAATTGAAGCTTTTGAACTGTGGTGTTGGAGAAGACTCTTGAGAGTCCCATTTACTGTAAGGAGATCCAACCAGTCCATCCTAAAGGAGGTCAGTCCTGGGTGTTCATTGGAAGGACTGATGCTGAAGCTGAAACTCCAATATTTTGGCCACCTGATGCAAAGACTCATTGGAAAAGACCTTGATGCTGCAAAAGATTGAAGGCAGGAGGAGAAGGGGAAGACAGGGGATGAGATGGCTGGATGTCACCACTGACTCAATGGACAGGAGTTTAAGTAAACTCTGGGATTTAGTGATGGACAGGGAGGCCTGGCATGCTGCAGTCCATGGGGTCACAAAGAGTCAGACACAACTGAGTGACTGAACTGAACTGAACTGACATTTATAATTGTTATATCTTCTAGGATTGAACTGTTGATCATTATGTAGTGTCCTTCTTTGTCTCTTATAACAGTCTTTGTTTCAAAGTCTATTTTTTTCTGATGTGAGTGTTGCTACTCCAGCTTTCTTATGATTTCCATCTGTGTAAAATACCTTGTCCCATCCCCTTACTTTCAGGTCTGAGGTGGGTCTCTTGTAGACAACATAAATATGGGTCTTGTTTTTGCATCCACCCAGTCTATGTCTTTTGGTTGGTGCATTTAATCATTTAGATTTAAGGTGATTATTGACATGTATAATCCTACTACTGTTTTGTTCATTGTTTGTGGTTTATTTTTTTAGCTCTTTCCCTTCTTTTGTGTTTCTTGCCTAGAGAAGTTCCTTTGTATGTGTTGTAAAACTGGTTTGCCTGAGTGCATGGTAAGTCACTTCAGTTCTGTGATTTAGTGGTGCTGAATTCTCTTAATTCTGCTTGTCTGTAAAGATTTTTCTTTCTCCATCAGATCTGATTGAGTGTCTTGCTTGGTAAGGTATTCTTGGTTTTAAGTTCTTCTTTTTCATGACTTGGAATATACTTTCTATTCTTTTTCTGTTTGCCCAATCATAACAAAATGGTTTTAAGTGGGTATTAGTTACATTATCACAATAGTAAATTATGTTTATAAGTTTTCACAATCAATAGCCAGATTAAAAATAAAAGATAATTACAACTGTAAGCCATAATGGGAACATGAATATCTAACAATATAAAATAATTACTTACAATTTTGGGGGTCAAGCAGAGTGATGTGGTAAGTGGAAGTGCATACAGGCACAACAGGTCTATGTCTTTTGCTAGGTACATTTGATCCTATTAATGAGTTCTTAATTGTTTGGGGTTTATTTTCTGTTGGTCTTTCCCTTCTCTAGTGTTTCCTGCATAGAGAAGTTACTTTAGTATTTGTTGTAAAACTTGTTTGGTGGTGCTAATTTCTCTTAACTTTTGCTTGTCAGGAAAGCTTTTAATTTCTCCATCAAATCTGAATGAGAGTCTTGCTGGGTACATTTTTCTTGGTAGTAGGTTCTTCTTTTTCATCACTTTAAATATATCATACCACTCTTTTCTGGCTTGTAGAGTTTCTCTCGAGAAATAAGCTGTTAGCCTAATGGGAGTTCCCTTGTATGTTGTCACTTACCCCTTGTTTTTAATATTTTATCTTTGTCTTTAATTTTTTCAGTTTGATTACTATGTATCTCCATGTGTTCCTCCTTGGGTTTATCCTGCCTGGGACTCTTTGTGCTTCCTGGACTTGGTTGACAATTTCCTTTTCCATATAGGAAAGTTTTTAGCTGTTATCCCTTTAGATTTTTTTTCAGGTTCTTTCTCTCTCTTCTCCTTCTGGGATCCCTATAATGCAAATGTTGGTGCATTTAATTTTGTTTCAGAGGAGTCTTAGGCTATCTCATTCTTTTTTCTATACTCTCTTCTATGATGATTTCATTTCCACCATTTTCTCCTCCAGGTCTTTTATCCATTCTCTCTCAGTTATTCTGCTGTTGATTCCTTCTAATGTATTATTCATCTCTGTTTGTTTGTTACTTAGTTCTTTTATATCTTTGGTAGACATTTTTTGCATCTTCTCCAGTGTTTTCCTAAGATCCTGCATCATCTTCATTATCATTATTCTGAATTCTTTCTCTGGTAATTTGCCTATCTCCACTTCATTTAGTTGACTTTCTGGGATTTTATCTGTTCCCTTCATTTAGTTGTTTTTCTGGGATTGTATCTGGAACATAGTTCAGTTCAGTTCAGTTCAGTCACTCAGTTGTGTCCAGCTATTTGCGACCCCAGGGATGGCAGCACACCAGGCCTCCCTGTCCATCACCAACTCCCAGACCCTACCCAAACTCATGTCCATTGAGTCGGTGATGCCATCTAACCATCTCATCCTCTGTCATCCCCTTCTCTTCCTGACTTCAATCTTTCCCAGCATCAGGGTCTTTTCAAGTGAGTCAGTTCTTCCAATCAGATGGCCAGTGTATTGGAGTTTCAGCTTCAGCATCAGTCCTTCCAAAGAATATTCAGAACTGATTTTCTTTAGGATGGATGGGTTGGATCTCCTTGCAGTCCAAAGGACTCTCTAGAGTCTTCTTCAACACCACAGTTCAAAAGCATCAATTCTTTGGTGCTCAGCTTTCTTTATAGTCCAACTCTCACATCCATACATGATACTGGAAAAACCATAGCTTTGAATAGATGGGCCTTTGTTGGCAATGTCTCTGCTTTTTAATATGCTGTCTAGGTTGGTCATAACTTTTCTTCAAAGGAGCAAGAGTCTTTTAATTTTATGACTGCAGTCACCATCTGCAGCAATTTTGGAGCCCAGAAAAATAAAGTCAACCACTGTTTCCCAATCAATTTGCCATGAAGTGATGAAAACAGATTCCATGATCTTAGTTTTCTGAATGTTGAGATTTAAGCCAATTTTTTCAGTCTCCTCTTTCACTTTCATCAAGAGGTTCTTTAGTTCTTCCTTGCTTTCTGCCATAGGATGGTGTCATCTACCTATCTGAGGTTATGGATATTTCTCCCAGAAATCTTGATTCCAGTTTGTGCTTCATCCAGCCCAGCATTTCTCATGATGTACTCGTCATATGAGTTAAATAAGTAGGGTGACAATATAGAGCCTTGACATACTCCTTTTCCAATCTGGAACCAGTCTGTTCCATGTCGAGTTCTGACTGTTGCTTCCTGACCTCCAAACAGATATCTCAAGAAATAGGTCAGGTGGTTTGGTATTCCCATCTCTTTCAGAATTTTCCAAAGTTTGTTGTGACCCACATAGTTAAAGGCTTTGGCATAGTCAATAAAGCAGAAATAGATGTTCTTCCGGAACTCTCTTGCTTTCTCGATGATCCAACGGATGTTGGCAATTTGATCTCTGGTTCCTCTGCCTTTTCTAAAACCAGCTTGAACATCTGGAAGTTCTCAGTTCATGGACTATTGAAGACTATCTTGGAGAATTTTAAACATTACTTTGCTAGCGTGTGAGATAAGTGCAATTTTGCGGTAGTTTGAGTAGTCTTTGGCATTGCCTTTCTTTGGGATTGGAATGAAAACTGACCTTTTGCAGTCCTGTGGCCACTGCTGAGTTTTCCAAATTTTCTGGCATATTGAGTGCAGAACTGTCACAGTACCATCTTTTAGGATTTGAAATACCTCAACTGGAATTCCATCACCTCCACTAGCTTTGTTCATAGTGATGCTTCCTAAGGCCCACTTGACTACACATCCAGGATGTCTGGCTCTTGGTGAGTGATCACAATATCATGATTATCTGGGTCATGAAGATCTTTTTTGTATAGCTCTTCTGTGTATTCCTGCCACCTCTTCTTAATATCTTCTGCTTCTGTTAGATCCATACCATTTCTCTCCTTTATTGTGTCCATCTTGGCATGAAATGTTCCCTTAGTATCTCTAATTTTCTTGAAGTGATCTTTAGTCTTTCCCATTCTATTGTTTTCCTCTATTTCTTTGCATTGATCACTGAGGAAGGCTTTCTTATCTCTCCTTGCTAATCTCTGGAACATAACTTTCTTTTTCATCCTGATTAACTTTCTGTAATGTGGCTTTTGTTTTAGCCACTGTGAGACTGTAGTTTTTCTTTCTTCTTTTGTCTGCTTCTGATGGAGGAGGCTAAGAGGCTTATATAAGCTTCCAAATAGGATTGGTTGTGGGAAAATATGGCTCTTCTTCTGGTGGGCAGGGCCTTGCTCAGTAAAGCTTTAATTCAATTATGTGCTGATGGGTGTGGTTGTGCTCTCTCATTTGCAGTTGTTTAGCCTGAGATAACTCAGCCCTGGGGTCTACAGGCTCTGAAAAGTGAAAGCGAAGTCACTCAGTTGTGTCTGACTCTTTGTGACCCCATAGACTGTACCTCACCAGGCTTCTCTTCCATGGGATTTTCCAGGCAAGAATACTGAAGTGGGTTGCCATTTCCTCCTCTAGGGGATATTCCCAACCCAGGGATCCAACCCAGGTCTCCTGCATTGCAGGCAGACGTTTTATCCTCTGAGCCCCCAGGGAAGCCTGGTAGGGTTAATGGTGAACTCCAAGACGGCTTATGTCAAAGGGGATCTTTCCAGATTGTTTTTGCCAGTGTCCCTGCCCCTATGGTGAGCCCCTGCTCCTGTGGTGAGTCTCAACTGCCCCACACCTCCACAGGAGACACTCCAACACTAGCAGGTAGTTTTGCTTCAGTTTCTTATGGGGTCACTGCTCCTTTCCTCTGGGTCTTGGTGCACACAGAATTTTGTTTGTGCTCTTCAAGACTGGATTCTCTGTTTCCCTCAGTCCTGTGGAAGTCATGCAATCAAATCCTGCTGGCCTTCAGAGTCAGATTCTCTGGAGATTCCTTCTCCTGCTGGACTCCAAGACTGAGAAGACGGATGTGGGGTTTAGATCCTTCACAACAGTGGGAACACTTCTTTTATATTATTGTTCTCCAGTTTGTGGTTCACCCACCTGGTGGGAATGAGATTTGAATTTGTTATGATTGTGCTCCTCCTACCACCTTGCTGAAGCTTCTTCTTTATCTTTGGATGTGGTGCACTTTTCTTTTTCTTTTTCTTTTTTTTTTTTTTGAGTTTCAGCATCCTCCTGTGGATGGTTGTTCAATAGCTAGTTGCAATTTTGATGCTGTTTGCAGTGGGAGATGTGTGTACATCATACATACCCTGTCTGTTTAAACACATTAGTGATTCCTGACCATTGTACTTAAAAATCAATACAATATTTTGTGTAACACTGCAAAGCTGCAGATTTACCAACTGGAAAAGTTATATAAAAGGGAAAACATCTTTTATCTGCAACTATGACTTTTCAATATAATGTCTATGCCTAGATTTATATTCATATATGGACTAATTTTAAGTAAAAATTATAAGATATCACATATTTTTGGTACTTTTGAATCCATTTATAATCTCAGTTGAAACTGGTAGCTTAACTTCTTTCTTGGTCATGCAATAAAAAATTATTGCAAGTTCTATTTGCAAGGAAAACTAAAATAAATAGAAATAAACAGTAGCAATCATCAAATATAGCATTTACTAAAAGTCAGTATTTATATGCTTACATGGAAGACCTCTGGATAAGTTATTATATCTTGAGATTAGTTCGAATATACACAGTTCCCTTATAAACAGCCTTCAATTTCCCTGAGTATCCTATTCTTCTCAGTTTTTCTCCTCCTGCCTCACACATTTTTATACTTAATCATGTGAGAGTAAAGGTCATGGTCCATTGCAGAAAAACTCTCTTAACACTTTCTTCACTCACAAGCTAATAAAAACGGCTAGTTCATGCTCTTACACGCCTTCTTCAAGTTCTATGTTTTCACAGTTTCAAAAACTGAGGCTATATTTATACCCAAAGATAACACTTATTTTTGATAATATTTCTTCTGAGTATAAAAGCAAATGGTAATTGTAGAATTAATTTTAAGATACAGTCAGGCACAAAAATGCAATTTGAAATTCCATTGACAAAAATAATTTTAATATTTTGAAAGATATGCCTCTAGTAATATTTTAAAAATTATATTTGAACTTTATAAAGTAATGTAGACTTCATTTGAAAATAATATAACTTTGATACATATTCAGGCCTTTAGACAGATGTCTCTCTATAAAAACATGATAAAAGATGGTATAACATTTTAATATTTTCCAAGTTCCTTTTTATTGGATGTCAAAAATATTTCTGATTTTAATATTAGGAAAATAAAATTTTCTTATAGGCAAACATTTGCACATATCCATGACAAAATTATTAGGATAAGACTTATAAATAAGAAATTTCTGGTGCAAAGGATGTAAACCTTAAACATTTTTTAAATATATAATAGTAATTTATGTTTGTATCAGTTTAAAGTTCCATCCTTATTGGAGTCAATGCTATTCTCCATAGGCAATACAGGAGGTATTAATAGTTCAGCAAAACTAGGTTGGTAAATTTGGATTTGTTTGAAGATTTTATTTTTATTTGATTTGGTTATTTTATTGGTTTTAACATGATAGTTTAGCTGAGTATAAATTCTAAGTTGCCACTATTTTTTCCTAGTATTTTAAGAGGTGATACAGTTGTGGTTTCTTTATAAGTGCTTAGTTGTTTCCCACTGATCAATTTTACCCATTGTTTTAGTGTTCGGATTTACTCCAGTTTGATTAGATGTGGAGTTTGCTTTCTTTATGTCATCTCTTTTGTGTGTGTATAGGATGCCTGCATCTAATTATTCCTATCTTTATTCAGTTATGAAAATGTGAAGTCATATCACTTTGCATTTATCTCTCCCTCATGTTCTCTGTCCTCTATTGCTTGAACAACTCGACATATTCTATTTTAATCTCTTTAGTGGCTTCTGCTGCACTTTGGATAATTTCTTAACATCCATATTACTGTTTATTGATCCTATCTTCAGTTCTTTAAAACATACATTTTGCTTTATATTTTAGTTATTTTTCAACTCAGAAAGTTGAATTTTTTCAGATTTCCCTGACTTTCTTTGTGCTCACCTGTTTTGAGTCATCTTTGCTCTCTTTAGCAGTTTTATGCATGTTTGTTTACATCCTCTTATGTGATGTTCTGCTTATCTGAAGGGTAAAATGGCCTCTTGAATCCTTCACTCACCTCCTCTTGACTCACCTCCTAATTGGATTGGGTTAAACTCATCTATCTCATTCTCAGCTGTTATCATCAAATTGGCTTCACCATGCACTCCAGTGAGGACTTCTTGTACTCTTTTCAGTTTTGGTTGATAATGTACTTCCTTCTGCACAAATTCTGATAAATCTGGTTCTTTAGCTCTTAGCAGTTTTTCACGACCTGATTATATTTTGAGGTTTGTAGGAATATGTTAACATTTAGCTTTGTTTTAGATATTGTGTGTGGGTTTGAGGTTTTGCTATCCTTGCCCACATGTTTTAAGGGAGTACTCATGAAATTAAAATCTACCACACCACTGCCTTCAAATTCCTACAGTTTATTTTTGCTGAAGGAACTAATTAAGGATTTTGGTAGGACAATGGTAGATCTGATTTACATTTTTAAAAGATCACTCTGATTGCCATGTGGAGAACGTATTGAAGGACAAAAGTGGAAGCAGGAATGATTTCAAGAAGGCTTTCATATCAGTTCAAGTGAGTGAAGATATTGACCTGGACCAGGGAGGCAGAGGTGATTTGGATGATACAAATAATTTTGTATTGATTTTGTTAAATTTGAGATCCTTATTAGATATTCAAGTGAAATTGTCAAATAAGCAGTAAATCCTTGAGTCTGGAATTCCATTGACAGTTAATACATAGAGGTCTATCTAATTATCTTCACTCTTTGTCTTGCTTTTCTTTATTTTTACCTAAATTTCAGAATTGCTTTAATTAATAAATAATTGAATTTCCTGCAATTTGCAATCTGCTATTTACTGTCTCCACTGTATTTTTAAATTGGGTAACATTTCCACCTGAATCAGTTTCCCTCACTAAGTGTATTGTCTTGTCCTAGCTGCCTATTCTGTTACATATTATGCTCTTATGAATTATGTTGAAGGACAATTACAGATACCAAAAAGTTTAAATCTTTCACACTGTAAATTCATTTCTAAGTGGATATTAATATAGAATTCAAAGACAGTTCCCCTTTCTTTTTAAACTGCTGAATCCAATTCATATGCTCAGTGAGAAAAAATGATTTCTTATTCTAATAGATGTATGACTATTTTTTACACTATCAAGAATTCTCTTACAGATTGCATTGAATTGTTTATATCTTCCATGACATGGGAGATAGAAAAACTTTAGATTCAATTTGCCAGTTTAAATCTTCAGTTGTCTGTGCCTTTTTACAATGTGTGCTAGCCTTGGAGGACAAAATGATTCTTTTATTTCTGTGATTTAAGCCAATTTATTATTAACTATTATTAATATCATTTTTGTGATATCTTAACTTTCCAGATGTCGTGATATCCATCATTAGCAACAACTTATGTCAGTGGACTTCACCTTTCATGTTCAGCCTATTGCACCCCCCAAATGAAATCTGTGGTGAATAAAACTTTCAGTGTCTTATCTGTGTAAGTTCTTGCATTAGGTCTAATATTTGGAATTAATCTGGGGAATAAACTTTGTTCAGTGCATATAGCACCATAATTTACTCGTGGATATACTGTCAACCACGTCACTATTTTTTTTCAATAAAGGGCTAAGTAGTAACTTTATAGTACAGAAGCAGCCATAAACAATATTGCTGTTGTTAAGTAGCCTCTGACTTTTTGTGACCTCATAGAGTGCAGCATGCCAGGCTCCTATGTCTTCCACTATCTCCCGGAGTTTGCTGAAATTTATGTCCATTGAGTCAGTGATATATCTAACCATCTCATCTGCTGCCACTGACTTCTGTTTTTTGCTTTCAATCTTTCCCAGCATCAGGGTCTTTTTCAATAAGTCCACCCGTCACATAAGGTGGCCAAAGTATTAGAGCTTCAGCATCAGTCCTTTCTATTGAAGTGACTTAACACAGCACAGCACAGCATTATGTAATATTATGGAAATTCCACCAGAAGACATTCCTTCTGCATTCAGAGTTTCTTGATTAAGCCCAATAACTCCAGAATTTCACATTATTTTTAGCCCTTCTTCCACTCTTTTTCCTGAATCCAAAATATTACCCCCCAATTTCGATTTAGAGCTAAAATTATTTGCCAACACCATTGCCAAGTATTACCTTTCTTTGTTCATTTAAATAATAATTTGAAATTATAGAAGGTATAAATATGTACTAAGATCCCCATCTTAGAATATATTTCACTTAGAATATGTTTCAGAAAAACATTGCATACTTCAAGCAAAGGAAATCTGTTTACCCTGATTTTGGAAGTTTGAAAGATCAGAAAAGAACTCTGAAGTAACATAGAAATTCATAACTGCCGAAAGCAGCACTCACCTCTATAGCTACTGAAAAAAAGTCAAAATATATGGAGTCAACCAAATCTAGGAGCGGCAACAATTATACCAAAGAAGTTCTCCCACTACTGTTAAAGTTCTAGGGCCCAAAACAGATTTCCCAACCTGGGAATCTGTGAAGGGATTTGACTTTGAAGACCAGTGGGATTTGATTACAGAACTTCCACAGGGCTGGGGAAACAGACTCTTGGAGGGCACAAACAAAACCTTGTGTGCAACAGGACCCAGGAGAAAGGACCAGTGACCCCACAAGAGACTGAGCCAGATATCCCTGTGAGTGTCCAGCAGTCTCCAGTGGAGGCATGGGTTGACAGTGGCCTGCTGTGGGATCAGGGGAACTGAGCACAACAGTCTTGGCAAGTCCTTGTGAAGGAGGTTGCCATTACTGCCATTACCTCTACTATAGTTTGGTCTGAGGCCAAACTATAGGGAGGGACCATAGCTCCATGAATCAACAGAAAATTGGATTAAAGATTTACTGAGCATGACCCCACCCATCAGAGCAAGACCCAAATTCCTCTATAGCCAGTCCCTCCCATTGGGAAGCTTCCACGAGCCTCCTATCCTTATCCATCAGAGGGCAGAAAGGAAAACACAATTACAGAAAACTAACCAAACTGATCACTTGGATCATAGCATTGTCTAACTCAATGAAACTATGAGTTATGCCATTGTGAATTGAAGTGAAGTCACTCAGTCGTGTCTGACTCTTTGCCACCCCATGGACTTCTCCATCCATGGGATTTTCCAGGCAAGAGTGCTGGAGTGGATTGCCATTTCCTTCTCCAGGGGATGTTCCTGACTCAGGAATTGAACCCAAGTCTCCCGCATTGCAGGATGCTTTACCTCAGACTCTTTACCTTCTGAGCCACCAGGGAAGCCAGAGGGCCAACCAATACAGACAGGTCTTGGTGGAAAGTTCTGACAAAACGTGGTCCACTGGAGAAGAGAATGGCAAACCACTTCACTATTCTTGTTTTAAGAACCTCATGAACAGTATTATAAGGCAAAAAACATGACACTGAAAGATGAATTCTCCAGGTCAGTACATAACCAGTATGCTATTGGAGAAGACTAGAGAAATATCTCCAGAAAGAATGAAGAGGCTGAGCCAAAGCCAAAAAAGAAGTCCAGTTGTGGATGTGAATGGTGATGGAAGTAGAGTCTGATGCTATAAAGAACAATATTGATAGGAACCTGGAATGTTAGATCCATGCATCAAGGTAAATGGAAGTAGTAAAACAAGATGGCAAGAGTGAACATTGACATTTTAGGAACTGGTGAACTAAAATGGACCAGAATGGGTGAATTTAGTTCAGATGACCATTATATCTACTACTGTGGGAAAGAATCCCTAAGAAGGAATGAAGTAGCCCTCATAGTCAACAAAAGAGGCTGAAATGCAGTATTTGAGTACAATCTCAAAAACAATAGAATGATCTCTGTTTGATTCCAAGATAAGCCATGCAATATCACAGTAATCCAAGTCTATGCCCCAATCACTAATGCCAAAGAAGCTGAAGTTGAATGGCTCCATGAAGACCTACAAGACCCTCTAGAATGAACACCAAAAACAGATGTCTTTTTTATCATAGGGAACTGGAATGCAAAAGTAGGAAGTCAAGAGATACCTGGAGTAACAGGCAAGTTTGGCCTTGGAGTACAAAATGAAGCAGGGAAAGGGCTGACAGAGTTTTGCCAAGAGAATGCACTGGTCATAGCAAATATCCTCATCCAACAACACAAGAGACAACCCTGCACATAGACAACACTAGATGGTCAATACCAAAATCAGATTGATTGTATTCTTTGCAGTGGGAAATGGAGAAGCTCTATACAGTCAGAAAAACAAGACCTGAAGCTGACTGTGGCTCAGATCAAACTCCTTATTGCAAATTCAGACTTAAATTGAAGAAAGTATGGAAAACCACTAGACCATTCAGGTAGGACCTAATCAAATCCCTTATGATTATACAGTGGAAGTGGTGAATTGATTCAAGGGATTAGATCTGATAGTGTGCCTGAAGAATTTTGGATGAAGGTTTGTTACATTGTACAGGAGGCAGTGATCAAAACCATCCCCAAGAAGAAGAACTGCAAAAAGGCAAAATGCTTGTTGAAGAAGGTGTTACAAATAGCTGAGAAAAGAAGAGAAGCAAAAGGCAAAGGAAAAAAGGAAAAAATATATCCACCTGAATGTAGCATTCCAAGAATAGCAATGAGAGATAAGAAAGTATTTCTAAGTGATCAATGCAAATAAATAGAGGAAAATAATAGAATGGGAAAGACTATAGATCTCTTCAAGAAAATTTGAGATTTTCTAATTGTGGAAAGATGGGCACAATAAAGACCAAAAGCGGTATGGCCCTAACAGAAGCAAAAGATATTAAGAAGAGGTGGCAAGAATATACAGAAGAACTATACCAAAAGATCTTCATGATCCAGATAACCACGATGGTGTGATCACTCACCTAGAGCCAGACATCCTGGAATATGAAGTCAAGTGGGCCTTAGGAAGCATCACTATGAACAAAGCTAATGGAGGTGATGGAATTCCAGTTGAGTTATTTTAATCCTAAAAGATGAGCAAATATGGAAAACTCACCAGTGGCCACAGGACTAGAAAAGGTCAGTTTTCATTGCAATCCCTAAGTAAGGCAATGCTAAAGAATGTACTCATCTCACATGCTAGCAGAGTAATGCTCAAAGTTCTCCAAGATAGTCTTCAATAGTTTGTGAACTGAGAACTTCCAGATGTTCAACCTGGATTTAGAAAAGGCAGAGGAACCAGAGATCAAATTGCCAACATCTTTTATATCATTGAAAAAAGCCAGAGAGTTCCAGAAAACATCTACTTCTACTTTATTGACTTTGCCAAAACCTTTGACTATGTGGATCACAACAAACTGGAAAATTCTTAAAGTGGTGGAAATACCAGACCACCTTACCTGCCTCCTATGAAATCTGTATGCAGGTCAAGAAACAACAGTTAGAACTGGACATGGAATGACAGACTGCTTCCAAATCAAGAAAGGAGTTCATCAGGGCTGTATAGTACCACCCTGCTTATTTAATTTATATGCAGAATACATCATGCAAAATGCTGGGCTGGATGAAGCACAAGCTGGAATCAACATTGCTAGGAGAAATATCAATAACCTCAGATATGCAGATGACACCACCCTTATGGCAGATAGAAGAGAAACTAAAGAACCTCTTGATGAAAGCGAAAGAGGAGAATGAAAAAGCTGGATTAAAACTCAACATTCAAAGAATGAAGATCATGCCATCCATTCAAATTCAGTTCAGTTCAGTCACTCAGTCTTGTCTGACTCTTTGGGACCCCATGGACTGCAGCACGCCAGGCTTCCCTGTCCATCACCAAGTCCCAGAGCCTGCTCAAACTCATGTCCATCGAGTCAGTGATGCCTGGTCCAATTACCTCATGGCAAATAGATGGGAAAACAATGGAAACAGTAAGAGACTTATTTTCTTGGGCTCCAAAATCACTGCAGATGGTGAGTGCAGCCTTGAAATTAAAAGACTCTTGCTCCTTGGAAGAAAAACTATGACAAAACTTGACAACATATTAAAAATGTGAGTCATTGCTTTGCTGACAAAGGTCCATTTATTCAAAACCATGGCTATTTCCAGTAATTGTGTATGGATGTGAGTGAGTAATAGTTGTTCAGTCATGCCTGACTCTTTGCGACCCCATGGACTGAAGCCTGTCAGGCTCCTCTGTCCATGGATTTCTGCAAGCAAGATTACTGGAGTAGGTTGCCATTTCCTTCTCCAGTGGATGTGAGAGTTGGACCATAAAGAAAGCTGAGTGCTAAAGAATTGATGCTTTTGAATTGTGCTTTTGGAGAAGACTCTTGAAAATCCCTTGGACAGCAAGAATATCAAACCAGTCAATCCTAAAGGAAATCAGTCCTGAATATTCAGTGGAAGGACTGGTGTTGAAGCTGAAACTCCAATACTTTGGCCCCCTGATGCAAAGAACTGATTTGGAAAAGATCCTGATGCTGGGAAAGATTAAAGGCAGAAGGAGAAGGGAATCTTAAAGGATCAGATGGTTGGATGGCATCACCGACTCAATGGAGATGAGTTTGAGCACGTTCTGGGAGTTGTTGATGTACAGGGAAACCTGGTGTGCTACAGTCCATGTGGTCACAAACAATTGGATATGACTGAGTGACTGAACTGAACTGAACTGAAGGAGTAGCATGATGGATGTCCACTCATTTCAGTTGCTCAGTCGTGTCTGACTTTTTGTGACCCCATGAACCACAGCATGCCAGGCTTCCCTGTCCATCACCAACTCCTGGAGTCCACCCAAATCCATGTCCATTGAGTCAGTGATGCCATCCAATCATCTCATCCTCTGGATGTCCACTAGTGCAGAGATTTAATTGGAGTAGCAGGGCAGGCATGGGAAGCAACACTGAACAGAGGCTTGGGCTTCTGAGGAAAGGCCTTACTGATACTTAGACCACATAGCCAGTGCAAGGCTGCCTGCAGTGCTTGGTATACTAAATGCCATGAAGACATGGCAAACCTGGGTTTTAAGGGCTGAAAGAAGCTTCAGCCTGGAGTCAGTGATCATCTGCCACTGGAACAGTATATTAATAGATAGTAACTGCTAGAAAACAGGAAAGAAATCCATTTATATGTACTATAATCTCTACTTCATTCCTGCAATTTGCATCATCTAATAGAATGCCAACAGACTTAGGAAATGTTGGAAGTATATTTTGCAGAATCACATAAAAAGGAGGTTCTAAAGGAGGCTTTTGGCTGCAAGACAACAGCAAATGACCATAACAAACTAGATTTTAGGTATCTTTGCCTCAATATTTTTGAAGGCTAATTATGTTGTTTGGGCATAGTACTGTCATATTTAGAAATATTGTTTATCAGAATATATACTAAAATGAAAAAACTTTACTATTAGTCTAGTGGCATTGCTTAGTTTTTATAGTTTTTGTCTAATTTTACCTTCCCTATTTTGTGTACAGAATACATTTTTAGATAAGCCAGGTTTCTTATAAAAAGAATTTCTGATATGAAGAGTGGGCAGTTAAGGATAAATATATGCATATATATATATATATGTATATATATACACATACATATTATAATATATGCATATGCACATTCAGTTCAGTTCAGTTCAGTTCAATTAAGTCGCTCAGTTGTGTCTGACTCTTTGCGACCCCATGAATCACAGCACGCCAGGCCTCCCTGTCCATCACCAACTCCTGGAGTTCACACAGACTCACGTCCATCGAGTCAGTGATGCCATCCAGCCATCTCATCCTCTGTCATCCCCTTCTCCTCCTGCCCCCAATCCCTCCCAGCATCAGAGTCTTTTCAATGAGTCAACTCTTCATTAGCATAGGTATTTTAAGATATTGTTACTTATATTGTGTTATATCTTGCTGTATATTATATCTTATATATTATATTATACAATTATTAAAGATTGATTATTATTACTATATGTACAGTGTGTGTGCTGCTTAGAAAGCAAATACTTTATTTACTTATAGTCAAGATTGTTTTACTCATTTATTTATTTAAATATTTTTCATTGTCTTCAGTGGTTATAGCACTCTACTACAACCTAAGGGAATCCAGAATATTATTTTTAAACATGAAATGAAATAATAAAACTTCTGAATGGTAACATTAGCTGAAAGAATCAGAGCCACTTTTACTAAAAGCATAAAACAATTCCAAAACTTGCATATATTTCAATATAAGCACCTAGCATAGCAATATTTTAAACAACACCCATAATATTATGCTTTTAATAAAGTAAACAAAAAAACTCTTTGGTGTCTTATAGTAAATCCATAGTCCCTTTTTCTTGATTATCTCAATGTTTTTTTTTCCCTAACATTTCATTTATTTTAAACTAAACCAAACATAGCTGCCCATTGCATTTGAATATTATATCTCTTAAGGGGTTTTAAGAGACTCTGCTTTTGAAATTTTATGATACTTATCATTGGAGAAGCCAGACTATGTGTCCTATAGAATGTTCCACATGCTGAATTTGCTTGATTGCATCCCTGTGGTGAGGTTTAACCTGACATTCATTCTGTGCTTTTTCTTGTAAACTACATTAAAACTAGAAGGTATAATTCAACTCAACAAGAACACTTCATGTGTGATATTGTGCATTTTCTACTGCATTATGTTAACTTTTACAATGTTAGTAAATGGAAATGTAGAGTGTGAAGTTTAGTTTTTAAAAAGGCATGTCAGAGTATTGTGAGTGTCATCTGATGAAGTGCTTTATGACATAAATTCTTAACCCAAGTTAGCATAAATTCTTGAAAAAGTGATGGATACTCAGTCTTTTATCACAGTCAACATTATTAATGCAAATGTGTCAAAGAGTGCAGTGAGGCTGATAAAGAGGTTAATGCGTAAATGATACAGAAATGACAGAAAATTCATTGCATGTTAGTCAAAGGAACAAGAGAACACTAGAGGATGAAAAAAAAAATCAATGGGTAGCTTAAGGAAAGAGGAGAATAATTTGTGGAAAAGAATGAAGTCTGTTTATAGACCAATTAAGTTATGGTCTTCAGAAAGTTGTACAGATTTATTTTTGTACTGCACATTCATAAAAAATGTAAATGACTGTGACTAATATATTACTATTTTATTTAAAATTATGTTCATATGAACTTTAAATTTAAATAAATTTCATTATACTAAAATACTTGGAATATTAATCAGATGCTTAGCTTTCACATAATCACATTATTCAATACAAACAACTATTTCTTCAAATTCTTGACATAAGGAGACATTTACACATTGGCCTGATTGTTCTCCCTATTGATTAACATTCATTATAAATTATTTCTGATACATAGAAAGAATAAAGAAAAGCATCATGTGCATAAAATACATTAATAAAACATTGTAATATCTATTGGAATCTCCTTGCCAACATTTTCAACTGCATCCAATTTTCCTTTCTCTGAAGGTAATCATATAAAATGTATGTATATGTATACATGCATATATTTGTAGAATATTTATTTTCTTAAACCATGTGTAATATTGATGTGCATAATTTATGTACATGTACATAAACTTGAAATATATGCATTATTCTCCAACTTTTATGCCTAACAGTATATTTGTACAGTTCATTCATTTTGACATATATGGGTGTAATTCATTCATTTTCACTGCTATGTAATACATACACATGAAAAGATCATGGTTTATTTTTCCTTATCTATAGGAGGACAAAACTGTATATAAATACTCAGCTATCAGAAAAAATAGACTTCCTGGTGGCTCAATTGTGCGATAGTCTGAGCATTCTTTGGCATTGCCTTTCTTTGGGATTGGAATGAAAACTGACCTTTTCCTGTCTTGTGGCCACTGCTGAGCTTTTCAAATCTGCTGGCATACTGAGTGCAGCACTTTCACGGCATCATCATTTAGGATTTTAAATACCTCAACTAGAATTCCATCATCTCCACTAGCTTTGTTCATAGTGATGCTTCCTAAGGCCTACTTGACTTCACATTACAGGATGTCTGGTTCTAGGTGAATGCTCACACCATCATGATTATCTGGGTCATGAAGATCATTTTTCTATAGTTCTGTGTATTCTTGCCACCTCTTCTTAATATCTTTGGCTTCTGTTAGATCTATACCATTGCTGTCCTTTATTGTGCCCATCTTGCATGAAATATTTCCGTGGTATCTCTAAATTTCTTGAAGAGATCTCTAGTCTTTCCTATTGTATTGTTTTCCTCTATTTCTTTGCACTGATCACTGAGGAAGGCTTTCTTATCTCTCCTTGCTATTCTTTGGAACTGTGCATTCAAATGGGTATATCTCCTTTTCTCCTTTGCCTTTCACTTCTCTTCCTTTCACAGCTATTTGTAAGTCCTCCTCAGACAACCACTTTGCCTTTTTGCATTTCTTTTTCTTGGAGATGATCTTGATCCCTGCCTCCTGTACAATGTCATGAACCATAGTTCTTCAGGCACTCTGTCTATCAGATCTAATCCATTGGATCTATTTCTCACTTCCACTGTATAATCGTAAGGGATTTTATTTAGGTCATACCTGAATGGAATGTTCAAACTACCACACAATGTCAGTCATCTCACACAGTAGGGAAGTAATGCTCAAAATTCTCCAAGCCAGGCTTTAACAGTAAGTGAACTGTGAACTTCCACATGTTCAAGCTGGATTTAGAAAAGGCAGAGGAACCAGAGATCAAATTGCCAACATCCATTGGATCTTCAAAAAAGCAAGAGAGTTCCAGAAGAACACCTACTTCTGATTTATTGACTATGCCAAAGCCTTTGACTGTGTGGATCACAATAAATGGTGGAAAATTCTACAAGAGATGGGAATACCAGACCACCTTACCTGCCTCCTGAGAAATCTGTATGCAGGTCAGGAAGTAACAGTTAGAACTTGACTGGTACCAAATCAGGAAAGGAGTACGTCAAGCCTGTATATTGTCACCCTGTTTATTTAACTTATATGCAGAACACATCATGAGAAATGCTGGATTGGATGAAGCACAAGCTGGAATCAAGATGCTGAGAGAAATATCAATAACCTCAGATGCAGATGACACCACACATATGGTAGAGAGGAAAGAAGAACTAAAGAGCTTATTGATGAAAGTGAAAGAAGAGAGTTAAAAAGTTGGCTTAAAACTCAACATTCAGAAAACTAAGATCATGACATCTAGTCCCATCACTTCAGGGGAAACAGTGGAAACAGTGACTGACTTTATTTTGGGGGGCTCCAAAATCACTGCAGATGGTCACTGCAGCAATGAAATTAAAAGATGCTTGCTCCTTGGAAGAAAAGTTATGACCAACCTAGGCAGTATATTAAAAAGCAGAAACATTACTTGGCCGAAAAACGTCCATCTAGTCAAAGCTGTGGCTTTTCCAGTAGTCTTGTATGGATGTGATAGTTAGACTATACAGAAAGGTGAGCACCAAAGAATTGATGTTTTTGAACTGTGATGTTGGAGAAGACTCTTGACAGTCCTTTGGACTGCAAGGAGGTCCAATTGTCAATCATAAAGGAAATCAGTCCTGAATATTTCTCTGGGAGGACTGATGCTGAAGCTGAAACTCCAATACTTTGGCCACCTGAAGCGAAGGGCTGACTCATTGGAAAAGACCTTGATGCTGGGAAAGATTGAAGGCAGAAGGAGAAAGGGACGGCAGAAAGTGAGATCGTTAGATGGCATCACCAACTCAATGGACATGAGTGTGAGTAAATGCCGGGAGTTGGTGATGGACAGGGAGGCCTGGCATGCTGTAGTCCATGGGCTTGCAAAGAGTTGGACACAACTTAGGGACTGAACTGAACTGAACTGGTGGCTCAGATGGTAAAGTGTCTGCCTGCAACGCGGAAGACCTGGGTTCCATGGCTGGGTCAGGAAGATCCCCTGGAGAAGGAAATGACAACCCACTCCAGTACTCTTGCCTGGAAAATTCCATAGATGGAGGAGCCTGTTACGCTACAGTCCATGGGATCGCAAAGAGTTGGACACGACTGAGCGACTCACTGTGAGAAATACTGCTATTCTGAATATTCTTAGCCATGTCCCTCTGCTTTCAAATATTGTATAATTCCACATTTTGTGTTCCTTTTAAGTTATATAATAAAATAAACATGGAAATATTGTTGGCATATAATTTTTCTATTTTGAATGAGGCCTAAAATTACTATTTTTAACTGAAGAGTTTAATCCAATTTCATTAAATGGATAATATATATTTGGAATTATTTCTGTCAATGTAAGTTTTCTACTTACTCTGATTTCCTAAGCTGTATTTTACATTTAAAAATTCTTCCTCCTTTTAGATTAATAGCTTATCTAATTTTTCCCAGTGATAGAAATTATATAATCTATTTTCTATTGTTAATCAGGTCAGATCAGATCAGTCGCTCAGTCGTGTCTGACTCTTTGCGACCCCATGAATCGCGGCACACCAGGCCTCCCTGTCCATCACCAACTCCCGGAGTTCACCCGGGACTCCTGTCCATCGACTCAGTGATGCCATCCAGCCATCTCATCCTCTGTCATCCCCTTCTCCTCCTACCCCCAATCGCTCCCAGCATCACAGTCTTTTCCAATGAGTCAACTCTTCGCATGAGGTGGTCAAAGTACTGGAGTTTCAGCTTTAGCATCATTCCTTCCAAAGAAATCCCAGGGCTGATCTCCTTCAGAATGGACTGGTTGGATCTCCTTGCAGTCCAAGGGACTCTCAAGAGTCTTCTCCAACACCACAGTTCAAAAGCATCAATTCTTCGGCACTCAGCCTTCTTCACAGTCCAACTCTCACACCCATACATGACCACAGGAAAAAACATAGCCTTGACTAGACGAACCTTTGTTGGCAAAGTAATGTCTCTGCTTTTGAATATGCTATCTAAGTTGGTCATAACTTTCCTTCCAAGGAGTAAGCGTCTTTTAATTTCATGGCTGCAGTCACCATCTGTAGTGACTTTGGGCCCAGAAAAAAAAAAGTCTGACACTGTTTCCACTGTTTCCCCATCTATTTCCCATGAAGTGGTGGGACTGGATGCCATGATCTTCGTTTTCTGAATGTTGAGCTTTAAGCCAACTTTTTCACTCCCAATAGTTACTCTTAAACACGCAAGCATTCATATTTGATTTGACAATACCTATATCTAGTATTAGCAAAAAGATCAAATCGGTCAATCCTAAAAGAAATCAACACTGAGTATTCTTTGGATATTGAGGGTTGAATAGCTGTGCCATTCAAATCTTAAAAGTCAATGCTGTTAAAGTTCTGCATTCAGTATGTCAGCAAATTTTAAAAACTCAGCAGTGGCCACAGGACTGGAAAAGTTCAATTTCATTCCAATCCCAAAGAAAGGCAATGCCAAAAACATTGAAACTAATGCACAACTCAGTTCAGTTCAGTGAAGTCGCTCATTCGTGTCCGACTCTTTGAAACCCCATGAATTGCAGCACACCAGGCCTCCCTGCCCATCACCATCTCCTGGAGTTCACTCAAACTCATGTCTATCGAGTCATTGATGCCATCCAGCCATCTCATCCTCTGTTGTCCCCTTCTCCTCCTGCCCCCAATCCCTCCCAGCACAGTTGCACTCATGTCATATGTGAGCAAAGTAATGCTCAAAATTCTCCAGGGTAGTCTTCAATAGTATGTGAACTGAGAACTTCCAATGTTCAAGATGTTCAAGCTGGATTTAGAAAAGGCAGAGGAACCAGATATCAAATTGCTAACATCCTTTGGATCATACAAAAACGAGAGAACTCCAGAAAAGCATCTACTTTTGCTTCATTGACTGTGCTAAAGCCTTGACTGTGTGGATCACAACAAACTGAAAAATTCTTAAAGAGATGGAAATATCAGACCACCTTACCTGTCTCCTGAGAAACTTGCATACAGGTCAAGAAGCAACTGTTAGAACCAGACATGGAACAGTAGGCTGGTTTGAAATTGGGAAAGGATTACATCAAGGCTATATGTTGTCACCCTGCTTGTTTAACTTCTATGCAGAGTATATCATGCAAGTACGGGCTGGATGAAGCACAAGGTGGAATCAGGATTGCAGGGAGAAATATCAATTATCTCAAATATGCAGATGATACCTCCTTTATGGCAGAAAGAGAAGAGGAACTAAAGAGCCTCTTGATGAATATGAAAGAGGAGAGTGAAAAAGCTGGCTTGAAATCAACATTCAGAAAACTAATATCATGGCATCCAGTCCAATCACTTCACAGCAAATAGATGGGGAAACAATGGAAACAGTGAGAGACTTTATTTTCTTGGGCTCCAAAATCACTGCAGATGGTGTCTGTGGCAATGAAATTGAAAGATGCTCCTTGGAAGAAAATCTCTCACAAAGATAAACTGCATATTAAAAAGCAGAGTCATTACTTTTCCAACAAAGGTTCGTATAGTCAAAGCTGTGGTTTTTCCAATAATCATATATGGATGTAAGAGTTGCACCATGAAGAAGGCTGAGCACCTAAGAATTGATGCATTTGAGCTGTGGTGTTGGAGAAAACTCTTCAAAGTCCCTTGTACTGCAGGGAAATCAAACCAGTCAATCCTAAAGGAAATCAACACTGAATATTCATTGGAAGGACTGATGCTGAAGCTGGAGCTCTGATACTTTGGCCACCTGATGGGAAGAGCCTACTCATTAGAATAGACCTTCTTGCTTGGAGAGATTGGAGGCAGGAGTAGAAGGGGATGACAGAGGATGAGATGATTGGATGGCATCCTCAATTCAATGGACATGAGTTTGAGGAAGCTCTGGGAGATGGTGAAGGACAGGGAATCCTGGCGTGCTATAGTTTATGGGGTCACAAAGAGTGAGACAAGACCTAGTGATTGAACAACAGATATTTATTATCTGTGTGTTCAGTCGCTAAGTCATGTCCAACTCTTAGCAATCCCAGGGACTATGAGGACCCATCAGGAGAACCCATGGAACCCACCAGGCTTCTCTGTCCATGAAATTACCCCAGCAAGAACACTGGAGTGGGTTGCCATTTCCTCCTCCAGGGGATCATCTCGACCCAGGGATCAAACTGTCATCTCCTGTGGTTGTTGCCTTGTCAGGTGAATTCTTCACCACTGAGCCACCTGGAAAGTCCTCTATTGTCTCTACCCCCACTCTAAAGTTAATTCAGAAAATATATAGTATTTTAGCTTTTATAAATCCCTTCCATTGTACAGAATGTTGTAATTTGGTATTTAACTTCAATTTTGTCTTTTTTCCAGTATTTTCATTATGAACATTTGTATTATTATCATATACACTCTATTTTGTTTATATTGTCTCATGTTATTCAATATTTTTACTCATTAGTCTTATGCCTTGATATTTTCTTATATGATTTTTTCTTCTTCACAGAGAACACTCTTTTATAATTCTTTTACTGAAAATCTTTTATTGGTATTTTATTTTTACTTGAGTAGATCATTTTTCCTCATAATATAGAGTGGGTTGCCATGCCCTTCTCCAGGTGATCTTCCCAATCCAGGGATCAAAACTGTGTCTCTAGTCTCCTGCATTGGCTGTGAGTTCTTTACCAGTAGTGTGACTGGGAAGCCTGGTGTCACCTCCATATGACATCAAGTAGCTGGACATTAGACTACCCTTGACCTCTAACACAGGGAGTATTTGTAGATATTTATTTTCAGGAGACAGTTCACAGACAGCTAGATTCAGGCTGTGTTTTGCCTCACAGTATAGTCCAAAGGCTCTACAGATGGTATGTGCTGCTTCTTTCTCTGTCCTGGAGCCAGGTCACTATGACCACCATCCCCACAGCCTGAGGGATCTTCTGAGGCTTCTCCTAAGCCCTTCTACCACTGAATGATTCAAAGAATAATATCAAATGGTACTAACATCATGCCTCTCATTTGTCCCTCTTGTCTTCACCTCAGGGCTTCCAGTGGCTTCTGAGTCATAAGACTCTGTGGGATCTATTTGATATCTGTACATCTGCAACTGGGAAGTATATGGACTTAACTCCTTAGGTCATAAACTTTGGCAAATAGAAGAAATCCAGTGATCAAGATCAATTCTCCTCTCTTCCTCCTCCTATTTGAGGCAAGACCAATCACTTCACTTGTCATGAAGTTGTACCTTCCTCAGCAATCCACTTGGTTATATCTCTTGTTGCTTTTTTCCTGCTTCACTTCCCTTTTTCTCTTCAGCTTCCCTGGTATTACGCTTCCCAATGAAGTGTATGTGTGTGATGTTATGCCTCAAGAGAAGAAAATGGGAAAAGAAATATATTGACATGTTGTCATATTTCTATTATTTTATTTCTGCACATATTTACTAACAATTAAATTAAATGATTATGTTTTCTTTTGTAAATATGTTTTCACAGCTGTTCATTCTCTTTTTTAACTTTTTTATTTTGTATTGGGACATAGCCACTTAGCAATGTTGTGATAATTTCAGTTGAACAGCAAAGAGACTCAGCCATACATAAACATATGTCCACTCTCCCCTGAGCTTCACTTCAATCCAGGCTGCCATATAACATTGAGCAGGCTTCCATGTGCTATACAGTAGGTCATTATGGGCTATCCATTTTAAATATAGCAGTGAGTACATGTTCTTCTCAAACTTCCAAACTATCCCTTTCCTGTATCCTTCTCCCATGTTTGATCTCCAAGTCTGTCTCTTTCTGTTTTGTAAGTAAGTTCATTTGTATCATTTCTTTTTAGATTCCATAGATAAGGGATGTCATATGATGTTTCTCCTTCTCTATCTAACTTATTTCACTCAGTATGACTGTCTCTAGGTTCAGCATGTTGCTGCTAATGACATTATTTCATTCTTTTTAATGGCTGAGTAATATTCCATTGTATATATGTACCACATCTTTATTCATTTCTCAGTTGATGGACATTTATATTGCTTCCTTGTCTCAGCTATTGTAAACAGTGCTACAATGTGCATTGGGGTGCATGTATTCTTTAGGGTCATGTTTTTCTCTGGCTGTATACCCAGACGTGGGATTACAGGGTCATATGGTAGCTCTATTTTTAGTTTTTTAAGGAACCCCTATATTGTTCTCCATAGTGGCTGCACCAATTTACATTCCCACAGTGCAGGAGAGTTCCCTTATCTTCACACCTTCTCCAGCATTTATTGTGTGTTAATTTTTTTTTCATGATAGCCAGTCTGGCTCATGTGAGAAGATATCTCACTGTGGTTTTGATCTGCCTTTCTCTAAGAGCAATGGTAAACATGTTTTCATGTACCTCTTGGCCATCTGTATGTTTTCTTTGAAGAGATGTCTATTTAGGTCCTCTGCCCATTTTTCAATTGCCCACTTGCCTTTCTATTGTTCTCAACTCTGTCAATATTTTTAAACATAGTTTTATATTCTTCATCCAATTATTTTATTATCTTTACACTGTGCTGTTGTTGTTTGTGTTCTTTTTATAAATGTTCCTGGTGGTTCTCACCCAGTGTGACTTGTGTGTTCATGTACTTAGTAATTTTAAATGGTGAGCTCTGGTTTCCCAGGATTTAGTTTGTGAGACTTCTATGAAGACTGGTTAAGGATCTACACATCAGAAGAGTACTGAGGCTTAATCCAGTCAGGAAATTTTATTGAACTTATTGATCAGCAATTTTTCCTGGACCAATTGTAAAATCAGAGTCCTAAATGCCGAGAGCAGGCTGTGACTGTGAATTTTTATGGAAGAGATTTTTTTTTCCCACCAGAACTTTGGCCAGGATAGGCTAATTATCTTGTGGTTTTTCACCATTGCCAGCAGGAACAATTTTTCTAGTTCACCAATTCACTTAGAAAGGAAGGCTTTGAGAGTTCAGCTTCACTGTGTGTGTGTGTGTGTGTGTGTGTGCGCGTGCACACGCGCACGCCTACCTTCTTGATGCTATTTAACCTAATGTCTTGTTTTCTGTCTCCAGAGCCACTATTAAAACCCAAGCTGCCAGCAAACAAAACTTTTGCTTAATAAGCTCAGCAGCAATGCACTGGTTGCTTTAGTTTTAGTATTAACTTGCCATTTTTACTTCTAACTCCCTTTTCTTTTGAGCCTCTGGTAATCTATAATACTATACTGTAGCTTCAGGTTCAATGGTTTATAAAAGAATGTAGTTTACCATTTTACCTAGAACGCCTAGGTGTGTTTGTAGGTTGTTTCTTTAGGTTATTTAGGTAACATTGCTGCTAGAGAGAAAAGTCAGTTCTCTGACATTTAATCGCGGTGTTAATTCACTGTGCTAGGGCTAAGCACTTTGCACAAAGATTATTGTTGTTTTTTAATTATGATGTGTGACCTCTAATATTAACTTCTTAAAAACAAACATGAGTAAATGATTTAAAAATTAGAAGCAATGAAGCATTTAAGAGGAAACAGAATATATTAGTAAAAAGCATGATTAGAGACAGACCACTTGAGCTTGAGTTCTAGCTGCCTCACCTCTGTGATGTTAGAAGTAGGCCAGCTGCCATTCTCCTTGAGTCATTTTTCTCATCTGAAAAATGAGCATATGAATAACTTTTTCTATGGATGGCTGTGATGATTAAATGAATATGTATAGAAAAACTGTGTAGAAAAACTCCTTGAATATTAAAATGTTCTATGAATACTTTCTACTATTATTATTTTTTCCTATCCATCTTCAGTGCAATTCCCAATTACTTAAATCAGTATGATCTGTCACAGGACATTTTAACCTAAATTTAACTCACATGTTTTGTCCCCTTTTCAAAAACTGGCTTAGATTATAGGGTAATGACAATAGCATAGAATATTTTCTTCCTTTTGGCTCTTCATTATCTATATAAGTTTTATGAAGATAAGAATATCATGCAAATAAGTGCTTAGAAGATTTAGGAACTAAGAACATTTAGAAACCATTTTAATTTCATATATTTTACATTGGTTAAAAAGTTTGTGGTAACAAGCCATTTTTAAACAAGCAGAAAATCATTATATGATATACAAAGTGCTGAAAATAGATAAAGAAAATATGATAACAATTCAAAATAAAAATAATTTGATTGTTCTTTTTAGTTGAGCATATTTTTCTTGGTAAAAACTAAAGGAATTATGTCAGGAAGAAAACTGTGTATCTTACAGTGTTTGCTAAAAAGCAATAAATGGCACACCAGCAGTTAGTTTTCCACAGAATACAAAGGCAGATTACAGTTCTTTCTTAATATATAATTCCTCATTAAAAAGAGAATAGGGAATTATATAAATCTTTAATAACTTCTAGTTTAAGTTAATTTATCTTTCACTGAGGTAAGACTCAAAGGCCACTTAAAATTTACAATATGCTTTCAGGACAGGGGTGCTTTTACTTTCAACTCTTCATTGATTCTTGAGCTATTGCTAGTACATAATACTTCTAGGTAAACAAATATCCTAAATTAAAAAGCTGACTATAAAATTATGTTCAGGTATCAATGAAAATATTTTATGTGATTTGTTAACTATATATACATATATCAAAAATAATCAATGTGATATTAAAGAAAAGATAGTCCATAAACTATTTCTTCATAAGCTTAAATATATTGAAAATTCTTAAATTTAGCTGTTTAACATAGATATAAGGAAAAAATTCTTTTTCAGTAATAGGAAGATTTGCTTTTGAAATTATACTGCTAATCAGATTAGCTTTAGTTGGTATATAGGCATTCATTGTTACAATACAGGAATTGTAAAATCTTACTTATAGAAGAGATAACTTTGACTTTTACAATAGATATTTTTGAATTAAATTTTATTGTGTATGTGTGTGTATAAAATTATATCACCACTAAAAAGTACTAACTGGAAGAGGAAATGGCAACCCACTCCACTTGCCTAGAAAATCAATGGGCAGAAAAGTCTGGCAGGCTACAGTCCATGGGATCACAACTGAGCGCATACACACACACATACACACAAAGTATTAAACTCTAGCCTATATTAATGTTCCACTATCTTTTCTGTAGCTTGTAATTAAAAAAACATATAACTGGAATTTTATAAATACATGTATATCTATAATATAAATTTTGGGCATCTAATATGTGTTTTAAACTAAGATAAACTTCTATATATGGTATTGAAATTATTTCTCATGAAAATCATATGTAGTAGGTGATATTATTATAGCTGTTTATGATTAAACCAGCTGAGGCTTGGAGAGGTTTTATAACTTGAAAATATATCTAGTAATTTACATAGTTCTGCATGAGAATGTAAAACTATTTAAAGCTAGGCAAAGACAAAATAAATTTTCATTTAAGTAATGCTCACTGGAAGTTTTATCTTGTGTTGTTATATCATTGATGAGAAATTAATCACATTTTTATTTAAATAGTTGTTTCCAGTTAAAAATTGCAAAATTCTAATGCTGTGAAAGAAGGAAGGGAGACTAGCTATGGGAATTTAGTCAACCTCAATAACAGAGTAAGAATATTAAGAAGAATATTATAGTTATTGTTTTTTACTAAATATTCATTAAGAAGTAGTGAGAACTACTTATATTGCTTGACAATCTAATATTTGCTAGGATGAACTTGCCATGTTATCTGGCTGTACCATCTTTGTTTTGGCTGTCTTACTGGCTTTCATTGTTGAAATAAATGGTTGGTGAAACATATGGTAGATGTTTTATTTGGTGCAACTTTTTCTGTGTGAGCAAACCCTTTAGTATCTCTTAGGATTTAGCATTTTAACTTCATGTACTCACTCCTACATATTCTTAGCATGACATTATTTGCCCCATAGGGTAGCTAATTGGGAACCTGGGGAGGTGAGCCACATCCTTAGCACATTTTGTGTCTTTTTGGTGCATGACGCAATTCCCACCATGCTGACTTTCATTCTATGAAAAAGTAAAGGACTTTGGATTTTCTGATCATCTCACAAATAAAATTATGAACAAATCTGGACTTATTTACCAAAATCACAGCTGTACAAATATAGTATTTTCATATCAATCAAACAGGTAACAATCAGATAGGTATATTGGCATAGTTTTAAAAGTTATAAATTAATAAAACAGTAATTTTCAATATATCAACACATTGCTGACTTTTTTCTCCTTCTTGAGGCTTTATAAAGGCTTGGAATTATCCCAAATATATGAGTCATAACAAGCTGATCTTCTAAAACAATAGAATAGAAACAATAAATTAAAATGACAAAATATTGCTGGTATTGTATATAGTATTTGTTACAAGACATTTGCATTTTTTCTTTAAGAGCAAATGTGCAATGTATCATAAGTAGTAATGAAGTTCTTATAAGAAAAAAGACAAGCATGTTAAAAATCGAGAAAGCTTTTTCTGTGACGTTAATGTCAAAACCAAAGAGGTGGGTTTTTATTTTATATTTCTCTCTCTTGTATTGATTTTTTGAAATAAGATGAGAAATACAAATAGTACATGATATGGATTCACATATGGTTTATCTGTACGAGTTCTCAATTTATTAAGCCAACAGCAATTTTCTGAACTTATCTAGATCTATTGTACTCTATCTGAATGATGCCCTTTTGAATAATCCCTTTTAAAATAAACTGTCTTTAAATAGACTTGTAAAGTTGTTTTCAACTGAGAAAACTGTAATAAATCACTATAAATGTTAACTTTTAAAATATGTATATTTAAATTTAATAACAATTTTTATGATAAAACTCATTTGAAAAAGGAAACAAGATAGTAAAGTCTTTGAGTTTGGGTGTCTGGGTCCTCCAGCATGTGGGCCAGTATTAGACACATTATGTGTGTTTGATAAATACAATTGTAGTAAAAATTGAATCAACTAAGCAATCAGGAAAAACAAAAATAAGCTGCACCTCAAGATCAAAATCTAAAGGGCACATCAATATTCCTGGAATTTTATACAAAGCATATAAATAAGTACAAATTAGAACAGAAAGTCAGTGAGAAAAGGCACGCAAAAAAAAGATATTCTTCTGGAATTTATTTATCTTCCTGAGATATAGCAAGGCATAATTAAACAATGAAAAATAACTGTAGACCACCTAGGTACTCATGAGAGTTGATAGCAACAGTTGCAGTACCATCTTAAATTTGCTGCACTTATGTTTTTCTTTTTGTTCAACCTAATTGCTATCAGTGTAAATGGAGAGAAAAATGGTTCTTGATAAAGGGATAAATTGAGGCCAATTTTTGTATGCACAAATCTAGCATAAAACTAGTAATAAGAAAGCACTCACAGTCTCTCAAAGGCTATTTTTGCAAATAAAGTAGCCATTCATGAATAATTTGAACAATGAGTTATCTCAAAATCATACAACTTAAAATCAGCAAAAACGGATGACATTTGTGTGACTTTTATCCATTTTTTTTCTACTAATGCAACATTTTAGGATAATTTAGGGGCACATTCAAAGACAATACTCATGCTTCATATAAATATAGCAAAAAGAATAAATATTATTCACCCAAGAAACACATGAAGATATTCATGCTTATTTGTTACAAATAAACAAAAACACTACATTGAATCCTTCTTGTTATCATGACACTTGTTGCTATAATATCTGTTTTTTTTAATGCACTGCCTGTTTGATATTCTGGGGGCTAAAACTGTTGTCCTATTTTTCAACTTGTGAATTCCATTAAGGAATCATTTGGTGAAACAGTCTTTAAAAGTACTCAGTTCAGTCACTCAGTCGTGCCCAACTCTTTGAGACCCCATGGACTGAAGCACGCCAGGCTTCCCTGTCCATCACCAAATCCTGGAGTTTGTTTAAACTCATGTCATTCAGGTCAGTGATGCCATTCATCCACCTGATCCTCTGTTGTCCCCTCCTTCTCCTGCCTTCGATCTTTCCCAGCATGAGGGTCTTTTCCAATGAGTCAGTTCTTCACATCAGGTGGCCAAAGTATTAAAGTTTAAGCTTCAGCAACTTTTTAAGAAGTATTTAAAATATGCAAATATGTTGCAGCCTGTGTACAATACGTTTTGCTACAAATTAGAGTAATTTCTCAAGTTAATCCCAAGCACTGAAGAAATTTTCTATTTTCCAGGACACTATGAGTTCTACTAAGTTTTGTATCTCATTGACAAGCAGTACATGTTAGATGTGCTTCTAATGAATGTTTTCCAAGCTGTAGCATCTTTCTCTTCAAAGAATGGCTCTGAAAGAATGAAAATGCCTTCTGCTTTACGTAAATATCAGAAGCCTTACTGATCAACATAGGGCTAGGAAAAAAATCTGAAATAAATGGGAACAGTTCTTGGAAAGGAATCTTCATCAGACTTTAGACTGACCCTATAGGAAATCGACTTAACTGCTCATCACACTATTTAAAACAAAGTAAAAAAAAAGTTTTCAATTTAGATTTCTTTTATCACATTTTAATCCAATTGTATATATGAGAAAATAATAGGCAGCTTATGACAAGTTTATAAAGAGATCTTAAGTATTGCCAGCATAGCTATTAAGTATTGCCACTCATATCATGAGTACCTAGATTGTGTACAAAGCATAATTTTAATTGTTTTGTGAGATAAAAACTAAATATAGCCACAAACTCAATTTAGTCTGAAAAAAATTAAAGCATTTTAACTGCTGATTTCCTCACTAAGACAAACAGAGTATCCAGGTTATTTTTTATTAAGTCTAACTTTTACAAGTAAAGAAAATGATAATCAAATAATCCACTTCTTGAGACACTATTCAGTCAAAACTCAATCTCTGGACAAGGTTTGGAAGGATACATTATCTATATTTTATGTTAGTCTTTTCAGCTTCAGATTTATAATATACTGGAGGGGGAATCTCATCTACTTACTCTGTGGGAAAACCTCACTGATGATCGTACATTAAAATAAAATAAATGTTAACTTTGATACAAGAATGCTGATGTGGTTTACATGATCCAGAAATAACTTCTGGCTTGATTTTATGAGTTAGTAGTCTGGAGGGCTGCCCTGGGGGCTCAGATGATAAAGAATTTGCCTGCAGTGCAGGAGACCATGGTTCAATCCCAGGGTAGGGAAGATCCATGGAGAAGGGAATGGCTACCTATTCCAGTATTCTTGCTTGGAGAATTCCATGGACAGAGGAGCCTGGCAGGATACAGGATTAGAAAGAGTTACTAGCACTTTCACTTCACTAGCAGTCTGGATATTCTGTCACCCACATTTCCACTGAAATATTTACTAAAATATAGCAAAGAGTGAAATATCATTATGTTCTGAAAAAAAAAAAAGGACAAGATTAAATCAAACTTCTGCTGCTGTATTTGGTTTTCTTTTAAACAATAACTTGAGGGAACTTATTTGGTTAACTCAAATGCTGGTACAACTCTGCAAGCCAACTAAGAATTATAGGAAAATCTAATCTCAGCTTTTCCACCTTAGTTTAGAAAGACCAGATCCATTACCACTGACCTGATGTCATTCTAATGTTTATGGCAATTTCTAAAACAGCCCTCCTTTCCTCTGTTCCAAATCAGGACTTTTCTTTCAGCTCCCTATTGGTGAATGTAATTCACAGCCATAAAATCCATCCATCCAAATATAGAAGGCTAGATAGATGATAGAGATAGATAATAGATTGATACACACACACACACAGATAGGTAAATGGATATAGATATAGATAGAGGACAGATAACTGACAGAAAAAATTCAGGAAAGCACAATCTTGAAAATTCAGTCACCAAAAATAGAGTATTTTTGTAAGCTTAACAACATAACTAAAGAATCGAGGAATGCTGAATGTTTAACCTTGAGTTTCTATAATTCCAAGCAGGAGTGAAAAGAGTAGAACCATGTCATTTTATTACTGCCATTTCCCACATGACAAAGTCAGCTTCAAGAGAGGGAGGCATTGAAGAGACTGTCAACAGAAATGTACTTTATGTTTCCAATTTGAAGATGTTGATCAAACAGTTCCAAGGACACAGGCTGTATGAAAAGAGATAATCCACAAACCCATACTGTTAGTAAGGTTGATTAGAACGGATCTTTATGTATGAGAACAATAGAAAGATATCAAGATTCAGATAATAAGACAATAGACTAAAATTAAAGGAGAAATAGATAAAGGTGAATTTGGGTCAATTAAAATATCCATTAAAACATTTAAATTCCACTGAAGATTATGAAACATAAAATAGACACTGCAATACTGAGTGATTCATATGAAGGTCAAAATTGTAATGGTTTTCAGAATGCAGGAAAAAAGTACAAATGTACACAAAGATAAGATATTCATAAGAAAAAATATAGAATTAATTAAGAATGTATTTTTATAAATACATATGGTAAAAGCATATGTAATTAATAAAATTCTCTCAGTTGAAAAAAATATAGGAATAGGCAAATAAAGAATTTACCACATTTCTAGAAAAAAACTTTGCTGAAATTTGCATACTTAACCATGGCTGTTTTAAAAGTGCTATTACAAGCAAAAATATGTACAAATATACAGGTGGAAAAAGTCAAATTATCGATATAGGAGGAAATATCAGATTTTCCCTTGTTATACAAAATTAGAATCTGTATTATATTTTCGATAATAATACACATTCATTCCTTTATACCCTTCTTTAACAGTGTATTTGAAGATCAAAAAAAATGAAAATTAATAATGGATAATTTTCTGGTTAAAAACTCATTTCTTAAGATTCAATACTAAAATAAATTTATAATGCTAATGATTTGTGGAAAATAATATTGAGAACATGTTTACAGGAGGTACTATAACATAGAAATGAAACATTATAGCAAGAAAAGTATCATTTAAATAAGCATGTTACACTACTATACAATTCCATATTCTATATGTATACTGTTTAACATACAGCAATATATTAATAAATTTATATTATTGAAAAAATGTGCATCAAAATGTGTACTAAGTGGTAAGAATCAGGTTGTTTTCAATTTGTGCTCTACTTTGCTACATTTTTGCAAAAAGTCATATTTAATAATAAAATTAGAAAATAATATGAATAACTTTTAAGATATAAGAAAATATTCATAATATAATATAAAATTGTATGAATATGCAAACTATAATATCAGTTCAGTTCAGTCACTCAGTCATGTCTGACTCTTTGCAACCCCATGAATTGCAGCACGCCAGGCCTTCCTGTCCATCACAAACTCCCAGAGTTCACCCAGACTCTTTGTCCATCAAGTCGGTGATGCCATCCAGCCATCTCATCCTCTGTCATCCCCTTCTCCTCCTGCCCCCAATCTCTCCCAGCATCAGAGTCTTTTCCAGTGAGTCAACTCTTCGCATGAGGTGGCCAAAGTACTGGAGTTTCAGCTTTAGCATCATTCCGTCCAAAGAACACCCAGGGTTGATCGCCTTTAGAATGGACTGGTTGGATCTCCTTGCAGTCCAAGGGACTCTTAAGAGTCTTCTCCAACACCACAGTTCAAAAGCATCAGTTCTTTAGCACTCACCTTTCTTCACAGTTCAACTTTCACATCCATACATTACCACTGGAAAAACCATAGCCTTGACTAGACGGACCTTTGCTGGCAAAGTAATATTTCTGCTTTTTAATATGCTATCTAGGTTGGTCATAACTTCCCTTCCAAGGAGTAAATGTCTTTTAATTTCATGGCTGCAATCATCATCTGCAGTGATTTTGGAGCCCCAAAAAAATAAAGTCTGCCACTGTTTCCACTGTTTCCCCATCTATTTCTCATGAAGTGATGGGACCAGATGCCATGATCTTCATTTTCTGAATGTTGAGCTTTAAGCCAACTTTTCACTCTCCTCTTTCACTTTCATCAAGAGGCTTTTTAATTCCTCTCCAATTTCTGCCATAAGGATGGTGTCATCTGCATATCTGAGGTTATTGATATTTCTCTCGGCAATCCTGATTCCAGTTTGTGCTTCTTCCAGCCAAGCATTTCTCATGATGTACTCTGCATATACTGGGGGAGAAAAAACACCTCTGTATCCATCAAAATTTCAATAGTGGTTGCCTCTATATGATATTAACATATATATATATATGTTATCTCAAGTCATAACATGCACATAAACCACCTGGGGATTTTGTTTAAACACAAATTCTGATTTTGTACCTAGGATGTAGACTGGTTTTCTACATATAGAAAAATCTCTTATGGGAATACAATTGAAAAGTGAGGGTTAACAAGGCATGCTAAAGGATAATATTTCTGTTTCTTTATGCATTTTTGCATTATCAAAAATGTCATAAGCAAATAATTCATACTTGTATTTAATATATTAAATTTATATATTCTTTATATTTATGATGAATTTACTATATCAAAAATGGTAACATGATAAAATTTTAACCAGAATATTTTAGACCCATTTTCTTGTTCCTCCTCTAAAATCTTTAGTACAAACTAGCAAAATTATTTATATTCTAATAAAACATAATCTTCCAAAGCCTTGTATTGCAATCTGACAGAAACAAGTAGTTGGAGAACTGATAAAATCATATAAACTTTGAGGATTGTGGAAAAGTGTTGGTAAGGTATTCTTGGGTGAACCACGTGGGATGTTTGAATCTAAAAAATCATATGTTCCAAGTCTTTGGATTCATCTACAATTAATTATTATACAATGTGGGTGTGGGGGTGGAGTGCAGTAGAAAATTCACTCACAAATTTATAGTTAGCCTTTCTTATCCACCATTCCATGTGTGTGGATTTAAACAACCATGGAACAAATAGTACTATAGTACATAACTCAGTTCAATCCCATGTTTGTTCAAGGACCCACTGTATTTTGAAATTAGATATATTTGTATGTTCAGGCTATCAATTTTATTCAGGGAAATAATGCCTCCATTATAATGACAAACTTGTTGAATAGTTTATAACTTTCACATGACTCATCTGGATATTTAGTTAAAGATTACCCTTTTAGAAGAGATTAATCTATAAATTTTAAATAGAGTCAACATTGTAAACAGCTGATTTAATTTTCTTCTATTTTTATGCTTTTGACAGGAGCTGTTCTCAAACTTATGTTTTTAAATTGACAGCATGGAATATATGGGTTTGAATCTTTGATATCATTCTTCTAACTCTGTTTTTTGATATAGAAAATCATATATATGTATATATATATATAAATAAAAATAATGTATATTTTCTATTAAGCAAAATCAAATAACAATTTTGAGAGATTAGAGAGAGTAGAAAAATTGCTGGAGAGTTCAGTGACATGAACTAAAATGAGAAAGTCCTACCAAATCAGAATCTCAAACATCTGTCAGTTTTCCTATTCTGTACCACCAACCAACTTAATGCTTCATGGGCTGTAGTATGGATGATGCATAATCAAAGCTTAAACACTAGTCCCCGCAACTTTCCTCTCCAAATGGTAGATTGTGGAGCCTGTTTGAAGATTTTTATTTATCAACAACAAATACTGTTGTTAAGAGTCTATAGCACAGAATGGGAATATATGTATATATATATATATATATATATATATATATATATATATAGCCATGAATGAGAATGTATTCTTCAGTACATAGTTTTTAAACAAAATAAAAATAATCTTAAATTTGTTTTACCTGTTCATAGTTTTTATAATGGTTACAACTTGAGAATTTTTTCCCCTGGTTTAACTCATTTATTTTTTAAAAAACATGGCTGACTGTAATATCAGTGTGTTTCATGGCATTTTGTCTGGTCCTAGTCCCATTCCTTGTTCTTAAATTTTATAGTAGTCTTGATAAAAATAAAATGACTTGTATTTCAGGAACTGGAAGGAGAAGAAAAAACAAACACTCTTTCCAAGGTTCATTCACAAACAATTGTTATTATCTGAAAAGTTTGGCCATGACCTAGAAGTGTCTATTCAAAAGTTTGTATTTAATTGACCTGACTCTAGCTTGTGAAGGCTAAAACTTCTCCCATGGGCAGTATCAAAAAACATTTGCAGTCAATTGTTTTAAACTTTGCAACTGCCTGGGAGAATGGTATATAATTGGAGCAAAGAAGAGTTTTGTTTTTGTTTTTTTTTTTTTTTTTATGTTTCTCACATAAATAGAAGAAACAATTCTAAAAGTATGTGGGGAACAAAATTTTCTTCTGAATAGCCGTAGGAAATCTGAGAGAAAGAGAACAAAGCATCACACTTACAGATTTCAAACTATATTACAAATCTATAGTAAGAAGAAAGTGGTACTGGTGCAAACATAGACATATTGACCAATGGAACAAAATAGAAAGCTCAGAATTAAAGGCTGGTATACACAATCAACTAATATTTGACAAAGAAGCCAAGAGCACCCAATGCAGAAAGGGTAGTCTCTTTTCTGGGAATACTGGAAAGAAACTGGAACACTATCTCATACCACTTGCTTAAACATCAGGCCTGAAACCATAAACCTCCTAGAAGAAAACTTAGGGAAGAAACTCATTGACACTGGTCTTAGAAAAGATTTGTTGAACATGATGCCAAAAGCACAAACAACAAAAACAAAAATCAATAAACAGGGTGATGCCAAACTCAAAAGTTTCTGCACAGCAAGATAAAGAAATTAACAAAAGGAAAAAACAGACAGAATGGTAGGACATTTTTACAAATGATCTATCAGACAACGGATTAATATCAAAAATATAGAAACAACTCAGTCAACTTAACAAAAAAGTTCCATTAAAATGGGTGAAAGAACTAAACCGGCACTTTTGCAAAGAGGACATAAAAATGGGCAACAAGCACAGGAAAATGTGCTCAACATCACTAAGCATCAGGGAAATGCAAATCGAAGCCATTATGACAGACGCCTCACACCTGTTAGAATGGATATCTTCAAGAAGAGAGGAACAACTGGTGCTGGTGAGGATGTGGTGGAAAGGGAACCTCTGTACATTGTTAATGGAAATGTAAATTTGAACTAATTATAATGGAAACAATATAAACATTCTTCAAAAAGTTAAAAATAGACCTATCATATAATCCAGCAATTCCACTCTGGATATGTACCCAAAGAAAATGAAACCAGGATTTTGACTACTTTATATGCACCCCCCATGTCTATTGCAACATTACTCATAATAGATATGGAAACAGTCCAAATGCACAGCAAATGAACAGATAAAATATGTGGTATAATATACAGTGCAATAATTATTGAGCCCAGAGAAAAAATATCTTTCTACTTGTGACAACATGAATCAACTATGAGTACTCTATGCTAAGGAATATAAACTGGACAAAGAAAAACAAGTACTGTACAATATTAAATATACAAGGAACCTAAAAAGTAAACTCAATGTGTTATCACCTCACACAAACAAATGACAGAGAGAATGTAGACAAAAGGGAACACTGCTACACAGTTGGTGGAAATGTAAATTGGTGTAGCCACTATAAAGAACAATAAGATCAGATCAGATCAGTCGCTCCGTCGTGTCCGACTCTTTGCGACCCCATGAATCCCATGAATTGCAGCACGCCAGGCCTCCCTGTCCATCACCAACTCCCAGAGTTCACTCAGACTCACGTCCATCGAGTCAGTGATGCCATCCAGCCATCACATCCTCTGTCGTCCCCTTCTCCTCCTGCCCCCAATCCCTCCCAGCATCACAGTCTTTTCCAATGAGTCAACTCTTCACATGAGGTGGCTAAAGTACTGGAGATTCAGCTTTAGCATCATTCCTTCCAAAGAAATCCCAGGGCTGATCTCCTTCAGAATGGACTGATTGGATCTCCTTGCAGTCCAAGGGACTCTCAAAATTCTTCTCCAACACCACACTTCAAAAGCATCAATTCTTTGGCGTTCAGCCTTCTTCACAGTCCAACTCTCACATCCATACATGACCACAGGAAAAACCATAGCCTTGACTAGATGAACCTTTGTTGGCAAAGTAAAGTCTCTGCTTTTGAATATGCTATCTAGGTTGGTCATAACTTTCCTTCCAAAGAGTAAGCCTCTTTTAATTTCATGGCTGCAGTCACCATCTGCAGTGATTTTGGAGCCCAGAAAAATAAAGTCTGCCACTGTTTCCACTGTTTCCCCATCTATTTCCCATGAAGTGGTGGGACTAGATGCCATGATCTTCGTTTTCTGAATGTTGAGATTTAAGCCAACTTTTTCACTCTCCACTTTCACTTTCCTCAAGAGGCTTGTTAGTTCCTCTTCACTTTCTGCCATAAGGGTGGTGTCATCTGCATATCTGAGGTTATTGATATTTCTCCCGGCAATCTTGATTGCAGCTTGTGTTTCTTCCAGTCCAGCGTTTCTCATGATGTACTCTGCATATAAGTTAAATAAACAGGGTGACAATATACAGCCTTGACGAACTCCTTTTCCTATTTGGAACCAGTCTGTTGTTCCATGTCCAGTTCTAACTGTTGCTTCCAGACCTGCATACAGGTTTCTCAAGAGGCAGGTCAGGTGGTCTGGTATTCCCATCTCTTTCAGAATTGTCCACAGTTTATTGTGATCCACACAGTCATAGTTAATAAAGCAGAAATAGATGTTTTTCTGGAACTCTCTTGCTTTTTCTATGATCCAGAGGATGTTGGCAATTTGATCTCTGGTTCCTCTGCCTTTTCTAAAACCAGCTTGAACATCAGGAAGTTCACGGTTCACATATTGCTGAAGCCTGGCTTGGAGAATTTTGAGCATTACTTTACTAGCGTGTGAGATGAGTGCAATTGTGCGGTAGTTTGAGCATTCTTTGGCATTGCCTTTCTTTGGGATTGGAATGAAAACTGACCTTTTTCAATCCTGTGGCCACTGCTGAGTTTTCCAAATTTGCTGGCATATTGAGTGCAGCACTTTCACAGCATCAGGAGGTACCTAAAAGAACTGAAATAAAGTTATTATAGTTGTAGTTCAGTCACTAAGTCAAGTCCGACTATTTGCAACCCCATGGACTGAAGCAAACCAGGCTTCCCTGTCCTTCATTATCTCCAGGAGTTTTCTCAAACTCATGTCCATTGAGTTGGTGATGCTATAAAACCATTTTATCCGCTCTTTCCCCCTTATCTTCATGCCCTCAATGTTTCCCAGCATCATGGTCTTTTCCAGTGAGTCTGTTCTTTGCATCACATGGCCAATGCTGGAGCTTCAGCTTTAGCATCAGTCCTTTCCATGAATATTCAGTGTTGATTTCTTTCAGGATTGATTGGTTTGATCTCCTTGCTGTCCAAGGGACTCTCAAGATACTTCTCCAGAACCACAGATTGAAAGCATCAAATCTTTGGTGCTTTTTCTGTCTTTATGGTTCAACTTTCACATCCATACATGACAACTGGAAAAACTACAGTCCATCTAAAACTATAGATGGACTTTGTCAGCAAAGTGAGGTCTCTGCTTTTTAATACACTGTTTATGCTTGTCAAGGCATTTCTTCCAAGGAGCAGTTCAGTTCAGGTGCTCAGTCATGTCTGACTCTTTGAGACCCCTTGGACAGCAGCACTCCAGGCTTCCCTGTCCATCACAAACTCCCAGAGCTTACTCAAACTCAGGTCCATCAAGTCAGTGATGTCATCCAACCATCTCATCCTCTTATGCCCCCTTCTCCTCCTGCCTTCAATCTTTCCCAGCATCAGGGTCTTTTCCAATGAGTCACTTCACATCAGGTGGCCAAAGTATTGGAGCTTCAGCTTCAGCATCAGTCCTTCCAATAAATATTCAGGACTGATTTCCTTTCGGATTAACTGTTTAGATCTCCTTGCAGTCCAAGGGACAATCAAGAGTCTTCTCCAACACCACAGTTCAAATTCTTGGTGCCACATCAATTCTTTGGCACTCAACTTTCTTTATGGTCCACCTCTCACATCCAAACAAGACTACTGGAAAAGCCATAGTTTTGACTAAATGCACCTTTGTCAGCAAAGCAATGTCTCTGCTTTTTAATATGCTGCCTAGGTTGGTCATAGCTTTTCTTCCAAGAAGTAAGCATCTTTTAATTTCATGACTGCAGTCACCATCTGCAGTGATTTTGGAGCCCCCAAATATAAAGTCTTTCACTGTTTCATTGTTTCCCCATCTATTTGCCATGAAGTATTGGGACCATAGGCCATGATCTTCGTTTTCTGAATGTTGAATTTTAAGCCAGCTTTTTCACTCTCCTCTTTCACTTTCATCAAAAGGCTCCTTAGTTCTTTGCTTTCTGCCATAATGGTGGTGTCATCTGCATATCTGAGGTTATTGATATTTCTCCCGGCAATCTTGATTCCAGCCTGTACTTCACCCAGCCTGGCATTTCACATGATGTACTCTGCATATAAGTTAAATAAGCAAAGTGACAATATACAGCCTTGACATACTCCTTTTCCTATTTGGAACCAGTCCATTGTTCCATGTCCAGGTCTAACTGTTACTTCTTGACCTGCATTTTTCAGGAGGGAGAATAAGGTTGTCTGGTATTTCCATCTTCTGAAGAATTTTCAGTTTGTTGTGATCTACACAGCCTAAGGTTTTAGCATATTCAATGAAGCAGAAGTCAATGCTTCTCTGGAATTCTCTTGCTTTTTCTATGATCCAATGGATGTTGGCAATTTGATCTCTGGTTCCTCTGCATTTTCTAAATCCAGCTTGAACATCTGGAATTTCACGGTTCCCATACTGTTGAGTCCTAGCTTGGAGAATTTTAACAAGTGTCATTTAATTTCATGGCTGCAGTCACTGTCTAAAGTGATTTTGAAGCCCAAGAAAATAAGGTCTGTAACTATTTCCACGGAGAAGGCAATGGCAACCCACTCCAGTACTCTTGCCTGGGAAGTCCCATGGGCTGAGGAGCCGGGTAGGCTGCAGTCCATGGGGTCGCTAAGAGTCAGACACGACTGAAGCGACTTAGGAGCAACAGCAGCAGATGGAGAAAAGATTGGAAATAGTTGCTGCTGCTGCTGCTGCTGCTGCTGGTAAGTCACCTCAGTCGTGTCCGACTCTGTGCGACCCCATAGACGGCAGCCCACCAGGCTCCCCCGTCCCTGGGCTTCTCCAGGCAAGAACACTGGAGTGGGTTGCCGTTTCCTTCTCCAATGCATGAAAGTGAAAAGTGAAAGTAAAGTCTCTCAGTCGTGTCCCACTCTTAGCGACCCCATGGACTGCAGCCTACCAGGCTCCTCCATCAATGGGATTTTCCAGGCAAGAGTACTGGTTTCCCCATCTACTTCCCTTTAAATTATGTATACCATGATCTTAGATTTTTTTAATGTTAACTTTTAAGCCAGCCTTTTGTTCACCCCTTTCACCTTGATCAAAAGTCTTTTTAGTCCCTCTTCACTTTCTACAATTAGGGTGGTGTGAGCTTGTGACTCATCCAGCCCAGCATTTCACATGATGTACTCTGCATGTAAGTTAAATAACAAGATGACAATATGCAGATTTTCCGAAATTTGAAGCAGTCTGTTATTCCATGTCTGGTTCTAACTGCTGCTTCTTGACCTGCATACAAGTCTCTCAGGAGGCAAGTAAGCTTTTCTGGTATTCCCATATCTTTAAGAATTTTACACAGTTTGATGTGATCCACATATCCAAAAGATTTAGTGTAGTCAATGAAGCAGAAGTAGATGTTTTTCTGGAATTCTCTTACTATATGATCCAGCTGATGTTGGCATTTGATCTGGGTTTGTCTGCCTTTTCTATATCCAGCTTGTACATCTGAAAGTTCTTGGTTCATGTATTGTAGAACCTAGCTTGGAGAATTTTATATTATTTTGCTAGCATATGAAATGAGCAGAACTATGTGGTAGTTTGAAGATTATTTGGCATTGCACTTCTTTGAAATTTTAATGAAAACACATTTTCCAGTTCTGTGGTCCTGCTGAGTTTTCCTAATTTGCTGGCATATTGAGTGCAGCACTTTAGCAGCAGCATCTTTTAGGATTTGAAACAGCTCAGCTGGAAATACATCACCTCCACTAACTTTGATCTTAGTAATGTTTCCTAAGGTCAACTTGACTTCACACTCCATAATATCTTGCTCTAGGAAAGTGACCACACTGTTGTGGTTATCTAGATCATTAAGATGTTTTTAATTTTTTTTGTACAACTCTTTTGTGTATTCTTGCCACCTCTTCTGAATTTCTTCTGCTTATGTTTCATCCTTACCATCTATCCTTTATGGTGCCCATATTGCATAAAATGTTGTTGTCTTTAATTTTCCTGAAGAAATTTCTAGTCTTTCCCATTCTATTGTTTTCATCTATTTCTTTGCATTGTTCATTTAAGAAGGTTTTCTTATCTCTCTTTGTTATTCTTTGACATGTTGCATTCAGATGTGTGTCTTTCCCTTTCTCCTTTGCCCTTCACTTCTCTTCTAAGCTATTTGTAGGGCCTCCTCTGACAACCATTTTGCCTTTTTGCATTTCTTTTTTTTTTTTGGGTGTGGTTTTGATCAAGTGTGGTTTTAACAAATGTTAGCTAGGATGTGGAGAAGTTGGACCCCTGATACATTGTGGTTGACAATGCAAAATGGTGCAGCCACTGTGGAAAACAGTTGCCTTGTCCTCAAAAAGTTAAGTATATTTACCATGTGGTTCAACAATTACACTCTTAGATACATATAAAACATTTAAAAATAGATCCATCATTTAAACTTCAGAACATTTAAAAATATATCCATCAAATCATATACAGGTATATTAATAGCAGTATTATTCATAATAGCCAAAAGTGGAAACAACCCAAAAGTCCAATCAAATAATGGAAAACATAATGTAGTAAGCTCATACATTGGAATATTCTGCATAAAAAGAAATGAAGTACAGGTGCATACTATAAAATGCAGGACCATGAAAACATCTATTAGTGAAAGAAGGCAGATACAAAATTTCACATATTGTTTGATTTCACCTTTATAAATGTTCAGAGTAGGCAGATTCATGAAGATGGAAAGTAGATTAGTGGTTCCCAAGGCCTGGGAGATGAGGGGAATGAGGAATGAATGTTAATAGGTTTGAGATTTCTTTTCAGAGTGATGAAAATGTTCTGAAATTAGACAGTGATGATCGCATGACTGTGATTATACTAAAACCCACTGACTCATACACTTTAAAATGGTGACATTTATGGTATATGAATTATACTCAATTCAAAAAAATAAACAAGCCAAAAACTGAAGCACTGGGAATCAGAAGGAAATAGCCACCCAGTTTCTGGTTGGCAAATGTTCTTTTTTCCATTTTAGAGACAGGATTCTTTAAGAAGCAGGAAATTATATATATACTAAAATATATGTAATGTGTACTCTTCTTTCCACAACATATTTTACACAACTAACGTCTGTATCTCTAAACAAAAAACACAAATAAAAACCCCAAACAGAAATGAAACAAGACCTCTCTATATTTCTTGTCCCTATTTCATATTTAGCATGAATATATTTTTATTAATAAATATATACTAATTTGTAAGAACACTTCATATATATAGTCACTTATCTTGAGTATACCCTCTCCAGTGTTCTTGCCTGGAGAATCCCAGGGACGGGGGAGCCTGGTGGGCTGCCCTCTATGGGGTTGCATGAAGTCAGACACCACTGAAGTGACTTAGCACCAGCAGCAGCATCTTGACTATAGATTGACACTATGTATCCAAATATTTTATTTTATATATTTTAAACAAAGAAAATAAAAATCTATCAGTATGTTTTTTCTTTTTGATACACATCAAATTAGCGTACATTTATATTTCTACTTACATATTGCTTTTCATTTATTTTGACTATACTCAGTAAGAGGTTTCTCTCTAAATTGAGGCTATCATTGGGCTCAGGGATAATATATCTTATGATGAATTGGATTATGGCCTCTTCAATTTCTGTTTTCTTCCTTCTTCCTGAAATTCTTATTTCATGCATATGTGCCTTTGAAAGTCAACTATCCTAGTTTTTCTCTTTATGGCTTTCTCATGATATTTATCCTGTAATCTCTCCTTGAGTTCTGGAGAAATTCATCTTTTCTAATTCATTGACCTGCAGTATTCCATCTTATCTTTGAGAGATGCTTAAAATTTTAGTTCGTTGTATCAAAATATGAACCATTATCTGAATTCTCCATTGCCTTCATTGGGGTCCTTTGTATTAGTTACACCAATAATCCTAATCAGAAATTGTTGTTGGTTATTTTAGTGGCAGATTTTAATACCTAGGAGTACTTTTTCTAATTTGCAATAAGCAATGAGATCATCAGCCATTTCCACTGTCCTGTCTTATCTTCATTTTATCATTTAGAAATTTCTCACTTTTCAGGATTTTTTCTTAAGTTTTGTCAGTGATTTAAATGTTATCTATTGTTTTCTTCTCCCTGGAGGAGGAAAATGACAATCGACTCCAGTGCAACTGAGCACACAACACGGTGTAAAATTCAGATTGCTTCCTGACAGATATTCACTTTGCTTACTTCCTGTTATTGTGCGAGAATGCACCCAGATTAGGACATATTTTCAATTCTATTAATGCCAAATTACAGTTACAATGGCAGGCTTCCCAGATGGCTCAGCAGTAAAGAATCCACCTGCAATGCAGGAAACACAGTAGACCACAGTTTCAATCCATGGGTGGGGAAGATCCCCTGGAGGAGAAAACGCCATCCCACTCCAGTATTCTTGCCTGTAAAAGCCCACAGATAGAGCAGCCTGGTGGGCTACAGTCCAGGCATTTGCAAAGAGTCGGACATGACTGAGCAACTAAGCACACACACTCAGTTCAGTTCATTTCAGTTGCTCAGTCATGTCCGACTCTTTGTGACCCCATGAATCGCAGCACACCAGGCCTCCCGGTCCATCACCAACTCCCAAGTTCACTCAGACTCATGTCCATCGAGTCAGTGATGCCATCCAGCCATCTCATCCTCTGTCGTCCCCTTCTCCTCCTGCCCCCAATCCCTCCCAGCATCACGGTCTTTTCCAGTGAGTCAACTCTTCGCATGAGGTGGCCAAAGTACTGGAATTTCAGCTTTAGCATCAATCCTTCCAAAGAACACCCAGGGCTGATCTCCTTCAGAATGGACTGGTTGGATCTCCTTGCAGTCCAAGGGACTCTCAAAAGTCTTCTCCAACACCACACTTCAAAAGCATCAATTCTTCGGCACTCAGCCTTCTTCACAGTCCAACTCTCACATCCATACATGACCACAGGAAAAACCATAGCCTTGACTAGATGGACCTTTGTTGGCAAAGTAATGTCTCTGCTTTTGAATATGCTATCTAGGTTGGTCGTAACTTTCCTTCCAAGGAGTAAGCGTCTTTTAATTTCATGGCCGCAGTCACCATCTGCAGTGGTTTTGGAGCCCCAAAAAATAAAGTCTGACACTGTTTCCACTGTTTCCCCATCTATTTCCCATGAAGTGATGGGACCGGATGCCATGATCTTCATTTTCTGAATGTTGAGCTTTAAGCCAACTTTTTCACTCTCTTCTTTCACTTTCATCAAGAACAGGGCAATATTGATAGGTCTATGATCAGATCAGATCGTGGGCTGGAATTTAGCAGCCAGTTCATCCTTCAGCCATACAGTTGTTCTGGACATATCACTGCCCAGCATTCATTACTAGTCAACCTTGTTTTAGAGAACTACTAGTAATTCTTCAAGACTTCACCTAAATGTCTCATCGTCTTTAGTTCATTTTTCACAAAATGCTAACCTTTAGTGGGTTTATACTTTTTAAATATATTTATGTTCCTTTTTTACATATTTACTTGTGTAGGTGTCTACTTATCAAGTTTCTCTATGACAAGAAGAGTCTTCAATTATTTTTTGTGTTGGCATTTAATCACAGTAGATGAACTGCTGCGCTTTCCTGTTAATCTCCTGATTCCTAGCCATTACTATACTTCTTTTAAGCCTTAGTGACCCTATGGTTTCAATATTTTGCTTTAAATCTTGAGTTCTAAAACACACCAAGTAAGAGAATTTGAACTTCAGAGCATGAATTTACTACTACAGTTTGCTGCCCACAGAGGTGATGCCCATCAGTCTGTTTTTAAGATGTTCACTGCATGCCAGTACTGTTGTAAACGCCATTCATTTAATACAACAGATTGGGCAGATCCAGTACAACTAGTGACCTTTTATAGATGGTTGGACTGAAACATAAAAACTTAACATTTTGAAGGTCACAAAATAATAATTAATAAAGACAGGATTTGAAATGGGAAATCTAGCTCAGCATCTGAGTTCTTAACCACTATGTTCTCCTGCCTTTCACTAATAAATGTTGTTACAGTTAGCCTTGAGAAATCCAAGAGAGAAAGCTACAGTATGTCATTTTCTTCACTATGAAAAGGTGGAGTTTATTTACAAATCCTAGATTTATCTAAGACATTGCCATAGTGTGTAGGAAAGATCTATTATATCCCATTTCACAAAAACCAAACATCTATTAAGCACAAACTAAGTACTTGGAGCTGTAATTGGTATCTCACACATATGATTTAATTTATATGAAATGCATAAGGCTGACATCATTTGTCTTTTTCATCAACATAAAAATGGATGCTCAGAGCTTATGACAACCATGAAAATGATTGAAATGGGTAAATTAGAAATAAACTCCTTTCTGTTATTAAATGGGAGAAGAATCAAAGGGCAATATTAACAAAGGCTCCTAGCTTTGGATCAGGAGTTTACTCTGCCAAATATTTTGTTCCTATGTTATACCTCCCTTCTTGATATTGAATATGCTATCCTAAACCACAGCCCCAAAATTTTCCAGCATTACCTGCAGCTTCATATTATGTAATTGAGAATGTTATTCTGTCAAACTCAGTTGTTACAAGATGTAATTTAGTACCATATGGTATTTACAGGCTTCCCAGGTGGTGCTAGTGGTGAAGAACCAGCCTACCAATGCGAGGAGACATAAGAGATGTGGGTTCTATCCCTGGATGGGGAAGATCCCCTGATGGAGGGAAAGGCAACCCACTCCAGTGCTCTTGCCTGGAAAATCCGATGGACAGAGGAACCTGGCAGGCTGCTAAGTCGCTTCAGTCATGTCCGACTCTGTGTGACCCCATAGACGGCAGCCCACCAGGCTCCCCCGTCCCTAGGATTCTCCAGGCAAGAACACTGGAGTGGGTTGCCATTTCCTTCTCCAATGCATGATAGTGAAAAGGGAAAGTGAAGTCGCTCAGTTGTGTCTGACTCTTAGCGACCCCACGGACTGCAGCCCACCAGGCTCCTCTGTCCATAGGATTTCCCAGGCAAGAGTACTGGAGTGGGGTGCCATTGTCTTCTCCAAAGGCTACAGCGTCTCAATGAGTCAGACACAACTGAAGTGACTTAGCCTGCACACAATGGTATTTACTCACCCATTCAACAAAAAAGTACTTAGCATTCTTTATAGGGAAGTTGAGATGCTGAAGATATTAAGATCCCCAAAAACGATCAAACAAGAGTGAGGCATGACTTAATCTTACATTGATTTTAAAATATATTTTTCAAAATTAATTTTCATCATTATATGTCAGTTTCTGAGACAAACGGCTGTGGCTTTTATTTCTGGAACTTCTGGGTCCATTACTGTATATTAATATAAAGATGGGAAAAAATCATGGTTCCAAGTCCAGTAGATCTGTGTAGAAAAGCAGTTCTACAACCCAATTAGCAGTAGGAAAATAACTAAGTTCCCTGTTGAATAGGATTAGTAATACTTGAAAGGACTTCCATGAGAATTAAAATAAATGGTATAGATTATTCATTGTGATACTTGGAATCATGATAGTTTTTTCAATAAAATGTTAATGCTAACTATTATTATTGGTGCTAAGTCAATATGTGTTGAATGAAACACAGTAGAATGCAATAGGTGCTAAATAACATTAATCAACATTAATTATAAAGATTTATCAGATCCTAGAATATCTAGGGATTAGATGTCCTTGCACAGGCAGACTTCAGAATGTAGGTGATATTTACATTCCCCAAGAATGGGTTAAATCTGTCAATCAGGAAAGGCAAAGGGTGGGGGAGGAAGGTACCAAAAAAATACCAAAGCTCAGATAGAATATTCGAAAGTTCCCTTTGTCTGTGTCAAAAATTTTCCCTAAAAAGCTGAATAACTTTTTGGTCATATATTCCTTAAAGAATATGAAGAAACAGCATCAAGCAAATCTAAGATGCCATTTCATCTTGTGGGAGAAATGCGCAGAATGATTCATTTCTGGCCTGCATGACCAAGGGTAACCTTGCTTGAAGATAAGATGGTATCTTCTAAGGTATGCATATACTTCCCTGGCCTGAAGAATGTGGCTAAGAGTTGTTCTGCCAAATTATTTTTGACAGGTGCCTTTCAAAGGAAATATATCTGTGTCTTCTGCCACAATTTGCTTCAAACTCTCAGTGAGGGAGAAAATGTCAACTTTGAAATCTACTTTTAAATTAAATTCTTAAGATACCTTTCCCTAGCTTCCTCTGTAGCCTTCAATGCTTTATCTCCACTATATATTTTTCAGTAAATGGGGCAATTATCAGATTGCTCACTGAAGGACTGTTTTAAATAATACATAGGCATACTGTTGCAAGACATCATTTTACAGTTATCACTTTCTTAAACTTATGCAATATTATCTCAGGTGGGAGTATGACTGAATAAAATTAGAGTTTCCCAAGCCTTTTTTAAAAAAACCAAACCTGAATTGGTTTTGAGATGAAAATGTTAACTTTTTTTTCCCAATGCATTCTTTTGAATCATATTTCCACATTTCATAAGTACATTAAGGAAACAGATTATAATCTTCTTTGAAAGTCATGCTGAAAATATGCATACACATACATGCACACACACATGACTGAATCTTTCTTCCTACTCATACTTTTACTTTTTAATCTATTTCCCAAATAACCTTTGTTTCCTTCACAAAAATAATAATCCAGACCATCGATAATCTTTATTTTAGTGGCATGTGGTAGACTTCTCATAACTACAGAATAGAGTTGATTGGATTAGGGAAAACACAATGCAGAAGGATTAAACTTGCTATAAATTCAGAATTTATAGTTTACTATAATAAGCATTTGACATTTTGGAAATGGAATGCTTGGAGATGGAAATTTGACTTGAAATGGAATGTTTCGAAAATCTGCTCAATTTAATTTTGACCAAAATTAATGAACAACATTTAAAGTTATTGAAATTTCAGATGTTATAAACTGAATTCCTTTTATTTTGAACTTAAATAGCATTTGCCCTTTCTGTTCAATTGCATCTTTTCAAGACTTTCAGGAAAAAAAAAGAGCATAATGTAGAAAAGACTGCACATGGATCTTCTGTTCAGAGCACAATTATCACCAAAAAGCACACATTTTTCTGTTCTAAATTTTTTTCAGGTTAGTAATTGTACATGTAATTTTGTGAAAACATAAAAGCAAATTATATAAAGACTCCATGGTTAGCAAATACACAGGCTAAGGAAGCAGCATTACTTTATTCTAAATAGAATGAACTCAACAGATGTAAAACAAGTCTTTGGAGACCTTACCATAATTTAAAATATGAACACAGCAATGACCAGCAGGTTATGCTACCATAAAAAGAACAAGGGGAGCAAAATACTGAAGAAGAATTATCAGAAGAATGTTCAAGCCCTAAAATTTGCACTGAACAATTAAGGCCTACCTCTAACTTCCTGCATCTGTGCTGCAGAGTGTTGTATCTTGTGCCAACATTACAGAATGTTGAAGTATGATTAAGTTTTGGAGAACTCTAAGCCACCTGTCCCAGCAGCACTTTATTGGAAGCAAGAATAAGATATCATGAAAGATCTAAGAATATGCTATGTTGGCGAGAAAGAGAAAGAGGGCAAATGAATTCCTGAATTATTTGAGTCTGCCACAACCCCTGGTTTTTAAAGTATCAGTATAATCACTATGCATATTGAGTAGGCAGAAGAACTGGGTCATTTTCCAGAAAGAGCTTTGTCAAGTTAGAAAACTTGAAATAATTACCAGATCAGGTTACTCGTCATTTAAACACTGATTAAAATTATTATTAGCTTTAAATTGATGCACGGAGTTGCATGTATTAGTTCTCTTCAGATTTTCTTATCATTTTTCTGCAGAGACTGAAATTCTACTATTATGTAGGGTTCTAGCATTTTTAAAGGAGAAATTCTTATCTTCTTTTCTCATTGCCATATGCTTTTCAATTAATCTGGTTTAGAAGCTAAAATAAATTGCAAATACTGATGTTTCTATTTTGTTTGGATCCTGAAGTTACTGCAAATAGAAATTTACCAGATTGGAGGTTTGTCCAACAATGGAAATATGCAGAATTTATGCAGGAAAAGAAGAGAGGTTTTCAAAGGTCAATTCAAGTCAGAGTTGACCAATGAAACAAATGTGTTGGACTCCCTCTTACTTTTCTATTCCCTTCACACATCTTTCATAGGCATATCCCAGAACATTAGCTATTTTCATTACACCATGCTTTATAAGGTCACTTGTGCTTTACACATTCTCAAAGAACCTCCATAAAATATTTTGTTTAATTGGATCATTAACAGCTATCAATTATTAAGTACTGTGTAGATGACTTTGAAAGTCAACTAGGGTTCAACATATTCATCTGGCAATGGTGAAAACATAGAGTGACTAGTTTGGAGATATATATGTCTCTCACACACAGAGAGACAGAGCTAGTTCAATTAACTCATGATTGTTCACATTAATGAATCACAGATTCATAGGATTTAGTTGCTTGAAGTTGTGAGGTAGATCATTTAGAATAGAGGATAATGGAAAATCATATTTGAGAATTGGTTTGATATATATAGGAATATGATATTTTATACTAGCCTGGGAAATAGCATTTCTGGAAACAAAGCACGGTTAGTCATATTCATCTGGCTCCCATGCTGAACTCTCTTCCTGGAGGGACTAGAATGTTTGTCACATACCTTCACACTGATGCAGTGTGCAAGCCTGAAGCAGCAGTGATCTCACTTTGAAAGCTTCTGCATCACATTAAGTCAAGAAATAATTAACATTTTGGCTCTCAGAATCTCAGCAGGTTTATTATTCTGATTTTGAAGACCACTGTTTTCAGATACTGGTAGACTAGGGTAAATTAAGGAACAGATGAGAGCAGGCTTAACACCCTGGATTTAAAATTATTAGCAATACAAACTTAATTTTAAGACTTGCCAAGTACTTGGCAAGTATTTGGCAATTTTAAGATTTGCCAAGCAATTAAAATTGTTACTACTATCTGTAATTTAAAGGATACTGCCTTATCCAATTTGATTTTCACTGACATTGTGAAATAAGAAGACAACTGATATGTACTGATTTTATAGATTTAAAGAAACTAAGCTTGAAAGAAATCTAATGTCATCTCCAAAGTTATAAATTAAGGAAGTGGCAAAGCTAGGACTTGAGTTGATATTTTTGACTCTATGTGATATGCTTCTTATAATAATAAGAAATATAGTAAATAATTGTTTGCCTCTTAATGATTTAACTTTCTGATTTGCTACTGCTTCTATTTCATACTTGATAAACAAAGACGTACACATAGAAATAATACCTTTATATAAATTGGATTTGAATGACAATTAAGCATTTTTCATTCTAGGCCTTGTGCTAAAATCTTTTCATGGTATATCTTACTTAGCACTCAAAACATCCCTATTAAGAAAATACTGTATTTTCCTTTATTTGGGGGAAAAAGAAAGAAATATAAATTACAAGTACCCAAGGTAAGGGCTGTTAAATGGTAGAAGCCAAATTTGAATCATAAACAAACTTGATCTAGAGATGTTTAGCTTTTTTAATGGTATTTATATCTGGCAACCCACTCCAGGATTCTTGCCTGGAGAATCCCAGGGACAGAGGAGCCTAGTGGGCTGCCGTCTATGGGGCTGCACAGAGTCGGACACAACTGAAGTGACTTAGCAGCAGCAGCATATCATATATAGATATTCCTTTTCCTTAACATTGGATGACTTTACATATTTTATTGTAAACGTAAAGTAATGGTTAAATTTGTCTAGTATGACCCTATGTTTGTAGGTTTTGTTTTCCCAAAAGGTTTGAATATTTTTGATACAAATAAGAATATATACAGCTAAGTTGCTTTAATCGGAGAAGGCAATGGCAACCCACTCCAGTACTCTTGCCTGGAAAATCCCATGGATGGAGGAGCCTGGTAGGCTGTAGTCCATGGGGTCACGAAGAGTCGGACACTTACTGAGCGACTTCACTTTCACTTTCATGCATTGGAGAAGGAAATGGCAACCCACTCCAGTGTTCTTGCCTGGAGAATCCCAGGGACGGCGGAGCCTGGTGGGCTGCCATCTGTGGGGTCGCAGAGAGTTGGACAGGACTGAAGCGACTTAGTGGTAGCAGCAGCAGTTGCTTTAATATTTTTAAAATTTCAAATACATATTCTTTTTTCCTGAGAAAAAAAATTGATGCTAATCCCTTTTCTCCAAGGACATTTGATATAAATTTTCCCATTTACTGCTTAATAATTTCCATAGTGTATTTGTATTATAAAACAATTATCTAATTACCACAGAAACTTTTGCAAATATCCTGTATCCAAAAAATCATGTGAGAAAAAGAAGTTATTTGCAATTTTTCCACTGAAAACTGCAATTACCATCTAGGCATGTGTCTTTGTAGGTTTTTTATTTTTATTTATTTTTTTTCTAAGGATATGAGCTGTGAAGTAGTTAAAGCATAGGGAGAATGCATAACTAGCCCAAGGTAATTTAGCCAAACCAAGATGCTTTCCAGATAAATTGATTCCAATGTTACCTATCATATCATAGATTGCAAATGTTTATCTGTAGAAAGCACTCTTACTTCAAGGGCCATGCACAAACAGAGGGCTATATTGGGCCCATGGGCCATAGTTTGCCAGCCTCTGCTTTACACCTTCATTCTACCTTGCCTCTCACAAAGAAAACAAAACAAACAAAATGAAGAGTATGACTTTGTGATATTCCTTGAGATGCCTTTTCCACATTCAATTGAAAATATCAAGTTGGGGTTCTTGAGAAGAACTGGCAATATGATTCAGGGTATAATAGAATATCATGAGACAAAAAGGACATGTTTAATATAAAAAGTGACTTGAAGATGTGAGCAAATGCTTTTTGCTTTACTGTTTCACTCTTCCCAAAAGAGGACAGATACAGATCACTGAGGAAAAATGTATCGCCTTTTATTATTGCCTACTGAACTGCCGCTGTGTAAAGATTAATCACTTGGTGTAGAACATGCCAATAAAAGAAGAGTGTTATTCAGATTTAAAAGATTCCATATAACTCACGTGAAAAGGAAACAAAATTATTGTGTCTCTTACCCCTGACTTGATTCTAAACAAATTATGCTGCTCAGGCCTATGAAATATGTTTCAAATGATGAGTGAGGAACTGGCACCTCAATTACAGAGCTTGTGTTGATCCCTTGCCAAAACATAAGCCATTCTACTTAGTTTCTCACTATTTTATTCTAATATCTAAGTGCTGAAGCTAGCCAAGTGAAAAAAAGAAAAAGACTTGGGGATATTTAGACAACTCTACTAAAGGAATTATTATACACTGTGACAAGATAATGGTTTATTACTGAAAGAAAAACGCCCTTCAAATCCCAAGACATTTGTGAGGAAAATTAAAAAAAAAAAAAATGAGATCAACATGATATATTTGTTTTGAAGTACATTGTTTTATGGTCATTGTTTATTTCTCTTGATTCAAGAATGCTAAATAACTCTGTATAAAAGAAGAAATTTAGTTGCAGTTTCAGAAAACCATTGCAGAGCTTAGCAGATAAAAAGAAGACTGACAAAGTTTAGTGGGAAAAGAAAGAGTTTGTTTTTTTTAGAAATTGACAACTTTTGACTAGGCTAAGTAATGTAGAAGTTTATAAAAGTTGCTTAGAAAATGGAACTACTAATAAAAGTTTAGTTCAGTTCAGTCCCTCAGTCGTGTCCAACTCTTTGTGACCCCATGAACTGCAGCACGCCAAGCCTCCCTGTCCATCACCAACTCCCGAAGTTCATTCAAACTCATGTCTATTGAGTTGGTGATGCCATCCAGCCATCTCATCCTCTGTCGTCCCCTTCTCCTCATGCCCCCAATCCCTCCCAGCATCACAGTCTTTTCCAATGAGTCAACTCTTCCCATGAAGTGGCCAAAGTACTGGAGTTTCAGCTTCAGCATCATTCCTTCCCAAGAACACCCAGGACCAATCTTCTTTAGAATGGACGGATTGCATCTCCTTGCAGTCCAAGGGACTTTCAAGAGTCTTCTCCAACAACACAGTTCCAAAGTATCAATTCTCTGGCACTCAGCTTTCTTCACAGTCCAACTCTCACATCCATACATGACCACTGGAAAAAACAAAGCCTTGACTAGACAAACCTTTGTTGGCAAAGTAATGTCTCTGCTTTTGAATATGCTATCTAGGTTGGTCATAACTTTCCTTCCAAGGAGTAAGCATCTTTTAATTTCATGGCTACAGTCACCATCTGCAGTGATTTTGAAGTCCCAAAAAATAAAGTCTGACACTGTTTCCACTGTTTGCCCATCTATTTCCCATGAAGTGATGGGACCAGATGCCATGATCTTTGTTTTCTGAATGTTGAGCTTTAAGCCAATTTTTTCACTCTCCTCTTTCACTTTCATCAAGAGGCTTTTTAGTTCCTCTTCACTTTCTGCCATAAGGGTGGTGTCATCTGCATATCTGAGGTTATTGGTATTTCTCCTGGCAATCTTGATTCCAGCTTGTGCTTCTTCCAGCCCAGCGTTTCTCATGATGTACTCTGCATAGAAGTTAAATAAGCAGGGTTACAGTATACAGCCTTGACGTACTCCTTTTCCTATTTGGAACCAGTCTGTTGTTCCATGTCCAGTTCTAACTGTTGCTTCCTGACCTTCATACAGGTTTCTCAAGAGGCAGGTCAGGTGGTCTGGTATTCCCATCTCTTTCAGAATTTTCCACAGTTTATTGTGATCCACATAGTCAAAGTCTTTGGCATAGTCAATAAAGCAGAAATAGATGTTTTTCTGGAACTCTCTTGCTTTTTCTATGATCCAGCAGATGTTGGCAATTTGATCTCTGGTTCCTCTGCCTTTTCTAAAACCATCTTGAACATCTGGAAGTTCACGGTTCACGTATTGCAATGTTGGCAGGTAGGTTCTTTGCCACTAATGCCACCTTGGAAACCCCATAGTTATAATATACCAGCCACTAATGAAAATTAGAGCAAAATGTCTAGCTGAAACTCCAGTACTTTGGCCAGCTCATGAGAAGAGTTGACTCATTGGAAAAGACTCTGATGCTGGGAGGGATTGGGGTCAGGAGGTGAAGGGGATGACAGAAGATGAGATGGCTGGATGGCATCACTGACTCGATGGACGTGAGTTTGAGTGAACTCCAGGAGTTAGTGATGGACAGGGAGGCCTGGCGTGCTGTGATTCATGGGGTCGCAAAGAGCTGGACATTACTGAGCGATTGAACTGAACTGAATATCCCACTGTATATATTTACATAAATTTCTTTATTCATCTGTTCATCAACTGAATGCCATAGGTTGCTTAAATGCATAGGCTGTTGTAAATAATGCTTAAGTGAGCATAGGGGGATTTCTTTCTCTTTTCATTTCCTTTGAATAAATATTCAGAAGTAGAATTGCTGGATCATATGGTAGCTCTATTTTTAATTTTTTGAGTGCACAGGAGTTTTCTTTCCTCCATATCCTCACCCAGCACTTGTTATTTTTTGTCTCTTTGACAATAGTCATTCTAATAGAAGTAATGTTATCTCTCAGTGTGCTTTTGATTTCCATTTCCCTGGTAACTGATGGTGCTCCACACCTTTCATGTGCCTGTTGGCTGGCGCTCGCACTCTTTAGTTTATCCCCCTTCAGCCAGAAACACTGGCTACAAGACCAAAGACGGATAATTAAAAAGAATGCCCAGTAACTAACAATCTGCCATGAAATAAAAACAGTGAGGAAAGCTATCTTACCTTGAGGGTTTTTTGGTTGGTTAGATTGAATTTTTAAAAATGAAGAAATTAGGTATAGGAAAATAAAAGATTATTGTAATTTTGCCATAAATTGGAACTGACACCAGAGGTCCATGAGAACTCTGAACTACTGACCAAAAATTTATGGGAGAATAGAAACTGAAGAAAAGTTGACAAGAGAAATGGGACTGAGTCACATATCTGTGCCTGTTTATTCTTGTGGGAACTTTCTTAATTCAAAGTTCCATGAATCCCTGGGCTATTATGAATTTTAGTCTTAGCTTCCCATGAAATTTATCTCTGCATTCCATATCAACACTAAAAACCAGTTCCTTTTATTTATATATTTATTTCAACAGTTCATGCTTCTTGAACCTGGCTGCATATTAGAAGCGTCTGGTGAGTTTTTGAAAATCAACAAGAGGTTCTAATTTAATAGATCTGGGATATTGGACCAGCACTTGGTATTTTGTTTGAAGGCTCTTCAGGTGACTATAATGTGCAGCCAGGATAAGAACCTTGGGACTAACTTGGTTGGTTCCCAATTCTTTGAAATCAAAACAGCCAGACCAAGATTCATGTTATTAATAGTAAGGAAAGGTAAAATTAACCATGCCTGCTCTATGATTTAACAACTAAATTGTATGCTAGTATATTGTAAACAAGCTCTTTCTCTAATTAATGGTCTTGTGCCTAATGATAATTTAATTAATCTGTTTAGCTTTTTCCAGGGTTCAAAGCATTTTTACACACATTATCTCAATTGCTTACAATAATAAGTATATATTATACTGTTAGCCTCTTCTGTTCTAGAAAATTTTTACGTGTAAATAGATTTCATAGTAACATGACAGTTATTTACACTTTGTGTTTTACAGGGTTTTCCCCAAATTTATTTTGTATAATATCTTCATAGGAAAAATAAATATGAGATAATCCTTCTAAATTTTTATATACTCTTTTGATCAGGGGTTAGCAAATTTTATATCAGGGATTGGCAACATTTTTATGTAAAAAAACCAGATAGGAAATACCTAATATTTACCACTGTAAAAATTTAAATTTGCAGACCATACAGTCTCCATTGCAATTACTCTTACATAATCTGGAAGCAGCCATATGCAACATGTAAATGAATGGACATGACTACGTTACAGTAAAATTTTATTTACACAAGTGGTGGATCAAGTTTGGTACACAAGCTATAGTTTGCCAAATCTCATACTATGTGAACTAAAATTTGGCTATAGTTCTTGTTCTACAATCATTATCTTTTAAAACCTTGTCTTTAGATATTTAGAATACAAAGGGAAATTAGATAATATACTTTTTTCTGTAAAAGGCAACCATTGAGGGTGGGGGGCTGGAAGCTGATTTTTCTTTTCTTACATCATTGGGTTTCAAAATTTTAGCCACTAATATAGCTATATATATAAAAATTTGCCTAGTTCACAGTAATGTAAAATCTGAACTATTTCTACAGAGAATGACTTTTAAAAAATGTTATTGTATCTTATTTTTATGTAGATATCAATGACAGTCTTTTCAATTTTTATTCGTTCTTCAGTCTTTATTTTTTTTTCATTGATCTTAAGCCTTTGTTTAAATGTTTAGGTCATGTATACTGTTTTATGTTATAGCCAATCTTCTCTCTATTGCCTAGTTTGTATTTTAAATTTGTTGTAAACATGGTATACTTTTAAAACTAGTATAATTCTAAAATTAAATTTGACTTAAAAAAAAAACTTCGTTTTTAAAGCAAATTGATTTCAAAGGAGGATATGTCAGGGTTTTTGGCTGGTTTTTCTTCCCTTGGACTTCCCTATATCTTTTCATATATGAAATTATTATTCTCAAGTTGGTTTTATAAATAAGATGTGTACCCAAACAAAAAGAGCACAGCTGACTTCGGTTAGCAGTTGAGCACGTTGTTCCTTGAGTATTTCAGGCCCAGTCCCAGAGACAAGGAGTAATTTAGGTGCTCTGTCATTTTGTTTCCTCAGGTATCTAGCAGTTCTTAGAGACAGTCAGCAGAAACAGCTGTCAAATCGCCTCTCTGTTGGACTGTTCCTTTCCTGTGCTTGCATCGGAAGCTCTTAGCTATGGGAGGCAGTGTCCTCCTCTGCCAGCACCGTTTCTTTGCTGGAAACCCACTCTCACAGGGCCCTTGCTCTTGGCCCAACCTTGCACTTGGAGCAAGAATAAATGCAGCTGCTCAACTCCTACTTCATGGAAAGCATGTGATTTGACTGCAAATAAACTGAGTGTGTTTTTCTTGGGGCAGGGTGGTTGCAAATGAGCAAGTCAAAAACAAACTTGTTGTGATGATAAATTGATCAAAATGATTTTTTCCAGCCACTGATTCTGCAATTTTTCCAGTCACTGATGCCTACCTTACTTTTAAAAATTGCAATTTTTCAAAGTAAAGAAATAGCAGTCTGATTGTTTTTACTTTTAAAAAACAGTGGCCAGCCAGTGGTAACCTCTCTACTTTTCAAAACCATGATTCTTTAAACTAAGGGTATAGCTCTAATTGTAAATGGGGACACTTAAGGCACAGGTTGTAATAATACCTATGTTTATTAGGAATACCAACTAGGAAATATATAGTTTTGAATTTTTTCCTTAATAGTATCTACTTCAAATGTTTAGCCTATTTACTCCATTTATCCTATAGTTTTAGGTCTTTTATTATTAGATAGCTTTGAAAATCCTTCTTATAAACAATTAAAAGTACCCAGTCAAACAAGTAAATATACTTTTTTGTATAGGAGTGAAAAAATTTTATAATTTCCCTCATTTCTCATCATTTCAAATAGTCTGTATCCCCAGGTTTGTGTAATTATTTGCAAAGTAAAAGTGAATGCCTCTGGAAAAATGTTTTAAAACCTGTGATTGGACATATTCCCATTCTATTAATTTGTGATTTTGAACAATAGGCAATACACTTTCTCAACCCAAATTATTTTTTTAAGAGTTCACTTGGAACCATTCCTTGAGCCATCTAACCACTTGTCTATTTTGATGGAACTTTATAGATTGTATAAAGGCATCTTCTCCCATGGTCCACCTTCCCCATGACCTGCTTTCTTATTGACTCCTCAGAAGAATCTCCTGAAGAAAGTACAATTCTATACCCATTCTACAGACAAGGACACTGAAACAAAGTCTCACAGCTAGAAAGTAAGCAAAGCCCCAGATTTTATTTCAGGCATGCTGATGCAGAACTGGAACTCAGAAACTTATCACAAATGTAACAACCATGGATGATTTTTTTTTAAATTACTAAGTACTTTTCTAACTCAAAATTACTTTGAGTATTAAGCAGTATTGAGCTGCTTTACTACTCATATTAGCACAGGATAGTCTGAAAATGCAATAATCAATCAATCTGATTTCTTCGGTTGTTGTTTTAACAGCATGCCTGAAAAGGAAAGTGAAAGTATTAGTTGCTGAGTCGTTTCAGACTCTTTGTGACCCCATGGACTTGAGTCTGCCAGGCTCCTCCTCTGTCCATGGAATTTTCCAGCAAGAATGGAGTGGGTTGCCATTTTCTTCTTCAGGGGATCTTCCTGACCCAGGGATCTAACCTAGGTCTCCTGAATTGCAGGTGGATTCTTTACCATCTGAGCCACCATGGAAGCCCAGTTATTGTGTCAATATTTAACAAATTAAACAGAAAAAAACTGCCTTATATACATTTATTTTAGCTCAAAATTTTCATTTAAATTTGCTTTATTTTTTCAGTTTCATATTGTGACCTAATTGTGTACCCAGTGTTCCTGCTATGTTTGGCAAAGAGGCTCATTAATTCTATTACCTCTAGTAGGATAAAAGGGGAATTTTGAAATGGCTTGCAGCTACAGATCAATACGCTAACTCAATAGAGATAATTATTGAAATCACTAGGAGACCAGCAAGCTGTCAGCTGTAAGCAATCATTTTAGGCCTGGGATAAATCGGCAGAAAACACAAAGCAAACTTTAAGTGTATTATTTTAAAATTGAGAGTCAAATACCTACAGTTATCTTTCTGTTATTCATTTCCACAGATCTGTTATCATTGGTTCCTGATGATATATATTGATTTTTAAACACTTTGGCCCACCAAGCTTCATATTGAACATTAATTGTTCAGTCTTCTTTTTTCCTCTTTCACTATCCCAGTTTTGTGGCTTATTTAATTAATAAATTTTGTTCATTTCCTTTTTATTTTTAAATATGAATATCCTATTCAGACTTAAGCATTTAGAGTTATCAGTCATGGAACTTTAGGAGAAAAAGATGTCATATATTTACAAATAGAAGCAAAATGTCCCATATATATAGCATTTGTGCAGTACTTGAATTCTGTCTTAGTGATAAACTTATGTTTTGTCTTATAGTTTCTTTGAACCAGTGAGATTGTAGTTATCATCAAGGACTCTCTTAATCTCTCTTAAATTTCACACAGCTTCCTGTTTCTCCTAAAAATGTTAGTAAAATATCCCTTTATCATCATTTGATGTTGTCTCTCTTTTTTTAAAATCTTCTTCCCTGGGATTCTTAGCTCCTTTTCAAAAATTATTCAATGGCACCTGAAATCTTAGTTTCGTAAATTCAAGTGGAAAGCTATTCCACTGTACATGCCCTGGAAAAAATCAATGGGGCTAAGCATTGCATCAAGCACATTTTTCACTTATGTTTTGAACTTTTGGTTCAGCATCCTAGGTATTGTAAGAAAATAATTAAAATAGAAAATTAATGGAAACTTTCACAAGGATGTTTAGATACACACACAAACACTTGCACACAGATGTATACTTCAGTATTACAGAGAAATAAATGAAGCGATTAGCAAAATTAGAATAAAACCTAGTGTGTAGATTCTGAACACAGTATCATTATAAAACATGATAGCATATGGCTTCTTCCTCTAGTTCAGTAAAAAATACATGAAGTAAAAGACAAGAGGAAACTATAACATATTATATGAACAATATGGCCATAAATGATCTCTTTTAAGAGCCTCATGATTCTCTTTTGTGAGAAAGGAGATGTAACCTTATTTTATTTGGTGCTCTTTTTCCCAGGTTATGAGTGCTGTTGCTTTTCTTTCATTGATTGCTTTTGGGGTCAATGGCTACTAATGTCTCCAAAGATATTGCTTCCATCTACAAATAAAATGCATTTGTTTTTTTAAGTTGCATATAAATTACTGCAGGTCTTTGAGGAAAAATAGAAATGAAAGAACTTCGGACCCAAGAAACAATTATGGCTCTGAAAAACAATAGCATACTAGAAGAAATGGCTGGTTGATTTTCACAGATTCTTCCACTGTCTTGAAAACCAGAGACTGTTTTTAGTTTCCTGTTTGATAAAGTGAGACAGAGTGAAAAAAAAATTATATGAAGTTTTTATCCAGGTGCTCAGATTGCAAATTTGATAACCAATTTAGTCTTTATGTAAATAGTTAATGCTAACAGATGAGTCTTACACAAAAATTGGTTTTATAGATGTCTAGGGACCTTTAAAGTTTGATGTATTATATATCCCAGAGAAAAACTATGGAAACTGGTTTCAAGGCATGACATTACATGTATTAATTTTAGAAGCAGACTGGCACACATGGCTAGTGATCCACTGGGGGATTTAATTTATTTTGGTTTCAGCAGTTTAGTCAGGTGTTAAAATGATAGATCTATTCTGATTCTAAAAGCTTTCTTTTGAAAGTCTATAGTCTAACTTCTATAGTCCAAAGAAAAACAATTCATTTGACAATGAAAACTTCTTTGAGGAATATATAGTACAAATAAAAACACCTTATGACTGTCATTTGGACTTTCTCTAGACATATCTCCCTTTTCTGATTATTTCTTTTTACCCTCTTTCATAATAGTAATTCTTTAAGTTATATCAGTAAATATCTCTCTAATGCAGTTTTCTCAAATCCCACACTATTAATATTTTGGACCATATGTTTGTTTGTTATGGGTTCTGTCCTGTGTATTGAAGATTATTTAAGAATATTTTTGGCTTCTATCCACTAGATAACAATATCACATACCCCTAGTCTTGACGATCAAAAATGTCTGCAGAAATTAGCTCTCTCATGGGGTCAGAAGTCAAAGCCACCCAGCAATGAGAACAGTTGCACTAGTATTTAATGTTATCTATTACATTTTTTGGAGATGGATGGACCTAAGCAGATACAAGTAAAGTTAATTACTCATTTGTTTGAATCAGTGGGGATATAAGACATGACGATTATTTACAGAATGAGTGAGTGAGTTACTAGAATAATTATAGCAAGAATAATAATAGGTAACATTTAATTAATGCTTACTCAGCCAAACATAATTTTAAACAAAGTACATTATCTTTTTAAAATACTTACATAAGCTTATGCAATAAGCAAAAACTACTTTTTCTATTTTAGAAGTGGAAAGTGAGGTTTGGATATGTTAACTAATGCTAAGATTTCTTTTAGCTGGCGAAAGAAGTATCATTTTGCAATACTCAAGGTATCAGTTTAGATGAGAGACGTAATTTGCTTCTAACAGTGCCAGTGAGTTAGTGGCAAAAACTTTTGTTGAATGTATAAATAAAAAAAACCCTTGTGGGTTCAGATTCTTGACCTTCATAATGATGCCTTATATTTTTGTCATAATTTTGAATGGAAGTGTTCTCATACATGTTTCTTTAAACTAAAATGATTTCAAGTTTTAAGTTGAAACGGCAAGTGTTTATGATATCTTTAGGGTCATAAAATTGATGGATTAAGCTAGAAGAGAACAAACACATACATAAAACTTTGACTGTGTGGATCACAACAAACTATGTCAAATTCTGAATGAGGTGTGACTACCAGACCACCTTACCTGTCTCCTGAGAAACCTGTATGCTGGTAAAGAAGCAACAGTTAGAACCAGACATGGAACAAAGTACTGGTTCAAAATTGGGAAAGGTGTATGTCAAGGCTGTATAATGTCACCCTGCTTATTTAGCTTATATGCAGAGTATATCATGCAAAATGCCAGGCTGGATGAATCACAACCTGGAATCAAGATTGCCTGGAGAAATATCAACAACCTCAGGTATGCAGATGATACCACTCTAATGGCAAAAAGTGAAGAGGAGCTAAAGAACCTCTTGATGAGAGTGAAAAAAGAGAGTGAAAAAGCTGGCTTAAAACTCAACACTCAAAAAACAAAGATCATGGAATCTGGTCCCATCACTTCATGGCAATTAAATGGACAAAAAGTGGAAACAGTGACAGATTTTATTTTCTTGGGCTCCAAAATCACTGCAGACAATGACTGCTGCCATGAAATTAAAAGATGCTTGCTCCTTGGGAGGAAAGCTATGACAAATCTAGTTAGCATATTAAAAAGAAGAGACATCATTTTCTGACATCATTTTGCTACAGCAAAATTTCACTACATTTTGCTGTAATCAAATCTGTGGTTTTTCCAATAGTCATGTATGGATGTGAGAGTTGGACCATGCACCAAAGAACTGATGCTTTTGAATTGTGATGTTGGAGAAGACTCTTGAGAGTACATTGGACAGCAAGGATATCAAACCAGTCAGTTGCTTCAGTTGGGTTCAACTCTTTGCAACCCCATGGACTGTCACCCATCAGGCTCCTCTGTCCATAGGGATTCTCCAGGCAAGGATATTGGAGTGGGTTGCCATTTCTTCCTCCAGGAAATCTTCCCGACCCAGGGATCAAACTCTCCTGTCTCCTGTGGCTTCTGCATTGCAGGCAGATTCTTTACCACTGAGCCAGGGGAGAAACTGAACAACAACAACAAAACATAAAACATCTAGCATTAGACATTATTGGGGAAAACTGACAGTGATGGGCCCAGTAGCCTACAGAAAAACATACCCAAAAAAATCCCTACAGCTTTTGAACTCTTATCAGCTGATTGTTGTGTAAGAATGCGTAATCAGAAATTTCAGAGCTGCTGATTTCTCAAGAAAATCTGAAACCTTGGATTTTTAAAGGAAAAGTTCTGATTCTATTTCTTTTAATGAATTTAAACCAAAGAAAATGAAAAGGAAAGTGTCTGCTGCAATAAAACATAGCTGCAGACAAGTACAGTCCATCAGACACTATTTTTGACTTCTGTTCCAAATAAATGTCTAGGAGCATGTCATGGGGTCCAGTGTTTATTCCAAAAGAAAAAACGTGGGGGATGTGATATTGCTCTAATACTTATTATTAAACTTTTGGTCATTTCACTGTTATTATTTTACAAAATAGAAACCTAAAGAGTAAAAGATTTGCTCAACTCATCTAAATTTGTTATATTCCTTATTAGAGAGTCATTTGGGTAAGAGATATTGAGACTGGCCAAAGGATGTCTATTTTTCTTCTTTCTTTGTATATTTTCAAGGCAAGGAAGTAATATTGTACTCATTTTATCAAGATTTATGAAAAGATACACTAAAAACATTTCAATAACAAATGTGCAAGGAATAAGGATTTTTTTCTTTCAAATCACCAGAATTTATTTAGGCCTATTTTTTGAAGCATTATATTAATTATATGCATACAGGGATTCTCTATTTGAGTCTCCAGTTTTTACAGGGTTATATTAAGAAGCTTTAACACGATCAACTGTATTGCCTATCTCTGAAAATTGATCTATAATGACTGTTCATTTTTTTAAATAAAACAGTCCATGCCAAAACAGAGTTACAATACCCAAATAAGTGTATGATTCTACCTCTCTTGACTCACTTGATGATAAAACCAAATTTTCATGTCAATTGTTTGGCTGGCCCATCTAAGTATACCCTTACACATACACACACACACACACACACACAATTTATCTATTTTATTTTATTTTATGTAGATCGGAAGTATATGTTGCTTTATTTTCCCCTGTTAACACAGCTCCTTCCATTGCCTATACCTCACTTCACTTTCAATTAATTTTTATAAGATCAAAATAAAAATGCAGAGAGATACAGATGAGAAAATAGAGAAATCCATTTTAGAGAAAAATATTTTTTATCTAGATATAAAAATAAAATACAAACTTAACACTTTGAAAAACAAGTTAACTCTTCTTTAATTACTATTGCTAAGGGGAATAATAAGAGCTAACTTGCTTCTGAGTCATGATAATTTTCAGATCTGTAGACATACAGAAATAACTTAAAAGCTATCTAATCATTCAGTGGGTTCTTAGCTGAGGCTATCCCTCCATCCCAGGGGATTCTTGGTAATATCTGAAGACATTTTTGATTGCCATGACTGGGGGTTGAGGTGCTACTGATCTTTAGTTGGTAGAGGTGCAGGATGATGTATTCTATAGTGTAGAGGACAGCCCATACCTCCACCCAACAAAGAATCAGCAGATCCAATGTATCAGTAAAACTGAGGTTGAGAATTCAAATATTTTACCATCTAAGTCTAAATGATATATTGCATGTTATGGGTTGAAATGTGTCCTCCCCTATAATTCATAAGTTGAAGTCCTATCCCCAGTACCTCAGAATATGACTTTATTTGGAAATATGGTCCTTGTTGCAATTAGTTATAATTGGTTGCAGATGTACACAGTTAAGTTGTAAGGACACAATAGGGTAGGCCCCTAATCTAATTTTACTCAAGTCTTTACGAAAGGAGAGATTTGGACCCAAACACACACAGGAGAACATCATATGAAAATGAAGCCAGAGAGTAGGGTGATGTTTCAACAGCCCACAGGCCACCAAAAACAGCCAGCAAACCACCATATATGCCTGGACAAGCATCTAACAGATTCGCCCCCCTAGCCCTCAGAAGGAACCAACCCTGCTGACGCCTTGGCCTCTGCCTTCTAGTCTCTGTAAACGTTTGTTGCTGAAGCCATTCAGTTTGTATTACTTTGTTACGGCAGCTCACACAAACGAATTCTTTGTCTTTTAACTTCAATGGCAACCCACTCCAGTACTCTTGCCTGGAAAATCCCATGGATAAAGGGGCCTGGTGGGCTGCAGTCCATGGGGTCCCGAAGAGTCAGACACGACTGAGTGACTTCACTTTCTCTTTTCATTTTCCTGCATTGGAGAAGGAAATGGCAACCCACTCCAGTGTTCTTGCCTGGAGAATCCCAGGGACAGAGGAGCCTGGTGGGCTGCCGTCTATAGGGTCGCACAGTGTCGGATGACTGAAGTGACTTAGAAGCAGCAGCAACTGCTCAGTTTACTTAGGTTTCTGCTTACGAACAACTCTGAGAAGTAAACAACAAATTGCCTACAGTGACTGGCTAAATTTCAGTACATTTAGCAATGTACTTACCTGGCTTAAATTAATGTCATACTTGAAACTAAAAAAGATCACAAATACTTTGATAAAGGTATGCCAAAATGGAAAAGAATATGAAAAAGAATATATATATATGCATATGTGTAACTGAATCATTTTGCTGCACAGCAGAAATTAACACAACATTGTAAATCAACTATACTTCTGTAAAATTAAGAAGGAAAAAAAAAAAAAAAAAACTCAGTAAGGGTGCCAAGAACAAGGATTTCTTCTCATCAGGATTTCTCCCAAGAGTCACTGTAACATATTTCTGAACCACTAAACACATTTTAACTCCTAAATTGCGACAAAATGTGCCTTGATTCTTGGACACTTGGAGGATTAATCCCTCCAAGATTAGGATTCTTGGAGTTAGGAGAAGGACATCTTCCTGTGGAATAAGTTAGCAATCAAAATAAAGAGCCAAAGGATGGACTTCCAGTTCTTTCTTCTTTCTACAAATTTCTGTCAGTCTTATCAATATCACACTTCTGCTTCTCTTTTATTTATCCCACTAGAGTCACCTCATTTGGTTTGATGACTCCAAAGTAAACCCTTCAACTCTGTCCAAAGTCAAACTGTCTTTTTCTGTATGACAAAAACTGTGTGTATGCAAATGCATATGTGACAATACTATGGAGCAAATATCTTCCTGCCTTATTCCCTATGCTTCATTTTTTTTTTTTTTTAATCTTATATCTTCTTCTATTTTCACACTGTGACTGAGGCAACTGTTTCCTGGGAAGAAAATGGTAAATCCACACTGCAGTCTCCAGTGTGTATGTGTCATACTCAGCTTATCTTCCTGCTGAGCAGTATCTTCTATTGTCATTCTGCCAAAGTCTCCTCCAGGGACTTCATCATTCAGACTGTCTGCTAGGTCTCTGTGGCAATTGAATATCAGATTTGATTTGTACTACTTGGTGAAATGATAGAGTAACTAGGTTGGCACTAAACTTCCATTTACTAATGATTTCTAATGATTTTCGCCCCCCAAAACAAAACATTCCATTGCACACCATGGACTTTGGCTAGCCTTCATGCTAACGATTGTTCCTAGAGATAAAGTTTATAGAGTAGGGTAAAGGAAGGTAATATGTAATGCTTGCAAAGAAGATAATACCCTTTCTTCTAGGCTTGTAGGCCTGGTTCTAATGCATTATATGGAACCAGCTAAGAAGTATTGTTTTCTTAATGGTTCAATTTCTGTCAGACTTACAGGAATATGAGAAAATAGAAAAACAACCTAAATGACATAAAATGAATTCAATATACAAATCCAGAATGCTGAACATGCTATAGAACAACTAATCTGATTTCTCCAATAAGTCAGTTGGACTGCAAGGAGATCCAACCAGTCCATCCTGGGTGTCAGTCCTGGGTGTTCATTGGAGGGACTGATGCTGAAGCTGAAACTCCAATACTTTGGCCACCTCATGCGAAGAGTTGACTCATTGGAAAAGACCCTGATGCTGGGAGGGATTGAGGGCACGAGGAGAAGGGGATGACAGAGGATGAGATGGCTGGATGGCATCACCAACTCGATGGACATGAGTTTGGGTAAACTCCAGGAGTTGGTGATGGACAGGGAGGCCTGGTGTGCTGTGATTCATGGGGTCACAAAGAGCACGACTGAGCGACTGAACTGAACTGAATAGAAGAAAAAGTGAGGGAGCTGTTCTGCATTAAAGAAACAAGAAACATAGCAAACAAATGCAATGTGTGGATTGGATATTGATTCAAATCAACTAAAAAAAATTCTGAAGCTATCAGGGAAATTGAATTAGGGACCAGATATACAATGCTTCAAATATCATCAATTTTTGTTTAGGGATAAAAATGGACTTATTCTTAGGTTAAAACATGTCCTATATTTTTGAAAAAAATGCATAGAGATGTAATTTGGAGGTGAAATGATATGATACCAGGAATTAGATTTATACTACTTCAGCAAAGGAAAAAAAAAAAGTGATAGATTTTAAAAATGGGGCACAAATCCTGATGCTTGTTGAAATTGAGTGATGGGCATGGAGTTCATTTGCAAGATTTCCTCTATTTTTTAGTGAAGTTTGAAATTTTTTGTAACAAACACAAAGAGTGAGGATACCAAGTTCAGAATCCCAAACTTTGGGTTCCAATTTTACCTTTCCTTTCAGATTTACTAGCTTTGTTCTGGGTTAACATTAACTTTCTAACCTCATTGGTATATTCCATTTTTTTTTTTAATGTTAAATTAGCTTATTGTGGGGACTTCTCAGAGATGAGTTTAATATTTTTTTTTAATTTTATTTTATTTTTAAACTTTACAATATTGTATTAGTTTTGCCAAATCATTTTTTTGTCCAAAAATGACATGTGACCTTTTCATGTAAAGACAGTTTATGTTAACGAATTTAAAAGGTAGATAATAACATGTAACACTTGGTAACTGATTATCATATTCACATAGTTTTCACTATTGAAATATTCTTACATACATAAGCCTCATATATGCCAGCCTGTCCATAATATATATGCGTATAATGCCAAAAATATGTTAGTCATGGAAAAGACATCAAGTAAGCTAGTTTCACTCCTATATACATCCTTCCCTCCTCTAATACCTGCATTTGTTCAGAAAAATACATTATTATAATATTTTTAAGGTCAACTTTAAGATCTGTATGAATTTTCTTTTAAAATATTTTTTCTTTCAAAGAGAACAAGATCAATGCCAGTAGTTTTGAGCTTTTTATACAAAGTAATCTTTGGACAGTTTAATATAATTGGCAAGCTTTCAAATAAATATTCTAAACACCATATCTTGCAGATTATCTTTAGCTGAACTATTTTATCAATATTTAAGCAGTGTATGTTTGATTCCATTAAAATAATATTGCTTTTGCAAATTTTATGCACCTTATATTCAGGTCAGTTCAAGGTACTCAAGCCTAAAGGACAATATGTCCTTTTGGTGTGTATTCCCATACTGTGAGGGCTAAACAAAGATATTGTAATCCCTACAGCAGTTATTAAAATACTGACAGGAAGTTCCCTAGAATGTTTAATGCGTTAATGACTTCTGTCTTCATTTTTTATTATTATCTGGTAAAAAGATGTGGAAGGAAACAAACAAATGAAGTAGAATGTGTGGTAATCTTCCCAAATGGAGTACTGCACATCCTGAGATAAGTGTGCAGGCGTTTCGTTAGTTGCGAGGCTCACTAAACTCTTACCCAGGATGTGGGCTAAAAATTGTTTTTACCAATTTGCAGGTTGCAGAATTGACCATTTAGCAATTTTAATTGCAAATAAATTATAATTGATTTATTTTTACCTGACATATAGAGCTTAACACCCATTAGTTATCATTTCAGCAAAAATCCTTTGTCTTTTTAAGATGAAGAATGTTTGCCAGAGGAATTCTGCCCAGATTATAGGATCATTAGACTGGTCCTGATTCATCATCCTTCATAAAATTTGGCTCTAATCTACACATTTATATGATAATATTCCAGTTATAATTAAATGTTCCCATATTGTACCTTTTGAATCAGACAGCACTTGCTTAACTCTTTCTCTCTCTACTTTCTCACAGTGTCATTGTTGATTATGGTTTGAATTAGATTTCGGCTGCTGCTACTGCTAAGTCACTTCAGTCGTGTCCGACTCTGTGCGACCCCATAGACAGCAGCCCACCAGGCTCCCCCGTACCCGGGACTCTCCAGGCAAGGCTATGTAAATTGAACACAGTAACATTCATTTAAGCATTCTTAAAAACACTTCTGCAAGCATTACAAGAAGACGCTTCAAAGAAATATCAGTTTCTCAAAAGTGCTTCTTTTTGCAATGTTGTATGTTGTGTTAGAATTGGAAGATAATGTTTGCTGAGGATGCTTGAATCCTCATTTTCCATTCTCCTATAGGTAACACTTCTTACAGATAGTGAGAAAATTTAAACATGCAAAATAAAGTCAGTTGTCCCTTGGAACACTACCCTCAAATGTGAATACCTACAGTAGAATCAACCATTGACCTACAACCAAAATGGAAAAATAGCTTCTTATCTTCTCAGAACCATACCCACTTACACAACAATAAAAGGTGAATACAAGAAGCAAAGCAGCAAACAATGGGAAAACTAGTTTGACTTTCTAGTCCAAGGACAGAGCTGGCCTAACAAAACCACACACAAGGTTTCCTAGGCTTGAGTGTTCCCAAGAGAATCAGGGCATCTTGATAGAAGAAAAACAGAGCCCAAAGAAGATATCTTCTGCTTCCCCTTACCCTTCGTTGCAAACCACAACTCCAGACCTAGTTTTTATCCCTTTGTTTGGCACAGATAAAGCCCTATCTTTCAACCCTAGGGTCCATTCCAAAGGCTTTGCCCAAGGACAGTGGAAGAGGTCTAAGGAAGAGGAGGAAAAGAAAGGGGAGGAGTCTAATGTTCTGACTACAGATGTCTTTACAGTTACTTCCATCAAGAGAAATGCTCTTGATGAATATAAATTTATAAACATTCCATTAGGAACATTAAATTATATGACATTCACATAAAGCATTTACACATGATCATAAGGATTGCATAAAATTACATTTTATTCTAAAATATTTTCTGTATAATAAAAAGAGCACATATTTTATTCTACACTATTATACACATAAAATGCAGTCTTGCTATAATTCTGATTTGGTTGAGTACCAATTATAACAGATGTTAAGTAACTACCATGGTTCATACATCAAATTAAAATTTATAATAGGGAGAGATATTTTTGTTTATATCTTTTTTAAAAAAATTAGCTTATTTTGACAAAATTTGAGATTCATGGAAAGTACAATCAGCTAAGAATTCCCATGTATCCTTAATTCTTACTTCCCAAATGTTACTATTTTGTCATATTGCTTTATAGTTTTCCTTCTTTTTACTTTTTGGAATATTTACCCATAAGCACTTCAGTGTGTATTTCCTAAAACACAAGGACATTCTTTTATATATGCATAGTATAATTGTCAAATGATTAAATTAATAGTGATATAATATTATCTGAACTAGAGGCTTTATTCAGAATGTTCCAGCTTTTCTAATAATGTCCTTATAGGAAAAAAAAAAAAAAAAACAAATTTGGGTCACACATTGTGTTCAGTTGTTATGTCTCTTTTCTCTTTTTAATTTGTAATATTTCCTCTCACTTTATACACATACAGAACGTGAACTCACATAATTGGTCTTCTTTAAAACTACTAAATGAATGAATGACTGGTGTCCAAATATCTATTCTTTTGACTTCTCAATCTCATTCCTAAATTTAGGAATTCCTAAATTCCTAAATTTCCTAAATTTATAATTTCCTTATAAATTTAGGAAATCTATATTTCCTAAATTCAGTATACTACAACACCTGTACTGGTGTTTGAATATTGTACTGGTTTGAATATTGGGAAATGTATGGGGTTTGTAGTTGAGTGTTTAACCTCTACAATTGTCATATGCCAAGATTTCAGAGTATTTTGCCTACTGAGAAGCCCATTTATTAGTGCTTCTAAGTAGGGCTACTGAAACATGAGTCTGATGACTTTCTTTTCTTTCTTGTTTTTTAAGTTTTACTGAACTTACCGAGGCTTAGTTGAAATTTATCAATTTGACAATCTGAGCTTCTTATGATACAACTTTAAGGTTCATTTAGAGTTTCAGTAGATTAAACAAGACTTGTCTATTTTTAGTTATTCCATGTATAGCATTTGTTAAAATATCTGCAAGTATTAACAAATAAAGAGCTATAATTTGGATACATAATGAAAGTGAGAGTGTTAGTCGCTCAGTCATGTCCAACTCTTTGTGTCCCGTGGACTGTAGCCTGCCAGGCTCCTCTATCCATGGAATTCTCCAGGCAAGATTACTACAGTAGGCTGCCATTTCCTACCCCAGGGGATCTTCCTGACCCAGGGATTGAACCCACGTCTCTTGCGTCTCCTGCCTTGGCAGTTGGATTTTTTACCACTTGAGCCACCTGCAAATTGCCCTGTTCAGAACAAATACCAACAAACTAATATTTTACATGGCCAGATAATTTAATACCAAGTGTCATATGCAGAAATAAAATACACAAGAATAGCCAGGAAACTACTTAAAAGTATCTACGAAGGGTGTGTAACTCTACTAGGTATTAAAGCTTTCAATAAAGCAGATACTAGTCAAAAGTAAATCACAGTCCCACAGGTTGTGAATTCACCCCAATCACTAACATGCCAGATCCAGCATGGGATGGGCTAGGTTTTGGACCTGCCCCACTAACAGGCCAACAAAGTCTTAAGGCACATTGGGCCAACTGTGTCCAGAACTGGCCCCACCCACCAGAAATCTAACACTTGTTCTGGAACCTTTAGGCCCTGTAACCAGGACCCATCCCTGCCTGCCAGTAGGCTGGTACTAGTCCTAGGACTTGGATTCACCCACCAGTGGGCAGGCAGCAATCCTGGGTTTTCCTGAACCTTGACTCCACTCATAAGTAATGCAGCACTAGCCCCAGGGCCACCTAGGGTTCCTCAGTCAGCCAAACAGTGGCAGGCAGCTTCTACACAAGACAGGACTGGGAACCAAATGGACTAAGGTCCAACCAAACCTGCCAGACTGCACAGATAGTCAGCTTTTCACAACAAAAAGACCCATACAACCATCATAGTGGGACCCCTAGAGCATATAACTCTGGTGATGAGAAGGGAGTGTGCTGCTGAGATACATAGGACTTCTACTACAAAAGATTACTTTTTCAATTTCAGGAAACATAGCCAACCACCAGATGGATAAACATAGCAATTAGACAAAATGAGGTGGCAGAGGAACTAGTTCCCAATGAAAGAACAAGATACAACAGTATAAGAACTAAGTGAGGTGGAGAAAGGCTATATATCCAGGCTAGAGCATATTGAAAAGCAGAGACATTATTTTGCCAACAAAGGTCCATCTAGTCAAGGCTATGGTTTTTCCAGTGGTCATGTATGGATGTGAGAGTTGGACTGTGAAGAAAGCTGAGCACCAAAGAATTGATGCTTTTGAACTGTGGTGTAGGAGAAGACTCTTGAGAGTCCCTTGGACTGCAAGGAGATCCAACCAGTCCATTCTGAAGGAGATCAGCCCTGGGATTTCTTTGGAAGGAATGATGCTAAAGCTGAATCTCCAATACTTTGGCCACCTCATGCGAAGAGTTGACTCATTGGAAAAGACTGTGATGCTGGGAGGGATTGGGGGCAGGAGGAGAAGGGAACGACAGAGGATGAGATGGCTGGATAGCATCACTGACTCGATGGACGTGAGTCTGGGTGAACTCCAGGAGTTGGTGATAGACAGAAAGGCTTGGCATGCTGCTATTCATGGGGTCGCAGAGTCGGACACAACTGAGCGACTGGACTGAACTGAACTGAACTGAGACTTTAACGTAGTGATTCTAAACACAATCAAAGAACTTGAGAGAAGGATAAATTCACAGATTGGGAAGTTAGAAGTTTTTATCCCAAAGTTGGAAATTATAAAGAACTCACCACCTGTAGAAGTAGAGGATATAATAAATAATGAAAAATATACTATAAGGAATCAACTGTAGACTAAATTATATGGAGGAATGGATCAGTGAGCTGGAAGACAGAGTAGTGGAAATTGCTGATTCTGAACAGAAAAAAATTATGAAAAGAAATGAGGACAGTTTAAGAGGACTCTGGGGCAACATCAAGTGCACTGATATTTGCATTAAAGTGGTTCCAGAAGAAGAAGAGAGAGAAAAGAGAGCTGAGAACATAATTGAAAAAATAATAGCTAATAACTTCCCTAACCTGAGAAAGGAAACAAACATCCAAGTCCAAGAAGTGTAGAGAGTCCCATTTAAGATTAACCCAAAGAGGAATACAATGAGATACATTGTAATTGAAGTGGCAAAAATTAAAGATAAAGAGAGAATATTGAAGTCAGTGAGAGAAAAGTAACACATTACATACAAGGGAGCACCCATTTCAGCTAATTTTATACCAGAAATTCTAGGCGAGATGGGAGTAGCACAGTATATTTAAAGTGACAAAAGAGGGGGAAATGTACAACAAAGAATACTCAGCAAAGCTCTCATTTAGATTTGATGGTGAGATCAAAACTTCTATAGTCAAGAAAAAGCTAAAATAGTTCAGCACCAATACAACAGCTTTTCAAGAAAGGTTACATGTGAAATATCACCCATAAGCATGGGTGCAAAAATCCTCAATAAAATATTAGCAATCTGAATTCAGTAATGCATTAAAAGGATTATACACCATGATCAAATTGGATTTATCACAGAAATGTAAGGATTTTTAAATACCTGCAGTATTTTAAATGGTGTGATATAACATCTTAACAAATGGAATAATAAAACCATATGATCTTCTCAATGGTGGTGTGAAAGTCGCTCAGTCATGTCTGACCCTTTGCGACCCCATGGACTACACAGTTCATGGAATTATCCTGGCCATAATACTGGAATGGGTAGCCTATCCATTCTCCAGTGTATCTTCCTGACCCAGAAATCAAACAGAGGTCTCCTGTATTACAGGTGGATTCTTTACCAAGGGAGCTATTCTCAATACATGCAGAAAAAAGCTTTCGAGAAAATTCAAGCTGTGTTTATGATAAAAACTCTCCAGAAAGTGGAAATAAAGGGGATATAACTCAACACTGTGCTGTGTGCTTAGTCACTCAGTCATGTCCAATTCTTTGTGACCCTATGGATTGTAACCCACTAGGCTTCTTTGTCCATGGGGATTCTCTAAGCAGGAATACTGGACTGGATTGCCATGCCCTCCTTCAGGGGATCTTCCCAACTCAGAGATCAAACCCAGGTCTCCCACATTGCAGGTGGATTATTTACTGTCTGAGCCACAAAGAGGCCCAAGAATACTGGAGTGAGTAGCCTATCCCTTCTCCAGGGGATCTTTCTGAGCCAGGAATTGAACTGGGTCTCCTGCATTGCAGGCAGATTCTTTACCAACTGAGATACCAGGGAAACCAATTCAACATTATAAAGGTCATATATGATAAGCCCACAGCTAACCTAATACACAATAGTGAGAAGTTGAAAGTATTTTCTCTAAGATCAGAGATAAGACAAGGATGTCTGCTCTCACAACTTTTATTTAACGTAGTAATGGAAGTCCTAGTCTCAGTAATAATAAAAGAAAAATAAATAAAAGGCATACAAATAGGAAAGAAAGAGTTAAAGCTGTCACTGTTACATGTTACCATATTCAGAAAATCCCAAATATGCCACCAAAAATCTGCTAGAGTTCATCTATAAATATGAAAAAGTTCCAGGATTAAAAATTAATGTAGAGAAATCTGTTGCATTTCTATACACTAACAAGGAACAACCAAAAAAAAAAAAGAAATTAAGAAAATTATCCTATTACAATCACATCAAAATGAACAAAATACTAGGAACAAATCATTCTAAGGAGGTAAAAAGCTGTACTCGTATAACTATAAGACACTGATGAAAGAAACTAAAGACAACACAAATAGATGGAAAGATATACTGTGATCATTAATTGAAAGAAGTAATATTCTTAAAATTCCACACTGCCCAAGGCAATCTACAGATTCAATGCAATTCCTATCAAAATACCAATGGCTTGGACAGCAAGGAGATCAAACCAGTCAATCCTAAAGGATATCAACACTGAATATTCATTGGAAGGACTGATGCTGAAGCTGAAGCTCCAATACTTTGGCCACCTGGTGTGAAGAGCCAACTCATTAGAAAAGACCTTGCTGTTGGGAAAGATTGAGCACAGGAGGAGAAGGGGGCAACAGATGATGAGATGATTGGGTGACATCACCGATTCAATGGGCATGAATTTGAACAAACTCAGGGAGATAGTGGAGAAGGCAATGGCACCCCACTCCAGTACTCTTGCCTGGAAAACCCCATGGATAGAGGAGCCTGGTAGGCTGCAGTCCATGGGGTCACTAAGAATCTGACACGACTGAGCGACTTCACTTTCACTTTTCACTTTCATGCATTGGAGAAAGAAATGGCAACCCACTCCAGTGTTTTTGCCTGGAGAATCCCAGGGACAAGGGAGCCTGGTGGGCTGCCGTCTATGGGATCTCACAGAGTCGGACACAACTGAAGTGACTTAGCAGCAGCAGCAGCAGGGAGATAGTCAAGGACAGGAAAGCCTGGTGTGCTGCAGTCCATGGGGTCACAAAGAGTCAGACACAACTTAGCAACTTATACAATAACAAAAGAACAAATCATTTTAAAATTTGTATGGAAACACAAATAATTTTAAAATTTTTACAGAAACCCTGAATAGTCAAAACAATCAATCTTGAGAAAGGAAAGCAAAACTTGAAGAAACCCTCTCCTTGATTTCGGCTTCCCTGGTGGCCCAGAAGTTAAAGTGTCTGCCTGCAATGCGGGAGACCTGGGTTCGATCCCTGGGTGGGGAAGATCCCCTGGAGAAGGAAATGGCAACCCACTCCAGTATTCTTGCCTGGAGAATCCCATGGATGGAGGAGCCTGGTGGGCTACAGTTCACGGCGTCGCAGAGTCGGACATGACTGAGCGACTTCACTTTCACTTTCTCCTTGATTTCAGACTAGTAGTCAGAACAGTATGATACTGGCACCGAAACAGATGAATAGATCAACGGAACATAATGAAGAACCCAAAAATAAACTCAGGCACTTATGGTCAATTAATCTATGACAAAATAGGCAAGCATGTACAATGAAGAAAAAAAATTCCCTTCCATAAGTTGTGCTGGGAAAACTGAACAGCTACATGTAATATACATCAATATACATTTGTTGGAATACTACTCAGCCATAAAAAAAAAAAAATTTGAAAAAGAATAAAATTTTACCATTTGTAAAAATATAGATGGACTTGAAGGGTATCATGCTAAGTGAAATAAGTCAGACAGAGAAAGGCAAATATTGTATGATGCCACTTACATATAGAATGTAAAAAAGAATATAACTAGTAAATATAACAAAGGAGATACACATAGACACAGAAAACAAACCAGTGGGTTGCCATATGAGGAAAGAAGGGAAAGGGATAAATTAAGGGTAGAGGATTCAAAGGCACAAACTTTTATGTTTAAAATAAACTATAAGGAATATTGTACAGCCCAGGGAATATAGTGAATTCTTTATAATAACTCTAAATGAACTTCTAAAAAATGTGAGCCAATAAGTTGAACATCTGAAACACATGATATTATTGTTGCTGTTGCTTAGTTGGTCAGTCGTGTCCGACTCTTTTACAACTGCATGAAATGTAGCCCAGCAGTCTCCTTTATCCATGGGATTTCTCAGGCAAGAATGTTGGAGTGGGTTAGTTACCATTTCCTCCTCCAGGGAATATCTTCCAGACCCAGGGATTGAACTTGTGTCTCCTGCATTGGCAGGTGAATTCTTAACCACTGAGCCATCAGGGAACATATAATATTTTACATCAACTTCAGCTCAATTACAAAAAAAAAGTCATTGAAAGAGGTTTTGGACTTGTCTTAGGATATAACCTGGCTTGGACTTAAGTCCTCTATCAAAAATCAAAAAAGAACAAAATAAAGCAAAACTTAACCACCCTTAGCTTCTTTATTCTTAGAAGCTGGTTTGTGAAGTCCTTAGTCTTAGAACAGTCGGATGATAGGTCTTTTAGATGTTAAATAGGTCATGTCTTTATATTTCTTACTATTTTAGAAATTAATCACTTCTCTTGTCCTATATAAGCAAAGAAAGATTTTGATTTATTTTTTCATTAATTGCATTCATCATTATTCTGCAGATATGTAACCTCATTCAAATTGCTTATGAACTTAGAAATCTATTGACCTCCACTGCACCTACAGTATCTTAAATGCTCTATTGCTTATTTTACAGATTCTTAAAATACTCACTACAAGTAGTAGGAACAAGGCCATATATAATGTAGTCCTTAAACTCAATTATTTTTGGTTTAATATGGGAAAAGTCTTCCCTGGTGTCCCAGACTGTAAAGAATCTGCCTACAATGTGGGGGACCCTGCTTCAATCCCTAGGTTGAGAAGATACCCTGGAGAAGGTAATAACAATCCACTTCAGAAATTTTGCCTGGAGAATTCCATGGATAAGGGAGTTGATCGGGCTAAAGTCCACGGGATCACAAAGAGTCAGACACGACTGAGTGACTATCACTTTCATGGGGAAAGATGTGTAAAGAAATAAAAAGCATTATGAAATAGTGCTATGTATGAACAGTAGGGTAAGAGAGAAGGAAAGTCACTAACTCCTTTATTTACACTGTGTTGATTAAAAACTTGAGTCACCAAGAAAATCTTAAATTATTTCATTTTCAAAATGATTTATTGAGAACTGGCTTTAAAAAAAGGTGGAAAGATAGTAAAATTGGTGGGAGGTGGGCATGAAAGGGCTTTGCTAATGACTCCATTCTCAGTTCAGTCAGTCATTCAGTCATGTCCAATTCTTTGAGACCCCATGGACTTCAGCACGCCAGGCCTCCCTGTCCATCACCAATTCCCAGAGTTGACTCAAACTCATTTCAATTGAGTCGGTGATGCCATCCAAACATCTCATCCTCTGTTGTCCCCTTATCCTCCCACCTTCAATCTTTCCCAGCATCAGGGTCTTTTCAAATGAGTCAGCTCTTCACATCAGGTGGCCAAAGTATTGGAGTTTCAGCTTCAACATCAGTTCTTCCCATCAATATTCAGGACTGATTTCCTTTAGGATGGACTGGTTGGATCGCCTTGCAGTCCAAGAGACTCTCAGGAGTCTTCTCCAACACCACAGTTCAAAAGCATCAATTCTTAAGCACTCAGCTTTCTTTACAGTCCAATTCTCACATCCATACATGATTACTGGAAAAACCATAGCCTTGACTAGGCGGACCTTTGTTGGCAAAGTATCATCACTGCTTTTTAATATGCTGTCTAGTTGGTCATAACTTTTCTTCTAAGGACTAAGCTGGAGAAGGCAATGGCACCCCACTCCAGCACTCTTGCCTGGAAAATCCCATGGATGGAGGAGCCTGGTGGGCTGCCGTCTATGGGGTCACACAGAGTCAGACACGACTGAAGTGACTCAGCAGCAGCAGCAGCAAGGACTAAGCATCTTTTTATTTCATGGCTGCAGTCACCATCTGCAGCAATTTTGAAGTCAAAAAAAATAAAGTCAGCCACTGTTTCCACTGTTTCCCTATCTATTTGCCATGAAGTGATGGGACTGGATGCCATGATCTTAGTTTTCTGAATGTTGAGCTTTAGCCAACTTTTTCACTCTCCTCTTTTCATTTTCATCAAGAGGTTCTTTAGTTCTTCTTCACTTTCTGCTATAAGGGTGGTGTCATCTGCATATCTGAGGTTCTTGATATTTCTCCCCACAATCTTGATTCCAGTTTGTGCTTCCTCCAGACCAGCGTTTCTCATGATGTACTCTGCATATAAGTTAAATAAGCAGGGTGACAATATACAGCCTTGACGTACTCCTTTCCCTATTTGGAACCAGTCTGTTGTTCCATGTCCAGTTCTAACTGCTGCTTCTTGACCAGCATACAGATTTCTCAGGAGGCAGGTCAGGTGGTCTGGTATTCCTATCTCTTGAAGAATTTTCCACAGTTTGTGGTGATCCACACAGTCAAAGGCTTTGGCATAGTCAATAAAGCCAAAATAGATGTTTTTCTGGAACTCCCTTGCTTTTTTGATGATTCAACAGATGCTGGCAATTTGATCTCTAGTTCCTCTGCCTTTTCTAAATCCAGCTTGAACATCTGGAAGTCCACGGTTCACATACTGTTGAAGCCTGGCTTGGAGAATTTTGAGCATTACTTTGGTAGCGTGTGAGATGAGTACAATTTTGCGGTAGTTTGAGCATTCTTTGGCATTGCTTACTTAGGGATTGGAATGAAAACTTATCTTTTCCAGTTTTGTGGCCACTGCTGAGTTTTCCAAATTTGCTGGCATATTGAGTGCAGCACTTTCACAACATCATCTTTTAGGATGATGATTTCCATTCTAGCAGTATTAAAATCTTATCTAATACTCATCATACAAGTACTGCTGGGATTAATGGTAGAAATAAAGTTGAAGGGAGGCCAAAATTTTGCATCACTTCAACATTTGGCATGGACATGGATAATGCTGAAACATGGCTTCATAGAATCTGAGCAATGTAAGTTTTCTTTAAAAAATTAGCCAGAATGTAAATGATAAGTTATGAAAACAGCCAAAATTAAACAAAATAGATTCTATTTTTAGACTGGAGGTAACATGCCTAAGATCAGGTGAATTTTAATAACGAAGCTGCTCCTGACTGTACATGGCAGATATCAATGTATTAGGCAAATTTCAAAGGTTGAATTTCTGAGTGGAATATCAAGATTAAAAATCATGGTCATCATTTGCTTCTTTTTAAAAGATTTTTAAGGAAAACCATAGTAAGAATATTGAATTATTCAATAGTAATTGAATATTGAATTGCAAAGTTCTGCAATTTTTTCTACTCAAAAGGCTATAGAGATTTTTCTCAGAAATAGTATGTATTAGTGATAAACATTCAGGAAGAAAATATCAGTTGTCTAAAAAAGAAATGATGCTTTATTGGGGAGAAAATCATTTTACTGTAATTATATGGGTATTTCGAAGGCCACTAGGTTCATTTGGACTTCAGCAAAGAATATGAGCCTGAAAATTCTGATAGTTTCACTAGACACTGACCTCCGGGCATACTTCATTACTGAAGTCCTTGAGAGAATGGACCAGAAAAATGTGTACTTCCCACCAAGCACATTAATGTGAAACCAATTTAAAATGTGAAATTAAAATTGAGAATGCATTTAGATTCTGTAACCAGTTAATTGGAGGCAGAACTCAACTCTAGCCAGAAATACTGGAAATTGAAAACAAACATAAAATGTGTCTATTGGGATCTGCATAGAGATCCTAAACAGTCTCCTTAAGTCAAAATTAAAGCAGCCCTTCCCGTAATTTGAGGCTTTACAATTTTTAAAAGGGGAGATTTGTGTTTCCTGTTTGAAGGAGACACAATGTATTACATGTATGTGAGGATTCTTTTTGGTTAGAATAGGAATAAACAGCTATGAGAGAAATCACTGACATGGTTACATTTGCAAGTAGTGCTCCCAGCAATCAGAGACAAACAGAACATTTAGGGTGTGTGTAATGCTTGAAATTGCCTGTCAGGCAGGATTAAACAATGATGATAGAGGGAAATATTATGGCCTACACTGATTTAAGTGACTAAGTTCTTTATAAATTCAAGACTCAAAGAGACAACAGGACACCACATTGTTTGATGACAAATATGAACTTGATTTCTAACAGTTTCTCTAAGATATTTTAACCCTCATTGAATTTGGTGAAGACCTTTACTGGGAAGCCAGTATCTCTGAAACCCATGTCCTGTCTTTCTAACTAGTAGTTCCCCTGCTTAGCCAAGGCAGATCTATCCTGTGATCTCCAAGTTATTCCTGAAACTTATATCTACTATGATCTTTCCTATGCATACATATAGTTTAGTTTATAAATTAGACACAGTAGGTCTTCCTTGTGGCTCAAACGGTAAAAGAGTGCCTGCAACGCAGGAGACCCAGGTTCATTCCCTGGGTTGGGAAGAGCCTCTGGAGAAGGGAATGGCAATCCACTCCAGTATTCTTGCCTGGAGAATCCCATAGACAGAAGAACCTGGTGGATTAGAGTCTGTGGGATCACAAAGAGTCAGACACGACTGAGCGACTAACACTACTACTACTACTATTAGGCATAGTAACAGAATAATTGAATTTCCAGCATTACTACCCTCATGCTTTGGTACCCTCATTAAATGAAATAGAGGTGACTTGAACACAAGCACTGTCATAGCTCTGACAGCTCATCTGATCACTGAGATGGCTACTAAGTGACTAATAGATGGGATATGTGGGACAAAGGGATGATTCACCTCCCATGTGGGAGATTTCACCACATTCCTCAGAGTGTGCACAATTTAAAATTTATGAATTGCTTATTTCTGGAACTTTTCATTTAATATTTTATGGATAAAATGGTATGGTAACTAAAACTGCAAGGAACTAAAACCAAAAGGAAGTTGCAGATAAGTGTGGACTACTGTACTGAAGAAATTATAAATGAATATATACTCTTGACTTCCTAGATGATTACAGCTTAGCAGTGGAATCCCATCCCATTGCCTTGGTGACCTGATTTAGGGGAGAGTAAAGTGGTGAAATTCAATATCATCTTGTTCAGGGGCCACTTATTGAAGGAAAAATCACATAACCGGTAAGGGTAAGGGAAATTCTAGAATGCTAAACATCTGAGTAAGCACCCTGCAGGATATAATTAGGGCTCATTTTACTTCTAGAAACTTCCAAAGACTCAGATTAGAAAAGAGTTTCTATGCCTTGCATTGATGAACAGAAAATTTAAGAAATCCCTAGTTAAGCTAGGAGGAGCATGATAAAACATCTCTCACCATCTTCCTTTTTCAGTCACTATTATTAGGTCAACTAGAGGGACTCTTCTTTCTTCCAGAGATTCAACAATATCAAGCTTATTAGACAAAAGCCAAATTATCAATATCTAATATATGAAAGTCTCTGTAGAGAGTACATAAAAGGATTTATAAAGAAATAGCACCAGCATTATACAGTATACATAATATGTTTAAGAGATAAGATCAATTTGTGTGAAAAGCAAAATTAATATTTAGAGAGGGCCCGAAAGTCAATGAACAGTAAAGATTGCAGGGGGCCAACCATTGGTAGAGATCCACATTGCTAAGCTAATCAGGAATGACTTTGATTAGAATATGATATCCAAGTAGGATCTTTATGATAGAAAATTTTTAAATAAAATTTTGTTACTTGGAAAAATTAATATCATTCCAGGAGTTTAAAATTAGCCTGGACAAAGGAACATACAGGTAATAACACTATGGCCCATGAAATCATGTAATCTCTATATGTAACTGTGGATAAAACAAGAAATATACCTCCAGCTGGGCTTCCCTGGTAGCTCAGATGGTAAAGTATCTGCCTGCAATGTGGAAGACTCGGATTTGATTTCTGGGTTGGGAAGATCTCCTGGAGGAAGGCGTGGCAACCCACTCCAGTATTTTTGCCTGAAGAATCCCCATGGACAGAGGAGCCTGGCACGCTACAGTCCATGGTGTCGCAAGAGTCAGAGACGAGTGAGCAACTAAGCACAGGACAACAAATACCTCAAGCTATATGAACTTTATTTTGCAATCATTTTATTTTTCTATCTTCTTCTATACCTACAAATTTTTTTTCAATACTTCCTCTGACTTTGGTTTTTATTGTCAACATAATGCTTTCTTTTGTTGGTTCTGTGATAGGTTCTTTATTATATGTCTTAAGTGAAAGCATGTGAATAAGTTATCAATTTGTATTCCTTAGCTTTTATCTAAGGAATTATTGTATCTTAATTAATTAAACATCCAAACTCTTTGATAGTAAGGCATTCTCTAATATCCTAGAGAGATTCAGTTGAAGTCTGAAATCTCAAAACCATTATTTCAGTTCAGTCGCTCAGTCGTGTCCAACTCTTTGCAACCCCATGGACTGCAGCACACCAGGCCTCCCTGTCCATCACCAACTCCTAGAGGCTACTCAAATGCATGACCATCCAGTCAGTGATGTCATCCAACCATCAAATCCTCTGTCAGCCACTTCTCCTGCCTTCAATCTTTCCTAGCATCAGAGTCTTTTAAAATGAGACAGCTCTTCACATCAGGTAGCCAAAGTATTGGAGTTTCAGCTTCAGCATCAGGCCTTCCAATGAATATTCAGGACTGATCTCCTTTGGGATTGACTGGCTGGATCTCCTTGCAGTCCAAAGGACTCTCAAGAGTCTTCTCCAAAACCACAGTTCAAAAGCATCAATTATAGAGGAAAACAATAGAATGGGAAAAACTATAGATCTCTTCGAGAAAATTAGAGATACCAAGGGAACATTTCATGCAAGGATGGGCTCAATAAAGGACAGAAACGGTATGGACCTGACAGAAGCAAAAGATATTAAGAAGAGGTGGCAAGAATATACAGAAGAACTGTACAAAAAAGATCTTCATGACCCAGATAATCACGATGGTGCAATCACTCACCTAGAGCCAGACATCCTGGAATGCGAAGTCAAGTAAGCCTTAGGAAGCATCACTATGAACAAAGCTAAAGGAGGTGATGGAATCCAGTTGAGCTATTTCAAATCTTAAAAGATGATGCTGTGAAAGTGCTGCACTCAGTAATGCCAGAAAATTTGGAAAACTCAGCAGTGGCCACAGCACTGGAAAAGGTCAGTTTTCATTCCAATTCCAAAGAAAGGAAATGCCAAAGAATGCTCAAACTACCGCACAATTGCACTCATCTCAAACGCTAGTAAAATATTGCTCAAAATTCTCCAAGCCAGGCTTCAGCAATACATGAACTGAGAACTTCCAGGTATTCAAGCTGGTTTTAGAAAAACAGAGGAACCAGAGATCAAATTCCCAACATGTGCTCATCATTGAAAAAGCAAGAGTTCCAGAAAAACATCTATTTCAGCTTTATTGACTATGCCAAAGCCTTTGACTGTGTGGATCACCACAAACTGTGGAAAGTTCAGAAAGAGATGGGAATATCAGACTACCTGACCTGCCTCTTGAGAAACCTGTATGAAGGTCATGAAGCAACAATTAGAACTGGACATGGAACAACAGACTGGTTCCAAATAGGGAAAGGAGTATGTCAAGGCTGTATATTGTAACCCTGCTTATTTAATTTATATGCAGAGTACATCATGTGAAATGCTGGGCTAGATGAGGCACAAGCTGGAATCAAGATTGCTAGGAGAAATATCAAGAACCTCAGATATGCAGATGACACCACCCTTATGGCAGAAAGTAAAGAAGAACTAAAGAGCCTCTTGATGAAAGTGAAAAGAGGAGAGTGAAAACATTGGCTTAAAGCTCAACATTCAGAAAACTAAGATCATGGCATCCAGTCCCATAACTTTATGGGAAATAGATGGGGAAACAGTGGAAATAGTGGCTGACTTTATTTTTCTGGGCTCCAAAATCACTGAAGATGGTGATTGCAGCCATGAAATAAAAAGATGCTTAGTCCTTGGAAGGAAAGTTATGACCAACCTAGACAGCATATTCAAAAGCAGAGACATTACTTTGTCAACAAAGGTCCATCTAGTCAAGGCTATGGTTTTTCCAGTAGTCATGTATGGATGTGAGAGTTGGACTGTGAAGAAAGCTGAGCACCGAAGAATTGATGCTTTTGAACTATGGTGTTGGAGAAGACTCTTGAGAGTCCCTTGGACTGAGAGAAGATCCAACCAGTCCATCCTAAAGGAAATCAGTCCTGAGCATTCATTGGAAGGACTGATGCTGAAGCTGAAACTCCAATACTTTGGCCACCCAATGCAAAGAGCTGACTCATTTTAAAGACCCTGATGCTGGGAAAGATTGAGGACAGAAGGAGAAGGGGATGACAGAGTATGAGATGTTTGGATGGTATCACCAACTAATGGACATAAGTTTGGGTAACTTCAGGAGTTTGTGATGGACAAGGAGGCCTGGCGTGCTGTGGTTCATGGGGTCGCAAAGAATTGGACATGACTGAGTGACTGAACTGAACTGAACTGAACAGCTGTCTTTTTATTCCAACTCTCACATCTATACATGACTACTGGAAAAACCATAGCTTTGACTAGATGGACCTTTGTTGGCAAAGTAATGTCTCTGCTTTTTAATATACTGTCTAGGTTGGTCATAGCTTTTCTTCTAAGGACTAAGCATCTTTTAATTTCATGGCTGCAGTCACCTTCTGCAGTGATTTTGGAACCCAGAAAAATAAAGTCAGCCACTGTTTCCACTGTCTCCCCATCTATTTGCCATGAAGTGTTTGGATGAGATGCAAAACCACTAGGCTGTTCCTTAATCAATTTAAAGCCTTTTTTTAAAAAGCCTTTAATAATATTGAACATTTGCTCTATTGATTAGATTTAACTTCTAACGGTCAATCAAATTCTTAGAAAGTAATTAATGCTAGTGTCATCTTTCAGTTAAGGTCTATTTCAGAGATTTATATTGTAGTTTGTTATGAAAAGAACAGGGAACTATCAACCAGAAAAATTAAAATTCAGATTCCTTTGTGCTACACTATATGACAAGCTCTTTCTTATGAGAAAAATAAATATTTCTGGGCATTCAGTTTAAAAGTGTCTCTTGATTAGATGTATTTAAGTATGCAAGGCAATTTGAAAAGCATAAAGATAGAAATCTCCTTCTAAGTTATTTTACTGAAAAATATATTCATAATCTCTCAGTCACTGTTTAACCTATTCTAAATTTGGTTTTCAAAAATATGAGTCCTCCATATATGAAGACTAAAGCAACTTTTACCACTAATAAAATATGTTTAAAATAATCCCTTTTGTCTCACAGAATTTGCTCTTTCAAAGGTCATCAATAATCTCCATGTGGCTAAATTCAATTTACATGTTTCTCTTCTGACTTTACCCTACTTATTAGTTGTCTTCAACAGAGCTGACATCACCCTCCTCCTAGAAATATTCTTCTTTCATTGAATCCAGGACACCACAATCTCCTGGATTTCTTTTTGTGTGCCCGGAAAATCAATTTTCAGTTTCCTTTACTGTCACTTTTACTCTTAATCCATCCTCAATTTTGTGGGTGGAGAGGCATTCTTAAGATTTGGTCCTGCTTTTCTTTTTCTTACCTATAATTTCTTATTCAATTTAATTTGGATTATCAGATAATTTAGTCACATTTTAAATTATATGTATAATCTCTTCATGACTAGAAATCTCTTATTCATTTATTTAATTAAATACATATTAATTGAAAGCCTACTTTCTGCCAGACATAGGGCAGGATATTGGCAAAGTGAATGGAGAGATGAGATTTTTGACTTGAATATAACATGCAATTTAAATACATTCAAAGGGTATTCTTTTTTTAATTAATTTATTTTTTTATTGAAGGATAATTGCTTTACAGAATTTTTCTGTTTTCTGTCAAACCTCAACATGAATCAGCCATAGGTACACATATATCCCCTCCCTTTTGAAATCCCCTCCCATCTTCCTCCCCATATCACCACTCTAGGTTTGTAAAGAGCCCTTGTTTGAGTTTCCTGAGCCATATAGCTAATTCCTTTTGGCTCTCTCTTTTATATATGGCAATGTCACTTTCCATGTTACTCTTTCCATACATCTCACCCTCTCCTCCCCTCTCCCCATGTCCATAAATCTATTCTCTATATCTGTTTCTCCATTCAGTTCAGTTCAGTTCAGTCACTCAGTCATGTCTGGCTCTTCGCGACCCCATGAACCTCAACATGCCAGGCCTCCCTGTCCATCACTAACTCCCGGAGTCCACCCAAACCCAAGTCCATTGAGTCAGTGGTGCCATCCAACCATTTCATCCTTGGTCATTCCCTTCTCCTCCTGCCCTCAATCTTTCCCAGCATCAGGGTCTTTTCCAATGAGTCAGCTCTTCCCATCAGATGGCCAAAGTATTGGAGTTTCAGCTTCAGCATCAGTCCCTCCAATGAATAACCAGGACTGATCTCCTTTAGGATGAACTGGTTGGATCTCTTTGCAGTCCAAGGGACTCTCAAGAGTCTTCTCCAACACCACAGTTCAAAAGCATCAATTCTTCAGTGCTGAGCTTTCTTTATAGTCCAACTCTTACATCCATACATGACCACTGGAAAAACCATAGTCTTGATTAAACAGACCTTTGTTGGCAAAGTAATGTCTCTGCTTTTGAATATGCTGTCTAGGTTGGTCATAACTTTTCTTCCAAGGAGTAAGTGTCTTTTAATTTCATGGCTGCAATCACCATTTGCAGTGATTTTGGAGCCCAGAAAAAAAAAAGTCTGACACTGTTTCCACTGTTTCCCCATCTATTTGCCATGAAGTGATGGGACCGGATGCCATGATCTTAGTTTTCTGAATGTTGAGCTTTAAGCCAACTTTTTCACTCTCCTCTTTCACTTTCAAAGAGGCTCTTTAGTTCCTCTTCACTTTCTGCCATAAGGGTGGTGTCATCTGCATATCTGAGGTTCTTGATAATTCTCCCGGCAATCTTGATTCCAGCTTGTGCTTCTTCCAGCCCAGCGTTTCTCATGATGTACTCTGCATAAAAGTTAAATAAGCAAGGTGACAATATACAATCTTGATGTACTCCTTTCCCTCTTTGGAACCAGTCTGTTCCATGTCCAGTTCTAACTGTTGCTTCCTGACCTGCATACAGGTTTCTCATGAGGCAGGTTAGGTGGTCTGGTATTCCCATCTCTTCCAGAATTTTCCACAGTTTATTCTGATCCACACTGTCAAAATCTTTGGCATAGTCAATAAAGCCGAAACAGATGTTTTTCTGGAACTCTCTTGTTTCCCCATTGTTGCCCTGTAGATGTATTCTTCAGTACCATTTTTCTAGATTCCATATATATGTGTTAGAATACAGTATTTATCTTTCTCTTTCTGACTCACTTCACTCTGTATAATGGGTTCCAGGTTCATCCACCTCATTAGAACTGACTTAAATGTGTTCTTTTCTTTGGCTGAATAATATTCCATTGTGTATATACACTAAACTTCTTTATCCATTCATCTGTCAATGGACATCTAAGTTGCTTCCATGTTCTAGCTATTGTGAATAGTGCTGCAATGAACAATGGGATACATGTGTCTCTTTCAATTTTGTTTTCCTCAGGGTATATGCCTAGGAGTGGAATTTCTGGGTCATATGGTGGTTTTAGTTCTAGTTTTTTAAGGAATCTCCATACCATCTTCCATAGTGGCTGTATCCATTTACATTTCCACCAACAGTGCAAGAGTGCTCCCTTTTCTCCACACCTATTCAAAGAGTATTCTTAATGAGGGGTGAATCTCCATTGACTGATGCAGTGCAAGTACAATCTAATTAATGTTTGTCATCAATCAGATGATATACTAGATAACAAATCAGTCTAGTATTCTATAGAAACCTCCAAGAGTATTTTGTGTATTATAATCAAAACTTGTCATTAACTGCTCTTGACATTATTTTCCTTCAAATAGAGTTGGTCCTCTTTAAAAATTACTATATCATAAATAGTTCAACTTTAACATTTATATTTAAAGAAAAGCTGTTAGGGTAAAATGCTAATGACACTATTCACACTTTCCTAAAATGTGATTATAGCTTATACGGAATTTATACATATAATCATTCATTTGGTCCGTATATATTTTGTCAAAATGATTTTTAATTTATAAATCATGGCATCTGGTCCCATCACTCCATGGGAAATAGATGGGGAAACAGTGGAAACAGTGTCAGACTTTATTTTTCTGGGCTCCAAAATCACTGCAGATGGTGACTGCAGCCATGAAATTAAAAGACGCTTACTCCTTGGAAGGAAAGTTATGACCAACCTAGATAGCATATTCAAAAGCAGAGACATTACTTTGCCCACAAAAGTTCGTCTAGTCAAGGCTATGGTTTTTCCTGTGGTCGTGTATGGATGTGAGAGTTGGACTGTGAAGAAAGCTGAGTGCCAAAGAATAGATGCTTTTGAAGTGTGGTGTTGGAGAAGACTCTTGAGAGTCCCTTGGACTGCAAGGAGATCCAACCAGTCCATTCTGAAGGAGATCAGCCCTAGGATTTCTTTGGAGGGAATGATGCTGAAACTGAAACTCCAGTACTTTGGCCACTTCATGCTAAGAGTTGACTCATTGGAAAGGACTCTGATGCTGGGAGGGATTGGGGTCAGGAGGAGAAGGGGACGAGGAGAGGATGAGATGACTGGATGGCATCACTGAGTCGATGGACATGAGTCTGAGTGAACTCCAGGAGTTGGTGATGGACAGGGAGGCCTGGTGTGCTGCGATTCATGGGGTCGCAAAGAGTCGGACACGACTGAGCGACTGAACTGAACTGAACTGAACTAAGTATATATGGGGGCTTTCCAGGTGGTGCTACTGGTGAAGAATCTGCCTGCCAATACAAGAAATGGAGACTTGAGTTTAATCCCTACTTCAGGAAGATACCCTGAAGAAGGAAATGGCAACCCACTCCAGTATTCTTGCCTGAAAAATCTCATGCACGGAGAAGACTGGTGGGCTACAGTCCATAGTGTCACAGAGTTGGACATGACTGAGCATGCACAAGCATGAGCATAATATGTGCATTTTACTGTTTGTCAATTATACCTCATAAAAAGACTAAGTGCTATTTGTCTTTATATTTTTATCATGCTCTTTGTCGAAATATATAGTTGGTATTAGGGCACTCTGCTGACATTTGCTTAGAGTACATATGTATGTAGACTTTGTAAAACTTCCTTAGATATGCGTATATCCTTGGTTTCTTGCTCTCTAGTACTTAATATCATATTGCTTAGGAAAGGTAAATGGTTAGTATGCTAGGCATATTTCATGTTTGTGTGTGTGTGCTAAGTCACTTCAGTCATGTCCAACTCTTTGCGACTCTATGAACTGCAGCCCGCCAGGCTCCTCTGTCCATGGGGTCAGGTGAGAATATTGGGATGGGTTGCCATGCCCTCCTCCAGGGGATTTTCCCAACCCAGGGATCAAACTCCCATCTCTTATGTCTTCTGAATAGGCAGGTGTGTTCTTTACCACTAGAGCCATCTGGGAAGCCCATATCTCAGGGCTTTCCTGGTGGCTCAGACAGTAAAGAATCTGCCTATAACAGAGGAGATCCAGGTATGATCCCTGGGTCAGGAAGATCCCTGGGAGAAGGAAATGTCAACCCACTCCAGTATTCCTGCCTGGAGAATTCCACGGACAGAGGAGCCTAGAAGGCTACAGTCCATGGGGTCACAAAGTGTCTGACATGACTGAACAACTAACACACACACACACTTTTTACCAGATCAGAACACCTGAGTATTCGTAAACTCCCAAACATAATAATCCTGGAACCCTAGGTAATTTTACATTTTGTCAGAGCTACATAAATGCCAAGCAAGCAATTAAAACTAAAAGTGACAGTTAACAAAACCATAAAATATCTTGCCCTTTTAATGATAACTTATGAAACATGGCAGGAATATTTTGGGTGATCAATCCCTTTTCTATGCACTACATAGAATCACTCTGCTTTAAAAATAAAGCAGTAGATTTCAGATAACAAAGAGAATATACTAAAGCATATCAGAGAAGGAACAAAATGCAGCTGAATAAATAGGTGGATATATATTTATTATTCATAGCATGTGATTTGTGACACAGAAAAGGATCACTTCTCTTAGAACCACGCTATCTTAAAGTTGGCCCTCATTGCTCATAAAAGTCAGACTACAAATTCAATTAACAGACCTTGTATATAATGACTGAATAAATTTCATGCTATGTGAAATGACTGATAGTGATAGGCTCTGGGACTAACCCATTTTATTTTAGGATAGTTCCAGTTTGAGAAGCAGGACAGTGCAGCACTTCAAAACATACTTTCTTAAGCCAGTAACATGGGTTTACAACTGAGTCCCACCACTCACTCCGAGTGACCATGAGCAAGCCTCATAATATCAATGGTGTTAGAAAGTTTATTTCTTAAGCACTTGTAAGATTTCTTGCAAATAGTATTTGCTATGTAAGGGTTAAATAGCATTAATATTCTAGTTTTGAAGATTTTCATTTTCCTGAGATAAACCATTTTCTCTAAAAACTGTCAATTAAAAATGAGTAGCTAACATTAATTTCACTGTGACAGTTGATAACCTCCTTTTATCCATAATTATAATTTTTATTAGAGTTTGGCTCTGTAGAAAGCAAAGTCAACAGTCCTAGGCATTCCTGCCATGAAACTTTTCCCTGAGGGAAAAGGCAAGATGAAGAAGACTACCATTAACCACTGTAGTTTCGATAGAATACCTCAGCTAATTCCAACTCTACCTAAATCCATTTTCAATTTAGTTTGATTTCCTCAGTGAAGAAAAACTTACTTGTTCAGCTTAAGCACTACTTTTACAGATAGAGCAAACTCCAGTTATCACTTTCCAACCAATATACAACTTCACAATTAAAACATATACCATAACTATAAAGTGATATCATTGATTGAAATATACAGTATTTCTATTCAGAGATATTAAAAATGTAGAGAGGAAAAGTATTAGAATTAGTGAAATGTTGTACATGCTTTTTCAGAACTTCTATTTATCTTCAATAAAACTTATTAAAATCTCATCAGAAAAGTAAATTATCTATATTGACAAGTCTTAACTGGATTTACACTCATTTATTCAATATTTGCAATTTTTTATGAAGTTGAGAAAAGCTCAGTTTTATAATTCAATTTAAACTTTTGGAAGAGCTAGATATTCTGCTTGATTCCAGAATTTGTATTTTCATTATTTAAAAATCATTTTCTTATCTCTGGTCTTCTAACATTTAACTTATTAATTTTTGACAATTTTTAAAATCCCTTTAAAATAACATGATATATATTAACTTATGACCCCTTTAGGTGCCAATTTACTACCCCTTCAAATGTTAAGCTACATTTTCCTTTTTAGTTGGATGCTTTCACTGTTTCAAATTAAAGATAATTTTCCATTATGGAAAATACATCAGCAAAATGCAAGTTGAATTTTTTAGTATAGTCTCTGCCTTCTATTAATGTCAGTTCATATTCACCATGAAGCAGCTTTTATTCCTTTTCTGTTTTCCTCCTAGATTAAAATGTCCCTTTCTTCCACTTTAGTTCATTATATCCCTGAACTGAATATATATGTATATTGAAAATATTGAAAATATATTAAATATATATATTGAAATATATATGTATATTGAAAATATATTGAAAATATTAAAGAAATAGAAGCTCTCTGTCTGCAGTTAGCCTGCAAGATAGTCTCCTCTCATTCTTCCCACATAGTTCCTACTTCAACACATTTGCATTTTGTATCTGTCTTGAATTTTAATGTGCTAAAATATATTTAAACTATTTTGGAAAATATTCTAATTCAAGATTTTTCTTGTTGATACAAATATGTAGAGTGCCATACTAATTCTGATAATGTTGACTTTTCCCATATTTTATTTTAAGAAAGGTTGAAAAGCATCACTATCATATCCACACATACTGAAACCCTCCCCTAATTTCACCCCATATCATAAATGAGTGTTCTCTTGGGAAAAGACTTGCTAAGAAGGAAATGATCCTTATACCAGTATTATTTTCTCTATTTTACCCCCTTAGTTAAAATGGTGCATACGGGAAAGGGCTAAATATGGAAGACTGTTTATCTTGCTTGAGATTAGGAAGACCAATTTATAAATAGTCCAAAAATATCATAAAAGTCAATTATCTTTTTTATTGTGAGAAAATGTGGTTTTAGAAGTTCAGGGTGTTTGAATCACCACAAATCCCACATAAGAATGGACAGAGAAATGAGACAGCTAAATTAAAAACTCATGAATAAAATTTACTATAAAAGTAGTTGAGAAGGTAGTTCCCATGAACCCTCAAATCCAAGTAGGTAGAGACAGAAGACCTGGGAAACATTTCACCCACCCCAAAGATAAGTAAGTACAAGAGGCCTGGACTCATGGTTATAAGCACTGAAAGAGCAAATAATTCTGAATTCTCAACAGTAACCAACCAAGACTTCCACCTTCTAAGACATGGTTCTTTAATGGGGAGAAAATTCTTGTAATTGAATCAAAATTGAACAAAGCAATGAAAATAGAAATGAAGAAAAGAGAATTACAGATAAAAGTGAGGAAAAAGGAGAGCTAGGAAAGCTCAGAAAGTGAGCTCCCATACTATTGAATAGTATAGAATAATAAAAGATGAAGGAACACTGATAAGTGAGAAGAAATGTCCTCACCACTGTTTATGTTAAAGTTGAAAATCCTTACAAATCTCCGCAAAACAGATTAACCAAAAAATTATATAAGTTTATAAGTATAAAGAGATCAAAAACATTAAAATCAAAATATATGATATGAAAGAATGATGAAAATAAAATTTAGAGAAAAAGTTTAAAAATTAGATAAGCTCAGAAAACCAGTAGCATTCAAAACAAAAATTCCTCTTGGAAATAAAGTTGAAGCTAGAAAAAGTACAAAAGCAAATAAACAAAACAGATAATGCCTTATGAGAGATACAAGATAAAAGGAAATACAAGAGCTTAAAATTTCAAGAAAAGATGAAGAAAATGCTAAAACTGTTGTTCAGTCACTAAGCTATATCCAACTCTGCCACCCCATGGACTGCAGCACTCCAGGCTTCCTCCCCGTCCTTCACTATCTCCAGGAGTTTGCTCAGACTCACATCCATTGTGTCAGGGATGCCATCCAACCATCTCATAGTCTGTCCCCCCTTTCTCCTGCCCTCTATCATTCCCAGCATGAGGGTCTTTTCCAGTGAGTCAGCTCTTTGCATCAAGTGGCCAAAGTATTGGAGCTTCAACTTCAGCAACAGTCCTTCCAAAGAATAGTCAAGATTGATTTCTCTTAGGATTGACTGGTTTGATCTCCTTGCTGTCCAAGGGACTCTCAAGAGTCTGCTCCAGCACCACAATTTGAAAGCATCAATTCTTCGGCATTCAGTCTTCTTTATGGTCCAACTCTCACATCCATACATGACTACTAAAAAAACCCATAGCTTTGACTATGTGGACCTTTGTTGGCAAATTGATGTCTCTGTTTTTTTAATACATTATATAGGTTTGTCATACCTTTTTCTCCAAGGAGCAAGCATCTTTTAATTTCCTGGATGCAGGCACCATCTGCAGTGATTTTGGAGCCAAAGAAAATAAAATCTTTCACAGCTTCCACTTTCTCCCCATTTGCCATAAAGTGATAAAGACCTGATGCCATGATCTTAGTTTTATGAATGTTGTTTCAAGTCAGTATTTTCACTCTCTTCTTTCACCTCATCAAGAGGCTCTTTAGTTCCTCTTCACATTCTGCCGTTAGAGTGGTACTGTTTACATATCTAAGGTTCTTGGTATTTGTCCCAGTAATCTTGATTTCAGCTTGTGATTCATCCAGCACAACCTTTCACATGATATACTCCGCATATAAGTTAAATAAGCAAGGTGACAATTACCAGCCTTGATGTACTCCTTTCCCAATTTAGAATCAGTCAGTTGTTCCATATCTGGTTCTTCTAACTATTGCTTCTTAACCTTGGACATTAGTTTAAAAAGCTAAACTATTTAAGATGAAAATGATAAATGTTGAAGGGCGAAAAAAAGTAAATCTCATATAGGAATAATAGCTTATAAAACAAAAGAGCAAATCATGTACCAGAGAGTATTAACTAACAAACACAGAGAGTTATAATGAAATTACTAGATTTAACAAAAGAAAATCACTTGTGAACATAGATTAAAAAAGAAAATTAATTGAAACCTTGATTATAATCAAAGTTCTCAAACACAATGATGTATTCATGAGAAATGCTGTACATATTTAAGACAATAAAGAGAAGCTGTGAGACAAGAATTTTATATTAACCCATCTTGACATTCAAGTATAAGGAGTACAGTCAAGTTGTTATCAACAAGTAAGAAGTCAGAATATTGTTCCCATGAAAACTTCTTGAAAACTCTATTAGATATTAAACATCAGATAACCAAAATTACTAGAGTAAAATTGACATAAAACTGTGAAAAATATGAAATATAGTTACTTACAGATTTAAGACTAAAAGAATGAGAAAGTATATTGGTACCATATCTAAGAATATTTTAATGTCAAAACAGGTCAATATACAACTTATCAACCTCCATATGGTTAAAATTGGAAAACTCTGAACTTCACTAAGGCTAAAAATTGCAATTAACTACAAGCCATACAATCACATACAAATATGATAAAATCAAGTACGTTTTTTAAAAGAAGAGACTACTTCCGAGAAGAAGGAATAGACCTATTTTGCCTTATTATTTTCCCCAATTACAAATAAAGACCATTGCCATTATTTACAAAAGAAATATAAGAAGAATTTGAAAAATGAAGAGAAGGCACATCATTTAGGGATCTTAGACTCGGGCTACAAAATGGTGAGGTTTTTTTTTCTTTTCCTTTGTCTCATATACTCCGACTTGAAGATGGAGAAGCTGGTAATGTGGAAATACCAATACACACAGATAAAAACAGTCCTAGCAAAGTCATTTCTATCTAGCCAAAGGACCAGGAGAGGAACAGGTTAGCAAGACAAAAAAACTTTTACAAGATACATGCTCTATGGCATCCAAACACTACAGAAAAAAAAAAAAAATATATATATATATATATATATACACATATATACACATGGACCTCATCTCTGTTCACTTCAGCAACAACTGAGTGAGAGGTTAAATGTCTATCCACCTGAGGCTCTAATAACACATGTCAACACCCTTAGAGTGGTTTCAAAAAGTAAAGTCTAGAACTAGAATTCACTATCAGCTGGTAACAAGACCTTCTATACTACAGTGGAAATGGAGCCCTTGTAGGCAACAAGGACATATATTCTTATTCAGCAATAATTGGATTTCCCTCTCCTTCTCTGCTGGTTAGATAGCGGCAGAATAGATGGTGAAATGGGACTTTCGCTACCATGGGATGGCAATGCCCTGGTATCAGCAGAGATCACATGGGAATCTGATGTTTTCACCTACCATGATATTAAGTAGAGACTATGTGAGAATCTGGAACTTCGACCTCCACTCAGAAGTAATGATAAAACATCCTCTTAGGGGCCAATGAAGACCAATAAAATAACCCAGACTTCTACATCTTTCTTGTACAAAGAGATGGTAACCCTCTATTCCTTTGCTGAAATGGGGTCAGAAGAAGACAATTAAAGCAGAATATAATACAAAAATGTCTATGTATCATTTAAAAATCACTCATCACTCAACTTCAAAAATATAAAACCTAATATAAAAATGCAAAACATAAAAAATAGATGCCAATGCTGCGATGACAAAGATGTTAGGATTATTTGACAAAGATTTTGAAACATCCACAATAAAAAACCTTCAATAAGCTATTAAGGACACATTTCACAAAAGAGAAAAAAAAGCTTCATAAAAAAGGAGATACAAAGAAAATCAAAATGGAAATTTTAGAACTGCACAAATAAGATAAATAAAATTTTAGAACTTTGTTGAATAAAATAACCAAAGTAAAAAATCTCAGTGGATGTGTTCTGTGTCCCACTGTGTTAATAGAAGGCAGAGGAAATGATCAGTGCAACAGAAAATGAAAAAATAGAAGTCAGTCTGAATGATATAAATAAAACAAGCTGAAAAACAAAGATTCAGGAATCTGTAGGACTCCAACAAATATTCTAATGTTCATATTATCAGAGTTCTAGAAGGAAAAGTGAGAAAAGACAGTGTTGAAGAGGTATCCAAATAATAATAGCTGAAGACTTCCCAAATCTGGCCATGAATCTTCACATTCAAAAGTATAAGCAAACTCCAAGCAGGAGTAATATGTTAAGATGTCTGTTCTTTCCAACTTGATCTATAGATGCAATGAAATTTCAATCAAAATTCCAGCAAGTAATCTTTTGAATATTGACAAACTATTTCTAAAGTTTTTAGTGAGAAACAAAAGACCCAGAATAGCAATACAATATCAAAGAAAAAAGATAAATTTAGAGGACTGATGTAGCTGTAGTCATCAAAGCAGTGGGGGTATGGACAAAAAATTAGGCAAATAGATCAATGGAACAGAATAGAGAATCCAGAAACAGACACATAGAAAAATAGTCAACTATATTTGAAAAAAAAAGCAAGGGCAATCTAGTTGGGCAAAGATAATCTCTTTAACAAATGGCATTGAAACAAAAGGAAATCCACTTGAAATCCACTTTAAGAAAATAAATCCAGATACATAACCTTGAAACTGTCACAAAAATTAAAGCAAAATAAGTCAGAGACCTAAATGCAAGATGCAAAACTTTATCTACTAAAATATAACATAAGAGAAAACCTAAATGATCATGGATAAGGTGATGACTTTTTTAGATACAACATCAAAGGCACAATCCATTAAAGAAATAATTAGTAATCTGAACTTTATTCAAATTAAAATATGTGCTCTGTAAAAGACAATGGCAAGAGAAAAGACAAGCCACAGATAGAAAATGTTTTCAAAAGGTACATCTGATAAAGGACTGTTTCAAAATATACAAAGAATTCTTGTCTCAAGAATAAGAAAAAACAACCTAATTAAGAAATGAACCAAAGTCTTTAACAGGTACTTTATTGATGAAGACATATAGACAACAAATAAGCATATGAAAAAATGCTCTACATCATATGTTATCAAGAAAATGCAAATTAAAGCAACAATTAGATACCACCACTACATACCTGCTCTCCTGGTGGCTCAGATGGTAAAAAATCCACCTGCTAAGAGGGAGACCTGGTTCAATCTCTGGGTTGGGAAGATCCCCTGGAGGAGGGCATGGCAACCCACTCCAGTATTCCTACCTAGAGAATCCCCATGGACAGAGGAGCCTGGCAGGCTACAGTCCATGGTGTTGCAAGGAGTCAGACATGACTGAGCGACTAAGAACACACATATCTGCAGAGCTTCCCAGATGGCTCAGTGGTAAAGAATCTGTCTGCAATACAGGAGACCCAAGTTTGATCTCTGAGTCAGGAAGATGCCCTGGAGTAGGAAGTGGCAACCCACTCCAGTATTCTTGCCTGGAAAATTCCAAGGACAGAAAAGCCGGGTGGGCTACAGTCCGTGAGGCTTCAAAGAGTCAGACATGGCTGAGCATGCATACACTACATATCTATGAAAATAACCATATCCAGTAAAGATCAAATTCTGTTAAGGATGTGGAGAAAAAGGAACTCTCATATATTTCTGCTGGGAATGCAAAATGAGACAGTCACTTTTGGAAGTCACTTTGTTTACAAAACTAAATATATTCTTAACATATGATCCGGCAATTTTTGTGTTTATCTAAAGGAGTTGAAAGCATATGCCCACACAAAAACTTGCACATGGATATTTATAGAAGCTTGAATCATAATTGCCAAAACTTGGAAGAAATCAAGATATCCTACAGTAGGTGGATAAATTACCTGTGGTGCATTCAGAAAATGAATAAAGTATCTGGTCTTGAAAAGAATGGAGGAATCTTAAATAACTGTAACCTAACAGACTTCTAGAAATGTCAAAACTATGAAGACAAAACAAGATTAGTGGTTTTTGGGAGGGGGAGGAGGAGTCATGATTAGTCCAAACACATGGAAATTTTAGGACTGTGAAAATACTGATTAATACTATAATGATGGATTTATATCATTATATACTTATGTACAGCACAAAGTTTATGCACTACATAAGCTCTTAGTACAACATTAAGAATAAACTCTAATGTAAACCATGGACTTTGGGTGATTATTATTAGTTAATTTAATTAATAAATGCAAGTACATCAGGTATAACAAATATTTTTTTTTAATGGAATGAATTTTATACTTAAGACTAGATTTGGACTTATGCTTATGAACTGAACTTTCCTGATGAACAATGCAATGCCCTAATTTAGTTGTGGTATATAGACACAACAGAGAAATGTCATATCTTGCAAGAACAATATATATTTTCAACTGAAAAATCAAGGTTGCTCTTTCCTTTATAACCAGAATATGTAGGTCTATAAATCAAGGGGTAGAAGTTAAGAGTAACTCATTTTACATTTTATTTATTGAATAATAATTTCTGTGCAATAAACCATGCCCTTTTATAACAAAAAAGATAAAAGAAACAATGAATAAAATTGAAGTCAAAAAAGCCATGGAGAAACTCAATGCAACAAAAAGTTGGTTCTTTAAAAAGAACTCGACAAAAGTTCGTAGGATTGATACATAAAACCATGATCCAAAGAAGAAAAAAATAATTAGACTATTAAAGTTAAACATTTTGACTTTTGAAAGAGTTTGTTAAGGATATGAAAGCCCAAGTTCCAGAGTAGAAGAAAATATTAGCAAACCGTTCCTGATAAAAAACCAAAATCTAGAATATATAAGGTATCTGAAAATTTAACAGCAAAAAATGCAAATAACCCAATTATATCACCAGCAAAGCATAAAGAGGTATTGCATCACAGTAGACATTATAGATTACAAATAAGTGCATAAAGATGTTTTAACATCATTAGCCACTAGGAAAATGCAGATAAAAACTCTAGTGAAGTGTCACTTCATATCTATGAAAATGGCTAAAATTAAAACTTGTGACAACCTCAAATGCTACTGAGGATATGACAGATCACTCACACACTACTAATGGGAATGTACAATGGTATTATGGTCCTGGAAAACACTATGGCAGTTTCTTAAAGATATCTGTACATGCAGCTCCCATGCAACCTATCGATTATATTCCAAGGGATTTATCCAGAAAAATGAAGATGGTGGCTCATCTAAAGCCTATGCACATTTATTTTTGTATTCTTATTCATATATATCACTGGGAGGAGCTGAGAAAATAGTAAAATAAATCTCTGTATTATTTGTTTGACTGCATGTGAATCTTCAGTAATCTCAACATAAGTTTAATTTAAAATATATAGAGAGATTGCTCTTAAAATGTTTAATTTAAATATATCTAGAGAGAGATTTCTCTTTTTGAAAAACAGTCTATGATTTTCAATACCTAAAATTATTGAGGGCTTTCCAGGTGGCAAAGTGGTTAAGAAGCCACCTGCAATGTAGGAGAAGCAGGTTTGATCCCTGGGTCAGGAAGATCCTCTGGAGAAGGAAATGGCAACCCACTCCAGTATTCTTGTCTGGAAAATTCCATGGACAGAGGAGTCAGGCAGACTACAATCCATGGGGTCGCAGAGAGTTGGATACGACTGAGTGACTGAGCATGCATGCACGAACAAATATTCATTAACATCCTGAAATGCTATAAAAAATTAATAAAACATGCACTATGACGGTACAAAAGTAGCATACATATTAGTGGGTGGGGAAATGTTTTATAACAGCTGTGCTTGTAATATTTAAAAACTGAAATCAACTCAGATGTTCTTCAACAGGTGAATTGTTAAACTGTATTACATCCATAACGTGGAATACACTCAAAAATAAAAGGGAATGGACTGCTGATAAAGACAACAACCTAGGTGTTCAGAGAAATATGCTGAATGAAAAAATCAATTCCAAAAAATACCTATTACACAATTTCATTTTGTGACGGAGACGGAGGCTTAAGTCAATTCTATTGCTTTTTATTTTTTATTGGTTTTAGATGCTTAACAATGTTGTGTTAGTTTCTGCTGTATAAAAGAGTGAATCAGTTATACATATATATACTCTTGTTTCTTCTTTCTGGAAGAAACACAAGCTGGAATCAAGATTGCCGGGAGAAATATCAATAACCTCAGATATGCGGATGACACCACCTTTAAGGCAGAAAGTGAAGAGGAACTAAAAAGCCTCTTGAGGAAAGTGAAAGCGGAGAGTGAAAAAGTTGGCTTAAAGCACAACATTCAGAGAATGAAGATCATGGCATCTGGTCCCATCACTTCATGGGAAATAGATGGGGAAACAGGGGAAACAGTGGAAACAGTGTCAGACTTTATTTTTCTGGGCTCCAAAATCACTGCAGATGGTGACTGCAGCCATGAAATTAAAAGACGCTTACTCCTTGGAAGGAAAGTTATGACCAACCTAGATAGCATATTCAAAAGCAGAGACATTACTTTGCCAACAAAGTTTCATCTAGTCAAGGCTATGGTTTTTCCTGTGGTCATGTATGGATGTGAGAGTTGGACTGTGAAGAAGGCTGAATGCCGAAGAACTGATGCTTTTGAAGTGTGGTGTTGGAGAAGACTCTTGAGAGTCCCTTGGACTGCAAGGAGATCCAACCAGTCCATTCTGAAGGAGATCAGCCCTGGGATTTCTTTGGAAGGAATGATGCTAAAGCTGAATCTCCAGTACTTTGGCCACCTCATGTGAAGAGATGACTCATTGGAAAAGACTCTGATGCTGGGAGGGATTGGGGGCAAAAGGAGAAGGGAACGACAGAGGATGAGATGGCTGGATGGCATCACTGACTCAATGGACGTGAGTCTGAGTGAACTCCAGGAGTTGGTGATGGACAGGGAGGCCTGGCGTGCTGCAATTCATGGGGTGGCAAGGAGTCAGACATGACTGAGCGACTGATCTGATCTGATACTCTTGTCTAGATTTCCTTCCCATTTAGGTCACCACAGGTCGATGAGTAGATTCCCTTCTGCTAAACATTAGTTGCTTATTAGAAAGAAAGAAGTAAAAAGTGAAAGTGAAGTTGCAAACATTTTCTCCCATTCTGAGGGTTGTCTTTTCATCTGTTTCCTTTACTGTGGGGAAAAACTTTGAAGTTTGATTAGATCCCATTTCTTTATTTCTGTTTTTATTTTCATTATCCTCTAAGGTCAGTCAAATAAACCTACTGTGATTTATGTCAAACTGTTCTACCAAGGTTTTCCTCTAAGTGTTTTATAATGTCTGGTAGTATATTCAGGTCTTTAATCCATTTTGTGTTTATTTTTGTGTATGGTGTTATGGAGTGTTCTGATTTCATACTTTTGCACACAGCTGTCCAGTATTCCCAGCACCACTTATTAAAGAGACTATCTTTTCTTCATTATGTATTCTTTCCTTCTTTGTCATAGATGAGGTGACCATCTTGTTATTGTTGTTCAGTCACTAAGTCATGTCTGACTTTTGTGACCCCACAAACTGCAGCTCGCCAGGCTCCTCTCTCCTCCACTATATCCTGGAGTTTGTTCAAATTCATGTTCATTTAGTCAGTTATTTCATCTAATCATCTTATCCTCTGCTGCTACCTTCTCCTTTTCCTTCAATCTTTTCCAGCATTAGGGTCTTTCCAATGAGTTGGCTCTTCACATCAGGTGCCCAAATTATTGGAGCTTCAGCATCAGTCTTCCCAACATATATTCAGGATTGATTTCCTTGAGGACTGATAGGTTTTATTTCCTTGCTGTGCAAGGGGCTCTGAAGAGTCTTCTCCAGCACCACAGTTTGAAAGCATAAATTTGACACTTGGCCTTCTTTATGGTCCAACTCTCACGTCCATACATGACTACTGGAAAAACCATAGGTTTGAATTTATAGAGCTTTGTCAGCCAAGTGATATTTCTGCTTTTTAATATACTGTAGATTTGTCATAGCTTTCCTTCCACGGAGCAAGCTTTAATTTCTTGGCTGCAATCATCATCTGCAGTGATTTTGGAGCCCAAGAATATAAAATCTGTCATGGCTTCCACTTTTTCCCTTCTATTTGCCATGAAATGATGGGACCAGATGCCTTGATTTTAGTTTTTTGAATGTTGAATTTCAAATCAGTTTTTCCACTCTCCACTTTTACTCTCATCTAGAGGCTCTTTAGTTCCTCTTCACTTTTTGTCATTAGAAAGGTATCGTTTGCATATCTGAGATTGTTGATATTTCTTCCTGCAATCTGAATTCTAGCTTGTGATTCATCTAGCCTGGCATTTCACATGATGTACTCTGCATAGAAGTTAAATGAGCAGAGTGACAATATATACCATTGCAATACTCCTTTCCCAGTTTTAAACCAGTTCGTTGTTCCATGTTCGGTTCTAGCTGTTGCTTCTTAATCGGCATACAGGTTTCTCAGGAGGCAGATAAGGTGGTCTGCTATTTCCATTTCTTTAAGAATTTTCCACAGTTTGCTCTGATCCACAAAGTCAAAGGCCTTAGTGTAGTCAGTGAAACAGAAGTAGATGTTTCCTGAAATTCCTGTTCCAACAGATGTTGGCAATTTGATTTCTGGTTCCTCTGCCTCTTCTAAATCCAGCTTCTACATCTGGAAGTTTTCGGTCATGTACTCTGGAAGCCTAGCTTAAAGGAAATCTTCCAGTTACTCAAGCACAACATATTAGTTTGACTATCAACTCTTCTTTTTTATATACCTACATCTCATACCCCAGCAAATCAAAATACTTTTATGAAGATGCCAGGAACCTGATCTCCTTTACCTTCTCTACAGCAACTGCCCTGGTGTCCCCTGCCATTACCTTGAAAGAAGAAAAGAAGAAAGTGAAGTCACTCAGTCTTGTCCAACTTTTTGTGACTCTGGACTGTATAGCCTGCCAGGCTCCTTCATCCATGGGATTTTCCAGGCAAGAATACTGGAGTGGGTTACCATTTCCTTCTCCAAGGGATCTTCCCAATGCAGGGACTGAACTCAGTTCTCCTGCATTGCAGGCAGACTCTCTACCATCTGAGTCACAGGGAAGCCCTTTATTGTGGGCCTGCAATATAGCATTTAGCTCCTAACCAGACTCTCTGTTTACACCCTTATACTTTCTCCCCAGCTCTGCAATATTTTTCCTTATAGAAATCAGAGAATAGCTTTGAAAAGCCAGAGCTTGGAGAAGCTAGAGTTTTAGTTTTGTAGCATGTCAGATGGATATTGTATCTTCTCATTTAAAATGTCTCAGTTTCCCATCTTAACGAGTAAAGTCCAACTTTCATAGCATGTTCTATCCTATCCTACATGATCTGTCTTCCCTACCTCGTTCACCATTATTCCAGCTGAACTTGGCCTTCTTGCTGTCCCTCAATGCTGCATGCCCTTAATTACCATTTCCTCTTTCTGAAGCTTTTCTCTCAAGCCATGTAGTTAACTCATTCATTTCAAATCCCTGTGTAATTTTCACCATATCAGAGTTTGGCCTAATTATTTCATATTTCACCACTCCCCCAACCCTGTCCCATTTCTCTGTTAATTTTCTGTAGGCTCCTTCATGGCACTCACCACTGGTCTATTAAATTTCTATTTCTTTCTCTTTCCAAGATATTGTAAGCTCCATGACAATAGGGACTCAGTTTTGTTCTTGTTACCGTATACTACAGCAAATTTCTGCACAAACCAGAACTTCAATGTATTTGTTGAATGAATAAATGAACACTTGAACAAATGAAAACAAGCCTGACTCATTAAGATCTGCATGATCCCATTTTCTTCCCTTTCTTTTCTAAGGGGAAATTTTCTAAATTTCTCCTGTAATGGAGAAATTTAACTATTATTATATGGTTTATAGTGATATATACAAGTGTTATTCCTTATAAGGCATTAGAGAGCTACATCAAAATCCTATTAAGGTTTATCTGTTTATTTTTAAATTTATCTTATTTATAAATAATATCTGTTTAGAGTAATTATATTTCAATAATGGTATGTTTGGAAATCTTTTTTTACTACCAATTTTATCATATTGGTTTACTAGAAATTTATAGCATACAAGTTTTCTTTCTGTCTCAATTTTAATTGTCTATTAAACCATAAAATATGTTTCTACTAATTGTACTATGTAAAAGTCATCCACCTACAACACACTTTATATTAAAGAATATGTTAAAACTTCTGATAAAACAGCACAGAGATGAAAAGGAAAAAATAACTTTTGAGACAATCACAATCTAGTTACCTGGTATTTTCAAGTTGAAATGTAACTGAAAAGTTGCAACAGAAATACTGTCTTGTGAAGAAGGGCTTTAAATTTTGACTATGATGAAAGAATAGTGTGATTCCAAGGAATCAGCATAGTTTGTAATCTATTTAGTATTTAAAATTCATGTTTTCTAAACAAGATCATTGTCACATGAGTTTATTATTTTAAATGGGCTCTCTCAAGAAAGCATTGAATTTATATTTATGAAGACATTTAATGCACACTAAATGCCAAGTAAAGATTATAAAGAATATCTTTATTGAAGTCTAACAGCAATGAAAGACATTTTCCATTAGTGGTATAATTAACTCATAATTATGTAAGCAATAAATGCATAATTAGTTTTTTTACTCTCAATATATTAATATTGTATACAACATTGGCCATGCAGCTGTAAATAATATTGACAAATTAAATCACCATCTTCTTCTGTACTGCATGTCAGTTTAATTCATGGAAAAAATATTTCTAAAACACAGAAAAGTTGAAGAATTCTTCCACCATAAACCTGCAAAGAACTCTTCTCCATGCAGATCTGAGCATAGTCTATACTTAACCATATTTGAGGAGATAGGGAATATAATAGTCTAGTCTATGCAAAGATTAATATTGGAGATAGGATGACTTATCCTCTCATTTGATATCCATAGAGTCAAGATACAGAACATTTCCTTCAGCACAAGTTTCCTTATTTCACTTTATATCTACAGTCACCTCTCATACGTCTAGCCTATCAGTGAGATCAGTTAGTCTTTTCACTATTTCTGTAATTTTATTTAAAAGGATTTTTATAATAAATAATCTTTTGGAACTTTTTTTCATTTTGCATAATTCTCTGGACATCTACGTTATTGTGTTTATCGATAGTCTATTCTCTTTTATTTCTGTCTGCATTCCATGTTACAGATGTAATACAAATTAACATAAACTTGTTGAAAAATACCCGAGTTGATTGTAATTTTTTAAACTATAACAAGCACGGATGTCATAAAAAATATTACCCCTGTACTAAATATATATGTTAGTTTTGTACCATCAAAGTGCACTTTTGTTCATATTTATAGCATTTCAGGATGCTAATGAATATTAGGTATTGAAAATCATAGGCTGTTTCTGAAAAACAACAACTTGATTTTTTCTAAAAAATTAAACTTTGTATGTTGAGATAATCATAGAGTCACATGCAGTTGAAACAAATAATACAGAGATCTGTTTTACTATTTGTCCAGCTCACTTCTAATAGTAATAATTTTATATGATAAAATAATTTTATATGATAAATTTTATAATTTTAATTTTATATGATAAAGATGGCTTATTTGTCTCTCAGAATGTAACAACATCTTATTAACTGGCTTAATACCAAAAAATCCCTATAGATCATTAGATGAATTACTTAAACTTTACATAAAGAGATATACCATAATATGTTCAGGTCATCAAAGTTTTATCTTTTCCATATTTTGAGGGCATTTAACAAAGCAGCAGCCTGCCTGAGGCTGAAACTATAACATAATCAATATTTAAAATCCATCTTTTAAACAGAAATTATTCTTACTGTACCTTTATGAGTGATATTAAAAACTAGAAATGCTACAATTGTTCTATTATGGCAAATTGTTATATAAGTATTGTATACCCTATAAAGGTATATTATATTAGTTTAAAACAAAGATTTCAAAGCATTTTTAAAATGTGGAGAAGTGTTCACTATAAAATACTTCCTTAAATATTGAGTTAAAAGAAAAATATGTGCAGAACTTGCACTGGGTTGTGTGTATACTCAGTTGTGTCTGTTTGTGACCCCATGGACTGTAGCCCACCAGACTCCTCTGTCCATGGAATTTTCTAGGCAAGAAAACTAGATTGGGTTGCCATTTCCTGCTCCAGGGAGTCTTCCCAACCCGGGGGTCAAACCCATGTCTCCTACATGGGCAGGCTGATTCTTTACTACTGCTTCACCTGGGAAGTGCAGAACTTAATTATATATTATAAAATGAACATCCTTGTAACGAAAACCCAAGTCAAGAAACAGAATTTTGCCAGCCTCCTGCAGGTCTTGTCCAAGTGCACCAATTCAATCAAATTAAGTGCTTTTCTGACACTCATGCTGCTGCTGCTGCTAAGTCGCTTCAGTCGTGTCCGACTCTGTGTGACCCCATAGATGGCAGCCCACCAGGCTCCCCTGTCCCTGGGATTCTCCAGGCAAGAACACTGGAGTGGGTTGCCATTTCCTTCTCCAGTGCATGAAAGTGAAAAGTGAAAGTGAAGTCGCTCAGTCATGTCCAACTCCTAGCGACCCCATGGACTGCAGCCCACCAGGCTCCTCCGTCCATGGGATTTTCCAGGCAAGAGTGCTGGAGTGGGGTGCCACTGCCTTCTCCATCTGACATTCATAGCAACTGCTTTTTTGTGTGTGAGTTTTGGTTTGTTTTTACTTTTTTAGTTTTAACATCAATGTGTACTTCCCGAGACACTATAGTTTAACCTTGTTCAAATTTTTAAAATGTGATATGCATTTTACATTCAATCAGCAGATTCTTTCTCCATCTTTTATTTTTCTCTTCCCAGTTATGTTTAGAAGATTACAGTGCACTTAGGTCTCCTACAGTATGGATGTCTTGCTGACTTCACAAGCACCCTGCAGTTCAACATTCCTTTGCCTTTGTCTTTCTTGAAAATAGGCAGCTGAATCCAGAGACTTGATAGACTAGTTTTAGTCACTTTGTCAAGGATACAGATGATGTTTTCTTTCCTCAGGAAGCATATTGTGTGTGTTTGCTTGATGCTGTTAACAACCACCGATATTCAGTCACTGATGTTTTGAGGGTTGAAAATGATGATAGTATAATTCTTTTTTGTGAATAGGAATGCTTCTATGAAGAGAATTTTCACTCATCTACTATTAGTGTTATAGTTCATATAAGAAAGGCAAGATAAAGATGAGCTTTTTTTTCCTATTATTTCTTTTAAAGAAAATAAATCTTTCCCTGCTGTCCTTCAAAGGTGACTAACAAGGATTTTCCTTTTTTTAAATAAGCTTTTTATTTTGAGATAACTTTAGATTCACATGCAGTTTTAAGAAACAATGCAGACAAATACCACGTGCCCTTTACACAGTTTACCCCAAAGTAAACATCCTACAAAACTATAATGCAATAATTCTTCCAGACTATTGATATCTATAGAGTCAAAATACAGAACATTTCCTTCACCACAAAGATTCTCATTTCACTTTTAAAGCTACAGCCACCTCTCTCACACTCCAAGCTTCTCTGTGAGATCAGACACTCTCTTCATTATTTCTACAATTTTGCATTTCTAGAGTTTCATTAAAGTGAAATTACATAGGCAGGTCAGGATCAACATAGTAGAGGAATAAGAAGCAGAATTCACCTCCCTCCACAGAAACATTAAAAATTTTTCTACAAGTGGAACGATTTACTCAGAAACAGAAGACCTCAGATGTCTGAAAATATAAGAAAACTGCCATGTAATTGGGTAAGACCAAAGGAAAAAAGAAGAAATCAGGACAAAGCCTGTGCACTGGGGAGGGAGCTGTGACGGTGGAAAGCTACCTGCATGTGAGAAGGCTCCTCACCATCACAGAAATTAGACTGGATAGAGATAGGAATGTGGGAGCCTACAAAGGGGGAGAGCAGTAACTGGTTTGTAGAAGGCAAAATGGAGAGTAACCTGCACAGAGAGTTGGCACATCCACTCTGTTTTCTCTCCAGTCTGACATACTCCACTGTTGGTGAGGGTGGGTATTGGATGGTGACGCTCAGATTCTGAAACTCAGTCCCAGGGAAAGGATCAGAGTTATGCACAAAACAGCCTGAAGAGTTCAGTCTGTGGCAAATAAGGGTGTATTGGGAGAAAGCCTGGGCCTGCAAGAGAGGAATTGCACCATTATTGGGAGGTGCATAAGGAAAGAGGCAGGACCACCACAAAAACTTCTTTCCTTGTGAGAGCTACCATACAACAGAGCACAGTCTAAGGGAGTTCTAGGGTAGAGCATGGGTTGCCTCTGCCTCAAGGGCTCAAGAACCTGCCTCTTCTGGGCCTGTAGGCAGATACCAGGCCCCACTCCTGCTAATCTGGAAAGACTAGGACACCTTCTGAAACTATAAATTCTGCCAGCAGAACACAGGACCCACACTCGCTGACCCAGAAGGGCATGGAGAAATCCAGATACTAGCAATTCCACCAAGGGCCCCAGAACCTGCACCTGCTGAACCAGAAGAGCACAGATAGCTTCTTCCACTGGGAATTCTGCCAGCAGGCCACAGGCTCTGCCCATGCTGATGGGCATGCTGTGTCCAAGGAGGGCACAGAGAGCTTCCATGACTAGGAGGTCCTTTGTCAGATGCATAAACCTGCCCTGTTACTCTGGGGCACATGGATAGCTTTCCCTATTAGGAAATACACCAGTGGGTGCCTGGCCCTGACCCACAGTCCCAGGAGGGTGCAGATAGCTCCCTCCCACCCTTGCTAGGAAATTCACCCAGAGAAGGGAATGAACCTCTGTTGAGCCCCAGGGGTTTTGTGACTAAGGAAGAAGAGCTAAAGTTTCTCCTCACAGCTGCACAAACTGCAGAGTTACACCTTTGCTGATGGCTTCCTAAATTCAGCTCCTGTGAATCTCCTGAAAGGAGAGCAAGTGCTCTGGCACCTGGGATGGGTCTAGCTTTAGCAGCTGTGGGCGCTTATACATGGAGACCGAGCCAGACCAGAGTTCAGGCTGCTTCCATAGCTCCCACAGGGGGTCCAGATGGACAACTCCTGCACTAGTAGGACCTGACTATAGTGGACCTGTGCCTGTGGCAAGGTGAAAACAATACCCAAGAGGCCCCAGGGCCAATTGCTGGCATACCAACACTTAAGGTGAGACAGAGAGCAATGCCAACAGTACACTTTGCGAATGCACAAAACAGGCGAAAGGGGACACAACAGAGCACATTCACAAGTGAACACCACCAAAGGAGGAAAACTCAGCAGCTTCTCTCCCAGTGGCAGTGCTCCAATCCTGCCTACCTTGCACCATAGATCAGAATCACAGTTAAGAAACAGATATGGAGGACTCTATTCCAACAACTAGGGAGCAGACCCTGCCTCCGGCAGAGCAATGACAACCACAGCGTAAAGGGGAAGCCCTGCTCAATATTAGGATAAGTTCTGATCACTACAAAACAAATCTAAATCCCTTCAAGGGGATAACAGCACAACTCTCTGGATCAACATCATCACCATCATGGGTAGACTCAAGAAGCAAGAGGAACTGAAATCCTGTAGGCTGTGAAAAGAAGGCCACAAACACAGTTAAGTCCGACAAAATGAGACAGTAAATCTATCTGGAATAGAATTCAGAACAATGATAGTAAAGAGGATGCAAGATCTCAGAAACAGATTGGAGACACAGATCAAGAACATACAAGAAAAGTTTTAAAAAGACCTAGAAGAGCCAAAGAACAAACAAACAAGAGATGAATAGAACTATAACTGAAATGAAAACAAACAAACAAAAATACATTAAAAAAAAAACTAGAAGAAAGCAATAGCAGAATAACTAAAGCAGAAGAATGGATAAGACTGGAAGACTGCTGCTGCTGCTAAGTCACTTCAGTCGTGTCCAACTCTGTGTAACCCCATAGATGGAAGCCCACCAGGCGCCCCCATCCCTGGGATTCTCCAGGCAAGAACACTGGAGTGGATTGCCATTTCCTTCTCCAATGCATGAAAGTGAAATTGAAAAGTGAAAGTGAAGACGCTCAGTCTTGTCTGACTCTTGGCGACCCCATGGACCGCAGCCTACCAGGCTCCTCCGTCCATGGGATTTTCCAGGCAAGAGTACTGGAATGGGGTGCCATTGCCTTCTCTTGATCTGGAAGACAGAATGGTGGAAATCTCAGCCACAGAACAGAAAAAGGGAAAAAGAGAGAGAGAGAGAGAACGGTCTCAGCACAGAAACATTAGGATCTAACAGAAGCAAAAGAGATTAAGAGAGGTGGCAAGAATACTCAGAAGAACTATACAAAAAACGTCTTAATGACCTGGATAACACCCAGTGGTGTGGTCACTCACCTAAAACCAGACATCCTGGAGTGTGAAGTCAAATGGGCCTTAGGAAGCATTACTATGAAGAAAACTAGTGGAAGTGATGGAATTCCAGCTGAGCTATTTCAAATCCTAAAAGACAATGCTATGAAAGTGCTGCACTCAATAGGCCAGCAAATTTAGGAAGCTCAGCAGTGTCCATGGGACTGGAAATGTCAGTTTTCATTCCAGTCTCCAAGAAGAGTAATGCCAAAGAGTGTTCAAACTACCATACAATTGTGCTCATTTCACATGTGGTAAGATTCACATTCTCTAAATCCTTCAATCTAGAACTCTCAGTAAACTGAGAATATCCAGATGTAAAAGTTGGATTAAAAAAAAAAGTTAATGTTTCAAGGTAAATGATGATTCTTTTTATTTAGAAACAGATCTTTCCTCTGCTCAAGAATGTTTCATGTAATGAAAACTGAGGTAATTTCCTGACTACTATTTATTTATTTTTCCTCTTTAGGAATTCTAATCACCATATATTAGATTTCTATTTTCTGACTTCCTTATCAAGTTGTCTCTTTCACAGTGTTCATCTCTGACTTTTACTTCTTAGTACTGGAGTTATCAAATCTGTATACTAAGTCAGAGAATTTATTGTCTGCATAGATGACTCTGACTTTATTGTTTATGAATAGTTTCTCTGTTGTTTTCCTAATTTTTGACTTTATATCACCATTTCTTTTAAACTGTTTATTTTCAGTGTGCTGTCTTTTAATCCACATCATAATAGTTTTGTCAGATCTTTGATATCTTTTCCTTGTTTTCAGAATTTCTGTTTTATTCATTCTCACACAGAAAAGATGACTTGAGCATAGTTTTTTTTGCCTTCTTTGAATCTCATCTCATAGCATCTAATATCCAAGAAAACATTTTTAAGCTTTTAGTCATGTGGATGATTCCTTTTTATCTTATATTCCCTTGGGCTTCCCCAGAAGTCTTTTAATGGAGTGATAGAAGATTAGAAAGTTGATCTAAACTCAACATTTTTTCCTGGAAATCCTCTAATGTTTTTAAATGGTTTCCGACACTTAATTTTCATTCACGCTTTAGGTTTCTGGTATCCCACTTTTATATCATTTAACACTTGCCAACTTTCTTAATCTATGTACCTTTTATTTCTTAGTGAGTCATATAGTACCTTCTGATACCTATTCCTTCTTCAAATTTGTTTTGAATTTCAGATTTAAGTACATTTGTATTTTCTTTTTCTAGCTGAATGTTAAACTCTTTAAGTTAACCCTCCTTTTCTCCATGGAAAACTTATTAGTTTAATCATCAATACCATGAATAATTGCTTATTTATTTTAATTGGAGTAAAACCTTACCAAAGCTTATATGGGTACAAAGTGAAAAATAGTTCATTTTACGTGTTTGTGCATTATTTCAATTCTATGTTTTTTTTTTAATTTGGAAACAGTTACTTTAAAAAGAGAAAAAGCTACAGGACATGGGTAGAGATGAAGAGAGGGTGAGATGTATGGAAAGAGCAACATGAAAACTTACATTACCATATGTAAAAGAGATAGTCAACTGAGAATTTGCTATATGACTAGTAAACTCAAACAGGGGCTCTGTAACAACCTAGAGGGGTGGGATGGGGAGGCAGATGGGAGGGAGTTCCAAAAGGGAGGGGATATATGTATATCTATGGCTGATTCAGGTTGAGGTTTGACAGAAACAGAAAAATTCTGTAAAGCTATTATCCTCCAATAAAAAATAAATTAATTTTAAAAACTAATCAATATTAATTCTATCAATAATTTTTATTCTGCTCTTAAGGGCTTCCCTGGTACTCAAACAGTAAAGAATCTGCCTGCAATGCAGGAGACTCAGGTTCTATTCCTGAGTCAGGAAGATAACCTGAAGATGGAAATGGCAACCAACTCCAGTGTTCTTGCCTGGAGAATTCCATGGACAGACAGACTACCGTCCATGGAGTCCAAAGAGTCAGACACGACTAAGCAATTAACACACACATACACTCAGCTCTTAAGCAGTATTGTGCTTCTCAAATAGAACTTAAGTGAACATACTCTTAGGATATTACAAATGCAATATGTTAAAATTCACATAGTAAGAATTGGGCAAACAGGCTAAAATAAATGCAATGCACATTGTAATTCATGTGCAATAAAATAAATGCAAGTCATCGACAGTTGTGGATGTGACTGGTGATAGAAGCAAGGTCCAATGCTGTAAAGAGCAATATTGTGTAGGAGCCTGGAATGTTAGGTCCATGAATCAAGGCAAACTGAAAGTGGTCAAACAGAAGACAAAAAGAGTGAACATCAACATTCTAGGAATCAGAGAACTAAAATGGACTGGAATGGGTGAATTTACCTCAGACGACCATTTTATCTGCAGCGGTGGGCAGGAATACCTTAGAAGAAATGGAGTAGCCATCACAGTCAACAAAAAAGTCCAAACTGCAGTACTTGGATACAATCTCAAAAACAACAGAATGATCTCTGTTCGTTTCCAAGGCAAACCATTCAATATCACGGTAATCCAAGTCTGTGCCCCAACCAGTAATGCTGAAGAAGCTGAAGTTGAACGGTTCTATGAAGACCTACAAGACCTTTTAAAACTAACACCCACAAAGATGTCCTTTTCATTATAGGGGACTGGAATGTAAAAGTAGGAAGTCAGGAAACACCTGGAGTAACAGGCAAATTTGGCCTTGGAGTACAGAATGAAACAGGGCAAAGGCTAATAGAGTTTTGCCAAGAGAATGCACTGGTCATAGCAAACACCCTCTTCCAACAACACAAGAGAAGACTCTACACATGGACATCACCAGATGGCCAACACTGAAAACAGATGATTATATTCTTTGCAGCCAAAGATGGAGAAGCTTTATACAGTCAGCAAAAACAAGACAGGGAGCTTACTGTAGCTCAGATCATGAACTCCTTATTGCCAAATTCAGACTTAAATTGAAGAAAATGGGGAAAACCAAAAACCATTCAGGTATGACCTAAACCAAATCCCTTATGATTATACAGTGGAAGTGAGAAATAGATTTAAGGGACTAGATCTGATAGAGTGCCTGATGAACTATGGACTGAGGTTTGTGACATTGTACAGGAGACAGGGATCAAGAGCATCCCCAGGAAAAAGAAATGCAAAAAAGCAAAATGACTGTCTGAGGAGGCCTTGCAAATAGCTGTGAAAAGAAGAGAAGTGAAAAGCAAAGGAGAAAAGGAAAGATATACCCATTTGAATGCAGAGTTCCAAAGATAGCAAAGAGAGATAAGAAAGCCTTTCTCAGTGATCAGTGCAAAGAAATAGAGGAAAACAAGAGAATGGGAAAGACTAGAGATCTCCTCAAGAAAATCAGAGATCCCAAGGGAACATTTCATACAAGGATGAGCTCAATAAAGGACAGAAATTGTATGGACCTGACAGAAGCAGAAGATATAAGAAGAGGTGGCAAAAATACACAGAAGAACTATATTAAAAGGATCTTCACAACCCAGTTAATCACAATGGTGTGATCACTCACCTAGAGCCAGACATCCTGGAATGTGAGGTCAAGTGGGCCTCAGGAAGCATCACTACGAACAAAGTTAGTGGAGGTGATGGAATTCCAGTTGAGCTATTTCAAATCCTGAAAGATGATGCTGTGAAAGTGCCGCACTCAATAATGCCAGCAAATTTGAAAACTCAGCAGTGGCCACAGGACTGGAAAAGGTCAGTCTTCATTCCAATCCCAAAGAAAGGCAATGCCAAAGAATGCTCAAACTACCACACAATTGCACTCATCTCACATGCTAGTAAAGTAATGCTCAAAATTCTCCAAGCCAGGCTTCAGCAATACGTAAACTGTGAACTTCCAGATGTTCGAGCTGGTTTTGGAAAAGGCAGAGGAACCAGAGATCAAATTGCCAACAGCTACTGGATCAGTGAAAAAAGCAAGAGAGTTCCAGAAAAATATCTTTTTCTGCTTTATTGCCTATGCCAAAGCCTTTGATTGTGTGGATCACAATTAACTGGAAAATTTTGAAAGAGATGGGAATACCAAACCACCTGACCTGCCTCTTGAGAAATCTGTCTGCAGGTCAGGAAGCAACAGTTAAAACTGGACATGGAACAACAGACTGGTTCCAAATAGGAAAAGGAGTACATCAAGGCTGTATATTGTCACCCTGCTTATTTAACATATATGCAGAGTACATCATGAGAAACTCTGGGCTAGAAGAAGTACAAGCTGGAATCAAGATTGCTGGGAGAAATATCAATAACCTCAGATGTGCAGATGACACCACCCTTATGGCAAAAGTGAAGAGGAACTAAAGAGCCTCTTGATGAAAGGGAGAGTGAAAAATTTGGCTTAAAGCTCAACATTCAGAAAACTAAGATTGTAGCATCTGGCCCCATCACTTCATGGCAAATAAATGGGAAAACAGTGGAAACAGTGGCAGACTTTATTATTTGGGGCTCCAAAATCACTGCAGATGGCGATTGCAGCCATGAAATTTAAAGACTCTTACTCCTTGAAAGGGAAGTTATGACGAACATAGACAACATATTCAAAAGCAGAGACATTACTTTGCCAACAAAGGTCCATCTAGTCAAGGCTATGGTTTTTCCAGTAGTCATGCATGGATGTGAGAGTTGGACTATAAAGAAAGCTGAGCACAGAAGAATTGATGCTTTTGAACTGTGGTGTTGGAGACTATTGAGAGTCCCTTGGACTGCAAGGAGATCCAACCAGTCCATCCTAAAGGAGATCAGTCCTGGGTGTTCATTGGAAGGACTGATGTTGAAGCTGAAACTCCAATACTTTGACCACCTGATGTGAAGAGCTGACTTGAAAAGACCCTGATGCTGGGAGGGGTTGGGGGCAGGAGAAGGGGACGACAGAGGATGAGATGGCTGGATGGCATCACCGACTCAATGGACATGAGTTCTGGTAGGTTCCAGAAGTTGGTGATGGACAGGGAGGCCTGGCGTGCCGCAGCTCATGGGGTTGCAAAGAGTCAGATACAACTGAGCGACTAAACTGAACTGAACGTTGTAATTCAAACATCTTGATATCTGTAATACTTCCCCATATTATTTTAAAAGACAGTTCAGTAAATGATTAAACTAGATAGAATGGTCCTTTAGAAAATTCACTTTTAATTAAAATCATTTAGAAGGCTCCTAGTGATTCAAGAAGCACTTTATACACTCAGAGCTGATATTATACTAGTAGAATTGGTACAATCATGCCATTTGTTAAAACATTAAACTGCTTCTATACTGGCTGATAAACAGCGTTTACCATATACTTCCTAAGTGACTACCCACCCATTCTGATCCTGCCACCTGGATGTTGAGTTTAGGAGCATGTAAGTGCTCTTATAACCTCTCAATCACTGGTATATGTATATACTACAAATTAATTTTGGCAACTTAATTGTTGTGACAATTAAGTTTATCATAGAAGCTATTTTAAAAGCATCATTACTTCCTTATAATAGTCAATTCAACTTTTTAATTTTTGTAACTTAAAAAACTCCTCAGGTTAAAGCATCTATTTCCCTATGAAACATTCTATCTTACTCTTACATGGCATTCTTTGGTATGAAGAAGCATGCAAATAAGAAGAGATGGCCTTACATTGTGTCAGAAAAGTAGCTCTATATCTAAGGGTGCAGTCTATAAATAATTCAGGGGAGAAGGCAAGGAAAGCAATGGCATACAGGAAGTGTGAGATATGGCCACTGTAACTTCAGTACTGCTTGGTGATATGGCAGATACAGAAAGATCAAGGTGATAGACGGGAAAACACAAATTCTGTGCAGAGTTGTAACTAAAGGGAGAGATTTTTTTCTTTACTGACCTTTCATTATGTGATACTACATATTTTCCTTTAAAGTAGCATTTTCTGTAACATTGTACTAAATATTCACAGATGTATCTGTTATCTACTTGTATTTACAAATATTGAAATCTTCTTTTGAATACTTGTGTATCACTATAGCTCATATTGTATTGTGAATTTCCCCCCAAATATAATTTTAGTTCAGACAAAAATTTTGAAACAATACTTGGGTTAAAATGTATGGGTGTTTGTGTGTGATATGCAAGCAAAAATGCAAATAGACTTTCTTTTCATTCAGGATTTTAATTTTAATATGAAAATAAACTGTTTTTCAGGTTTGGTAGAATGATTTATACATACACGGTATAATAATTGAAATTGAGTCTGATATAAAATTTTAATAAAAACTAGATTAGTCACTTAGTATTACTTTGGTTGTAATTTTGCAACATAATTTAAAAGATGATAAAACTCACTATAAATTATTGTAATAATTTAGATTTTTTACAAATACATATGTTGGACAGAAACTACTCCTGTAATTTTTGACTTAGTTAAAAATCAAACACTTAGAATCTGGCACATTGGTAGTTGACTGCACCTTCCAGGTTGCACAAAGTTTTTAATTTCTCTGAGTCTCATTTTCTTTCCTTAGTTGTAAAATCAAGAAAGTATAATATCTCCCTCGTAGGGTTTCAGTGATGATTAAATAGGACTATGCATGTAAAGTTCTTCAAACAGCCCCTAGAACATAAATATTAGCTACTATTATCACCACTGTAATACATTGAAAGATTCTTTCTCTTTTAGTGCTAATTACTAAAGTTTCCACAGCCTGCACTATAATGTCATTGCTTGTTGTTTAGCCTCTAAGTCACTACTGACTCTTTTGTGACCCCGTGGACTGTAGCTTGCCAGAGTCCTCTGTCCATGGGACTTTTCAGGCAAGAATACTGCAGTGAGTTGCCATTTCCATCTCTGGGGAATCTTCTCAACCTAGTGATGGAAACCACATCTCTTTCATTGAGGGGGATTCTTTACTGCTGAGCCACTGGGGAAGCAGTTAGTAAAAAGCACTTAGCAAAACTTAACTAAGGCCAAAAAAATTGTCTTAGCGTTTATAACTTATGACTGTTTAAGGGCTATGCACTTGCTGTTCACCCATTGTATATGCTTTATTTTGACTTAAGTAGGAGGCATGTGCAGTCATATTGTGTTTCTTCATATAGCAAGATAATTTGTTAGAAGTAGTAATTGACTTTAATCTCTGGAATACTGATCTAGTATTCTGATTCTAGTATTCTGGAATACTGATCTAATAATCTCTGGAATACTAATCACATACTTGAAAGGTCTCAAGTATGTAGAAATGGCCATTGATGAAATTACATTCAAAATAAGGAATAAAGGGAGAAAGAATTATTTGCCATGTATATTGTGGCAAGGCCTGGTTGTTACAAAATTGGGAGTCTGACCACTTGCTGCTCTGAAACTAATAAGGAGGCAAGGTTAGTGTAAAGGAAAGCTTCTTTTATTTAGGATGCCAGCAGTCCGGGTGGGGGACTCTTGTCCAAAGGCCGACTGCCTGCCACTGACAACCAGAGGAAGGGGGGCCATGTAGAAGAAGCACAGTCAACTCTGAAAGTCAGGCTGTATGTAGCCTGATCAGTGTCATCTTGATTGCTTTAAGTGCAGTTAGTCTTTAGTTCCAGGGTCAGTTTGTTTCCATTTCTTTGAGGCAAGTTCTTGAAATTATGGCAACTTAAGTCATGGCTACAGTCTGGTCCCTATGTAATTAACATCTTTCACCTGGTAATGGTTTCAGTATCTAAAAGACAGCTCACAATATATGGCTCAGAATATTATTGGTAGCCTTGGAAAAGGGACTAAATGCCTTTGACTATGCTCAATGACTAAACTATTATTACTAAGTCTTGTTCTGCACTTTCTCACTTTTCTGATTTAACTTATTCTTTGGCTAAAGTTTTTCCACAGACAAAAAGCAGTCTAAGGACATGGGTCAAGGACCATAAAGTCCTGTTCCATTTCTTGGGGAGGTGGTTAAGTCTTTGTAATATCATGCTACTGCCTGAACAAGCATTCTTTGGTGACTCTATATTTATCCTACTTACTTTTTAACATGATCCTCTCTCCCTTGACTCTTACCTTTAGTCACTTACTAAGCTATTGTACAATGGAGAACAGGGAACAGATTGGCATTTTTTTGGCACCCAATACTGCTCAATTTCTGAAAGATATATCTGTTGAAATATTGATGGACTTTATTCTGACTCTTGAGGAAAAAAAGAATACAGATTCAGAATATCAAAGAGGAAAATGAGGGAAAAGAAGAAGAGGAGGAGAAAGGGAAGGGGGAAGAAAGAGGAAAGAGGAGGAGGAAGGGGGAAGAAAGGGAAGAGGAGAAGGGGGAAAAAGCGGGGGGAAGTGTTGCTATTTGAAAGAATTGCTCTGCAGAAAAGAAGAAAGAGATTAATGCTCATCAATGTGGTGAGCAATCTGGGAGTGGGGACTAAGTTTCTCTTACATCCAAGCATGTGCAAACTACCTCCAGAGTTTGTCCTGTGCTCACTGGAGGCAGAAGGGCCTAGTCATATTCAAGTATGAAATATTAGGCATCATGATAAACATCAGTAGAGAGGAATTGGATATTGTAGTTATGAATCAACCTACTTCAAGAGATTATTTGAAAGGATTGCAAATAACACACATAAGGAAGAATTCATGGTATTTTTCCAGGGAAATATTTATGACTTATTAAGGGGCCATGGGTTTAGCTAGAGAAAGAAAGCATTATAGACCTCTTTGTTACTTAAGATTTTTAACTTTTAGAATGTGACATAAATTTACACTAATTATGGAGGGATCTTAGCACAATTTAAAATGTGAAAATATGCATGCCCTGAATTGTTGAAAGCCTCAGAATTTCAAAAATATGGATCGAGTCTGTCTTGTTCTATTTGAAACAAAATAGTATAGTTTCTCAAACTGATTACTATTGGTAATTTTTTTTTCTAGTTTTGTCCATTTGTATTATTGGTTTAAAAGCTCATTGCATTTCAAACTAGATATATCCTAACTAGCTTTCCAAACATCCTTAAGGAATGATGTGCTAGACTCAGTGCTTAAAACATGTTTTCAATAAGGCAATTCTTACTATTCACTTTTACAAACACCTTTATTCTGGCTGTCTTATATTTTTTAGAGTGGTTCACATATATTACCTCACTTAACCCTTAAGTGAGAAAATGTTAAATGAGTAAAATATGTTTTATTAATCCATAAATGAGAAAAATGATACAAAAACAAAAAAAGAAGAGGCTACAAGGCTCACTCACTGTCATACAATTAGTAACAAAGAAATGTTTTCCCCCTTTTATTTCTTTTTGTATTTTCTTCTTTCTTTTTTAAGAACTTGAATTGTTTTATTATTCTTATTCTACACTCTTTGCAACCAATGGCATGCATTTGTGAGATAAGACACTGGTGTTAGAATTTATGGCATTAGTAATTGAATTTGTTATCTATGCTATATGATCACTCTCAAATTTAGAGGATTAAACAAGAAACATATATTTGTTAATTGATTTTGTGGGTTGGAAGAAAGTTTTTTTGCTAATTTCACTTGGGTGTATTCAGGCAGCTACATTCAGCTGGGCAGGGCTTAGTGGGGATGGCTGGGATAATAGGATATCTCCCTCCATGTGATCTTTAGTGTGAAGAGTGATTTTTTTTTTTTTTAACATAGTGACAGCTTGCAAGCTCAGATATGTAATCATTTATCATATCGTTTCTTGTGTCATGCGTGTTGATATCCCTTTGGCCATGATATTTCAGAAGGGGAAGCCCCAAGTAATGTACAACACTTTGCCCTGTTCTGCTCTCTAAGTACAATGATTAATGCCCTGATCTATCTATAAAATAAATTCACACTTTGCCAAAACTCCGATATCTTATTCAATCAAGGTATTGGTCTGGAAGTCCATGTTCCTTTTCTATAGCAGTTCTGGATATTGATAATATTTCTTATTTGCAGTAGCTTTAACGTGTTCCTGTTTTTCCAGGAATGATTAAAGTAAAAAGCTAAGTCACACACCTTAATGTTGCCAATATACAGTGATGACTGTATCAAATCCAAGAATCAAGATTGCTGGGAGAAATATCAATAACCTCAGAGATGCAGATAACACCACGCTTATGGTAGAAAGCGAAGAAGAACTAAAGAGCCTCTTGATAAAAGTAAAAGAGGAAAGTGAAAACTTTGGCTAAAAACTCAACATTCAAAAGACTAAGATCATGGCATCCACTCCCATTCACTTCATGGCAAATAGAGGGAAACAGTGAGACTACTTTCTTGAGCTCCAAAATCACTGCAGATGGTGACTGCAGCCAAGAAATTAAAAGACACTTGCTCCTTGGAAGAAAAGCTATGACAAACCTAGACAGCATATTAAAAAGAAGAGACATTACTTTGCCAACAAAAGTCCATCTAGTCAAAGTTATGATTTTTCCAGTAGTCATGTATGGATGTGAGAATGGGACTGTAAAGAAAGCTGAGTGCTGAAGAATTGATGCTTTTGAACTGTGGTGTTGAGAAGACTCTTGAGAGTCCCTTGGACTGCAAGGAGATCAAATCAGTTCATCTTAAAGGAAATCAGTCCTGAATAGTCATTGGAAGGACTGGTGCTGAAGCTGAAATTTCAATACTTTGGCCTCCTGATGTGAAGAACTGACTCATTTGAAAAGACCCTGATGCTGGGAAAGATTGAAGATGAAAAGAAAAGAAGACAACAGAAGATGAGATGGTTGGATGGCATCACCGACATGAGTTTGAGCAAGCTTCGGGAGTTGGTGAAGGACAGGGAAGCCTGGTGTACTGCAGTCCATGGGGTTACAAAGAGTCAGACACGACTGAACTACTGAACTGAATAGTGATGAGACAAGTACGGAATAACTGCAATAAGCACTCTTGTTCAAAAAGTTAAGAAATGAGAGGCAGTCACTAGTACACAACAATTCTGAAAAGAGTTGGGTGTTCTCAGGATTTCCCACTCCAAAGACAGACAGAATGCTTCTCATTAGAGTCTATTTCTAATAACTGGGAACATGACTCTTGAATTCTTTATCTCTGGAGACTCTTGGCTCCACCCTGTGAAATACACTTTTTCTTTTCTAAGAAATGACCAGTTTTGAGGCTGAGTATCTTCTCAGGTTGCTTTTTGGTCATAGAAATGACTATGTGGGCATAGAGATATCTTTTCATTTTGAACTACTTCTGACCCTTTTAGTTCAATCTGAGATTTGATACCACTCCCTTAAAAAGGTGAACTTCATATGCATGTAACTGCTTACACCATGTTTCAAAAGCTGTATCTACAATTATTTCTGAAATAGACTTCTCTCTGTTTTGCATAGATTGTTGGAACAGAGGCTTTTAGGTACTTAAAAAGCATTTTGTGAAGCTGACGGTAACTCCATAAATGTTTCTAAATTATGAAGAGGATCTTATAGCTTGGAGAAGGAAGGCAATGGCACCCCACTCCAGTACTCTTGCCTGGAAAAATCCCATGGATGGAGGAGCCTGGTAGGCTGCAGTCCATGGGGTCGCGAAGAGTCGGACACGACTGAGCGACTTCACTTTCAATTTTCACTTTCATGCATTGGAGAAGGAAATGGCAACCCACTCCAGTGTTCTTGCCTGGAGAACCCCAGGGACGGGGGAGCCTGGTGGGCTGCCATCTGTGGGGTCGCACAGTGTCAGACACGACTGAAGCGACTTAGCAGCAACAGCAGCAGCATGGCTATCCTTGGAGAAGGAAATGGCAACCCAATCCATTATTCTTGCCTGGAGAATCCCTCGGACATAGGAGCCTGGAGGGCTACAGTCCATGGGGGTTGTAAGAGTCAGACATGACTTAGCAACTAAACCACCACCATAGCTATTCTAGATTTAATCCTTACTGTGAGTCCACTTACTTTGAGACTATTTTACTATTGGGAAGGACTGGAGAAAATATAGTTGTCTTTTCAAACTAAGCAAGTCCTGTGTCCTCTATATTTACTATTAACTCCACCTGTGAACTGAAAATTTTCTTAGTTCAGTTTTCTCTTCCCGTACCTCAATACACACAGATTAAAAAGAAAAAAAAATCAAATTTATAATACCCAGTCTGGAAATCTCAGTTTCTTGGTTCATTAAGCATATTTCATGTTTTCTAATCAAGAACAGGGTACGGTTTTGCCAATTATTCCACTAAAATACTCAGATCACTATGTTTTTCAACCTCCAATAACAATTTCTTCCCTTCTTTTTCAGCTTAATCTTGTCTGTCTGTCTCCTGACATTCATTTAGCCTTAACCCACTCATACCTGGTACCAGAGTCAGTACTGCATACTTAAAAATTTTATCTTATAGCCCCACTTCTGACAAAATATTCTGGTCAGTTATGTGTTCAATTCCTGTATGATGAGTATCATTAAAGTAATAATCTAATGTAAATGTAACCAAATAGGTCTCTCTTAAAATTGGTTGAATGTTTTAGAAACAAGAATTCCTTTCATCAGCAAAATGATTTAATTTGTATCACTAGGTTAGGGGTATAAATACATGCTAACCCTTTTAAACAATTACTGTCTTTCAATTATCATACTAAAGATTTAAATTCATTTTCTTGTTGTATCGTCACAACAGTTCATTCAATGAGATTCATAGTAACATTTCACTGGAATGGGTACCTGAGGTTTAGGGAAGGTTTGTAATCTTCTCAAGATCACATATAAAGTAATAAATTTTAGATTTAAAATATTAATATATTTTGGATTTAAAATATTCTGACATCAGAGATGGTATCCTTAAACACTATACAATATTTTCAAAATGAGCATTTTTTTACATTAAGGTTTTGGAGGCCCTAATAATGACAAGAGATATCAATAATCAGGGTCAGTGCCCTACATTGTCTTTATTTGTAAAACAGGGAAAAGTCAGTATCCAGCTATATATTTTTGAATAAATCTTATTTTGTAAAATTCAATACCATTTCTTTGTTAGTGCCATTATATTGTGACTTTCTATAACAAGTCTAAAAATTGAGTTTTCATATTTCATTCGGGAAGTTTTTCACATGGCACTGTGAAATGAACAGCAGATTGGGGTCTTCCAAGGTGTGAGATTCAAGACTGGAGCTGCAAATTCACTAGATTTGTGTGACAAGGCATTCCTTCTTTTTGCTTTAGAGGCTAAGATTGGGGGTGGGGAGGAGCAGAGTACTACATGAAAGAATTTAAATTTCAGAATAAAAAAATATTTTAAAAAAGTATGTTTTCCACATTCAAACAAAAACCACCGCTAAAATTAGGCTAACACTGCTACCTCCCTTAGAAATCCATGACTTGCTTTTTTGAAAGGAAAATAATTATAATTGTCATACCAAATTTTTATATGAATTTATACTTTTCACTCTGCATCAAAAGACTTAAACATTTTTAAAGAATTTAAAACTTGTCCTAAAAAATTGTTTTTTCTGTATGGTTAGAAAGCTTTCTGAGTTAATGTAAACTTTCAGCCTAACTTCTTCTGAACTATTAGCAATTCAGAATTTAACTTCAAGAAAGAAATATCACATCTTTTTTATTATAACCAACATGTAATAATTCTAGAAATTGGCCTGGGTGCTGTTGTTATGATAAGGAATGGAAGAGACTGGTTTCTATCTTCTGCTCAGAAAAAAATGCTGTAGGAAATCTGAATCAATAATCACCATGAGTTAATCCATACACAGCAGTCTAGTACAAAAGCTTATCCAGACACAGATACGATATGACAGTTACATGGTTTATTCTCAGAATGTAAAGGAGAAAATCCCAGCCATCAACAAATAAAAGGGCCCTTAGGAATCCTTAGGTATCAAAGAGGGCTTTACACCCCTCCTGATCTATTTTCATCTGTTCACAAAGAGAAAAAGAGCAAAAACAAAAACAATTGATAAGTCAGTACTCTACAGCTTAACAAAATGAGATTTTGTAAAAAAAAAAAAAAAAAGACAAAAACATTTTTCTTTCAGTCAGGTTCAGTTCAGTTTAGTCGCTCAGTCGTGTCTGACTCTTTGCGACCCCATGAATCAGAGCACGCCAGGCCTCCCTGTCCATTATCAACTCCCGGAGTTCACCCAAACTCATGTGCATCGAATCGATAATGTCATCCAGCCATCTCATCCTCTGTCATCCCCTTCTCCTCCTGCCCCCAATCCCTCCCAGCATCAGGGTCTTTTCCAATAAGTCAACTCTTTGCATCAGGTGGCCAAAGTATTGGAGTTTCAGCCTCAGCATCAGTCCTTCCAATGAACACCCAGGACTGGTCACCTTTAGGATGGACTGGTTGGATCTCCTTGCAGTCCAAGGGACTCTCAAGAGGCTTCTCCAACACCACAGTTCAAAAGCATCAATTCTTCAGCACTCAGCTTTCTTCACAGTCCAACTCTCACATCCATACATGACTACTGGAAAAACCATAGCCTTGACTAGGTGGACCTTTGTTGGCAAAGTAATATCTCTGCTTTTGAATATGTTATCTAGGTTGGTCATAACTTTCCTTCCAAGGAGTAAGCATCTTTTAATTTCATGGCTGCAATCACCATCTGCAGTGATTTTGGAGCCCAAAAAAATAAAGTCAGCCACTGTTTCCACTGTTCCCCAATCTATTTCCCATGAAGTGATAGGGAAGTTATTTTCATCACATAACAGAAATGTAATGTTTTGAGTAGAAACAAGATTTTAAAAATATAAAATGCAAAATAATTCTTTCAGTTCTCAATTCTTTAGATTATTAAACTAAGCAATCTGTACATTACATCTAAAAATAAGTCAAGTACATATTGATTTAAACATACATGCCATGAGCCAGATATTTAGACATATTAATTGTATATAAAATATATCTATGTATCAACGTTTCATTATGGTTATTTGTTCTTAAGCACTACTACTACTTTTGTTTAGCATCAGCATATGATCTCTTTACCTGTATTTATCAAATCTTAGCATGTACATTTAATAAAGAGAAAAAAAGATTCTTTTATATCTTTCTCAAAATTAAAAAATATATACATGGAAAGGGTGTGGATAAGGTTCAGGAGGGCCTAGAGGAGCTATTCCATGTTCAAGGTCAGGAGGAGGGGTGGCAGTGAGGAGATACCCCTCATCCAAGGTAAGGAGCAGTGGCTGCGCTTTGCTGGAGCAACCATGAAGAGATACCCTACGTCTAAGATAAGAGAAACCCAAGTAAGATGGTAGGTGTTGCAAGAGGGCATCAGAGGGCAGACACACTGAAACCATAATCACAGAAAACTTGTCAATCTAATCACACTAGGACCACAGCCTTGTCTAACTCAATGAAACTAAGCCATGCCGTGTAGGGCCACCCAAGAAGAATGGGTCATGGTGGAGAGGTCTGACAGAATGTGGTCCACTGGAGAAGGGAATGGCAAACCACTTCAGTATTCTTGCCTTGAGAACCCCATGAACAGTATGAAAAGGCAAAATGATAGGATACTGAAAAAGGAACTCCCCAGGTCAGTAGGTGCCCAATGTGCTACTGGAGATCAGTGAAGAAATAACTCCAGAAAGAATGAAGGGATGGAGCCAAAGCAAAAACAGTACCCAGTTGTGGATGTGACTGGTGACAGAAGCAAGGTCCGATGCTATAAAGAGCAATATTGCATAGGAACCTGGAATGTTAGGTCCATGAATCAAGGCAAATTGGAAGTGGTCAAACAGGAGATGGCAAGAGTGAACGTCCACATTCTAGGAATCAGCGAACTAAAATGGACTGGAATGGGTGAATTTAACTCAGATGACCATTATATCTACTACTGTGGGCAGGAATCCCTTAGAAGAAATGGAGTAGCCATCATGGTCAACAAAAGAGTCCAAGATGCAGTAATCAGATGCAATCTCAAAAACGACAGAATGATCTCTGTTCGTTTCCAAGGCAAACCATTCAATATCACAGTAATCCAAGTCTATGCCCCAACCAGTAATGCTGAAGAAGCTGAAGTTGAACAGTTCTATGAAGACCTATAAGACCTTTTAGAACTAACACCCCCCCAAAAAATGTCCTTTTCATTATCAGGGACTGGAATGCAAAAGTAGGAAGTCAAGAAACACCTGGAGTAACAGGCAAATTTGGCCTTGGAATACGGAATGAAGCAGGGCAAAGGCTAATAAAGTTTTTCCAAGAGAACGCACTGGTCATAGCAAACACCCTCTTCCAAAGACACAAGAGAAGACTCTACACATTGACATCACCATATGGTCAACACCGAAATCAAATTGATTATATTCTTTGCAGCCAAAGATGGAGAAGCTATATACAGTCAGCAAAAACAAGACCAGGAAATGACTGTGGCTCAGATCATGAACTCCTCATTGCCAAACTCAGACTTAAAATGAAGAAAGTAGGGAAAAACACTAGACCATTCAGGTATGACCTAAATCAAATCCCTTATAATTATACAGTGGAAGTGAGAAATAGATTTAAGGGCCTAGATCTGATAGAGTGCCTGATGAACTATGGACGGAGGTTCGTGACATTGTACGGGAGACAGGGATCAAGACCATCCCCATGGGAAAAAAATGCAAAAAAGCAAAATGGCTGTCTGAGGAGGCCTTGCAAATAGCTGTGAAAAGAAGAGAAGCTAAAAGCAAAGGAGAAAAGGAAAGATATAAGCATCTGAATGCAGAGTTCCAAAGAATAGCAAGAAGAGATAAGAAAGCCTTCCTCAGCGATCAATGCAAAGAAATAGAGGAAAACAACAGAACGGGAAAGTCTAGAGATCTCTTCAAGAAAATTAGAGATGCCAAGGGAACATTTCATGCAAAGATGGGCTCAATAATTGTATGGACCTAACAGAAGCAGAAGATATTAAGAAGAGGTGGCAAGAATACACAGAAGAACTGTACAAAAAAGATCTTCATGACCAAGATAATCACGATGGTGTGATCACTCACCTAGAGCCAGACATGCTGGAATGTGAAGTCAAGTAGGCCTTAGAAAGCATCACTACGAACAAAGCTAGTGGAGGTGATGGAATTCCAGTTGAGCTATTTCAAATCCTGAAAGATGATGCTGTGAAAGTGCTGCACTCAATATGCCAGCAAATTTGGAAAACTCAGCAGTGGCCACAGGACTGGAAAATGTCAGTTTTCATTTCAATCCCAAAGAAAGGCAAAGAGTGCTTTGAGCCAAAGAATGCTCAAACTACCGCACAATTGCACTCATCTCACATGCTAGTAAAGTAATGCTCAAAATTCTCCAAGCCAGGCTTCAGCAATACGTGAACCATAAACTTCCAGATGTTCAAGGTGGTTTTAGAAAAGGCAGAGGAACCAGAGATCAAATTGCCAACATCAGCTGGATCATGGAAAAAGGAAGAGAGTTCCAGTAAAACATCTATTTCTGCTTTATTGACTACACCAAAGCCTTTGACTGTGTGGATCACAATCAACTGTGGAAAATTCTGAAAGAGATGGGAATACCAAACCACCTGACCTGCCTCTTGAGAAATTTGTATGCAGGTCAGGAAGCAACAGTTAGAACTGGACATGGAACAACAGACTGGTTCCAAATAGGTAGAGGAGTACGCCAAGGCTGTATACTGTCACCTTGCTTATTTAACTTTTATGCAGAGTACATCATGAGAAACGTTGGGCTGGAAGAAGCACAAGCTGGAATCAAGATTTCCGGGAGAAATATCAATAACCTCAGATATGTAGGTGACACCACCTTTATGGCAGAAAGTGAAGAGGAACTAAATTTAAAAGCCTCTGGATGAAAGTGAAAGTGGAGAGTGAAAAAGTTGGCTTAAAGCTCAACATTCAGAAAACGAAGATCATGGCATCTGGTCCCATCACTTCATGGGAAATAGATGGGGAAACAGTGGAAACAGTGTCAGACTTTATTTTTTGGGCGGCTCCAAAATCACTGCAGACGGTGATTTCAGGCATGAAATTAAGAGACGCTTACTCCTTGGAAGGAAAGTTATAACCAACCTAGATAGCATATTCAAAAGCAGAGACATTACTTTGCCAACAAAGGTCTGTCTAGTCAAGGCTATGATTTTTCCAGTGGTCATGTATGGATGTGAGAGTTGGACTGTGAAGAAAGCTGAGCGCTGAAGAATTGATGCTTTTGAACTGTGGTGTTGGAGAAGACTCTTGAGAGTCCCTTGGACTGCAAGGAGACCCAACCAGTCCATCTAAAGGAGATCAGCCCTGGGATTTCTTTGGAGGGAATGATGCTGAAGCTGAAACTCCAGTACTTTGGCCACATCATGCGAAGAGCTGACTCATTGGAAAAGACTCTGATGCTTGGAGGGATTGGGGGCAAGAGGAGAAGGGGACGACAGAGGATGAGATGGCTGGATGGCATCACCAACTTGATGGAGGTGAGTTTGAGTGAACTCCAGGGTTGGTGATGGACAGGGAGGTCTAGCGTGCTTCAATTCATGGGGCCACAAAGAGTCAGAAATGACTGAGTGACTGAACTGAACTGAACTGAAAGCCAATAAGGATGGCATTTATTCCACAAAAGGAGTTTACAGGAGATTATTTTTATTAAATTGTTCCCAAGCATATTTACTAAAATGGGACTTATGTCAAATGTGACTTTTTTAGAATATATGTATAACTTCTAGTAGCAGCATGGCAAAGCAAAAAGAGAGTAAGTCTTGATTAAAATCCTGTTTCTGCATTGGATATGACACAATTTCTGCAGCCCCAGTATTCTCATCTATGACACTCATCTTGGAGGATTATTTTTGATGTTAGCTTCCCAGGTGGCACTAGTGGGAAAGAACACGCCTGCCAATGCAGGAGAGAGAAGATATGCAGGTTTGATTCCTAGGTTCGGAAAATACCCTGGAGTAGGGCATAGCAATCCATTCCAGTATTCTTGCCTGGAGAATCCCGTGTACAGAGGAGCCTGGCAGGCTACAGTCCACAGGGTCACAAAGAGTCAGACATGGAGACTACTGAAGGGACTTAACACACATGCAACAAAGGGCAAAACACCTACTGCCTAATGTTTTTTCTCTTCCCTTTTGCCTTTAAAAAGAGTAACAGAATATATTTTAGCTGAGTGTAATTGAGAAAGAAGCATGGATTATTCATAGTTTGCTACTGCAAAACAGAGAAAACAAGATATGACTCTAGCTGCAATTAAATAAAGAGTGCATACTACATATTTCTCTGCTGGCTATATCTTCTTTATTTAAAAAAAAAAAAAATAAAGAAGAAGAAGAAGAAGTCAATACAGAATCATTTCAAATCTCCAAGTGGCCTTTCTTCCTAATCAATTTCTGCAGCCTGAGGCTTCAAATGTTGAACAAGGCAATAGATGAGAATGTAAAGTTCCCAGAAATAGAAAGTGTAATTCTAATACGTAATTCACTAGAGGAAACATTTCAAGGCTTCCATTTATCTTTTGTGAGTGGGCACCTCAGTAAGGGTAAGTTTATTTGCATTTTCAGGGGCAGGATATTTTATGCTCTGTCTTTCAACAGAACTAGGAACCCAGCATGAGAGGAGAGGCAATCTATGTGGTCCAGTCGCAAATAGACGTGGAAACCTTTCCGTCTGAGCTAGCACATCAGCATGGCTACAATACTTTCAGGATTTATGGTGCTAGGAGCAAAATCCTGGTTATACCAAAATTCTAAGTTTGAAAAACTTATTTATGGTCATCAACTAAGAGCTATTTCTTCTTCCTCTTCTTTCTCACTGTTTACTCCTCACCCACAAAACAAAGTTAAGTTAGCATGCCAATGACATTCCATTTTCTTTGACATTTCAAATCTAGTACTTAGAGATAGTCTTGAGAGATTTCAGATTTCCAGTTTCTTTTTTCCTATGCGCTTCATGCATTCACTAGTCTGATGAGATTTTCTTGGTCATTATTTACTAATTCAGATTATATTCCATGGCAATATTATTTCTAAAAGGAAAGATTTTCTTCCTGTATCAGTGCAATTCAACCAGAAAAGTGGAACCAGTGGGAGTTATATATTAAGAGATATTTCAAGGAATTGGCTTACACAGTTGCAATAGAAGGGCTGGTTAGACGTCTGAAATTTGTAGTATAGGGTAGACTTCCAGGAAGGGCAGGGTGGAGCTCTAGGTACAGGCAAGGCTACTGTCCATAGGGTGATGAATCAGCTCTATTTTTAAGACCTTTTAACTGATTAAATCAGATACATCCTGATTATCCAGGATATTTTCTGTGACCATCAACTGATTATGGACATTAATCACATCTACAAAATACCTTCACAGCAACATCTAGGTTAACGAGTAGTGAATAATTGGAGATGTAGCCTAGCCACGTTGACAAACCAAAAGACCATCACAGTCCCTAAATAACAAAGTTCTTTGAAAGAAACAAAGTCAATCATGGTATCTTATGTAGTCATTAAAATAATATTTATAAAAAGTTTTATTAGATGGCATATAAATGCATGTAGGGCTTCCCAGGTGGTTAGTGGTAAAGAATCTGCGTGTCAATCTAGGAAACTCAGCTTCCATCCCTGGGTCAGGAAGATCCCTCAGAGAAGGAAATGGCAACACACTCAGTATCCTTGCCTAGGAAACCCCATGGACAGAGAATACTGAATACAGTCCCTGGGGTCTCAAGAGTTGGACATGACTTAGCAACAAAAACAACAATAAATGCTTGTTTTGTAATGTTATTGAGAAAAAGGATAGCCAATCACATAAAGAGTGTTTATTAACTATATAAAAGTTCTTACATGGAAAAAGTGCAGGTGGGGCTTTATATAGGATAGGATTGCCTTGTTTGTGTTTCATAAACTTTTAACAACAAATTAATGCTTCCTTTATAAGTAGAATATATATACTCATAAAGTCCTGCATTCTAAGCATATTTGTGCTTATAGTCAGCCTATTCTTTGACTTTCGTCTAGTTCTTTTTGTTTCTTATGAATTTGGCCTTCTCAATGTTATTTGCCCTCACACACTTCTCTCTATTCATTCTCTCCATCAAGTCCTACGAATCCATTGCATGTAGGAGGAACAAACAACAAAAAATTATTCGAGTTTATTATCACCCTGCATACCTGATCATATTCATCATACTTCCTCATCGTACTCATAGCACAGGGTTGAGAATTTACTCATTTTGATTCATACATTGGGGGATGAAAAAACATGTAAGTTTACTAATCTAAGTAACCTAACTAAACCAAATCTTACCTTCAAAATCCTTTCAATATGGGTACAGTGATCCTCAGTTTACTCATAGAATACTGAAGCACTAAGAAGTTAAGTAACCCATCCAGTTGAAGGTAGCGGATCCTTCCAGCTTACAACGGTCTCTTTATAGTTACAATGATCTATTGGGGTAAATAGGTAACTATTTCAAAACTCAGATTTCTTACTCGAGTTATTCCTCCCATCCCACACTGTTTTACTGACCCTTCCTTTCTTCAAGAGAGTATGTAAATGTATTGAGAAGATTGTCATCACTGCTGGCTTTGGTTAGCATTGACCTCTGCCCTTGTTGTCGCCACTGATTAGAATGCCAGAGGCTACAGTAAATCATTCAGTCCTCTCAGCACTGGTTGCTGAGGCAAATGTCTTGGAAGGGCCGTTCCATATCATCACTGATGTTAATTATCTTACCTCAGTTTCTGATAGTGCAGATCATCTTAGGCTTGGATTTGACTTCCATCTGACTTCTGGTTTGCCTGCAATGTTCCTTCTGAGGCCACTTTTTCCTCAGAATGGTGACCTCACAGGCAAGCTTGCTCAACAGGAAGACCCTGTCTCTACTTCCTGGGAGATAGAGAATGTCTGGCACTTTCCTCAGACTATATCTTTGCCCAAACATGTCTCAAGCGCACATTTGCTCTAGGCAGCCAACACACAGGAGCACAAAAGACAAACTAGAATCATCAAGGTACACACCTTCTCCTGCTCCCTGTTTCCATCTCAAGTGTTCTGAATAGTTTCACTTCTTCCCTTGAAATTCAACCCAAAATTGGGTAAGCAAAGACCTTTCTGTAATGATTTCTTTCAGTGGGAAAAATTAGAGAATAAAGAAAGTAAAAAGGAAAGAAAATGAGAATGATGGAAAGTGGGGAGAAAGTTATATAACCTTAATCATTCATATTAAATCTGCTTGTTGCAATTAAAAGTACATTTCTTGAACATGTATCTTTTCTCTGATGGGATGTTCCTTAAGGTTACTTGTCACTTACAATGTACTATACTCATTATACAGGTTAAGTTTTTAACAGTGTTGTGGACAATAACTACAAATAATAATTATATTAGTGTAGTGTGTTAAATTTAACCAGGAAAGCAATCCTTATTTGATTGACTCTTATTTGCTCATCTCACTTTATTTCAGCTATAGTATATTAGGTCTCTGGAAAACAGAGTCCTAGTTTTTGCTGAATTGTTGCATAAACAAATTTGAGGTTACTCACTCTATGTTTCTGGGTCTCAGTTCCTCATCTGGAAAGTCAATCTGATAACTTGAACACCACTTCTAGTCTGTAAGCCTATGATACTTTTATTTCAAGTGCAGTTAGCACTCATCAATCCTTCCTGGGCTCTGTTGATGATTCTTTATACTCTTCAGGATCTCTGCAGGTGAATGAATTTTTTGTCTACATCTATAGTTTCAGATTAAGGAAAAAAAGCAGCAGCAGAGGATGAGAGAAGTACAAAGTCTATAGGTGTTAATTTCTCAGTGTAAAAACTCTTCTGCCCTACAGGAATTTTCATTAGAACATCTGCTTCAAACAGCTCTGTTGTAATATCATTGAGATGATGTTTTCAAAGAATAATTTCAGTTTTAATAGAACTTGGAAATACTGGAGTAGGCTTCCAGTAGGCGCATTGACACTGTATCGATTTAAACTAGAACTTCACTTCCCAGAATTCATTCTCTGTATGGCACAGGGTTGCCATTGGCCGCAAAAGACATTTTATGTGTGACTTGGAAGGCAGAAGTAGCCGTATGTTTATGCTTTAAAGTTTGACGAGGGCTTCAAACACTATGGCAGCTGGCAAGCACGCATTATCGCTGATTTGTCACCTCACCTTGTATGTGTGAGGCAGCATTTGAGCCTGCAGTTTCTGCACCTCCCCTCAGTTCTCTTCCTTCAGTAGCTGTGAGCTTTGGACCACATGGGTCAGTAGGTCCATGGTGAAGCCATCTGTGGCATCTAGCTTGGAGGAGGTGAGAAACAGGTGTGCTGCATTTTGTCCGATGTTCCACTCTTTCTTCATTCTTGTCCACAAAGAAAGTCTTCTCCAGGTGTCAATCAGGTTGACCTTTAGAAACATCTGGCTCAACATTAACCATAGAACAGTCTTATGGACTCTGTGGGAGAGGGAGAGGGTGGGAAGATTTGGGAGAATGGCATTGAACATGTAAAATATCATGTAAGAAACAAGTTGCCAGTCCAGGTTCGATGCACGATACTGGATGCTTGGGGCTAGTGCACTGGGACGACCCAGAGGGATGGTATGGGGAGGGAGGAGGGAGGAGGGTTCAGGATGGGGAACACATGTATACCTGTGGCGGATTCATTTTGATATTTGGCAAAACTAATACAATTATGTAAAGTTTAAAAATAAAATAAAATTAGAAAAAAAATAAATAAACGTAGAGGTTAACCCTTGAAGACTCCTGCATTAGTTCTCAAGGTTGCAGAGTGTCTAGCCTCAATAACAAGTCCGTTATTCTAATTTTACTCTGTCCCACATGATAGCCACTAGCACATTTGACTGTGGAGCACTTAAATGTAACTAGTCTAAATGGGCTGGGGATCCTGGTGGCTGCAGTCCCTGGGACCACAAAGTCAGGCACAACTGAGTGACTGAGCGCAAACACAGTCTACATGGAGATCAGCTAGGAGGATTAAATGCACACTGAATTTTTAAGACTTAGAGTAGATAAATGGAAATAAATTCATCAGTAATAGTAATTTTTATGTGATTATATAACATTTTGAAATTTTTTCATTAAATGAAATATATTGAAATTAATTGCTTTTTTACTATCTCAGTAAATTCTGGCTTCTACAGCAAAATACCATAGACTAAATGGCCTGAACAGCAATCATTTATTTCTCATAGTTCTGGAGGCTGAGAAATCTAAGATCAAGATGCTTGAAGATTCGTTGTCTGGTAAAAGCCCTCTTTCTGGTTTGTAAATAAGCCACCTTCCTGTTGTGTCCTCACATGAAGAAGAGCGCTCTAGTCTTTTCCTCTTCTTATGAGGTCATGATTACCATCTGGGAGCTTCACTCTCATAATCTCTTCCAAACCTAATTGCCTCCCCAAATCCTCATCTTCCAATGTCAACTACTGGGGGTTAGGGTTTAAACATATGAATTGTGAGGGTGAGGAGCACTATCCTTCAGTCCACATCTTTCTTTTCATTTATCAATGTGGCTACAAAAACATTTTGAATTACACAGGCAATTTTGAATTACACAGGCAACTCACATTATAATCCTACCAGATAGTACTATTCTTGATTACTCATACACCTCTGATAGTCACAGAAAATTGACTAATTCAGTAATTCTAATATCTTAGCCCCCTATATAGATGAGTAATATTAGAAAAAAAAGAAAAAAAAAAACCCAACTGATACTTGATCCCTAGCTGCTCAATTCTGTTTGAATGTTGTTTTTATGTAGTAAGAATGGTGAAGTAACATTCTGTTCCAGGGCCCTGAAACAATCAATTTCAGCTTAGAAAATTACCTGTGGACAGGATTTTAGTTGATTAACCTCACTCTGAACAGTGGATTTATTCATTTATTTGTTTATTTCTGTATTCATTCATTCAGTAGATGTTCCCTATTACCACCTAAGTACCAGCTACTCTTTTAGGTTCTAGTGGGAGGGGATACAGCTTTGAACGTGTTAAAGAAAAAAGGCCTTGTACTGATGGAACATAAAGTTTAATGACAGGAGACAGGTGCTATGATAAGCAAAAGAATGATTAGAGAGTCTGAGAAGTATCCTGAGCAAAATTAGAGAATCATATGGTAGGTAGTGACTGGAAGTGGTTTTATTTAAAAAGTTTTGACTAATGATCATTTCTTTCTCAAATTATTAGGAGATAGAATGGTACGTTGTATTAAAAGAAATAAACCTATTGGTAAAAAATTTTACAAAATACAATAAACAATTTAAATTTTATTTGAAGCAAGGTGGAAATTATAAAAAATCATGAATACGGAAGATGAGTTGATTTTCACTGATTCCTAACATGGGGATTCTGGAATATTAGAACTGGTGTGTTCAAGTTTAATATTAAAAATGAAAGGCTTACTAGCTTTTTAGCTTTAGTTTTCACTGTAGACATAGAGGATCATTTACAATTTCATCAGTGATCCTGAAGGTATCATACCTCTTGGCTCTTTTAAATGCATTTATTAATATTTAATGTGTCTGTAGTATGCTTTGAAGGATGTAGTTTATACAATTAGAACACTTAGGAATGAGTCATAGTACATGAATCATGCTTGTTATCTCGTTTGAAATTCAAAATCAATAGTAGGCTTCCAAAATGCATATTCCAGTTGTAAGGAAAATATGAGAGGACAAACCTCTCATGATAAAGAAAATAATGCCACAGAACACATGTCAGAGAAAAACAGTATTTTTTATAGACTTCCATGTTGAAGTCATATGGTAATTGCAAGGAAAGAAATTCTTTCCTTTGGGTCGGCCCTTGTGCATGAATGGTGTCAGCTTTCCGCTTACACTGGGAAACATCCGCTGGTATCAGTGCCAAAAAAGTTTTGACAAACTTTTTTATTGGTGCCAATTCTCATGATGGTGTGCCCTCAGCATTTGCCTTTGAATTTCAAAATGGTTGTAAAACTCCAGGGGTTCACACTCTGTGAATGAAATGAGACAAGAAGATGTCAGCAAAACTGTTCAGCTGCATTTCATCATTTCGGTTTCTTTTTTCCTCCTTGGCTCCAATGTGGCTTGAGACCTGGCGAACTGAATAACAGAGAAAAGTGTTATATATAAAGTGCTAACCCAGTCAGAAACAGTGAATTCTACAAAGAGAAAGCAATAAGCTACCAGAAAGGCATTGCCGGTGCCTTGCCATGCCTTCAGGCCTAGAAAACAATTATAAAAATGGTACATTTGGAAATCACTACGTCCCAGGCAGAAGCAATAAATTGACTGAGTTAATGTACATGATTTGACTACTGATATAAGCATGAGCTACATGGCAAACACCTCTGCAAGAAAGACAAGAGTTTAGTCTGATACTCAGATGTTGCGCATTTACAAAGCTGTTCGGCATTGCACTGTCAACACCTAGAGAATTTAATCTCCTCACCCCTACCTTGTTTGTCTTATGGTGACAACAGTGGCAAACTTATTTAAAAAGGTGAACTGATAAAGCTATCTGCAGGGCAGCAATGGAGATAAGACATTGAGAACAGACTTGTGGACCCTGGGAGGGAAGGAGACGGTGGGATAAAGGAGAGAATTGCATGGAAACACATATTACCATATGCAAAATTAGACAGTCATTGGACGTTTACTGTACAATACAGGGAGCTCAAATCTGGGGCTCTGTGACAACCCACAGGGGTGGGATGGGGTGGGAAGTGTGAGGAAGGTTCAAGAGAAAGGGGAAACATGGCAAAAACCAACACAATACTGTAAAGCAATTATCCTCCAATTAAAAATAAATCAAGAATTCTCTAAAAAAAGTTCAACTGGTATTACATCAGTGATGAGATGAAACTGCTCACAGTTACTCTAGCTTCTGAGTGAAGCTTTTTTATTATGAACATATTGAAGACTCTGACCCATTATTCTATGACACTTCCATGATTCTGCTTTTAGGAATGATAATAGTTCAAGAAAAAAATGTAAGAAAGATTACATTTCATTATAAGATAAAATAAGATTAGATGTTTTATGTATCAGTTTTCACTTAAGATGCTGGGCTAAACATAAATAAATATGCATACCACCAACTCAAGTAGCTTTTTTTTTTTAAAGTCTTTTTATAAAGAATGCCATTTGTAAAGAATGTCATCAAGGATGACGTTAATTTACCTTAAGGTCAAACTAGATTTGAGGTTTTCATTTATTTTCTTTTTTCATTGTCTCCTTTATCAATGCATCTATTCAAACATAATAAGTGACTGGTTAAACAACAAGGTTCTGCAATTGTTGGTGCGGCTTATTTTCTTCCATATTTCACTTTGGTTGCAGTGGAGGTTAATACCTTAGAAAATATATCTGAAGCGCAGTAAACATTTGTATTTTCAGTGAATGACCCAATTCACTGAAGAAACAATAAAGCTCTGTGAGCTGTCTTGGATGTAGAACAAAATCACAACCTTTGCCGTGTCTTCTGTAGAATGATGTAGGTTATGGAATTGTACATGGCAGTTAATTATAGAAGAGCAATTAGGAAAAGAGTCAATTTTCTATTCATGAAACTCTCTCTGAAGAAGAATGAAACATGTGCTGCATTTCTTTCCCACTGACCCATTGCAAGAACACTGTAAATACCTTCCTTTAGTCTCTACCCTTAAGAGAGACCCGAATGGTGAGAGTTAGTTGTAAAAGTATTCACTAATATGCCAGCCAGATGTATAATTTATGAACACATTCCTGTTGACACTTTATCAGACAGGGAAAGGAGTATGACAGACCAATGCTTTCTCAAAGCTTGGAGCCAGTTTTTCTTTGGTCCTCTTATAGATGGAAATGATTATTTTTATTCATAGAATTTCATTGCTTTCCAATATGTTCTTACACATGGGAATAGAATTTGATCATATGACCAATATACTTCAACAGATTTTACATGCTTGACTGTCATCTTGATCTTTACAAATTGCTGTAATATTTTGCACTATGCCTAAAGGCTGGCAATTTTTTTTTAATGCAATATTCAAGGGAGTCTTAATGATCTCCTCTGTTTACTCACATCTCCTCTGTGATTTCTTAGTTATCTTAGATAATAGAATTATAAATGTGCATATGCTACATCTTGTGTGAGCCCTCCCCACCCCCCAAAAAAAATCCTTTCTCTTTATTTTTTATAAGAAAAAGATCTGATTCTCCTGAGTTTCTATTTTTCTCCCCAGTTCTCCCAAGTTAAAGTTGGGTCTTTCATATTAACTCAGATTCTTGTTAATAAAAGATCATTGGAATTAAAAACAATCATATTGGGCTATTATTTTCCCTATAAAGTTTACATTTTGCCCTCCTCAAATCTGTATATAAGAAGAGGTTTTTATGAATGTGTTTGGCTAGAGACATATTTGGTCCAACTGCTGTCCTTTGGCCTCCATCAGTCTTCTCAAAGCCTAGTTTGCCTTTGTCTCTTCACTTTGTGTCAGGGTGAAGGTGACACAGGGTGACACAGGACACAAGGTGTCCACTGTGTCAGGGTCTGGTGTTGACTGTGTCAGGGTGCGGCGTCCACCGTGTCAGGGTCTGGTGTGACTGGCTCTGCCTGTTCCTTTTGGGTGGCTTGTTACCACATCCCAGAGACTGCTGTCAAGAGGTTCATTTTTGCAACGCCTATATTCCTATCCCAGACCTTCGTTCTAACCCACCAGTTCTTTTCAAGAATTCCATAGCCTCAAATTCCAGGATGTCATGTCCATCTCCTTGCATTCCCATGGACAGTAGCCTTCCCGGCTCCTTTGTCCATGGAATTTTCCAAGCAAGAATACTGGAGTGGGTTGCTATTTCCTTCTCCAGGGGATTATCCAGACCCAGGGATCACATCTGTGCCTCTGGTATTTCCTGCATTGGCAGGTGGATTCTTTACCACTGTGCCACCTGGGAAGCCCCTAAATTCTGAGATATCTAGGTCTATTTTTCTACAACTATTGGTACCTACAGATTGTGAAGAGTTGCTTCAGAATGCCATATAGATATAGGATTTGACTAAGGGCAAGAGACTCTGATCCCAATGTTAAATTTTCATGTATTTCCTGAGACTACTTTTGGAACAGGACAACCTTAAGCAATAATCCCCAACTACTTGTTACCATTGTCTGCAGAGCATATCTTTGATATCTGACCTTAGTAAAAATTGATTTTTAGAATTTAGAAAAATAATATTTTTCTCAATGGGGCCTATATTTTAAATTATTGTGATGACTGCATTTCCAAAAATGTTAGATTCACGATTTAAACATTAGCAGTAACCCCTGTATTCTAAGCCATATTTTTCTCCCCTTGAATGAGTAGATATTCTTTGTTTAAGAAATAGAAATTATCTGAAAAGCATGATTGAAAAGAAATGAATATACGAGAAAATATTTTAAATATATGCCATTTGGAGGTCTGACCTATTTATTCATTTGAGAAGTTGGACTCTCCAGATAGACTACCTGAATTTGTGTTTAAATTCTGGTTCTTCTATTTATTACCAGTGTGATCAAGAACATCACTTATTTCCTTTGAGCTTCCCACTCTCTGTGTATAAGATTGGATATTATCTATGTGATTATAGAAGAATGTTAGTAAATGTGCTGATATTTGTAAATTTCTTAGAATATTTCCTAAAATAGTATAAGCTCCATGTACATGTTTAATAATAATGACAATACCAATGATAATAATAATAAGCAAATAAACTGAAATACAAAATTACCATGAATTTTAAAATCTAGTTATAAAAAATACATGAAGAAAATTCCATCAACAAGAAGAAAATGGCACAAACAGCACATACATAATGGCACATACATAAAGAACCTGCAATTTTAATCTACAGGACTTTAGGAGAAGAGAAATTGGATTTGTTCTCTTTGCAAAAGTAAAGATATAAAAGAAGAAAGATTGAATATATCCTTTTTGCAAAAGTAAAGGTTAGATATAAAAAAATTTAAATAAAAATTCAACTGAACACCAACTATGCATCAATTCTGTTCTAGGCACTGTGTTACCACTGTAGACAAGGTTTTGCTCTACACAGCAAAATTTCTTAGTGTAAGACAGTGATTATACAAGTAAAAATTAAAAATAATTAAACAAATGATACATATTTCAAAAAACTAGCTAAATAGGACACATTAATATGGTAAAAATTGACTGAAGGGAGAGGTATGAATTTAGATTCAGTCTTCCAGGGGACACCTCTGATGAGAAACCTTTTAAATAATGACCTGAATAGCAAGAAGAAATCGGTCTGAAGAGGAAATGAGAGTAAGGATGACAAGGGTGCATCAAGGGCAGAGAAAAAAATGAACTCCTTGTTTCCAGGAAACACAAAGAGCACTGTGGTGTGAAGCCTTGGGAGCTTAAGCAGAAGAGTGACACATTCTTTTGTACATTTTTAAGAATAATCTGATTGCTATGAAATAAACAGGCTGCAGAAGGGGCCAGTATAAAAGCAAAAATGCTGCTTAGAAGGCAACAGAGTTCAGGTGAATGATGGTTTCAGATGGAACAAAGTCAGCAGTGATGGTTATAGGGGAAAAAAAGGCCCACATGTTAAAATTTTTGATATATGGCTTGCAATATTTGCTGAGAATCTGCATACACGAAAAAAATAATCCCTCCAGCCAGGAACTGGGTATCTACTCTCAATAATGCATCACTTTTACAACTTCCTTTCATACATGGGTAGACCCCCAACTTGCAGTCTCTCAGAGTTGCTTTGGGGTTCACAGCAAAAACTTTAAAAGCTTATTTGAAAAACAAACTAAGATATGCAGTTCAAAAGAAGTCAATTATACATTTGAAGATGAGGAAAATCACAATATCATCTCAAAAGAACAAAGTGTGATATTGAAGATCTGCAAAGGTGATTAATTCAAAGAGGGTAAAATATTAAGCATGTGTTTTATACACTGGGTGGAAGAAAATCAGTTATCATGAAAACAAATCTTTATTTGAAAATGCCAAGCATGAGAAGGCTCCAAAGAAACATCCTAACTTGGGGCAGAAGGGTTGAAGGGTTTAAGGAGGATTAGCAGGCAGGGTGGACTTCCCAGGTGGCACAGTGTTAAAGAACCTGCCTGCCAGTGCAGGAGATGTGGGGTTGATCCTTGGGTTAAGAAGATCCCCTGAAGTAGAAAATGGCAATCTGCTCCAGTGTTCTTGCCTGAAAACTCCTATGGACTGAAGAGCCTGGCCAGCTATAGTACACAGGGTTGCAAAGAGTTGGACACGACTGAGCACATACCCACACACACACAGCAGACGGGACAAGTGGCAGTTTGACTAGTTTCTGGAATAGTTCATCAACAGTGGTTCCTGAGAAGGAATTATTTGTGTAGATCACCAGTCATTGTTTATGCAACATGAATTTTGTCAAGAGGAGTAGGAGGTAGTAGTTAGGCGCTATGGTCATGTAAAAGAGGTAGTGGAAGAAACAGTTGCCAAAATAAAGGCACATGAAGCACTGAGGAAAATTCTCAATCCTTCAGTGTCTCTCACAGTGAGTCCTAGGACTGGAAGAAACACAAGCTGGAATCAAGATTGCCAGGAGAAATATCAATAACCTCAGATATGCAGATGACACCACCCTTATGGCAGAAAGTGAAGAGGAACTCAAAAGCCTCTTGATGAAAGTGAAAGAGGAGAGTGAAAAAGTTGGCTTAAAGCTCAACATTCAGAAAACGAAGCTCATGGCATCCGGTCCCATCATTTCATGGGAAATAGATGGGGAAACAGTGGAAACAGTGTCAGACTTTATTTTTCTGGGCTCCAAAATCACTACAGATGGTGACTGCAGCCATGAAATTAAAAGATGCTTACTCCTTGGAAGGAAAGTTATGACCAACCTAGATAGCATATTCAAAAGCAGAGACATTACTTTGCCAACAAATGTCCGTCTAGTCAAGGCTATGGTTTTTCCTGTGGTCATGTATGGATGTGAGAGTTGGACTGGGAAGAAGGCTGAATGCTGAAGAATTGAAGCTTTTGAACTGTGGTGTTGGAGAAGACTCTTGAGAGTCCCTTGGATTGCAAGGAGATCCAACCAGTCCATTCTGAAGGAGATCAGCCCTGGGATTTCTTTAGAAGGAAAGATGCTAAAGCTGAAACTCCAGTACTTTGGCCACCTCATGCGAAGAATTGACTCATTGGAAAAGACTCTGATGCTGGGAGGGATTGGGGGCAGGAGGAGAAGGGGACAAAAGAGGATGAGATGGCTGAATGGCATCACTGACTCGATGGACGTGAGTCTGAGTGAACTCCGAGAGTTGGTGATGGACAGGGAGGCCTGGCGTGCTGCGATTCATGGGGTCGCAAAGTGTTGGACACGACTGAGTGACTGATCTGATCTGATCTGATCTGATTGTACAGGAGGGGCTTATTTTTCAGTGGAGATGAAGAGAAGTGGCTGTGAGGGTAAAGGAGAGTTCAGAGATGATGTTGTTTTCCAGCTATTCATTGAGTCTAATCTTACCTTTTTTCCTCAAAGTATTAGCAATGATTAATTCTATCATGCAGAGAAAGAGAATGTTTGACCCACAGTGATACTCCCTATCTACTGACATCACACCACCCCCTGCACCCCCCACACACCATTACTTACATGCATTTGGCTTAGGAATGTTGTACTACATTCAGATAAGGTTGTCTTATTGAAGCAACACATTCCTGGGAGCAGAAACCCTGGCTCTCTAGTTACACTAATCATTTTGGATACCTTGCCAACTATTCAAGGGAAAAGTGTGATCCAGAAACAGAAAAAAATTGAAATTCATTGTTAATCTGAAGACTGGCTAGTAAAAAAACTGTCTTTTCCCTCTGACCACAAGCCTTTGAAAGTAAATTTCAAGAAGGGAAGTTATAAGCTTCTCTGAAGTTGCTGCTTAGGTTTGACATCTGCTACAGTCTAGTTAGTCAACTCTTTGATTGGGTTGGGCTTACAGCCTCAGAGAGCAAGGCAGATAGCATTTATTAGTTAGCTTGAATATACTGTCCATCTATTATCTTTGTTAGTCTTTGGGCTTAGGAAGAGTATTTCATTTGTGTGGCTTAATTTTTAATGTTGTTTCAATGTCTTTAAACTGTTCCCCTCTGAGGTTACCAGGCGGTAGATGGCCTCCCTTACAACAGAGGGGATAGTGACTGCATTCTCAAGGACAAAGAGATTCCAGGGAGAAAGAACCAGGGGTTTCCCATGTAAAACTTCCCTCTACTGCCAGCATGTAAGGGTATGGGTTAACTTGAGGAGTGAAAAAATGGAAGCTTCCTGAGACAGGGAACAGAGCCCAAATGATGGCTATAGAGAAAAACCAAGAAGATGAAAGAATGGCCAGAGTAATCTGTTATTCTATTACTCTTAAAATCTGCAATTTCCCAGGACAACTCAAGATATGTATCTCTCTTTTGCTCTGTGTGCCATGAATGATGGGACAATAAAGTGATTCCTCCCACTTCCTCTCATTTAAGGCAGTCCAGTGATGGCACCCCACTCCAGTACTCTTTCCTGGAAAATCCCATGGACGGAGGAGCCTGGTGGGCTGCAGTCCATGGGGTCGCTAAGAGTCGGATAGGACTGATCGACTTCACTTTCATTTTTCACTTTCATGCATCGGAGAAGGAAATGGCAACTCACTCCAGAATTCTTGCCTGGAGAATCCCAGGGACGGGGGAGCCTGGTGGGCTGCGGTCTATGGGGTCGCACAGAGTCGGACCCGACTGAAGCGACTTAGCAGCAGCAGCAGCAGCAGCAGCAGCAGCAGCAGCAGCAGTGCCGCACCTTTGAAGTCTGCTATCCCTGAGGACAGTTAACGATATTGGGTTGTAGATTACCCCGGTGATCCCTTCACCTCTCACATAGCATAGGTACCACCAGGAAGACAAAGAGAACCTAACAATGCTCGATCCTCCTACTAGCAGGTCTGCATACTAAACCTGTCACATCGTCTCCCAGGCTATCAGTTATTATAGCCCTTCAAATGTGAAATGTCAGCATCTGTATGATAGAAAAGACCATACAATTACCAACACTTTACTCCTCCCAGAAATCCTTTAAAGCTGAGAAGAAGATAGACTGTATGCTCGTCCAAAGGACTCTCATGTGCCTCGGCTGCCCACAGGCTCATTCACAGTTTGTTTCAGGGTCATGCTTTCCACCTATGGACACACTTTCCCAGTCTTTCTCCAGCTCAGGTAGTGTCTGAGGCTTTTGTCAATTCATCAAGGTAAATGAGGCTCAGAAACCCCCTCCCCACACCCCCCCAAAAAAGAAAGAAAAAAAAAATCACACAGTCTGTATTTTTCAGTCTACCTTCAGTTATGTGTAAAGAACAATCTATTGTACAGTTTTCTGGCTGAAAAAAGCTATTATCATCATCCATTTAGTTCTTTCCATAGTATATAGAACTGTCACACTGCCCTTGTACACTTTTAAACTGTAACAACTTAGTTTTAAGGTACAATAGAAACCATCTGAAAATGGCATTTTGAAGCAATTTTGTAAAAGTATGGAATCCATATTATATAATTATTTGAAATGTTTCTATTTGAGATCCTGAGACAAATGAGGAATGGTTACAGCTACAGAAACTCTAAATGATGTGCTGTGAAAGACAAAATTAGATTCAGTGTAAGCCAGTGGAGAAAATTCAATGTACCAGAAATATGTAGATTATTTGTACTGTATAACAGCTTAAATAGTTCAAGTTATAAAGTCTGAAAGTTGAGGAAAATAGGGAAACTTCAAATGCCCTCTATTGCTCTCATGATACAAAACAAGGTAGTTCTCTTTTAGCCTGAGTAGGCTAAAAACATGTTATTTTCTAAAACTGAGAGAAAATTCTGGTATCTCACATTATTATTGCAGACTCCTCACGAGCTATTTTGTTTTCTTTCTTAGAGTTCCGCATATTTTATGGCCCTAAGATTGGCCCCCAGAGAGACTTAAGTCACAGTCATCATTACCACGTACCAGTCGCTCAAGTACATCTTGAGAGTCTATCAAGATATTTTCTAAAACTGTTCACTTGAGAATTATATCCACTCACAGGATAGGAAACCAAGAGGAACACACATTAGGGCACATAGTTACAGTTCTCATAATGTTGAATAATATTCTTTATGATTGTGGTTTAATTATATTGATTTATTGATTCTGGTGCAGTTCTGTTTGAAAGTGTTTGGAATGAGTCATTACCACAAAGGGACTATAATTCAAGACTGACTAAAAGAAATTTTAACTTATGAAGAAAGGAGAAAAAAAAAGAAGAAAAAAACTAAGGAAAGTGTAACTGAGGATATCACCAATGACTCTTGTTTCGCATTGATTCTTTCTCCAAAGGGATGGCCAATTAGAGCAATAGATGTCAGACTTCACCATGTACAAAAATCACCTGTGGAGAGGTTTACTTTTGCTAAATCATTAAACTTACAGTGGAAAAACATTTATACCAACAGGTATACTAATATATTTAAATATTTACAAAAAAAAAAAAACTGTCACTATATTCAAACTGCATGGGGACCAAAAGGAAAAAAAAAAGTCAGGACTGAGGACTGAGAGTCCTTTCACTTCTAGAAATCATAATCAGACAGATCATAAATATTTGAAGTCCTTTTGATTTAGTTTTGTAAGTTGACGGTTGCTTAGAGGGCATGGGATCAGAATGAGTGAAATTAGGTTATTTAAAAGTTTAAGCAGTTTTGTAATAAGACATTTTGAGAAATCCATCAGAAATATCTGGATCTGCATAAATACAGAAAATAATCCAACAATACTTTATCCCTATGGCTCTGGATTCTTCTTCTTTAACCAGAACCAACATTTACTGTTTGGACCACACACTGACCTGGCTTAATATGTGCTCTGATTGCTTTCTAGATATATTAAAATATTGATAAGTTCCTGCAAAGTGCTTGCAAGAGTAAGTCTCTAAAAAAAAAAAAAAATTGCTTTAGGTGTGGCTCTTAGGCCAATAACTCAGTTATGCAGAAAAACATATTTTTTTCTATAAATGCACAGTTTTATTTTTATATTTCATCTCAGCAGATTTTCAGGTAACTCTTCACCAATCATTAACATTATTGTACATTTTCTCCTAAAGAATATTTCCACAGGTTTATTCTTCTCAGACTTCAACCCTACTCATTTGTACTTATAAGATTTTCACATTTTTCAGGCAAGAGATCAGTTGTATTAGGATTGTGCTTAGAAATTAATACAGCTTTATAGTCACCCTTATTTTTTTTCTGTTAATTTTTAGTAATATTTGGTATTAAGCAAAATTTTATTTTACCTTTACAATCATTGACTTGGCTTCTCCCCACAATTCTCCAAAGAATTAACTACACTTCATATGCTTTTTTTTTTACTCTGAAATATTCTTTTTCTGTTTTGGTAAGCTACAAAAATAACATTTTATGGGACAGTAAGCAAAATTATAGAAACTGATACAACTTTCATTAGTAAGACACTAGGAATCTCATAATTACTGTTACCTCTTTTTTAATTTTAGTTTTATTAATTTTAAAATCTCAGCTTTATTGAGGTATAATTGACAAAATTATAACATAAAGTAGTGATTTCATATATGCATACTTTGTAAAAGGATTCCCACTATTTAGTTAATTAACACATTCATCATCTGCCACATTTATCTTCTTTTTTTTCAATGAGAACATTTGAGAGCTACTGACTTAGCAAATTTCAGTTATGCAGTAGTGTTACCAATGATAGTAACCATGCTATACATGAGACCCTCAGATATTATTCATCCTAAAGCTGCTATTTCCCACACTACAGCCCCTGTCAACCACTTTACTATTCCCTGTTTCTATGCATTTGTTTTCTTTTCTTTCTTTTCTTTTCTTGTTTTTTAGATTTCACCAAGAAGTGAGACCATACAATATTCATCTTTGTCTTATTTTGTTTAACAGAACGCCCCCCAAGTTTCATCCATGTTATTGCAAACGGTATGAATTTTTTCTTTCTCATAGTTTACTAATATTCCACTTTATATATGTGAATCTTCATTCATTTTTTGATGGATGCTTAGGTTGTTTCTATATCTTGACTCCTATGAATAATGAATATATTCATTATTGGCTCCTAGTGAATATATCTTAGCTGCAGTGAATTTGTAGTACAGATATCACTTTGAGATATTTCCTTTGGCTATACATTCAGAAGTAGAAATCTAAATCATATGGTAGTTCTATTTTTAATGATTTGAGGAGTTTCCATAATGGGTGCACCAATTTACATCCCCACTAACAATGTATAAGTGTTCCCTTTTCTCCATATCCTCAGTGACATTTGTTTTTTGTATTTTTTTATGATGATAGCCATTCTATCAGATGTAAGGTGCTATCTCATTGTAGTTTTGATTTGCAATTCTGTGATAATTAGTGATGTTGGGCATCTTTTTTGTTGTTGATTAGTTGCTAAGTTGTTTCTGACTCTGTGACCCCATGAATTATAGCCCACCAGGCTCCTCTGTCCATGGGATTTCCCAGGCAAGAATACTGAAGTGGGTTTCCATTTCCTTCTGTAGGGGATTGTCCCGACCCTGGAATTGAACCCATGTCTCCTTCATTTCCATTTAAAGTTCTTTTGTCTCCTTAGGTAGGTTTATTTCCAAAATATACAAGCAGCTTATACATCTCAATATCAGAAAAACAAACAACCCAATCAAAAAGTGGGAAAAAGACCTAAACAGACATTTCTCCAAAGAAGATATACAGATGGCTAACAAACACATGAAAAGATGCTCAACATCACTCGTTATTAGAGAAATGCAAATCAAAACTACAATGAGATACCACCTCATACCAGTCAGAATGACTATCATCAAAATGTCTACAAACAATAAATGCTGGAGAGAGTATGGAGAAAAGGGAATCCTCTTGTACTACTGGTGGAAATGTAAATTGATACAGCCACTATGGAAGATGGTATGGAGATTACTTTAAAAACTTGGAATAAAATTACCATATGACCTAGCAATCTAACTATTAGACATATACCCTGAGGAAATCAAAATTGAAAAAGACACATGTACCCCAATATTCATTGCAGCACTATTTACAATAGCTAAAAGATGGAAGCAACCTAGATGTACATCAACAGATGAATGGATAAAGAAGCTGTGGTATATACATATATACATGAAATACTACTCAGCCATAAAAAGGAATACATTTGAGTCAGTTCTCATGAGTGGATAAACCTGGAGTCTCTTATACAGAGTGAAGTAAGAAAGAGAAATATAAATATCATATAGTGATGAATATATATGGAATCTAGAAAGATGGTGGAGAAGGCAATGGCACCCCACTCCAGTACTTTTGCCTAGAAAATCCCATGGACGGAGGAGCCTGGTGGGCTGCAGTCCATGGGGTCGTGAAGAGTCGGACATGACTGAGCGACTTCACTTTCACTTTTCACTTTCATGCATTGGAGAAGGAAATGGCAACCCACTCCAGTGTTCTTGCTTGGAGAATCCCAGGGACGGGGAAGCCTGGTGGGCTGCTGTCTCTGGGGTCGCACAGAGTCGGACATGACTGAAGCGACTTAGCAGCAGCAGAAAGATGGTACTGATGAATTTGTTTTCAGGGCAGTAGTAGAGAAACAGACATAGAGAACAGACCTATGGACATTGGGAGGAGGTGAGGACAGAGAGGGTGAGATGTATGGAGAGAGTAACATGGAAATTTACAATACCATATGTAAAATAGATAGCCAATGGGAATTTTGTATGACTCAGGGAACTCAAATAGGGACTCTGTGACAATCTAGGAGGGTGGGGTGGGGAGGGAAATGAGAGGGAGGTTCAGAAGGGAGGGGACGTGGGAGAACCTATGGCTGATTCTTGTTGATATGACAGAAAATCACAAAATTCTGTAAAGCAATTATCCTTCAATTAAAAAAATAAAGTGGCCAAAAAAAGCAAGGTGAGAGATGGGTGTGATTAGTTATTGCACACTTACTGTCAGAATCCTTTGTTCTTGTACCTGTCCACTTAGGTCATGTCATGATGTTTCTGCAAACCTCCAGTAAAACAAATGTTATTCTCTGTCCTGCAAATTTTATTTTTATGAATGGACTCTTACAGGTCAGAACCCTAAGAATGGGCTATCCTATGTATTTCAGGCTATTAGACAACATTCTTTTACAAAAGGTGCAGAGCCAGCATGACTAAGCACCGGCAACAGTGCACAAAGGTTAAAGTAAAAAAACAGATCTAATACAGAGTCAGATATGTTCTTTCTTGTTACAATTGCTCCAAAAAGAATTCAGCTAAACTTCATGAGCTTTTGTAACCATGTCCATGTAAGCTGAAAAATGTTGATCTGTTATCTTCTTTTGTCTGTATGTGCGGAGGAGACGATAGAATTCGTATTTTGAGGAAAAGCTCAGTTTCTTGAACTGCCTTCTGCTGGGAATGATGAGTCACTCACTGAAGGGCATGTAATAAGCAATTGACCAGAAGACATTGAGTCAACTTCTAATAAAGTAGCAATAGATCTCTTTCACCACATATTGTCACCTAATTGTGAAATTCTCATGTCCAAGCATATGGCCTTTCTTCTACCTCACACTTCTCTAAGACTGTTCATAATGAAGTAAATATGACACGAATTTGACAGCATATTGCTAGTTATTCAACACATTAGTCAATTCAACTTCATGAGAATAGTTCAAAACATATATTTACACGATCAGATCAGATCAGATCAGTCACTCAGTCGTGTCCGACTCTTTGCGACCCCATGAATCGCAGCACGCCAGGCCTCCCTGTCCATCACCAACTCCTGGAGTTCACTCAGACTCACGTCCATCGAGTCAGTGATGCCATCCAGCCATCTCATCCTCTGTCGTCCCCTTCTCCTCCTGCCACCAATCCCTCCCAGCATCAGAGTCTTTTCCAATGAGTCAACTCTTCACATGAGGTGGCCAAAGTACTGGAGTTTCAGCTTTAGCATCATTCCTTCCAAAGAAATCCCAGGGCTGATCTCCTTCAGAATGGACTGGTTGGATCTCCTTGCAGTCCAAGGGACTCTCAGGAGTCTTCTCCAACACCACAGTTCAAAAGCATCAGTTCTTCGGTGCTCAGCTTTATGGTCCAACTCTCATATCCATACATGACTACTAGAAAAACCATAGCTTTGACTAGATAGACTTTGGTTGGCAAAGTAATGTCTCTGCTTTTTAATAATGCTGTCTGGGTTGGTCATAGCTTTTCTCGAAGGAACAAGTGTCTTTTAATTTCATAATTTCATGGCTGCAGTCACCATTGCAGTGATTTTGGGGCCCAAGAAAATAAAGTCTCTTGCTATTTCCATTGTTTCCCATCTATTTGCCATGAAGAAATGGGACTGGATGCCATGATCTTAGTTTTTTAAATGTTGAGTTTTAAGTCAACTTTTCACTCTCCTCTTTCATCTTCATCAAAAAGCTCTTTAGTTCCTCTTCTCTTTTTGTCATAGCATGGCATCATCTGCATATCTGAGGTTATTGATATTTCTCCCAGAAATCTAGATTCCAGCTGTGATTCATCCTGCCTGGCATTTCACATGATGTACTCTGCATATAAATAAGCAGGGTGACAATGTACAGCCTTGATGTACTGTTTTCCCAATTTGGAACCAGTCCATTGTTCCATATCCAGTTATAGCTGTTGCTTCTTGACCTGCATACAGATTTCTCAAGAGACAGGTAAGGTGGTCTGGTATTCCCATATCCTGAAAATTTTTCCAGTTTATTGTGATCCATACAGTCAAAGTCTTTAGGGTAGTCAATGAAGCAGAAGCAGAAGTTTTTCTGGAATTCTCTTGCTTTTTCTCTGATCCAGTGAATGTTGGCAATTTGATCTCTGGTTCCTCTGCCTTTTCTAAATCCAGCTTGTACATCTGGAACTTCTCAGTTCACATACTGTTGAAGCCTAGCTTAGCAAATTTTGAGCACTATTTTGCTAGCATGTGAGATGAGTGCAATTGTGCGGCCGTTAGAACATTGTTTGGCATTGCCTTTCTTTGGGATTGAAATGAAAACTGACCATTTCCAGCCCTGTGGCCCTGCTGAGTTTTCCAAATTGCTGACAAATTGAGTGCAGCACTTTAACAGCATCATCTTCTATGATTTGATATAGCTCAGCTAGAATTATATCACCTCCACTAGCTTTCTTCATAGTGATGCTTTCTAAGGCTCACTTGACTTCGCACTCCAGGATGTTGGGCTCTAGATGAGTGATCATACCATTGTGATTATCTGGGTCATTAAGTTCTTTTTTGTATAGTTCTTCTGTGTATTCTTGCCACCTCTTCTTAATATCTTCTGCTTCTGTTTGGTCCATACCATTTCTGTCCTTTATTGTACCCATCTTTGCATGAAATATTCCTTTGATATCTCTAATTTTCTTGAAGAGATCTCTAGTCTTAAAATGGTACAAATGAATTTATTTACAAAACAGAAACAGTCACATATATAAAAAACAACATTATGGATACTGAGAGTGAAAGAGGTAAGGGGTAAATTGAGAGATCAGGATTAACACATACACACTACCTATAAAATAGGTAACTAATAAGAACCCACTGTATAGCACAAGGAACACTACTCCATACTCTGTAATGAACTATTTGGGAAAAGAATCTAAAAAGAGTGTATATACATATATACATAAAACTGATCATTTTGTTGTATAGCAGAAACCAACACAACATTATAAATAAACTATAATTCAATAAAATTTAATTTAAAAAAACAGAAAGCTAAAGGATCACACACACACACACACACACAAATAGAGACTGTTGTCCTGGGTCTCTTAGTACTGTGGATCAAAAACTTTAACAAGCATATTCTGAACATGGTGAGAGACAGAGGTTTTGTTAATCTACTGAGATTTTGGAGTTGTTATCCCATCATGACTTAGAAAACTTAAGAGTTATGAATGGAAAAATAATCAATAGAAACTCAATGCATTTTCTTTCTGGACCCCATTGCATAATTCTAAACATTCCCTGAGATGTATTGGCTCTCCTTTGAAAACCACTGCTTTAGAAATCACCTGGTGAAAGTGAGAGACTAAACTGACTACAGGCCAATTGTAGAACTTCTTCTTTAGAGTTCTAATTGTTAAAGCATAAATGTATAACACAGTACTTAGTACTGAAGAGTTCATATGCTGTTACCAGGTGACGTGTAGGTACCTGAAATGTTGCTGATCCCATTCGTGATGCCAGTTGTCATGCTGTTCACATTGTTCACATTGTTTGCTGAACCCAGGGTAGGGAAGGCTAGAGCTAAGAAGCTGGAAGAAGATGCTAGGAGCCACAGGAAATGCAGGCATGTTTATTCTCTCCTGGCTGATGTAGCAGCTGTAGCAGCAGCTGTAGCAGCAGCTATAGCATAACCTAACACAACGCAACCTCTTTCCTGGCTGACACAGCAGCAGTAGCAGTAGACACACTATATTCTCTCCTCTCGTGGCTGACCCAAGGGACACAGCCATGAGGCAGCAGTAATGCCACCACTTTTTAGGCGGAGCTTATATATGCATCGGAGAAGGCAATGGCACCCCACTCCAGTACTCTTGCCTGGAAAACCCCATGGATGGAGGAGCCTGGTAGGCTGCAGTCCATGGGATCGCTGAGGGTCAGACAAGACTGAGCGACTTCACTTTCACTTTTCACTTTCAGGCATTGGAGAAGGAAATGGCAACTCACTCCAGTGTTCTTGCCTGGAGAATCCCATGGACAGAGAAGCCTGGTGGGCTTCAGTCCGTGGGGTCGCACAGAGTCGGACACAACTGACGCGACTTGGCAGCAGCTCATGAGCAAGCAAGTACCTTGTGATGTGCATGCACAGTGCTTTAAAAGATCTCAGCTTTTATAGTCATTATTTACAAAATGTGGGGTGAGAGAGCCTGAACATGCCATCTTGGCTAATTTGCTTTCTCCCCACATTGCTCCACATGTAATAAGCTCTAGCATTCTGACTTCGACCAAATATTACACATCCTTTGCTTATAAAAGTAAACATCACTTCTTTTTTTTTTTAACATCACTTCTTAATAGCAGGAAAATGTAACAATTGATAATGAATAATTTATTTAAGGACAATTCTTACATGGAATTTATGAAGTAGGGATGACCACATAAGTAAAATCAGATTAATTCCTACTAACCTGTATCACTCTTCCCAAATTTGGATTTGATCTTTTTCCTTTGCTTTGTGCAGAGACAACAGAGGAACACTTTTTTGGAGCAGTTTCTTTCTACCACTAGCTGTTGACTTTCAGATAAATATGAGATCAAGATAGTCCCTATGATCTAGTTTTTAAAATGTCCTCTGTGATTACCTTACAAATTGAGGATGAGGCAGTGTATTTTTCAAGTTTATTATGGTTGCAAATCATAGAAACCAAAATCAAATTAGCTAAAACAAAAGGAACGTAATGGTCCATTTAACTACAAAGTCCAAGGATTAAAACTTGCTCCAGACATGGCTCAATCTAGGAGAGCAAAAAATATAATTTATCTTTTTTTACTTTATCCCTTGGCTCAGATTTTGTCTATTGATTTCATTCTCAAACAAACCTACTATGTGTGCTAGGATACTGTGTGGAGAAGGCAATGGCACCCCACTCCAGTACTCTTGCCTGGAAAATCCCATGGATGGAGGAGCCCGGAAGGCTGCAGTCCATGGGGTCATTGAGGGTAGGATACGACTGAGTGTCTTCACTTTCACTTTTCACTTGTATGCATTGGAGAAGGAAATGGCAACCCACTCCAGTGTTCTTGCCTGGAGAATCCCAGGGACAGGGGAGCCTGGTGGGCTGCCATCTGTGGGGTCACACAGAGTCGGACACGACTGAAGTGACTTAGCTGCAGCAGCAGCAGCAGGATACTGTGTCAGGTCACTCTGGGCTTCCATTGTCTTCAACTTCTGAGATTTTAGTAGCAAGAGATAGCTTACATATTACTACCTACCAAAAGTACTCAGATTGACCACAGTGGACTTTATGCCTACTCTCAGGAACTAGAAGCACAAACAAGTAATTTTGTTTTTGTTTTTATAGAAGAGGAAGAACTTCCAAGAGGAAAATACAAGAGTAACCCAGAAATGGGTAGAATTTGCCTTATGTAGGAAAAACCTCTGATCTAGGTTTTGCAGTCTTTATGCACATCAGACCTCCAAAAGGAATGTACCTACTAAATTTCCAGTTAAAGTCTATGAGAATCTCCTTTGTTGCTAAATCTCTTGTAGCCCAATCCATTTATTAATTGATACCAGAAGAGAAAATACTCATGCTTAACTTTCCAAAGAATAGATTTTTAAATGTACACTCTTTAAGAGTTCAAGTCAAACAATGAAAATTTGAATTAATATGCCGAAGGAATATTTTAGAACATGTGGTATTGCTGAAGTACAAAGGATAGAGTCCAGTGAAAATCTAAAGCTAACATTATTTAAAATAACTAACCAGTCATATTTCTGGATGATAAAGCAGTTGATAAAATTTAAACTTACAATGTGAATGAAGGGTCAAAGGATTTCACAACTTACTAGATCCAGCCAAGTGGAAGATTATGAATTGAGACCTTAGAGTTTCAGTGGTTGAATTATTTGTTTTCAACTCTTCGAAACCTCTGAATAAGTATGTGAGTTGGGTGAAGTGGGACAAATTCATTCTTTACTGGGCATTTATTAATGATTCATATTCTCTTTCAATATTCTCTTTTATCATTAAAAGTGTTGAGCATATGGTGTGCTAATAAAGCTACCATAATATACTAAGACTATGCCATTTAAAAAGCTAGCTTTTAGCTGAAAACAAAAAAACAAAGCATCTGATTTCATCTCCTGTTTTGATTGCCTCTCATACATTACTCAGCAGCCTCTAACTTCCTGAACTCCTTAACAAAAACTTCAATCATGCAGCAAGACTTTTGACACAGCAGAATTTTCACTAACATCCTTTCAGCGGCTGATTTCTTTTGTTTCGGGAAGGGATCTCACACTCTGCTTTGGATTATTAAAGCTAATTAAAGTGATGACTCTTGTGTGCCTTACTGTCACTCAAGGTCTCTGGAAGGGGCATCCTATTCCTTCTCATTCTTCTCTTCCTTTTCTGTGGTATTGGAAGAAGAAAGAAAGGAAATGCTATCCCACTGGGACTCTAAGTAGAAAGCAAATATCTCTGGGAAGACTTTCTAAAACAGAGGAGGCAATTTCTCAATTTACTCTCAAAGAAACACTATCCCACCTATTAATTCACAGCTGGGAACTTTTTAGATATATACAACTTTTACATTTTTCTAATAAAAATCTTTTTACTAGTTTTCTAATTGGGAATTCATCATATATATATGCAATACTTTCAAACAAAATTTAAAGTTTCCTGAAGAGTATCCACATTTTGATAAAATGTAAAAATATATATATATTTTTGGAGGAAAATTATGAGAGGAGCTGCTTGAAGTTACGAGATTTTAAAAGACTCAAGTGTATATAATTCATTCTAAATTTAAAATACTTTGAATGTCTATGATGTTATATTAATTAATTTCCCCAAAATTCAGAAGAAAAATCTTTATATTATTTCTAAACTTAATAATTCTTATTTTGTCAAACCTCCATTTCATTATCTATTTATACAAATCTGAATACAATATTCTCATTTCAGTTTTTTGATCATATTAACCTGAGAGTGAACAGTATAGTTAGGAATGATCTAGCATGCAAGTGACAGCAAATCCAATCAACATGAACTTGAACAAGTAGGAGTTTACCTTTCTATAGCGCTCATTCAGTGGCTCCACGATATCCCTAATATGTGAGTCTTATGCCCCTTTTTGATTTACTGACCTGACTGTGTTGGTCCTTGGCTTCCAGTTGTAAGAAGTCTTCCCTAACTTTGGCATCACATCCCAGTCTAAGGCAGGAAGAAGAAAGGGAAGTGAAGTCGTTCAGTCACGTCTGACCGTTTGCAACCCTGTGGACTGTAGCCTACCAGGCTCCTCTGTCCATGGGATTTTCCCGGCAAGAGTACTCTAGTGGGTTGCCATTTCCTTCTCCAGGGGATCTTCCCAACCCAGGAATCGAACCCAGGCCTCCCATATTGCAGGCAGATGCTTTACCATCTAAACCAGGGAAGCCCCTAGGAAGAAGAAGGTGGTGCAGAAAGGCTTTTGGCTGAGTATGTCAAATCCAGACATACTTCTAAGTCAAAAGTCTCATAAGTCAAAATGTTATCACATGGCCACCATGCATATAAGTCATCACAGAAAAAGGGAGTGGGGGTGTAGAACAGTGAAATCTATGTAACAGTGTCTGCTATAAATCTCTGTTGCTTGTTTTCATAGACATGTACTACATTGTTCCTTAATTCTATAAAGAATAAAATCTACATATTTCTAAATGAAGAATTTTTGAGTCCAAGAAACAAATTTCAATGTGTGCTAACAGTAAATATATTTAACACTCAAAAGCAACTGTTATTAAATTAATAATGCATCTGGGAGCTGAGACAACATGTCTCAAAGGAACCACAGTATGTTAATTCTTAGTTAGAGGGTCCTTTTGCATTGTATGTTTCTACTTTTCTAAAATGAAATTAGTAGCATTTTAGCATGGTAAATTTCCTTAAAATTGTAAATAACTCATAATTGTCTAGGTAACCAACCATGTGTTGAATCTTAATTCAGATAATGATCACAAGCAGCAGGTGTCGGGTAGTTGCACTGGGAATCATCCTGCTGTTTTCAAAAGGTTGTTACAATTTCTGTTGCTTCCCATCTTAAAACATATACAAAAATAATAGGTGCATGCATAATTAAGAGTGAAACTTCCATGTGGACCCAATATCACTATTTTTATTGGACTTTTATCTACAAACTAGGTCATGATGAAGACAGACAAATTTAAATTTTTTATGGCCTCATATTGTTTCATCTCACAGAAATGATATGCAGAGTTGGATTACATGAAGATGATTGAAACAATCCCCAAGTCATTTTCTTTCTCAAATATGATTTTGAAGAATACAATATAAATAAAATACAAGTATAAACTAAGAAACATGACTGTTCAGTGATATATTTCTAAGAAAATGAGGTGGGAACTGACAGCCAATTTGGATTTTTCTGCTCCATTCCATATTGATCATTTTCTTGTATATTTGGGTTTATTAAAGCATTTCTGAATTGTAGAGCAATCCTCCTATGCAGGCAGAAATAAATGGTCTTTTTCATTTTAATGGTTTGCTGGAATTAAATGGACTACTTAAAATCTTTTGAGTGTAATGGTACTATCCTATAAAGAAGATAATATTTATAGTCAAAGGACTTAAGTATGAACTTTTATTTAATTTGAAGTGTGACTTCAAGTAAATTATTTAATTGCCAGAGCCTCAATTTACTTATCTGCATTTGGAGCCTAAGAAAAATTGTTTGAGAAATGCTTTTCGTCTTGTCATAGAAGGGCCACAGCAGTAGGCATAAGATTGAAAATAAAACTTACAATTTTTAATACTTCATTTCACTTGCTTTGAAGTAAGGGGTTAAAAGTGCATTCTATTTTTGCAAGTAAATTTAAATATTGGCTTTCATATTTTACCCTGTTTTTTTATTTACTCCTGAATCTCTTTCAAATTAAACTTTTAAATTCTTCTGTTCAACTCTGGATTTCACCCATGCTCCTTTGGTCTCACCAGATCTGTGCTTGATCTACATACACGTGCAGCAGCATCTGGAATAGGTCACATTTCATCACTCAACTCAATTTCCCCTAGTTGGTCACATCTCACCCATAAAAGATCAAGAATTATGCAAATTTGCTTTTTTTTTTCTATCAACCTTGACATGAGTGTAATAGATTTCAAATTCCTCTCTTCTTTCTATTTAATTTAAATCCCTTGAAAGAGACTGATGGCTTTAAAATAAAATCTTTATGTGGTTAAAAATATTTTCCATTTTCCATCACTGGGATTTTCAGAGTGAAATAATATAAATGTTAGAAATATTCTAAGAATTCATATTATTTTAATGATTTTCCTTCTCACTGGGGCTCCTTACTTTTTTGTATTTAAATGCAACAAGACTTTGAGTGAATCACTGGAGGCTGATAGCAGACTTTAAGGGTCAGATAACTAGATAAGTAAAAGAAATATGGCAGATGTCATTTCATAGTAATATTTGTGAACATATAATACAGTCAGACTTAGGACTGATGATGTAAGAAAATATAAATTCACTGTGTGCAATTCTTTTGTTAGCAGATATGCTTCTAAGCTTTTTTAAAAACGTGATCTTCTACCAAAAGGCCAGTATGCCTCCTCCAAGGCAGTTTAATTTCAGTTTCCCAAAAGTTTATCATGTTAAGGAAATCAAGACTCCTCAAAGTACCTGATTTTTAGTATTACCTCTATCAAAACTCACATTATGCATTCCATTACTGTACAGAGAACCCTGGACTCTTTTTTAATTGATTTTCTAAATGTTACTTATGTATTTCTAAATCATGCTAATATGAAATAATTATATTTAAAAAAGGTTTTAATTTGCAAAGCCCGACTGTCTCCACCTAGGCAGAATTTATGCAGTAGGAGTAAATGCCCTTAGGTGAGTGGGGATTTCTATTGATGTTGCCTAGTTGCTATTCTCAGCTGTGAATTTTTGAGTGAGGCATAGCTGAGAAAGAGTCTTTTTTGTTTTACTACCATCTGAGTTTCTCTTTTAGGCCAGAGACTATGATTTTCATGGTCACATCTCTCTATTTTCCAGGATGCGATGTCTAAAACAAGGTTAATACTTGTTGAGTAGGGAATTAATGAACACTATTATTTTTTCAAATGTAACAAGGTAAATAATGATTATATTTATTCACTGAATATGAACATTTTATAACATTTACTATGTGGCAACTACTTGTAATTGAGTGAAACAGCATTTGATAACTACATTAATCATTTCATTATGATTGTACCCCAAAGAAATTGAAGGCCAGCAAAGGACAAGCCTACTGTGTTAACTGGATAAGAACACTTAAATATCAGTATGTAACCATAGGGGATAAATCTCTGATTTCCATAACAATTTTTAAAAATTTAAGAAATAAAATTTAATACAGAAATATATAGTTCGTCCACTCCTTTAATTCTTTAATGGTACTTGCAACCTAATCGTTACCTCTGGCATTTGTTGAGATCTAAGTTGAAGCCCTTAGAATACTTTCTCATGGTCATGAGATGTTGACTGTGCTCATTTCAGGAGGCATTGCTCTGAAACGTGAAGCGCTGGGGTCAAAGCCCTTACTTACCACACTCCAGTTAGTTACTGGCTTCAAAAGCGCCTCTAGGTTTTCACTAGCTTGCTAGCACACCAGGCTACAGTTTATCTGTCTTAATAATCTGGTGCAAAAAACATGTCTTTTAGGAGAATGGCTTCTTTCCACAGCTGTCTTCTCTTTTCTTGCATCTTTCTGCAAGACAGATAGAGTAGTAGAGATATCCCATCTGTTTATCCTTCTACCTTACGGGTTTTTTTTTTTTTTAATTACATACTTGAAAAATTTTAAGCAATCTAGATTTATTACTCAGAGTCAGCCACACCCCCACGTCTGCCTTTGGCAAATGTTGTGTTGTTGTATTCGTCACTCAGTCATGTTCAACTCTTTGCAACCCGTGGAGTGTAGCCTGCCAGGCTCCTTTGTCCATGGAATTCTCCAGGCAAACATACTGGAGTGGGTTGCCATTTCCTTCTCCAGGGGATCTTCCCGACTCAGGTAATGAACCCATGTCACCTATGTTTCCTGTATTGGCAGACGGGTTCTTTACCGTCTGAGCCAACAAGGAAGCCCACCTTTGGCAAATACATAAAGCTAAGCACAACTAGTTTGAGAAAATATATAAGATGTTTGCTATCACAAAAAACCACAGACTGTGTAGGCTCAAACAACAGAATTTCTCATAAGTCTGGGGGCTGGGAGTAGAGTTCAGGGTGCCAGTATGGTTTGGTGAGGCCCTCTTCTGAATTTTAGACTTCTCATGGCAAAAGGGACTTGGACGTTCTGTGGGATCTCTTTTATAAGAGCATTAATCCCATTCATTATAGCTCCATTTTCACGAGCCTATCACCTCCCCAAAGTCCCACCTCCTAACTCCATTACAGTGGGCATTAGGATTATAACATGTGATGGGGTGGGAGGGTGATGCAAACATTCAGACCATAGTACTTAAAATATTCCAGAGACACTTGTGGAAACTGAGGATAGAGATGCCCAGATTTTAGCAAAAGCTCTATCCAGGGACTCAGTTGTGTTTTCTATTAATTTAACCATCATAACTATTATTATTTCTGTCTTATGAATGATGATACTGATGCCAGAAAGTTTAACTTTCCAGTGAGCACACGTTTAGTGAATAATAGAGCTTTTATTCAAACCCAAGAAATTTCTTTATGTAGACTATGCCTTTAAATGTCATGATATTCACAAATACAAAGGAAATGAGAAGCTATTAACAGAGGAACATAGTCTAGAAATTTGTTTCATATAGACTGCACAGGGTCTTCTTCACACTCTCTAGTTCACACTGGCATTTCATCCTATTTTATCTTCCATGTGGAATTTTCTGCTTATTTATACCTTTTTCTCTCTTACATATTCAATTTTGTGCTTGTTCCATCACAGAACCAGTGATTCTTTACAACTCTTTTAAGAAGTATTTTGAGACTTAGTTCCCAAACCTATTTTTTCCTTTCTATCAGTAGTTCTGGCTTGTAAGAGATGGTAGTTAGAATATTTAGATTTAGAACATTCTCATAATTTGAGGCCAAATAATAAGTTAAGGGTTGCTGAGTGGCTTTTGGATGGTTACTCTTGAGTTGAGTGCCTGCTAATGGCTAAGATGGTATCATGTGGTACAAAACATTGTCACCTTGACTTAGTCGTTTCCATAGAGGCACAGTAAGACATGTCTCAATGCCTTATAATATCATTATCATTAATTTTATACATTTATTCTTCTAAAAAAGGGAAAAAATAAGAAAAAGAAATAATAAGAAGAGAAGAAAAGCACCCTGACTGAGAATATTGCTAGACCTGAAAGAGATCTTCAGTTCAGTTCAGTTCAGTCGCTCAGTCATGTCCGACTCTTTGCGACCCCATGAGTCGCAGCACACCAGGCCTCCCTGTCCATCACCAACTCCCGGACTTCACTCAGACTCACGTCCATCGAGTCAGTAATGCCATCCAGCCATCTCATCCTCTGTCGTCCCCTTTTCCTCCTGCCCCCAATCCCTCCCAGCATCAGAGTCTTTTCCAGTGAGTCAACTCTTTGCATGAGGTGGCCAAAGTACTGGAGTTTCAGCTTTAGCATCATTCCTTCCAAAGAAATCCCAGGGCTGATCTCCTTCAGAATGGACTATTACTACATCTGGAGAAGGAAATGGCAACCCCCTTCAGTATCTTGCCTGGAGAATCCCATGGACAGAGGAGTCTGGCAGGCTCCAGTCCATGGGGTCGCAAGAGTCAGACACGACTTAGCGACTAAACCACCACCACCACCATTACTACACCACTCTTCTTCCTTTATTAATTAGAAACAAAAATGAGTATATGTCCAAAGCAGTGAAGTTGCAGGCTAGGTGCAATGATGTTTAGATAAATTACAAATCCCTTTTTTCAAAGAGTTCAAAGCTAACTTGGGGAGGTGTAAGTCATACTCATGTACAATGTCAAGGGAGATGTTTCTTTATACTATTTGAACTCCCATTGTCTTATACATACTAATCTACACAAAATAAGCTCCAAATAAAAAGCTTGTTCTGCATCCTATGTGTGTTCCCTACACAATGATCCACTTCCTTTTCATTTACTTCCTTATAAATAAAACTTAGAGAAGATAAATAATACACTCAATTTCTAGCACTGATCTTATTTCTAGCTTTAGCCAAGATATTCAGTAACTTCTCCCCATCCATCAACCTGATTCTGATCAGGTTAATCTTCTGATTTTTCTTTTCTTTTCTTTTCTTTTCTTTTTTTGCCTATTCCTGAACTTCTGAGAGAAGTTCATAGAGAAAATAGAAACATAAGAGGGTTCATTCTCAACTTCCTGTCTTGCCCCAATCTCATCTCTCCAGTCATAAGATTGACCTCCATGCTCACTGCCACCTTTTTTCTTTTCCGTCTCAAGTGGAGGAGGTATCCTTCTCTCTGTGCATGGCAAACTCCTCCGTCCATTATTTTAGATATATTTCTTCACTCCTCTTAGATACTTAAACAGTTGTCTCTTGTCTTAAATATTCATCTTCTCTCTCCTTATTGGATTTTTCTTTCTAGTACATGCTGCTGCTACTGCTAAGTCGCTTCAGTTGTATCCGACTCTGTGCGACCCCATAGACAGAAGCCCACCAGGCTCCCCCGTCCTTGGGATTCTCCAGGCAAGAACACTGGAGTAGGTTGCCATTTCCTTCTCCAATGCATGAAAGTGAAAAGTGAAAGTGAAGTCGCTCAATCATGTCCGACTCTTAACAACCCCATGGACTGAAGCCTACCAGCTCCTCCATCCATGGGATTTTCCAGGCAAGAGTACTGGAGTGGGGTGCCATTGCCTTCTCTGTTTCTAGTACATAAATATGCTCAATTCTATCACCTATAAAAGAAACTTTTAACTGTTACTCTTTGTATTTTATTCCCATGACAAGACTTCTCCCCTGCCTGCTATTATCCAGTGGTTTACATTGGGTATAAGATAAACTTCAATCACCCTACTATATAGTTATCTATTTAGTCAACAACTATTTGTTAGATTTCTGCTGCTTACCAGTAACAGGGATGCTGTTTGAAGTATAGCAGTGAATAGGAGAGATGTTGTCCCTAGCCTTGTAGGACCTGACACCAGTAAACAATACAAGATATTTTTATGACATGAGCCTTATTTGTCTTCTAAACTCACATCTATCAATCTCTCTATCTTGCTATCTCGCTGCTCTATTTATTGATCTATCTATCTATCGTTTATGCCCTAATTAAAAATCTGCTTCATACACTACCAAGCTTTAGCACATCCATGACTATACCTTAGAATGTCTTGTTAATCCTTTTACTGCAGTGCTTTTTATGCTTTCTCTAATTTTTTTGCCTGTATCTTTCTGAACTGTCTTATAAGTATAGATTATATATTTATCCTCTGTGCTCACATATCACTCTCTCTTCCTGAATTATTATAGTATCCCCTAATAGGTTGTAACCCTTTCTATATTTGTCCTTTCCTCTGCCCCTACTAAATGAGTACCTTGGCCTCATGTTGTGTAGGTATGCCTTTTCTTTGCTTAATACCTAAAATCTAAGTTACCTCTAGAAAGTGAGACCTCTCTTTTTTAGGCTTCAGCAATCTGCAGGTTGAAGTAAGGTTAAATTGTCAGATTTTCCATTTGTTCTTTCCTACCTCTGCTCATGTAGTATTTCAGTGACATGAACGAATATCCAGGCTTTTCTGGGAGTCTCCAAGAAATGTCTGATATTGTATACATGATAATAGTGGAAACTGCTATTACTAAGGTGAGCAACTGCTGAGTACTTGGTGGAGGTCAAGAATCTTCATTGACCATTGAACATTCTGGTCTCTGACTCTGTTCTAAGCACTGGAAACCACCATGAAATCACACATGTTATGATAATCTTAATACTATATTACATGTGTGGAACAGAGAGCAAAACCCTTCTCTCCCACTCTGTGTCATTTTATATTATCTGAAAACATGAGTTTAGGCTGTCTCTCAGTATCAAGGATGAGGTTACATGAAAATAGGTTATGCAGTTTCTTCTTCATCTCTGTTTCCTCAGAACTCAGACCCAGTTCATGCCACAAGGTAAGGGAGGACAATACGCTATTCTGCACCAACTCCTTCCTAGGCTCAGTCACCAGATGCCAGTACCCATAAAATCTCCTCTTTCACCATCTCAAAATAAATGTTTTCATGCAAACCAACTACAGGGAGATCTGTTTATCAGTTCACCAGACATGCTTAAATTTCCCTTTCTGCTGCAAGTAGTTAGTATACCTTATAGATATGGTATCTGGAAATATGCACTGATTGAATAAACGACTGAGTTAATGACAAAAATGATTAAGTGCTTTGTAGTATCTCATCAGTTTTACTTTTATTCAGCCCCATTGCTTAGAATACAAGAGCCCATAAGTTGGAGGCCATATTAGTAAGTGAGAATTTGGACTATCAAAATAAATGTGAAAGCAGACATTGAAAAATATATTTTCATGTTATATAAGAAAAATGACTAGAGCTATTATCATTCATCATCACCAACATAAGTAAGCAATAAAATCCTCTAGCTTAAGCCAAACATGTGCTTTGATTCTTTCTTTCCTGTATCTAAATTTCAAACAGCTAAATCCTTCCGAAGAAATGCCTTAGCAAAGCACTACTTTTCTGTATTAGAAAAGAAAGGACCTTGCGTTCAGAGTCGATCATGATGAACCAGCCTAGTAGAGGAAGAAATCTGCTTGTAGGCCAAGAGGGAGAAAAGTTTGGGAAGGCTCATAAAAGAAAGAAAACTATGAGAGAGCTAATGGTTACCATCAGAATATAATTTGTGTGAGAAAAGCCAGATAACATATTAACCCTCCCCACAGACTCATAAGCCCTAGGTTTGACCATATGGAAGCTCACATTCACACTGAGTGAATGTAAATAAAGGTTTTCAACTCTAGAGCTATCAAGGCCATTTATGTTTCTGGCTCAGTAAGCCTTTCAATTCTTTCCTAGACATAGTTAGCATAAAAGGGCATCCCACTGTTTTCAGTACATTTGGATAAAAAGAGTTTTTACTCTAACCCTTATTTGTTTTCTTATTATAGGCTTTTGAAAGAGAAAACATATTTCCTATGCTTTACTTTGCTGTTTCATAATGAAATATAATAAAGAATCACCAATTGACAACAATTATACCAAGAAAAATGGAATGTCATATTTTCCTGGTCTCAACATTATCAATATTCCAAAGGAAAAAAACCTCTACATGAGTTATGCTTGTGAGGACCTAGGAATCCAATAACAGTTTGCTATAGTTATTGTAATATTTCAATGCCTTGGGCATTGAAAGGTAGCCCCAGATATTTTGGTTATCAACAGGCTGCTGATTCAAGTGTGGATGACTACAGTGGTTCATACTCTACCTGCTGAAATTTTTTTTTAATTGAGAATAAGCCAATATTTTTAATCTTTCAGAATTAGTTTTCAATAATATGTCTTCATGCTGTGTGAGTTCTATGCAGGAAGTTGTGATCGATACCAGGCAAGTAAGTTTATGGGTGTTTGTGCTTAACTTGATCAAAAGTTAAGAATCACACATTATTCCCAAGAGAAGATGAGCAAAAAATTTCAGACATGCACAAAAAATTGGAAGGTGGGTATAGAAAATCAGTACAGCTAGGCTTTTTTTTTTTTTTAATTAATTTATTTATTTTAGTTGGAGGATAATTACAATATTGTGGTGGGTTTTGCCATACATCGACATGAATCAGCCACAGGTACGCATTTTATTTTAAGAAAGGATATTTGCTGGTGCCATTAAGAATGAAAAGGGTTGTGGAATCAAGAGCGCCATCTTGAATTTATTAATATTGATGTGGGAACATCCAAAGGGAATGGCCAAGTTGCTAGCTCAAAGGGAAGGTTTCCACTGAGAAAATTATCTACACAGGCACCCACTTAACACATGCACACAAACACACACAGTGAAATCAGCATATTGATGCCTTTTAATGCCACAGAGCTGGATGAGAAAAATAATGGTATGTGTCGGTAGAGAAACAATTTTCTCTGAGCCTGAGCCATGCCAACATGCAGAGAACTATGGAGAAGGCGGAGACAGCTACAAAACCTAAAAACAGAGACTACATAGAGTTATATAAGAATTGAGAGAATAACTACTGATATATAATAATGATTTGTCTCTTAACTAATGATAAGTTTATCCAACCTTATTATTTATATTTTTTAATGGATTTCTTTAAATTGAGAACAATATGTTTTGCTTTCCATTGATGCCAGGTCTAATTAGGTCATAATTTGATTGCATTTGTTCTTTTGATTTTATTATTTAAAATGAATTTTGACATAGACATATTCTGCTATTATTAAAAGACTCTTCACATGGTTAATTGTGTGCTAAGCAAGCAAAGGAAAAATTTCTAGGAGAACATCTTTCATTCATTTAAAGCAGAAAAGATAACAGAGTATGTCTGTAAGTGGATTGGAGATTGCATAAAACTCTTTAATATGAAAGGTATACAAACAAAATTTTAATAAAAGGACCATATTTATGATAATAAGAGCTATAATTAAATAAAAGAAATGTGATTTTCCCCATAAAATTAGAGATAATAAAAAAAGAAAACCCATACAACATGGCATGAATGACCAAGAATTCAAAATTTATTAGGAAAACAAAACCCCAAAACAAAAACAAAATAAGAAGCTACCTGTTCTTAAATTTTTCTGTGGCTTATTTTATCTCTAGAATTTATATTTAATTATTTCTAAATCACTTAATTGAACAAGCTCCAAGAGTTGGTGATGGACAGACAGGAAAGCTGGGCATGCTGCAGTCAATGGGTCGCAAAGAATTGGACACAGCTGAGAGACTGAACTAAACTGAGATCATTTAATTGCTATTTGATTAGCTGCAAAATCTTGCGAGTCCCTTGGACAGCAAGGAGATAAAACCCGTCAGTCCTAAAAGAAATCAACCCTGAATATTCATTGGAAGGATTGATGCTGAAGCTGAAGTTCCAATCTTTGGCCACCTGATGGGAAGAGCCAACTCACTGGAAAAGACCCTAGTGCTGGGAAAGATTGAAGGCAAAAAGAAAATGGGACAATAGAGGACGGGATGGTTAGATGGCATCACCGACTCAATGGACATGAGTTTGAGCATACTATAGGAGACAGTAAAGGACAGGGAAGCACGGTGTAATTCAGTCAGTGGGGTTGCAAAGAGTCAGACATGACTTAACAATTGAATAACAATAAAAACAAATGAATGAGAAGAAGATACTAATTTGATTCATTGCTTCCTATAAACTTGCTGGTTATTTGTATCATCATAAAGATACTTCAAGGTCTTTTATAAAGGACTCTGCCAAAAATGGTCCAATAATAAATCTTCCTCATATCTGTTTAGTATTTTCTGCATAGAGGTGTACTTCCATAATTAACTCATAACATTCACCTCAAAATCATCTTTTGATTTTTAGTGTGGGTATAATTATTTTCTTTTTTTGAGATATGAAAATTAAAATGTAGTGATATTAAATAAAATGCTTAATATAAGGAATAGTAGGGGAAGGAAGAATATGGCAGATACATGTTTTATTTCACACTGGTTAGTAATTTCTGAAAACAACCTCCCTCCACTGCCAGACTTTCCCTAGAAAATCACAGAGCATTGGTCAGAAAATGCTCCTTTTAAAATTCTTGTTAGGTTTTGTCCTCAAATCCCTAGTGAGCAAATGAGATGTATCCTCCTTGCCTAAACTAGGCATTAAGAGCAAAGTGGCCTGTTTCTCACCACATGCATGACAAATAGGGGTATTACTTAAGAAATCTCTACTAGAAAGAGAGATTTGGTTAGTATTTAAAAAGTGATGAGCTCCCTGAGCCTATGATATGCTGCTGCTGCTGCTGCTAAGTCACTTCAGTCATGTCTGACTCTTTGCAACCCCATAGAGGATATGCTACTTTTTCTTAAATGAGTACAGTGGTGTGCTCAAAGATAGGACCAATCGCACATTTCTTTCCCTCTCCACCATCATGATATTAGATTGATAGCTGCAGACCCATCACTGTGGGAGGATACATCACAGTAATCAGCTGATGCTACTAATCAGGGCTTTTTGTTTGTTTGTTTGTTTCTTTTGATATTTATCAACATACATCTGTACATAGTTCATGTGATAGTTATAAAAACAAGTCATTCTTCACAGTGCCACTGTTTATCAATTTACCAATTTTGAATGCTAGGAAACAGAGAATACATATAAAGATGTTTCAAAAACACATGCCAAGGTGATTATAGTCATAGTGTACATATATTCAGTCATGTCTGACTCTTTGTGACCCCATAGACAATAGCCTTCCAGAATCCTCTGTCCGTGAAATTTTCCAGGCAAGAATACTGGAGTCGGTTGCCATTTCCTACTGTAGAGGATCTTCCCAACCCAGTAGTTAAACCAGGGTCTCCAGCATTGACAAGTGGCTTCTTTACCACTGAACCACCTGGTAAGCCCTATTGACAAAGTAAGGATTTGGTTAATATAAAATACACTATATTTTGTAATAATAACATAATGATTTGGTATTTTCAAACTTTCTAGTGTTCCCAGCATAAAATTTCTAACTTAAGAAAAATTAACTTTCAGGAATAGCAATGTCAAAATATGTTTAAAAACCTGCTAAATTATTGTTAATATTCTGGTATGTCAGAATAAAAAATACAAATATGCTAGAGCAAATGTATTAATAATCATATGATTTGGCATTAGAAACTGTGCATTTATCTGAACAGATGACAAGACATTTTTCTAAGGAACTGGAAATTATTCTCCTTATGTACTATGTTCTTAACAAGTGCTGCGTTGAAGAGTGCATTTTCCTCCACCCTGAAGGTGCGAACACGACAAGCATCTTCAGCAATACCAGTTGTATTTTTTTCTCAATACATGTTTCATTGATTCTTCATTTACGAAAAGCTGGAAAGTAGCTTTCTATCACATTTATTCTATGACATATAATTTCAACTGTGAGATTTAGTAGCAGAGTGAATGACAAATGATAGGGAAAGATTGACAGATGCTAGTAATTGTATGGTTATTCTGTTCTGTCCAGACTTCTATATTTCATTTTGTCATCTTTTATACATTAAGCTTACTCATCCATCTTGTAGAAAAGTAGAAAATTGCATAAATGGCTTATCTGGTTGTATTAGCACTGATAGAATAGAAATGAGCATTACCTTCGAAAGTATATATTAGAGCTCATCAGAAGTGAGATGGTCTGCAATTCTCCCTGTCTGACAGGAAAGGCAGTATTTTCTTGGGTAGAGTGTTCCAAATACCTATCAAGACTTTTTTCCATCTGAAAACTTTAGCCAATGGAAAAAGTAAAAGCATATCTACCTTCAGGAGAATATGGATATCAAATATGATACATATTTTTTGTATTATGCACTGGAGAGCTAAAACTTCTGACAAAAGATTTCTTCCTCTTAAGAATATTTTAAAAATCAATGAACTCAGCAATTTAATGTAACTGGAATTATGGACAAGTGGTGTGTGTGTTGTTAGTCACTCAGTCATGTCCAACTCTGCAACCCCATGGACTGTAGCCCACCAGGCTACTCTGCTATTATATAAACATAATAAAATAAATTGTTAACACTTTGTTATTAGTACTTTCAAGACATTTAGTTATTTATCCTATGATTTTAAGATCATAGAAATCAAAGTCTAATTCAATGCTACTGATCTTCCAACCCTTTCTTTGTCAGCTATCAGTTTCCTTCCAACTGCCATCAAATAAACCACTATTTATGCAATAAGATTAGCTTTTATCTCACCAGATACATGTCATCCACTTCAGGGAGTCAAAACCTGATTTCATTGTTTTAGTATCAAAGAAAACATTCTCATTTTGATCTGGTCCGAATGGTACATAGGTATCATTGGTACAAAGAAATCGTTACTCAATATTCTGGCTTACCATTTAAAGGAAAAGCAGGCAAGGGAACCACAGAATTAACTCTAGCAAATCTTTTCATCATACTAATTTCATTATTTCATATGGTAAATATTTTTCACTGAGAGGTGGTATGATAATTCAGACAAAGCTTGTCATGAGGGATTCTAAATGCCAGGAAGTTAGACACATCAACAGTTTTATTTATGGGTGTGCCTAAACTACCACATGGCACACAGAAGGAGGTTTTAAAAAGTATTGAGTGAATAAACGAATTACACACAATGTTTATAAAGCAGAGAGAGATTGGTGACTTCAGAGTACCATTAATTAGGAGCTTGCATATATTAACAGGAGGAGGAGGAGATTTTCTCTCTGCTGAGAGGCTCACAGTGGGTGCTAGCACTGACATACTCTGTTACTCTCTGTTATACCCTCATCCTCATCCTCCCAGACCTCCCTCATCTAATTGGATGAGTAGATTTGACCAGGATTTTCATGGAAATACTATTAGGGCCCTCTTTTACTGACAAATCTTCTGGGGTAAAATCTGTTGAGAATGGTTGAGTTTTTCCTTTAGTGGCTGACTTCTGGGAAAGTACTGGAAAAACAGCCAGGTTCTATGCTGCATTTTAAATAAAGGCCATGAAAGAAAAATGATGGTGACCCCCAACAATAAAGACTTCCATTTCTTCTTGGATCAATAAAACAGTATGATTTGTGCTATGAAATATAACACTATCCTATAATCATCAGTTCTCACTTTATGGAAAAGTAAATAACTGTTTAAAAGTTTATCATTACAATTTAAATCTTATTGATTTTTGTTCTCTGTTTTCTCCACTTATTTCTGGAGGAGTGACATGTTATTTTCTGTTCTTTTCTGTTATGTCAGTTTGAAAACTTTGAAAAACAAGTCCACAATCTAATGATTGAATGTATTTGTCAACATATTTAAAAACAATTCTTAAGGTTAAACTCTGGCCCTATGTTCTCCATTTCAAGCTGACTCCTTATTCCTTGTTTATTTTTCTGGGCTCCAAAATCACTACAGATGGTGACTGCAGCCATGAAATTAAAAGACGCTTACTCCTTGGAAGGAAAGTTATGACCAACCTAGATAGCATATTCAAAAGCAGAGACATTACTTTGCCAACAAAGTTTCATCTAGTCAAGGCTATGGTTTTTCCTGTGGTCATGTATGGATGTGAGAGTTGGACTGTGAAGAAGGCTGAGCACCAAAGAATTGATGCTTTTGAACTGTGGTGTTGGAGAAGACTCTTGAGAGTCCCTTGGACTGCAAGGAGATCCAACCAGTCCATTCTCAAGGAGATCAGCTCTGGGATTTCTTTGGAAGGAATGATGCTGAAGCTGAAACTCCAGTACTTTGGCCATCTCATGCGAAGAGTTGACTCGTTGGAAAAGACTCTGATGCTGGGAGGGACTGGGGGCAGGAGGAGAAGGGGACGACAGAGGATGAGATGGCTGGATGGCATCACTGACTCGATGGACGTGAGTCTGAGTGAACTCCGGGAATTGGTGATGGACGGGGAGGCCTGGCGTGCTGCGATTCATGGGGTTGCAAAGAGTCGGACACGACTGAGCAACTGATCTGATCTGATCTGACACAGGTTTGGACCAATATTTCTCCAACGAGGGGCTACACTGATAACTGTTTCTTCCTTGAGATCAGAACTCTACCCAAACCTGAGACTAGAGCCCTGCCTGCTCCTATTCTGCTTCACAGATGCCTCTGATGCTAATTACTTATCTGAATATCTCCTAGTTCCCCTGATGAAGTGGTTTGTTTTCCCAATAAAGCTCAATTGATATTCCTTGTGAGATTTAGCACCTGTTAATCATCTGGTTTTCTCTCATCAATAGCCTGCCATCAAAATCTAGGGACCAATGTTTGTCAGACTTTCACTCTGCATTCAGAATTGACTAGGTGCATACTCTTATGCTTATCAGAGGTGCAAATTCCAGGACTCCAACTCATGATAGTCTGACTTGGGTAGGTTGAGTGACAAAGTTTGGCTTTCAGCAAACATACAGGCACATGCAGTAACAACTTATCCTCATTACAGACTTTGAGGAAGTGCTCCTGGGAGTCCATCTTATCTGTCTCAGAAGACTGCTGTTCTCTCCTCTAGCATCAGTCCCAACACAAAGAACATTGCTTTCTGTTTCCAGTTCAGGAATCTAGGAATGTTAGACTATCAAATTGCCTAGCCATCCTCACATGCTGCTTTGAACTGTCACCAGATTTTTCACTCTGCAAGTCTTTGAATAAAGGGGTTGGTTCTAAACAGCAAATAAATCAATGGTCCTAAAACCTAAGTGGGCTTCATTTACATCTCAATGGGAACTTTATACTGCCTTTGCCCCAATTATTCCCCTAAATGGTTCAATTAATTGTAATTCAACTTATCACCCTCTAAATGTGACATTTTAGCATTATAAGCAAAATATATGATTAAACATCTTCCAATGAAATCAACATATTCATTTGTAAAATAGAAATCTAATTACCTTGCTACAGCTTTAGGCTGGGAGGTTTGACTTTATATAACTTTTGGCAGACCATATGTGAAGATGGTGTGAAATAACTTCAGGGTATTTTCCTTTTGTGAGAAATTACAGGTTTCATTACTCAAACCAATTATTTTTCAAAAGTTATTGAGCTAAGGATAATAGCTATTTCTATAATATTTATCATATTTGTAAACTATGCCATGAATATTGCTGAATTTATGTAACTTCTTACCAACAAGGAGCATTTGGGAATTTGCAATAGAATAAAAATTGATTCCTCACTATTTATAATACTATTAGTGTCATGAATGCTAGGAGAAGAACAAGTATTCAGAATTGAATACTGTGAAATACATTGCTTTTGTCTATGAACTAAAAAAGGTAGCGTGGTGTATGCTGAATGCATACACTGGCTTCTCAGAAATTTAAAATATTCTATCACTTTTACCCTGTATACTTATTCACAGTTATCAAATTATGAGTCCTAGTTTTTGGAGCCATTTTAAATGTCACAAAAAGAAGACTGTGCCGTGTACTACTTTGAATTTTTGGTTGACAGACCATGGGCACATCACTTAACTCTGTGAATTTCCTGTCCCTAAAAGGAGTGAATATGGGATGAGAAATCTCTAAAATTGTTTCCAATTTGAAATTACATGAAAGTTATTAAAAGTTCCAGCCGAATAGAGATATATCGAATAATACACAAACTAGGAAAGATGAATTTGAGAATCTGGGTCAGGTATTAATTTTCTCTAAATCTCAATTTATTGTCATTTTTAAAAACAGAGCAATTTCAACTCTTGTGGCTGTTGTGAGAAATGAAGACAATGTAGCCAAAAACAACTAACAAAAGGTCCACAATATAGTTTGAGAATGCAATAAGTACTCAAAATCTTTACCAATATCATCATTTTCATCATCATTATTATATTATTACTGAGGCTATTTTATTATTTCATTGTTATGGCATGTTATGACTGTTAGAAAGTTTTGTTAACTGTATGGAAAATGCAAAGCTTCATTCTGCACGTAATCAGTATTTAGCTATCCATATGTCTACCTAACGGAGAAGGCAATGGCACCCCACTCCAGTAATCTTGCCTGGAAAATCCCATGGACGGAGGAGCCTGATAGGCTGCAGTCCATGGGGTCTCGAAGAGTCGGACATGATTGAGCGACTTCACTTTCACTTTTCACTTTCATGCATTGGAGAAGGAAATGGCAACCCACTCCAGTGTTCTTGCCTGGAGAATCCCAGGGACAGGGGAGCCTAGGGGGCCTTCCGTCTATGGGGTTGCACAGAGTCGGACACAACTGAAGCGACTTAGCAGCAGCAGCAGCAGCATGTCTACCTAAAGGTTTCTCTGGTAGCTCAGTTGGTATACAATTTGCCTGCAATGCAGGAGACCCTGGTTCAATTCTTCAGTTGAGAAGATCCCCTGGAGAAGGGATAGGTTACCCACTCCAGTATTCTTGGGCTTCCCTGATGGCTCAGATGGCAAAGAATCCACTCACAATGAGGGAGACCTGGGTTTGATTCCTGGGCTGGGAAGATCCCCTGGAGGAAGGCAAGCAACCCGCTCCAGTATTCTTGCCTGGAGAATCCCCATGGCAGAGGAGCCTGATGGGCTACAGTCCATGGGTCATAAAGAGTTGGACATAACTGAGTGACTAAACACAGCACAGCACATTTTTACCAGAAATGGCTTAAATTTCTTCTATATTTAAAGCTGTACTGACAGCTTTTCTAGAGTTGTTTTTTGGAGGAATTCTAGGACATATGCTTCTGGATTGAGGCACTAAAAACATCATTTTTCTTGCATTTTTGCATCTCTGTATCTGGCACCAGCTAGAAACAGGGAGAGCAGAAACCAAAAAATAGATAGAAAAAAAAAAAAGATACCAGAACTTCTTCAAAATAGAATAAAGCTTAATTTGCAGAATGACTAGGTAAGAAGTAAGGTTTATGATACTACTCCTTCAGCACCTAACCCATCCTCACAAGAGTCTAGCTAGCTGTTTACATAAAGACTGTTAACATAAGGAAGGGTACCTTTAAAGGGGACCCAAAACTATTCTTTAACCATGCTTCTAAGTTCTAAAAAAAATCAGATCCTTCAACTTTAAAAAGTGAAATAGACAATAGAAAATCCTTGGATATGCTGTATAGATGAGAGGAAAGCCCTTTGGGAGGGCGAAAAGGGCAGCAGACTTTATTTTGCAATTAGCAAAGGCTAAATGACTGCAAGGTAATTGACAGCTCCCTAGGTACTGACAGGAGGAGCTCAGTTTTGATTCAATACATTGACAACAAAACTCTGGGATTGTGAGATCTTTAAAAAGAAGCCACAAATCGATGAGTAAGGCAATCTACTTTAAGTGCTTTGCTCAGTAGCAGCCTTTGAACTCTGAGTGCTGGGCAGAAGCCTAAACTAGGATAAGGGTATTTTCTCAGGGTGAGGATCCTTACCTGACTGTGTGAATTATCAAGCACTGTGTGGTACACCTTTTATCTTTTCCTCCTTCCATGTTCCTTTTCCCTCTATCATAAATACTTGTTATTCTCTTCCTCTGGCCAACCCAAATGAACTAAGAGCCAAATGAACAAAAGATTAAAGGAAAGCTATTGAGGAAGAACAGACTGACTGAAAGTTTTATATATATATATATATATATATATATATATATATATATATTTATATATATATAGAGAGAGTTGTTGCTGTTGTTTAATCACTAAACCATTCCTGATTCTTTTGCAACCCCATGGACTGTAACCTGCCAGGCTTCTCTCTCCATGGGGTTTCCCAAGCAAGAATACTGGAGTGGCTTGCCATTTCCTTCTCCCTCCAATAGACAGGAATATGTATGTATATATGGCTTTCCTGGTGGCCCAGTGGTAAAGAATCTATCTACCTGCAATGCAGGAGACACAGGAGATACAGATTCAGTCCTTTGGTGGGGAAGATCCCCTGGAGTAGGAAATGGCAATCAACTCCACTATTCTTGCCTGGAAAATCCCATGGACAGAGGATTCTTGTAGGGCAACAGTCCATGGGGTTGCAAAAGGATCTGACAAGACTTAGAGACTAAACAACAAACAGCATATGCACATATATGTATATGTGTATATACACATACATACATGCATGCTTGCAAGAGAAGATAGAAAGGTAGGTAGATATAGAGGGGAAGAGAGCAGACAAAAAGCATGCAAAAGGGAAAGATTAATTTGATTTTGTATACTCTACATACTTCTATATTCACGTTTTACCAAGGCTATAAATTATTTGATGCAGGAGACATGGGTTTGACCCCTGGGTTGGGAAGATTATCTGAAAAAAGAAATGGCAACCCACTCTAATATTATTGCCTAAGAAATTCCATGGTCATAAAACCCTGGTGGACTACAGTCCATGGGGTCACAAAAGAGTCAGACATGACTTAGTGATTAAAACAACCACAACAATGTATTATTAGATTTTAGATTCATTGCCAAATTTGATTTTCCTTTTAGAGTTCCCAGTGCAGTATTGATTTATATTTATTTGATTATCATTAGTGAATTAAACAGTTTCTACATATACCTTGTAAGGTACATGTTTAATATAAGGTTTGCATAAATAAATGCCTGAATATGTGCCAAAATGTTGATGACAGATAGATGAATGGTATAACTGACATTTGAGCTTCTTTACTTCGCTTACTTTCATCTTTAATCTTTCAATCATCCCTTATTGCCTTTTTAATCAAATAAAGAGTTGACAATGACATGCCAGTCCTCAGTCAACTTTCATTTGTCTCCATATTTGTTAAACCACTATACTGCATCAGCACAGAGCTAGTTGCTGGAAACAGAGGTAACATAGGATATAAGGTCTGTTTGTATAAAGTCTAAAATCCAGGGGAGAATGTAATGAGTGTTATTGGTATTTACAATGTGCTATTTTAAAAAATAGGGAAATCTGCTTTTCAAAGGAGATTATATATAATGTAAGACCTAAAGAGTTAGTAGAAATTGGACAAAACTATATAGTAGCTGAGAAAAAAGAATATCCTAAGAATTCTCACGGGCAAAGGAGCAAGTTTTATAACCATGGCCAGTTTGATGAATTACAAATAATTTTGTGTGATTAGGTTAAGTGATGAAAAGTTAATTGAGAAAATTAAAAAAGGAGGTAAGCAGGGATATTAAAAAGAGCCCATGCCCACATTCCAACAGTAGAAATAATAATTTGTCGAGTGACATGGTTAAAATTGCCACTTTGAAAGATGACAGTATTCTTGCCTTGAGAACCCCATGAACAGTATGAAAAGGCAAAAAGATAGGACACTGAAAGATGGTGAGATGGTTGGATGGCATCGCGGACTCAATGGACATGAGCTTGGGTAAACTCCAGGAGTGGTGATTGACAGAGAGGCCTGGTGTGCTGCGGTCCATGGGGTCACAAAGAGTCGGACACGACTGAGTGACTAAACTGAACTGATATGATATTATTAGAGTCTGAATTGATAGAGATCCTGCAACTAGAGTGGAATACATTGGAGACATATTTAGGAGATAAAATATGGAAAACTTTCTGACTCACTGAATTTGAAACATGAGAATAAAGAATGTGACTGGAATAAGTCAAACAAGTCTGAAATACATCAAACAATTTAAATACATGGCAGGTGGTACAAATGTCTATGGAATTATTGAGTTTGATTCAGGCACAGGGAAAAATGTCAAGATACATACAGGAAGATCAAAGGGAAATTTCAGATATCCTGACTTTGGATATTATAGAAATATTCTGTAAAGTAAACCTGGCATTTATCATAAATTAATTTCCTTCAAATATCTCATGTTGTATACAGTCAAGGAAACACACTAGAGAAAAACTCTAAGACTAGTTGGATTGTTTACTGCAAAATGTTACTATCCTATTCAATCCTCAAATAAACTGAATTTCTTGTGGTCACAACAATAGGCATACATGTTATATGGCTTTCAGGGACTTATTCTTAAATTCCAGATTAATTCTAACTACTTCCATGAAATTTTATCTCATATTTGTTGACTAAAATAATTTCTTTTATCCAAAATTCTATTGCTATAACATTTATATTTATAGTGTAGTTTTATTGTATTATAAGATTGTTTTACTCAAAGATAATTGTGATATAATATTCAACAAAACATTAATTATTGAAATATAAGAAAATATCTATTTTGTGACGCATCATTTTTCTGTCAGTACAGATGTGGATGTATCGGTGTATGTAGTTTTTCTTCTTTTCCAAAATTTATACTTCCATCTTTGTCATGCTGTTATTCATCGTAATTGACTTTCAGAGGAGTGACATCTAAGATTATCATACCCTTGACTTTAGAGGAAAGCATCTGGGGTTTTGTCATTTAATTTAATGTTGACTCCTGATTTGTAATATGTATAATTTAAAATTAATTATATTTAAAAAATCTACCTTTAATAAAAATTCTGTTAAGAATAATTTAATTTTTAAGTATACTTCTTACATAAAGTAAGGTAATAATGTTGGAATTTTTCATTCTTTGACTAAATAATATTTATACTGAAGTATTTTTGCATTCTTAGAATAATAACAAATTGATTGTGTGTCATATTTTAATGTACTGCTAGAATATTGTTAGAATTCTAAATTGGATTTTTTATTTACATCAATGATTTTAATTGCCCTGAGGGTATGTATATGTTTGTATATTTGTATATATATATTAGTTTTTAATCAACTTTTGATTAAAGTCATGATGGCATTTAATAATGTGTTGGAAATTTTAGATTACTTAAAAATTGTTTGATAATGTTGAAGTACCATTACATTTATTTGTCTTGATATATTGAATAAGCAACCTGTAATACTTTCTGGGATTTTTTTTCCTGTTACTTGTCACTTTTTAGATTTTTTTACCTATTCTAGTAACCATTTAATTTCATATTATGCTAGAAATTCTCAGTTATATTGCTATGTGTTTGTTCATAGATTTATTTTACTTGTTTTGGTTTAAAAAGGTGACACATTCATGGGTTAAGAAATGTGAACAATAAAAGGTACTCCAACTCACAAGTTCAATATTTAATATCTAGTCCCTCTCCTGAAAGGGAAAAATACTTTTGTTGGTTATTAGGAAAATTCTAAATATTTTAATTAGACATCTCTGTATACATCTGATTTATTAATCTAGGCAGTATATTTTTATGTACTGAGAGATGTGTGTACCAATAAAACTGAGAGACGGAAGAGTGGAAGTAATATACACTATTTAGAAATGTCACCACCCATTTATCCCCCAAAATATAATACTTTGTATTATAATCTTTGTAAGTATCTGATCTTGTACATTGGAGAAGGCAATGGCAACCCACTCCAGTACTCTTGCCTGGAAAATCTCACGGGCAGAGGAGCCTGGTGGGCTGCAGTCCATGGGGTTGCTGGGAGTCGGACACGACAGAGCGACTTCACTTTCACTTTTCACTTTCATGCATTGGAGAAGGAAATGGCAACCCACTCCAGTATTCTTGCCTGGAGAATCCCAGGGACGGGGGAGCCTGGTGGGCTGCCATCTCTGGGGTCACACAGAGTCGGACACGACTGAAGCGACTTAGCAGCAGCAGATCTTGTACAAACTGTCTTGTACAAAACGCTCTTTTTAGATATTTTAATTTGGTTACTCTCTTTCAAATTATTGGCATGTGCTACAGAAAAGAAGCTCAGGATATGTATGGTTATGACATAAATGTGGTCAACTTCATACAATATCTATACTCATAGTTTTGTTATAAAAATAAAGTAACTTCATAATGATGATCCTAAATTTGTGTCACATTCTAGCACATCTGCTAATTTATCAAAGATTCAACTGCCTTAAGCAAAATTTGAAAGTATATTGTTGAAGTAAAATTTGTTGAAAATTAGTTAACCATATATGTATATATGGGCTTCCCCAATGATCAGTGTTAAAGAATCCATCTGCCAGTGCAAAAGACCCAGGAGACACAGTTTCAGTCCCTGGGTTGGGAAGATCCCCTGGAGGACAAAATGGCCACTCATTCCAGTATTCTTGCCTGGAAAATCCCCTGGACAGAAGACTCTGGTGGACTGCTGTCCAGAGGGTCTCAAAGAGTTAAACATGACAGAGCATGCACATACATACTTATGTGTATATATCATGTATCATCTAAAGTCGGATAGCCAAAATAGGCGTTTGTCTTTATTTGGTTATAAATTCATATCAGAAATGGAGAAACTGACTCCATTATTATAAAACCATGTCTAAGTGTTGGTCCGACATCCATTCCAATGCATATAGATGTCTCTATTCAACTGCTTATGTTACCCAGGATGCTTCTTTCTCCAATTATTTTGGCTAAAAGTAGAATAAAGATAATATTTTGCATTTATGATTTTAATGTTTTTTTTTTTAATTGATGACAGCCAACCCTGGCCACTGTTGATCAAACAATCATGTCCCTTAAGAAGAATGTGTTCAGAGTAGTGCTAAAACATGATAAAAACTTGTGGAAGATAAGTAGCAAAAGGTTTCATATTTTAAAAAGGTTAACGCTAGTTGAAGAAGAAAACACTACAAATCTATCATGAATCAGTCTTTATTATTTCCGAAAAAATCCTCTTTAATGACATATGTAGGTCTTACTATTTCTTAACATGGCAGCAATCTAGGGACTTTGATGTTTTTATACTGGTGGTCATAATGCTCTGTAGAGAAGATGCTCTTTTATCCTTCCATGAAGGCACTAACTGAAAATATGGAGTGAATTTGGGATAAGTACAGAAAGAAGTTCAGCGGGATCCAAGGGCCCCTCTCCTTCTGTTATCATGTGGAAAGTTGTGTTGAATCTAGCACATAGTGAATTTTAGAAAAAGGACCTTGCTTCTCTCCCCACTCCACACACTCCACTCTCGTGATGCTTTATTCATAAGGACTAGCACTTTCACTTTCATTTTTTAGAATAACTAGAAATATTTAGGGCACTAGGTAAGAAGGAGATCTTTCTCTCAGGAAACGTCATTGCTGAAAAAAGCCAAGAGTCACAAACCAGCATAGAGTTGCCTATAAACAGAGGTTGTAAGTATCAACTTGAAATGGATTTTCCATTCAGACAGCACAATTTTGCTGAGTCAGTGCACTGCAAAACAACCAAAAGGTGGAGCTAAGGATCTAGGCAAAAATTTCCTTTCTTCTACATTCTGAATCCATTTCTATTAATTACAAGTAGTATGGGTTGCTATTTTGTTTTGCTTTGTTCCTGAATTGAAAAACTAATATTCGTTGTTATTTTTGCACAGACCAGATAACGGCTTAGTATTATACATCTTGGATAAAAAATATGTAAAATTGCTACATTTTTCTCTTTAAACAAGAATTTATTCTAGATTCCTGCTTTTTCCAATTCCTATATTTAATCAGGAATTTTTATGTTGGAAGTAAATATCTTCAAATGTTTATTTCTTCATTGACAGCTCATTTATAATGTGAACATGGCTAATTTTCAACAAACATAAGGTCAATTTACTGGGAACAATTTCACACATTAAAAAATATTTTTTGTGTCTAAACAGAAAAATATTAAGGTTTTATAATAGTAAATACATCAGAATTTTGAGAGGTGAGAGCATTTCTGTGAGTACCAAAATATTTTAAATCTCTTTTTCTTAACCCACTTTACAGAATGAAGGTAACAATAAAATGATAATGGGATACATACATATATATATATATATATCATCCACAGGATTCTCCAGGCAAGAATACTGGAGTGGGTGGCCATGACCTCCTCCAGGGGATCCTCCCAGCTCAGGAATTGAACCCATGTCTCTTGTGGCTCCTGCATTGCACGTGGATTCTTTACTCACTGAGCCCCATGGGAAGCCCAATATATATAATCAGTTCAGTCGCTCAGTCATGTCCAACTCTTTGTTACCCCATTGATTACGGCACACCAGGACTCCCTTGTCCATCAACAACTGTCAAAACTTACTCAGACTCATGCCCATATAGTTGGTGATGCTATCCAACCATCCCATTCTCTGTCATCTCCTTCTCCTCCTGCCTTCAATCTTTCCCAGCATCAGAGACTTTTCCAATGAGTCAGTTCTTTGCATCAGGTAGCCAGAGTATTAGAGCTTCAGCTTCAGCATCAGTCCTTCCAATGAATATTTAGGATTGATTTCCTTTAGGGTTGACTGGTTTGATATCCTTGTAGTCCAAGGGACTCTCAAGAGTCTTCTCCAATACCACAGTTCAAAAGCATCAATTCTTCAACTTACTTTATGGTCCAATTCTCACATCCATACATGACTACTGGAAAAACCATAGCTTTGACCAGATGAACTTTGCTGGCACAGTAATGTCTCTGCTTTTTAATATGTTGTCTAGGTTGGTCATAACTTTTCTTCCAAGGAGCAAGCATCTTTTAATTTCATGGCTGCAGTCACCATCTGCACTGGTTTTGGAGCCCAAGAAAATAAAATCTGACACTTGTTTCCATTGTTGCCCCATCTATTTGCTATGAAGTGATGGGATGGGATGCAATGATCTTAGCTTTTTGAATGTTGAGTTTTAAGCCAACTTTTTCACACTCCTCTTTGACTTTCAATAAGAGGCTTTTTAGTTCCTCTTCACTTTTTGCCATAAGGGTGGGGTCATCTGCAAATCTGAGGTTATTGATATTTATCCCTGCAATCTAGATTCCAGCTTGTGATTCATCCAGTCCATCATTTCACATTATGTACTCTGCATATACGTTTAATAACCAAGGGGACAATATACATCCTTGACATACTCCATTCCCAATTTGGAGCCAGGCCATTGTTCCATGTCCAGTTATAACTGTTGCTTCTTGACCTACATACAGATTTCTCAGAAGGCAGGTAAGGTGGTCTGATAGTCTCATCTCTTTAAGAATTTTCCACAGTTTGTTGCAATCTACACAGTCAAAGGCTGTAATGTAGTCGATGAATCAGAAGTAAATGTTTTTCTGGAATTCTCTTGCTTTTTCTATGATCCAATGGATATTGGCAATTTGATCTCTGGTTTTCTGCCTTTTCTAAATCCAGCTTGAACATCTGGAATTTCTCAGTTCACACACTCTTGAAGCCTAGATTGGAGAATTTTGAGCACTAATTTGCTACCATGTGAGATGAGTGTAATTGTTCAGTAGTTACAACATTCTTTGGCATTGCCATTCTTTGGGATTAGAATGAAAACTGACCTTTTTCACTTCTATGGCCATTGTTGAGTTTTCCAAATTTGCTGGTATATTGAATGCAGCATTTCACACCATCATCTTTTAGGATTTGAAAGAGCTCAGAAGGAATTCCACCACCTCCACTAGCTTTGTTTGTAGTGACGCTTCCAATGGTGCCGGGGACCAGCCCCGGCTGATCCAGGGTATTCGAAGGAGAGACGGCATAGGCGAGGATCAGGATAAAATAGCTTCAATTAGATATTAATTAAAGATATAAAGAGTAATAGAATAAGGATAGCTCAGTAGGAAAATTCAGTGGAGAAAAGAGGCTGAGTAGCTTGGTTTACGCCGGAGACCAATAAAACTTCAAGACAAGAAGTTTGCACCACTTACGTAGGCCGCAGGCATCCTTCCGTTCTCCCGAAGGAGAGGAGACACTGAGGCCTCCCCGGTCGGATCTTAGAAGCCCAGGCATAATTAGTAAGCATGGTGGGTTCCACGCTCCAGATGGAGACTCAGCCAGAGTGAGAGAGAGAGCGACATGGGGAGACCAGTATTTCGAGAAACTGATCCCAATTCTTTATTTTCCAGAGTCTGTTTTTATACACTGAGATGTTATACAAAAGTCACGTGGGGACAGCAGTCCTGACCTTTATTAAAGTCAGGTGCTTCACACAAATGTATACAGAGGTCTTAGGGGTGTTACATCATCTTCTGGCCAGGGGGGCCTGCTGACAATTTACGACCCTCTCCTTGTGACAGCGGTCAGTCAATCAGGACACTTACTTCTCCAGGGCTGATTATTCTCAAAACAGACGCCACCCAAATAAAGTTACATTCCTACAGGGTGAGGGTGTAGTGGGTTTTAGTTAAGGAAAGAATTTACTTAGCCTAAGGTCTAACGTGATTAATATCAAAGGTTAACTCTATATATTCATTAATGTGTATAAGGGCAGGGGATGTGGAGACTTAGCAACAAACATTGGCTCAACAAATGAAAAACCCTTCACCAATACAATTTCTAATCAGCCCATTATACTTATACTAATAGTTTTCTAACTTTTCTAAGGAACCTGTTTTTAGAAGGTTTAAAGCATCTCGTGCCTCTCACGGTTGGGAGGCTGTGAGCAATCACATGTGGCCGGACGAGCCTGTCAGGCAGGCTAGAGAACCTTCAGAGGAGTTTGTAGGTTAAAACACTCTTGTCACACCCAAGAGTTATTATTAACTGGAGCTCTAGGTTAACTCCTTCTCCAAAAGAGGTGGTGGGGGACAGCCCCCCGTAAAGTCAGAGGTGTAGGTGAGAGCACAAAGTAGTAAAGTAGGCAGGCTCTGGTTATGGGGGTAGACGCTCGGGGATTTCCAGGGGGACTCCTGAGGCTCGATCCCGCCTTTGCGTATGTCGAGCCTCCTTCCTCATGACCTTTGCCATGGGCGGAGTACCTCACTCTGGCCCCCAACACAATGGCCCATTTAACTTCACATGGCAGGATGCCTGGCTCTCAGTGAGTGATCACACCATCATGGTTATCTGGGTCTTTACGATCTTTTTTGTGTAGTTCTGTGTTTTCTTGCCACCTCTTCTTAATATCTTCTGCTTTTGTTAGGTCCTTATCATTTCTGTCCTTTACTGTGTCCATCTTGCATGAGTGTTCCCTTGGTATCTTTAATTTTCTTGAAGAGATCTCTAGTCTTTCCCATTCTATTGTTTTACTCTATCTTTGCATTGATCACTGAGGAAGGCTTTATCTCTCCTTGCTATTCTTTGGAACTCTGCATTCAAGTGGATATGTTTCCTTTTTCTCTTTGCCTTTCACTTCTCTTCTTTTCTCAGCTATTTGTAAGGCCTCATCAGACAACAATTTTGCCTTTTTTTATTTCTTCATCTTGGGTATGGTTTTGATCATTGCCTCCTGTACAGTGTTACGCACTTCCATCCATAGTTCTTCAGAGTTATCTATCAGATCTAATCCCTTAAATTTTTTGTCATGTGTACTGTGTAATAGTAAGGGATTGATTTAGGTCTTACCTGAATGGTCTGTTGGTTTTCCCTACTTTCTTAAATTTAAGTCTGAATTAGGCAATAAGGAATTCATAAGCTGAGCCACAGTCAGCTTCTGGTCATACTTTTGCTGACTGTATAGAGCTTCTCCATCTTTGGCTGCAAAGAATATAATCAATCTGATTTTGGCATTGACCATCTGGTGATATCCATGTGTAGAGTTGTCTGTTGTGTTGTTGGAAAAAGGTGTTTGCAATGACCAGTGACTACTCTTGCAAAACTTTTTTAGTCTTTGCCCTGCTTCATTTTGTACCTGAAGGCCAAACTTGCCTGTGACTCCAGGTGTCTCTTGAATTCCTACTTTTGCATTCCAGTCCCCTGTGATGATGAAAAGGACTTTTTGTGTGTTTGTGTATGTGTGTGTGGGGGGGCGGGGGTGTTAGTTCTAGAAGGTCTATTAGGTCTTCATAGAACTGTTCAATTTCAGCTTCTTTGGCATAATTTTTGGGGCATAGACTTGTATTACTGTGATATTGAATGGTTTGTCTTGGAAATGAACAGAGACCATTCTGTCGTTTTTGAGATTACTTCCAAGTACTGCATTTTGGACTCTTTTGTTGACTATGAGGGCCACTCCATTTCTTCTAAGGGTTTCTTGCCCACAGAAATAGATGTAAGGGTCATCTGAATTAAATTTGCCCATTCTGGTCCATTTTAGTTCACTGATTCTTAAAATGTTGATGTTCACTCTTGTCATCTTCTGTTTGACCACTGCCAATTTACCTTTATTCATGGACCTAACATTCCAGGTTCCTATGCAATATTGTTCCTTACAGCATTGGACTTTACTTCCATCACCAGTCACATCCACAACTGGGTGTCATTTTTGCTTTGGCTCAGCCTCTTCATTCTTTCTGGAGCTATTTCTCCACTCTTCTCCAGTAGCATATTGGGCACCTACTTACCTGGGGAGTTCATCTTTCAGTGTCATATCTTTTTGCCTTTTCATACTCTTCATGGGCTTCTCAAGGCAAAAATACTGAAGTGGTTTGCCATTCCCTTCTCTAGTGGACCATGTTTTGTCAGAACTCTCCACCATGACCCATTCTTCTTGGGTGGCCCTACACGGCATGACTCATAGTTCCATTGAATTAGATAAGTCTGTGATCAAGTGAACAGTTTGGTTAGTTTTCTGTAACTATGGCTTCCATCCTGTCTGCCCTCTGATGAATAAAGATAAGAGGGCTTCTGGAAGCTTCCTGGAGGGTGGAGACTGGCTATGGGGGAATCTGGTTCTTGCTCTGATGGGCAGGGTCATGCTCAGTAAATCTTTAATCCAATTTTCTGTTGATGAGTAGGGCTATGTTCCCTCCCTGCAGTTAGCCTTAGGCCAAACTCTGATAGGGGTAATAACAGCTCTCTTCAAAAGTACTTATACCAGGACTGTTGTATTCAATGCCCCTGACCCCACGGCAGGCCACTGCAGGCCCACGCCTCCACTGGAGACTCCTGGACACTCACAGGCAAGTCTGGCTCAGTCTCTTGTGGGATCACTGCTCCTTCCCCCTGGGTCTTGATGTGCACAAAATTTGGTTTGTGCTCTCCAAGACTCTTATTTCCCCAGTCCCATGGAAGTTCTGCAATCAAATCCCACTGGCCTTTAAAGTCAAATTCCCTAGGGGTTCTCAATCCCTTTGCCAGATCCCCAGACTGGGAAATCTGTTGTGGGCCCTAGAACGTTTACAACAATGTGAGAATTTCTTTGGCATAATTGTCCTCCAGTTTGTTGGTTGTTTGCTCGGTGCCTCTATGGTTGGGCTTGCATGTCACTCCTCCTATATCTGCTGCAGCCAGAGCCCCTGTCCCCAAGGCAGGCCACTGCTGACCCATGCCTCTGCAGGAGACACTCAAACACTCAAAGGCAGATCTGGCTGAGTCTCTTGCGAGGTCCCTGGGTCCTGGTGTGCACAAAGTTTTGTTTTGAGCCTTCCAAGTATCTCTGATAGGTGTGGGGTTTGATTCTAAACACGATTTTGTCCCTCCTACCGTCTTGTTGGGCTTCTCCTTTGCCCTTGACATGGGGTATCTTTATTTGGTGGGATCCAACATTCTCCTGTCAATGGCTGTTCAGTGGTTAGTTGCAATTTTGGAGTTCTCACAGGAGAAGATGAATGCACGTCCTTCTACTCTACCATCCTGTTTATGCTAGATAGTATATAATTGATTATACTATTTTTATAGAAACACTGGTTATTTAATTTCAGTAAAATACATCTTAAGTAGTTGACTAATTTTCCAACTAAATAATACTTAGGTTCACCTACAGATTGTTGCTGTCATAATAGTTCAGTAAAACTTGGAAATGATTGTTTCTAGGTGGATGCAGTGTCAATTTCATAGTCCTCAGAGCTGGCTAATATGGTTCATTATTTCAAACTGTTATGGAATGAAGTTCACTATTACTGTTAATTAAAAGTTTATACTGCAAAATGTTATGAACCATTTTTGTCCACACTCCTATATTTAATTCATATTTTACACATGTGTTGGCATAATCTATTTACTTTTTTATGATTAAAAGCTATTAATTCACAGTTAAGAATTTCCAAATGAGAATAATTTCCTTATTGAGAGGTGTGGGGGCCTTGGAGAGTCTTAGAGCTGATTACTTTGCCAAGATTAAAAACAATAATAATTGCAATTGATTCAATTGGCTTCTGAAACTCTGGTATTTGCGTGTATTTCAGGATAATGATAGCTGTCCAAAATATTTCCTGTGGTAGGAAACTAAAATCTTTTTTAAAAGAGAGGAAGTCATGAGAATTTATAGAATATCATAAAGTTCATATAGCAGAAACAAAAGTAGAACTTTATGTAATCTTAACCTTTCAAATCAGAGGACAAAATCACACTGAATGTCATACATATAAATATATATACCAATTCACTCTTTTATTCCTTGCTTGAATTGCCTCAAAGTCTTCTAAAACATATATTGATATGCTTTTCACAAATATCTGATTCTATTTTGTGGCACTCATCAAGAAACAGGAAAGATGTTTCAACAAAGAACAAAATTAAACAGGAACACATTATTTCATGACTTCACCCATCTCCTTATCCTGCTTCTTTCTCTCCTTTTCCAAACTCTGGAGAAGAACAAAGTAGTCAACGTATTCCAATAAGAAACTGGTCAAGGTCTATTTCCCTATGACACTCAGCTATATTAGAGTTATTCTCTTACAGAAAGATAACATACAATTTTATTCTGAAAGATTATTTAAAGTAGGCATTCTTTGATAAATTGTTCTCAAATTGGCAGAGGCAAAGCTCTGAATAACAATGATAGGTAATTTCTTGATGTATAGAAATGTTGGCAAGTTAATGTATTTGTGAAATTCTAACCCTGATAGGTCTTCCCTGATGACTCAGATGGTAAAGAAACTGCCTGCAATGCAGGAGACCTGGGTTTGATCCCTGGGTTGGGAAGATTCCATGGAGAAGGGAACAGCTACCCACTCCAGTATTCTTGTCTGGAGAATTCCATGGACAGAGAAGCCTGGCAGACTACAGTCCATGGGGCCGCAAAGAGTTGGACAAGACTGAGTGGCTTTCACTTTCACTTTTTTGAAATGCTCTGATATTGCAAATAAGGCATATTGTAGCAGTTGGGAATTTCAGGACTCAGAAAATGATGATGTCGAGAAATCTTTCATGTTTGGGCAGCATTTCCTCACTGCTCAAAGATTTCAAATTATATTACATAAATAGATAAATGTGTCACCTGAAAATAAATATCACTTTCTAGAGTGGTAGATGATCAGAAAAGTCAGTGTATTATACTATCCAATTTTATCCTGTTATTATAATAGCTAAGAAACAAAATATGTAATGTGTTAATAGATTTCCACCATGGATGCTGATTGGTGCACTGAAAATAGAATTTTACATTCTCTCTAGTCTTTTACAAGTGTTGGTTCCAAAATTACATTGGAAAAATAAATCATTTTGTGGTATTATTTTCATTCCCCCCACAGTCCTAGCACAGTACATTATGTGTAGTCATTATTCAATAAAAATGGTGAGCATTTATTTTTTATAACATGCTGAACATTCTACTAAACATTTTAAGTATATTTCTCAATTTAAACTTCATAAGGACAGTATAAATTCAGATTTTTAAGAGGCTGGATTATAACCACACAGATTTTATTTTAAAAGGGAAAATAATTTCCAAAAGGTAATACAGTAGAAAATAGTCAAGTTTTAAAGCATCATGTGATTCTAAAGTCCTGTTAATCTTTTACTATCTTGATCCTCAGGAAATTGTTTTTAATATACCGTGGTCCTGAAAAGGATATGTAGTGTTCCTGCGTGTGTGTGTGTGTGTGTGTGTGTGCAGGCTAATATGAGCATTCGTGAAAAGATACCACATATTATTGACTGTAAAGTAATTTTATGATGCAATTTTTGAGACTAATAATAAAGAGATCATACAAGTCTATATTGCATTAGTATTCATTTAGATGGAAGAGATTATACTTTAAAATTGTCTACTCTGTCTTTTCAATAATAATGCTGTTTATTTTATAAAGTTCAAAAATAGAAAATCATAGATAGAAAAATAAAAAATCTTATGTAACTCCAATTCTCAGGTTTTCTATGCAAATAAAACACACACACACATATATGTTAAATATGTATACATATTTAAGGGAAATTTACTGTGTGATGAACTATTTGCAATTTTTATTCAATGTAATTGATTTATAATAATACCTGTGTCAGTTTCAAGTATATAGCATAGTGATTCAGTTTTTTCTCAGGTTATAATTTATTACAAAGAATTATATATAATTCCCAGTGATATAGAGTAAATCATTGTTGCTTGTACAACTCATACAAGAAGTTCATATAGCTCAATATATAAAATAGGTATTTTGTATACAGGGTCTTGTATCTGTGAATCTGATAGCCCTAATTTGTCTCTCTCTCTCCCTCTTTCTCCATTTTGATAACTGTAAGCTTGTTTTTATGTCTATAAATGCATTTCTATTTTGTACATAGAATCATTGGTATTTTTTGGATTCCACAGATGAGTAATATTGTTTAGTAATCTTTTGTCTGAATTATTTCACTAAGCATGATAATCTCCCATTCCATCCATGCTGCTTACAGTATTTTCAAATATTTTCTGCCATTTCCATGTTTTTGCTTTGTTTATGGTTTCCTTTGCCATGACAAAACTTTCAGCTTGATTAAATCCAATTTGTTTTTTTTTTCTTTTATTTCTGATGCCTCAGAAAAGTGATCAAAGAAAATATGGCTATGATATATGTCAAAGAGACTCTAGACTATGGTCTCATCTAGAAGTTTATGGTGTCCTGTCTTATATTTAGGACTTTAAAACATTTTTATGAATGGTTTTAGAAAATATTCTAATTTCATCATTTTACACCTACCTGTCTAGTTCTCTCAGCACTACTTGTTGAAGACTGTCTTTCTCTATTGTAGGTTCTTGCCTCCTTTGTCATAGATTAGTTGACAACTAGTGCGTGGGTTTATGGACTCTGTGATTCTGTTCCTTTGATCTATATGCCCATTTTTATGTCAAAACCATGCTGTTTTGATTACTATAGTTTTGTAGTGTAGACTGAAGCTTGGGATAGTTACATGTTCAGCTTTCTTCTTTTTCCTCAGGATTGCTTTGGCAACTTGGAGTTTTTACAGTTCTGTATAAATTTTATGATTATTTGTTCTGTTTCTGTGGAAAATGCCCATGATACTTTGATGGGAATTGCACCTAATTTGTAGAATCCTTTGAACAGTGTAGCTATTTTAAAAATAATGCTTCTTCCAATTCAAGAGAACAACTGTTTTTTCCTTTCTCTGAATCATCTTCAATTTCCTTTATCAATGTTTTGTACATTTCAGCATATAGGTTTTTTCACCTCCTCAGACAAGTCTAGTCAAGGCCATGGTTTTTCCAGTGGTCATGTATGGATGTGAGAGTTGGACTGTGAATAAACCTGAGCACCAAAGAATTGATGCTTTTGAAGTGTGGTGTTGGAGAAGACTCTTGAGAGTCCCTTGGACTGCAAGGAGATCCAACCAGTCCATTCTGAAGATCAGCCCTGGGATTTCTTTGGAAGGAATGATGCTAAAGCTGAAACTCCAGTACTTTGGCCACCTCATGTGAAGAGTTGACTCATTGGAAAAGACTCTGATGCTGGGAGGGTTTGGGGGCAGGAGGAAAAGGGGACGACAGAGGATGAGATGGCTGGATGGCATCACCGACTCGATGGATGTGAGTTTGAGTGAACTCCAGGAGTTGGTGATGGACAGGGAGGCCTGGCGTGCTGCGATTCATGGGGTCGCAAAGAGTCGGAGATGACTGAGCGACTGAACTGAACTGAACTGAGACAAGTTTATTCCCAGGTATTTTTGATACAAGTCTAAATGAGGTTTTAAAAAGCTTTTTTCTTTCTGATATATCATTATTATTGTATAGAAATGCAACAATTTTTATATATTAATCTTGCATCCTACTACCTTCTGTAACTCATTTAATAGTTCTAACAGTTTTTGGGTGGAGACGTTAGGGTTCTCTGTACAGAGTTATTTGCATGCCATTTTATCTCTTTGTTTTTATTTTGCATAATTTTATTTCCTTTTCTTGTCTGATTGCCATGGCTAGGACTTCCAATACTATGTTAAATAGAAGTGATATGAGTGGGCATCCCTCCTTTGAGTCGGGGTGGGTGCATTTCAATGTTTGCTCATTCCAATAATTATGGGGCTCAGTTGCTTACCTTTGATTTGGAAAATCTATCAGCACATCATGCCAGAGAGCTACAGATTTCATCTTGAAATTTTGATCAATCAAGAAATTCTGTCAAAACTGTTCCTGGTTTTCATTCTGGACTCCTGGGGGTGAGATTTGCACAAGAAATTTGACACTATGATTATCACACAGGCCCTCTGCCTTGCCACTGCATGCAAATAGTTAGCTTCTCTAAAAATATTTAATTTCATATTAAGGGAAAAAGTAGAGAAATGTTTTCTCCCTTGGAATTTTGTAGTTAATAAGACAACTTTTTGGTGCATGTGAGTCATATCAAGAGTTAAAGATTCTATAATTATCTCAAAGGTCCCAAGGTTTACAGCTGAAAATAGCTGAAACTGCAACCAAAGACAATAGAATAGTTAAGCTTGAATGAAATAAAAGCATAAGAAAAAGCAAGATGGAAGGATAGTAGGAAGATCTGGAGGTCATCTCTCTCCACAAATATATCAAGAATATATGTGTGTGTGTGTGTGTGTGTGTGTGTGTGTGTATACGTACATATACATATAGAGAGAGAGAAATTCTCACAGAGCAGCAGATGACCTTGGACACCAGAAAGGACAAGAAAGATTCCTGCATAACTGGGTAGGATGAAAGAAAGAAGAAGTGAAAAAGAACAGGACAGGAAGCAGAATGGGACCTGTGCCCCTGGGGGTGAAGTAGTGGAGAGATTCCTGTATCCAGGGAAACCCTTTTATCAATGTGGAAATCAGTTGGGACAGAAGAGGAGCATCTGGGGCTATTGGAGGAGAGTGACATGGCTGGTCTGTGGCAGGCAGGACAGAGTAAGACCTACACAGATGGTTCATGCCATAGACCTGCACACCCCAGCCTGGGACTTATGTCTATTGGTGCACAAGGGTGCTGGGTGCTGGAATGTGGAGATTGGAGATCAGACTTTGAAAGAAGACTGCTGTTGGATGTGAGGAGACAGACTGAGGGGCCAAGAGTAAGGAAATACAAAGCTGGGAATGCTTATGGAGGAAACGTGGACTGCCATAGAAACAAGGCACCATTAGTTAGTGAAGCACAGGGAGTGGAGCTGTCATTTCAGCCTCTCCACACACACACACTGGCCCCTTCCCACCCCCACCCCAATCCCCCACCCCGGGCACTAGGAAAGGCTCCCAAGGGGGATGACCCTCTTGCACTTGTGGTTGAACTCTAGAAAAGGCCCCTACCTGGGCTGACCCTCTCTCACCTGCAGCCAAGTGTTAGAAAAGGCCCCTTCTGGGGCTGGGTCTCTTACACCTGAGGCTGAACACTAGAAAAGACCCTGCCAGAGTTTAACCTATGTGCCTGCGTGCCTGCTCACTTGCTCAGTCATGTCTGACTCTTTGCAACCCCACAGATTGTAGCCTGCCAAGCTCCTCTGTCCCTGGGATTTCCCAGACAAGTATATTGGAGTGGGTTACCATTTCTTCCTCCAGGCGATCTTCCTGACCCAGGGGTCAAACTTGCATCTCCTGTCTCCTGTACTGCAGGTGGACACTTTACCACTAAGCCACCAGGGAAGCCCCTTAGCACTTATGGTTAGACATTAGAAAAGGCTCCTGCTAGGGCTGGCAATTGGTTGCCATTGGGCAGGAGCAATGACAGGCTCCCACCAGGGCTTAATCTTTCATTCCCTTGGTCACCAGTGTGTTATCACTGATGGGGCTGGATTTCTCACAGCTGCTGATCCCTACACACCTATTTCCCCCGAGGCTCAGTGACCCTAGCATCTGTGTTACCTCCATGCCCTGTCCTCACTGGAGCAGAACTGAAAGCTCCAGGGCAGCCTTAGGAGCCAACCCCTGTGGGAGGCCCACATGCAGAGGTGGGGCTAAAACCACAACTGAGCCCCAAGTGCCATGCAACTAAGGAATGAATCTGACATCTCTTATTACAGGTGTGAAAACTATGAATAAACAGCCCTGCAACTATCTTGGGAAAATTTCAGCACCTATAAGTCTTTCCTTTTCATACTGTTCATGGGGTTCTCAAGGCAAGAACACTGAAGTGGTGTTGGAGAAGACTGTTGAGAGTCCCTTGGACTGCAAGGAGATCCAACCAGTCCATTCTGAAGGAGATCAGCCCCGGGATTTCTTTGGAAGGAATGATGGTAAAGCTGAAAATCCAGTACTTTGGCCACCTCATGCAAAGAGTTGACTCATTGGAAAAGACTCTGATGCTGGGAGGGATTGGGGGCAGGAGGAGAAGGGGATGACAGAGGATGAGATGGCTGGATGGCATCACTGACTCGATGGACGTGAGTCTACGTGAACTCCGGGAGTTGGTGATGGACAGGGAGGCCTGGCATGCTGCGATTCATGGGGTCGCAAAGAGTTGGACATGACTGAGTGACTGATCTGATCTGATAAGTCTTTCCTGGTGGCCCAGATGGTAAAGAATCCACCTGCAATGTGGGAGACCTGGGTTCAATCCCTGGGTTGGGAAGATCCTCTGGAGAAAGGAATGGCAACCGACTGTAGTATTCTTGCCTTGAGAATTCCACAGACAAGTACTGGCACAGAAATACAGATCAATGGAACATGATAGAAAGCCCAGAGATAAACCTACACACCTATGGTTATCTGTTGTTGTTGTTGTTGTTATTGTTGTTGAGTCACTCGGTAGTGTCCAAATCTACAGCCCCATGGATTGCAGCACCCTAGGCTTCCCTGTCCTTAACCACCTTCTGGAATTTGCTCAAACTCATGTCCATTGAGTCAGTGATGCCATCCAACCATCTCATCTTCTGTCATCCCCTTTTCCTCCTGCTTTCAATCTTTCCCAGTATTGAAGAGTCAGCTCTTTGCAGTAGGTAGCCAAATATTGGAGCTTCAGCTTTAGCATCAGCATTTCCAATGAATATTCAGGGCTGATTTCCTTTAGGATTGATTGGCTTGATCTCCTTGCAGTCCAAGGGATTCTCAAGAGTCTTCTCCAGCACCATAATTTGAGAACAATTTCTCAGTGTTCAGACTTCTTTGTGATCCAACTCTCACATCCGTACTGACTCACTTGACTACTGAAAAAACCATAACTTTGACTAAATCGGCCTTTGTTGGCAAGGTAATATCTCTGCTTTTGAATATACTATCTAGATTTGGCATAGCTTTTCTTCCAAGGAGCAAGCATCTCTTAATTTCGTGACTGCAGTAACTATCTTTAGTGATTTTGGAGCTCAAGAAAATAAAATCTGCCACTGTTTCCATTGTTTCCCCATCTATTTGCCATGAAGTGATGGGATAAGATGCCATGATCTTAGTTTTCTGAATGTTGAATTTTAAGCCAGTTTTTTTTACTCTCCTCTTTCACCCCCATCAAGAGGCAAATGAAGCAACCAACAAGGGATAATCTCCAATATACAAACAGCTCATGCAGCTCAGTATCAAAGAAACAAACAACTCAGTGAAGTAATATGTAGAAGATCTAAATAGATACTTCTCTAAAGAAGGCATACAGATAGCCAAAAAACACACAAAAAGCTGCTTAATATCACTAATTTTTAGAGAAATGCAAATCAAAACTATAATGGGGTATCACCTCACACCAGTCAGAATGGCCACCATCAAAATATCTACAAACAGTAAATGCTGAAGAAGATGTGGAGAAATGGAAAGCCTTCTACACTGTTAGGAATGTACATTGGTACAGTCACTATGAAGAGCAATATGAAGGTTTCTCAAAAAACAAAGAGACTTACCATGTAATCCAGCAATCCACTCCTAGGCATATACTTGGAGAATAAAGCAATTCAAAAAGATATGTTCTTATACAACAGTTCACTACAGCACTGTTTACAACAGCTAAATGTTGAATCAACCTAAACATTCATCAACAATGAAATGGATAAAGATATGGTACATATATACAATAGAATATTACTCAGTCTGAAGGAGATCAGCCCTGGGATTTCTTTGGAAGGAATGATGCTAAAGCTGAAACTCCAGTACTTTGGCCACCTCATGCGAAGAGTTGACTCATTGGAAAAGACTCTGATGCTGGGAGGGACTGGGGGCAGGAGGAGAAGGGGACGACAGAGGATGAGATGGCTGGATGGCATCACTGACTCGATGGACATGAGTCTGAGTGAACTCCGGGAGTTGGTGATGGACAGGGAGGCCTGGCGTGCTGCGATTCATGGGGTGACAGAGTCGGACATGACTGAACGACTGATCTGATCTGATGAAAAGGAATAAAATAACGCCATTTGCAGAGATGTGGATTGATCTGGAGACTTTTATAAAGACTAAAGTATGTCAGAAAGAGAAAAATTTCATATAATATGGCTTATATGTGGAATCTAGAGAAATGGTAAAGATGAACTTATTTGCAAGACAGAAATAGAGACACAGATGTAGAGAACCAACTTATGGATATCAAGGGGGAAGGGAAGGTGGAGTGAATTGGGAGACTGGGATTGACATATATACACTACCATGTATAAAATAACTAATGAGCAATAACTGTATAGCATAGGGGACACTATTCAGTGCTGTGTGGTGGCCTATATGGAAAGGAAAACTGAAAAAGAGTCAGTATATATATATATATCTACTGATTCACTTTTCTGTACAGCAGAAACTAACATATTGTAAGAAAACTGTTACCAGGTAGGGAGAGGGTAGAAGAAGACCCTCCCTTTTGGGCCTCAGTTCTTGGTAAGGACACAAAGAAGAATCTGAGATCTTACCCATAGCAAAACCAAGTCTATTAGGGAAAGAATAGAATGAACACTTCAAGTGAGAGGTGAGCCTGGCCAAGAGAGGCATTGTGTGTGTGTGTGTGTGTATGTGTTAGTCACTCAGTTGTGTCTGACTCTGACCCCGTGGACTGTAACCCACCAGGCTCCTCTCTACATGGAATTCTCCAGGCAAGAATACTAGTGTGGGTGGTCATTTCCTCCTGCAGATCTTCCTGCCCCAGGGATTGAACCCTGGTCTCCTGCATTGCAGGCAGGTTCTTTACTATCTGAGCTGCCAGGGAAGCCCAAGAGAGGCACTGGCCCATGTTTATTGAAGAAAGAACAGAAAGAGTACCTCTGTAGAGAGGTGGGCCAAGCCAAGAGAGGCACTGGCTCCAGAATGATGTAGTACAAGGGGTTTTCAAGACAGGGCTTTTAAATATTCACCTAGCTGGGCATGGACTGACAGTTTTAATGAACAGTTGCAATTTAAATAACAACAGGCACTTATGCACATGTCTGTCCCATAATTCAGTCTGTTGTAATCAGATGTATGTATGTATAGAATATTTATGAACCCTTAGTGGGGTCCTGCTGCCTAAGATCATTTGAGGACACAACTATGCATCCAGGGTTCAGGGGCCAGAGTTGGAAAAGCCCCTGTAGTTCGTTTGTATCCCTGTGTACCTAGAGCACATGTGCTGGAGTTAGAAAAGTCTCTGGTTATTTTGTAGCATATCTGTGAGCTCTCCTAGGCTGCATTTGGGCATGTCTGGAGTGGGGTTTAGAGACTACCTTAAATCTTTTTCAGCGAGGTCGCCCCTCATTGCTCATGCCTAACTTCCTACCTAACACAACTATACTCCAATACAAAATAAAAAATAAATAAAATAAAGGCTTATATCTCTTGAAGGAAACCTACTCTAACATCCTATTTTGAGAAGTTGTCAAAATTATATGACTGTGTGACATTTTGAAGGACTTGGGCTATTACTTCTCATATTTAAGCCTTTCATCCTGTTAATAGAAAGTGGATTGAATTTAGTCATTTTCTCATAGAATTCACTTTCCAATCATGAAGAACATATGATCACCCAAGTTTGCCCAGGATTAAAGGGTAAATAATGGAACTGAAAATAATCCTTTTGAAATTGTGAAAGTTACATTCAAATTTTGAATAGTTAATACATATTCTTGTTATTTTAGAAAGCAAAACAACACTTTTAACCTTGTAATTCTTAAATTATGTTTCACTATTGTGAGAAAAAAGTTCCTCCAAATATTGTTTGGAATAGAAAGAAGATGTGGTCCAGTGATTTGTTTTCTTCTCTCATAAAGAGAGAGGACATATTCTCTCTTTATGAAAAGTAAAGTTGAAAAGAAATGTATTTGTGGATAAAATGGGCATCTTAAAATCTAAGTGGAAAAGAGGTCACCCTTAAAGCTAGAGGGCTTCCCAGGTGGCTCAGCTGATAAAGAATCCTCCTGCAATGCAGGAGACCTGGGTTCCATCCCTGGGTTGGGAAGATCCCCTGGAGAAGGAAACGGCTACCCACTTCAGTATTCTGGACTGGAAAATTCCATGGATTGTATAGTCCATGGAGTCGCAAACAGTTGGACATGACTGAGTGACTCTCACTTTCACTTTAAGACTGGAAGAAAACATAACTCAAATCAACTTCTCTCCTAATCGTTTTACTTACAAACACTTGTCATTCATATTGCCTGCACACTGGTCAGTAGGATCACAGAACACACAGCTCTAGTCTGTTAACCACACAAATGTATTTTGTTTATTTATATATTTTAAATTGAAGTACAATTGATATATAACAGTATATTAATTTCAGGTATACAACATACTGATTCAATATTAGTATACATTACAAAGTGATCAAAGCTATAAGTTTGGTTAACTTTTATCACTCCACTCCAGTTTTATTATTACTTAATACTTGTAAGATTACTTTTAAATTTGGGGACAATTGAAAAGAATTTACTTATGTACATTTTCACTTAGTAATTTTTTTTCAGGTATTATTTAAAGATCTATCTGTTGACTGTTGTATAAATCTTCTAGAATAAAACCATCATAAATAATATGTGGCATAGTTATTATATTTTATTTCTTTGTTAAAATAGAAAAATACTAATAGGTAGATCTACTGGTAAACCACATTGATGCATTCCTCCTCCAAAGCGCTCAAATGAAGTAAAACAGGCTGCAAGTGAATGCATCTGCCTGGTATATTTGGAGACACATTATCAGGAAAACAATGAGGTTTTCCTGACATCTGGGAACTTGAGTTCATTTTAGGTTCATTAATGATGCACATTTAAATACTGGGCAAAACAGCTCCTCAATTATGCTACATATTAATGGTGATAACAAAGCTCTTTCCAGGAAGGCAAAAGAATATGCCACTAAGTAACCTAACCTTAATAACTGTTTGAGTTAGAATTGCCTTCATTCGCATAGGCTAATGTGCTTATATACTGCAATCAATTAATTCCCAATCAATAAACTATTAATAGTGCAGAGAATATTATTATTAAATAATCCAAATCTTATATTTTCAGAAAACTTTTATTGCTTGTCCTTGCGATAGACTTTATAATTATCCAAAAATAGAACTAAACTATATTCTGAATACATTAGTAAAGATACAAGCATATGACTATTAGGAAATATTTTTCATTCAAATATAAACATAAACTCTGGAAGCAATAAATTAATGTTCTATAGCTTTTAGTGATATGGAGAAATCATATTGTTTTATCACTGAAGGTATATTTTATGAAGGACTGGTATTGACAAATTTAAAATCATTAGCTTATCTTATATTTGCTTCAATACAAGGACAACTGATTCTAAAAGCACAGTTGTTATCTAACTTAGGAATCCTGGAATGGAAAGAGTCTTTTTAGCATTTTCAAAGGATGAATAATGTTCAGAGTTTATTTATTTGGAATATAATAGCTGTGGTCTTATTTGAAAGTTACTTTTTTCTGTATAATTAGTCTTATCATGTTTTACTTACACTTCCATTTGCTCAACCAACACACATTTATTGGCAATGAATGAAAGAATCGCAAAATAAAAGTCCTGACTTTGTGCAGTTTATAATCTAACTATGACAGAACCTCTTCCTGAAAGCTCTTTCAACTACAACTGATCTTAAAATTTTTATTTAATTTTTTATAAGAATTGGGTCAAGTCTCAAGATTTACTTTTTTTATATATTAAAAATACTCTTATAGGAACACCAATCTCTTACATTCTCTGTACAGATTGTAGGGGGTTTTTTTTAGCTATTTGTAAAAGCAATCATTGAAGATTTGGATAGAAATTTGTTCTGGCTCACCAGATATTATTTCAAGTAAATTAATCAGTATTGCCTTGATCCAGCAAAGACTTTAGCATTTTTTTAACCTTTTAAAATTCAAAGACAACATTCACATTCACAGTTTTGAAGGTTAATAGAATTTAATGCCATGGTACCATAGAGGCCTCTGAGGTGACATTTTATGATATACTTCTAGGCTATTCTTCAGAACTATGAATTGTTCTTACTTTTTCCTTGGGAAAGCTCTTTAAGAATTTCTCAATTCTTTTAGAAATGCTCATAAATCTGGAAGGGCTTGCTTGATTAGTTTCCCAAGAATTACTACTCTTACTTTCTTTCCATCCCTTGAGAATCCACCTCTCTTTGCTTGTACCAACTCTCTGCCTGTTCATTCTTGTCAAGCTTAAACCTCTTACTGCTGACTCCTTACCATCTACCAATTTTACATATTGCCTATTTATCCCTTATTTTTTCCTACTTATTTATTTTCCCATATGTCTTAATTTTGGATAAAATGAGACTTAGTCCATGATCTTGACCAGTCAATGATAAAGCATCTTATTTCTTTTCTGTTGAACCTGTTATTCCATTTTCTCTGTTTTTCTAACATTATCATTATAAGTATTTCATATCAAAATAAATAATGTGTTTACAATATCACAAGGTGATCTTGACTATTCCAATGTGTTCAGTGATGATAATTTTGTTAGATATGTGCAAATTATCACAATAACACAGAAGTAACATAGTTTACAGGTAAGTCAACTGAAACACACATATACAAGAAAAATCTGAGATCTTTCCAAATACTGTGGTCACCGAGCATTATCACTTCTCTGCTAATATTTTTGGCACATTTTTTCCATGCCACCCCCAACAGCTGGAATTCCTTTCATCCATCAAGTCTGCTTAAAAATGTTATCTTATCTATGAGGTTTCTGTGAACTATTCAAGCAGAAAGAATTGTTCTTTCTTTGGAGTATTTTCCAGCTTACAGGAGAGAAGGTTTTATATTGTGTTATATTTAGTTGTATGTGGCTCTGCATCTACTTTATTGGGAATTCCATGAGAGTGAGCAGCCTGAGTTCTTTATATTTATATCCTAAGTCTTTAATGTGGATCTAGAAACTTAGCAATTATTCATTTACTTGAACTCATTTTTAAAAATGCATCTAAATTTAATATTGACTCCAAGGGCCAGGGATGCCTAAGAAGCAGGAAAGTGGGTGTTAATGTATTTTTTATTAGAACATTGTTCTTTTTCCCTAAAGCTCTCTACTTCTCTTAATTGTATGAAAGAGTTGAATTTGGGTGTAAATATAGAATAGTCACTAGAGAGAATTAAACCTATCAATCACTTGGAACAAATATGGCCTTTGTAAAGACTTAATCACCACAGGCTTCAAATCTCACACAGATAGCTTAATTTAAAATCAGTAAAATATTTTAAATCAAATCCAGCAGATATCATGTAGTCTTTGCCATAAAATTTACAAAACCTAGCTATGATTAATGGCATTATTATGAATCCCAAATCTCATTACTGAGTATCGCTGAATTTACTTTCAGTTCAATGTTTAAATATAGTAAGATTAAAACTATTCAATGAGTCTTTACAACTTGTGGCAAATCATCATTACTTCCTGCTATTGCTGTTGTAATATTATTAATCATAATGAATTCCTTTGAAATTCAGTGGAGCAGCAATATATTATTCCATCTGCATTTCCACTATAAATTAGCTCCAGTGACTTAACTGCCTAAGAACTATTATTAAGTTACCATATAACACCTGCAGAATCATAATCAGACCAAGGAATTGATTCCAAATGAAATTACTATGACAATTTCTACAGGAAATGGAAATTAGATAAATGAAAAGAGATGAGAAATCCTAAAAATATAGTATTTCTAAATAGTGTAAGATTATTAAATTTCCTCTGCAAATATGTTCAATAGACTAATGAAATAAGATTAAAATAGACTAGGCTTTGTCATATGACAAACCCATGAGAGTTTAGTCACGTAGGTTTACACACATCTCTAGTCTAATTAAATTGTGAAAAGGATTTATAGGTACAATAGGATCATAGCCCCAAGGTATATTTGTCATGCCTTCTATCTGTTTTCTGCTCACAATAGCAGCAAGTAATGAGAGCGGGAGGAGACAAAAGACAGCTCTATTCCTCTTGTCATTGAATAGATTTGTGATGGGGTCACTTGCTGTTGCTGTGCAGTTTGCAGCTCTGACAGTATTTAGGGATCTTTTGCCTTAAGTCAAAGTTTCCTTCCTCTCTATCCTGTAGTGAATAAAATAGGTTGAGCAACTGCAAAAAAGACAAGCGCAGAAGTCAACTAATAGTATATAATTTTAAAAGATGCTCCAGTACAGGGCATGAGGGAAGAAGATCAGGGTATTTGGGCAGCTCATAACTATTTTTATCTGAAGAGTCACACTGAAATACCTTTCTTCTGTTTGGTCATTGCTAAGAAGCTAGTGTAAAACATGCTTATTCTCTCAAATCTAAAAATAAAATACACATTTTCAAAGTGAAGCTTAAAGGACATTGTGATTAGTGGTTGTATTGTATTCATTGTAACTGAAACTCCTCTCTAAGGGGCAGCTGCCCTCTAAAGTAAATTGTCAAAATTAGAATGATATTTGTATATGTGCATGTGTTTCTGCATGCTTGTATGCATGAGTATGTACAAATATCTATCAATTTATCCATGTGTCTGTCTGGGTCAATATGTCTCATTGCTCAGTTTTATCTGTAAATTGATTCCTTGAATGTGCAAACATGAATTAGATAAGATGGGGTGAGGCACTAAGTCATACATGTATGTTTTTGATATGATATTGATAAATTAGAGCTTTACAAACAAAGCATAATTTCTACACTATTATACTTAATTTAAAATGACAATTCAAGAATCTGACTTCAAGGCAAATTGTGTACCCTATATAATGTAATATCTTTCTCATTTCTACAAGGCAAAGGCTATTAGTAATAGTGCCTTTATGAAGTTTGAATGAGATAAGGTATAAAGTAGCTCACTATAGCCTCAGGAATATTGAATGCATTCAATTAGTTCTACTTCTGCTGCTACTTATGATTATCAACTTACCATCTTATTCTTCCTGATTGATTTTCAGTTAAGTACACTTAGCATATTAAAAAAATTCATTTTTTCCATCTCAAATCTCAATATTTGCTTCAAATTTCCAGACCAAGATTTGAGAATTCAAAATCTCCCCTCCCTTCATACAAAACCATTGATACCATCACACTTATAAGTTGTTTTATTTATCATTCCAACCATTTTATCATTATCAAACCATGTCTTCTTTCAGGCCTTCCTGGTGATATTATAATATATTTTTTTTAATTATAATAAAAGAAAGGGACTTAAAATTTTGTTCTCTTTCTCACCTGTATATGCCAGGTGTGCCTTATTTGTCAGAAAGAACATGTTTTGAATTGTTTTTGTTCAGCCGCTGAGTCATACCTGGCTATTTTTGAAACCATAGACTGCAGCACACCAGGCTTCCCTGTCCTTCACTTCTCCCAGAATTTGCTCAAACTAATGGCCTTTGATTCAGTGATGCCATCCATCTATCTCATTCTCTGTTGCCCTCTTATCTTCCTGCCTTCAGTCTTTCCCAGCATTAGGGTCTTTACCAATGAGTCAGCTCTTTGCATCAGGTGGCAAAAGTTTTGGAGCTTCAGCTTCAGCATTCTAAATAATGACTCATAAATTCATGTACATTGAATATATTTCCAGTGATACTTAAAAGTTTCAATGAAACTTCAGGGCAAAAATTAACTTCTTTTTATATTGTATAATTTTGCAGATTAAAGACCAAATTTTTACTATAGCATGTTTGAGCAAAATTTTTATCATTGTTACATCCATACTATGCTGCTGAAATTGGCCAGGCTTTATGTATTCTGTTGCATTTATTCCTTCAATGAAGCCAGCAATGTATACATTATTATCTCAATTTTAAAGAAAAACTGAGATTCAGAAATAATAACCAACCAAGTTCACTAAATATTAGGAAGTGTAGAGTTATCCAGTGTACATGATTCTTTGGTATATGTTTTTGGCACTTTACTGCTAAGACTTTTTCAAATAACTCAAGTCTTACCTGTACTTTTATATATAGCCTTATTTCTAAATGCATAATAACACTGTACATCTTTCCACGCAAATGATAATAGTTTTTCTATTCCTCATATATTTATTGTAATTTGAATTTGCTTTATAGTTTTACCTTTATCTGTTAGGGCTGCTGTAGCAAATACTGTAGACTGGTGACTTAGAAACAAAATAAATTAATTTCTCATAGTTCTGGAAGAAGTTTAAGATAGGAAGTTCAAGATAAAGTCTAGTGAGACTTTGATGTCTGGTGAGAACTCTTTCTGGTTCATAGACCACTCTCTTCTCACTCCACGCTCACATGGCAGAAGGGAGGTAGCTCTCTGGGATATTTTACATTCATGACCGCTCTCGCCTCATAAGCTAATCACTTCCCAAGGGCCCTACATCCAAATACTATCACATTGGGAGTTAAGTTTCAACATGCTAATTTTGAAAGACACAGACATCTAGTCTGTAACAAGCTATAAAGATAATGCAAAACTAAAAAAAAAAAGTATTAATTTATAAACATATGCTTATACCAGTCCCACTTAACGTAATTAGAAGTGTAATTTCCTTGTAATATTTACTCTCCAGAATGATTTTAATCATCTTCCAGGAATATATTTAAGTCTAAGGAAATAATCAGCTTCTGAGGTGTTCATTACCCGAGTCAAGACTCAATGTGCCTATATTTAGGAAACATGGCAAAACGCTGTACTTTAATAACATTGCATTGAGATTTCCAGCAAATAGGGTTAGGATTAGGGTTTTCTTTCTTTTAAGTTTTATTATTATTAAGAGAAACCTTTATTTAAAAAAAAATTGAGTGGACAACTAGCATGAGAAAGGATATATGAATTTCTTATCATAATTTCTTAATTGGAGATACAATGATGGTTGCATACTTGAATGAAATAAAGTAAAAAAAATCAGTTTCCCTGTTGCTATTATAAAAATCCAGTCTTCATTAGTGCTTCTTTGAAAAAATACACATTTTTCACTCAAAATATCATTGTTTGAGATGTTTCATTTTTTATCTCAAATGTTTTCCACAAATATTAATCAATATTTTATTGTTTTCCTGTTGTCTTTTTCTTGAAGTTCATTCTGGTGGTTGTGGTCAGTCACTAAGTCATGTCCAACTCTTGGGATTCCATGGACTGTAGCCTGCTAGGCTCCTCTGTCCATGGAATTCTCCAGGCAAGAATCATGGAGTGGGTTGCCATTTCCTTCTCCAGGGGACCTTCCTGACCCAGGAATTGAACTCAGATCTCCTGCATTGCAGGCAGATTCTTTACCAACTGAGCTACGATGGAAGCCGTTGAAGTTCGTTATAAGTCTTTAAAAAAATTTTTTTTGCATTAAAAATACACACATCCTTTTTTCAGTGCCTTATAGGTTAAAAATATCTTTTTCATCAAATGCTGGCTCTAATTCTATGAAAAGGTATTTAACAAACTGTATACACCATGATCCTCTTTCTGCCACCAACTGCACTGCACATTTGCCACACCAATTGACTCTTCATTTTCACCAATATCGCCCCATGCTTTTGGGGCCATTTTCAATCTGCTAAAATAAAATATCATACATTTTACGATGGTGACATTTTCACAGCAATTTTCTCTTCACTGAATAAGTTGTTACTCTGAGACCAGTAAATATACATTAAAGTGAGTCTGCTACTGCTAAGTCACTTCAGTCGTGTCCAACTCTGTGCGATCCCATAGACGGCAGCCCACCACGCTGCCCCGTCCCTGGGATTCTCCAGGCAAGAATACTGGAATGGGTTGCCATTTCCTTCTCGAATGCATGAAAGTGAAAAGTGAAAGTGAAGTTGCTCAGTCGTGTCGGACTCTTAGCGGCCCCATGGACTGCAGCCTACCAGGCTCCTCCGTCCATGGGATTTTCCAGGCAAGAGTACTGGAGTGGGGTGCCATTGCGTTCTCCTACTTTTCTCAAAAAACATCAAAAGTGTCATTTAGATATCCTAGTTGCTTTATCTTATGAACGATGTCCTTGGCGTTGAAGTTATTTGCATATTCTATCCTTTATTATTTACAAAGATATAAGGAAAATATCAAGTGATTATTTTGGTTAAGATTCTAAGTAATTATATTTCATTCATATAGATGTCATAATGTCTTGTTATTTACTCTACTCATGACCTTAGACAAAGCACAACTGCCCTAACCATGAATTAAGATTTCCAAATCCTTAAATCTCAGTCCTGACTCCACAGTATGATTTCTAAATTCCACAAACTATATGACCTTTTATAGTAGTCCTGAACTCCTCCAATAACCTCCCAAGTAAATTTTGTAGAAACCTCATAATTTTTAAAAGAAATTTTATTAATTTTTATTGCAGTGTAGTTGCTTTACAATATTATGTTAGTTTCTACAGTAAAGTGAACCAGCTATACATATAAATATACCCCATCTTTTTTAGATTTCTGTCACATTTAGGTCAGCATAGCACATTGAGTGATATTTCCTGAGCTTTTCATTAGGTTTTCAGTAGATATCTATTTTAGACATAGCGTCAATAGTGTATATATGTTAATCTCAATGTCCCAATTCATCCCACCCACCTCCTACCCAACTGGTGTCCATACCTTTTTCTCTATGTCTGTATAATCTATTTGTTTTATAAATAAGATTATCTATAACATTTTTCTAGATTCCATATATATGCATTAAATATGATATTTGTTTTTTCTCTTTCTGACTTATTTCACTCTGTATGACAGTCTCTAGGTCCATTCACGTCTCTACAAATGACAAAATTTATTCCGTTTTATGGTTGCATAATATTCAATTGTATATATGTACCATTTCTTTATCTATTCCTCTGTCGATGGGCATTTAGGTTGCTTCTATGTCCTGGCTATTATAAATAGTGCTGCTATGAACACTGGGGTGCATATGGCTCTTTGAGTTATGATTTTCTCTGGCTATATGCCCAGCAGTGGGATTGCTATGTCATACGGAAATTCTATTTTTAGTTTTTTAAGGAACCTCCATGCTGTTCTTCATAGTGGCTTATCAATTTACATTCCCACCAACAGTGCAAAAGGGTTCCCTTATCTCCACGCCCTCTCCAGCATTTATTGTTTGCAGTTTTTTTTGTTTTTGTTTTTGTTTTTTATGGTGGCCAATCTGACTGGTGTGAGGTGAGACCTCTTTGTAGTTCTGACTTGCATTTCTCTAATAATGAGTGATGTTGAGGATGTTTTCTTGTGTTTGTTGGACATCTGTACGTTTTCTTTGGAGAAATGTCTATTTAGGTCTTCTGGTTATTTAACAACTCAAGATTTGAAAGAGAAATTAAGGAAACAATTCCATCTACCATTGCAAAAAAGAGAAGAAAATAGCTAAAAGTAGAAGGAGGCAATAGACCCATGTACAGAAAAGTTTAAGATATTGATTAAAGAAATCAAAGATGATATAAACAAATGGAGAGATATACTATGTACTTGGATTGGAATAATCAATATTGTGAAAATGACTGTACTACCCAAAGCAATCTAAAGATTAAATGCAATCCTTATCAAATTACCAGTGGCATTTTTCACAGAGCTAGAACAAAATACTTTACAATTAGTATGGAAACACAAAAGACCTCAAATACCAAAAACAATCTTGAGAATGAAGAATAGAGCTGGAGGAATCAGGCTCCCTCATTTCAGACTCTACTACCAAGCTATAGTAATCAAGACAGCATGGTACTGGCACAAAAACAGAAATGTATTTCAATGGAATAGGATAGAAAGCCCAGAGATAAACTCATGCATCTATGGTCACCTAATCTATGACAAACAAGGCAAGAATACACAATGGAGAAAAGACAGTCTCTTCAATAAGTAGTGCTGAGGAAACTGGACAGTTTCATGTAAAAGAATGAAATTAGAACATTCTCTAACACCATACACAAAAATAAACTCAAAATGGGTTAAAGACCTGAATGTAAAGCCAGACACTATACAACTCTTAGAGAAAAACATAGGCAGAACATTCTGACATAAATCATGGCAGGATCTTTTTTGATCCCCCCACCCCCTCAGAAAATAAAAAAAAATTAACAAGTGAGATATGACTAAGTTTAAACTTTTTTGCATAGCAAAGGAAACCATAAACAAAGCAAAAAAACAACACTCAGATTGGGAAAATATTTGCAAGTGAAACAACTCACAAATGATTAATTTCTAAAATATGCAAACAACTTATACAGCTCAATACAAAAAAATTAAACAACCCAGTTATCTCCTTTCTTATGTCTAAGCTGAAGAACATTCATTAATATCCCCAATGAGTACAGACTTATACATTTAAAAATACATAATTTTGAATATCTCTTCATTCACTACGAAGATCCTTTTACTTGTCTTTGGTAAATTTCCTGCTTGGTCTTCTAAAATATACTCTGAGAATACCTGGAAAAGTGCTTTACATTTTACTAACTGAATATTCTATCTATAACCATAGTCAATTTTTTAATAAATGAATATGATGGCACTTTTAGAACAAAATTGGAAACAATGGCATTGAAACTTTTTATCTTCATTTGCCTCCCACTAATTCCAATTTATAGGTGAATGTACCCATAAATATTCCATAAGTTGTGTTCTTTCATTCTCATAAACAATGCATTATCATCTTTACCTTCTTTCTTTGTTTATTAGGTGATTACTACTTCTCAGACATTGGGAAAATCACTGGAGACATATCTGAGAACAAAGCAGTTATGTCCATCAGAGAACTTCAGTGTTTTTGAACAAATAAACAATAGAGAATTCAATACACTGTTGTGAATATTTTGAGAAAGGAATTGTAGTACCATGAGAGGCTCTAGGAAGAAATTTCAACTAGATTTAAGTGTCAGGGAAGGCTGCCTTGAGGAGATGACATGAAAGTATGTGTTTGTAGGAAGGAGAGGTATTAGGAAACAGATTCACAAGGTGTTGATGTGTATTCAAAGAGCAAGAGCATGCATAAGGCAGAGCAGAATGAAGCCTAGTGTGACAGGAATGTACTAGGGTGAAGAGAAATGAGACCTGAGAGACAAGTAGTAGCCAATTTTAAAGGGCATCAGAGGCCATGTTAATATTTAGGCTAAAGATGCGATCATATGTTCTTTTGATGACTCACCATGGAATTTGGATTGATGACGAATAAGGTTAAAATCAAGGGAATCAGTGATGAAGCTATAGAAATAGTCCAGGAAAGGTAAGATAGTGGTACTGAGGTAATGGCCATGAGTATGAAAAGATAAAGGAGATGTATAAGAGGGAGAAGCCATCAGACTTTTTTTTTGGTGTGTGGGATTGTGTGTGAAGGAAGAAATCAAGGAAGACATTAATGCTGAAGCTCTTGCTTTTGCTTTAAAACAACAAATGTGTGTTAGTGCCATTTATTGAAAGAAAAAGTAGACCTGAGACAAAAGTAATACATTCCTTTTGTGGTGTTTTGAAGATTAGATTACTACAGGATACACAGTTGAAGCCAACCAGAAGGCAGTGGGATACAGAAGTCTGGAGCTCACAAGAGTAGTAGAGCAGAACCGAATTGTTAGAGATAGAGAAATAAATTGTAATGAAAACAAATAGACCATAAGTGTAAACATCTCTTCATGGCATTAATACTGTCGGCAATGAACCTTTTGATTAAGTGAACCACAAAAATACCTGTATATTAATTGGAGCTTTGAAAAATATTGATATTTTGGCCTTATCACAAATTTTAAAAAAACAGAATTTGGGGACTTGAGGGTTTCAGAATCCAGAGATCGGCATGTTATAACAGCTTTATAGGAATTCTAACATGAAGAAAGGACTAAAATCTACTGATTGTAGAGTTTATCTACTGATTATCACTTTATGGTGTATTTATAATTCTCAAAATTTCATTGCCTGTTAAAGAAAAGGACCAGCGGACATATACTTTATGACCAAATAATATGTGATTTAGAACTACATGATTTCCCTGGTGGCTCAGACAGTAAAGAATCTGCCTTCAGTGTAGAAGACGGGTTCAATCCCTGCACTGGGAAGATCCCCTGAAAAAAGGAATGGCTGCCCACTCCAGTATTCGTGCCTAGAGAATTCCACAACAGAGGAGCCTGGCGGGCTACACTCCATGGGGTCAGAGTCAGACAGGACAAACACTTTCTTTTTTGCAACTTGTAGTTTTAAGCATTGGCAATATTAATTACTTATATTTACAAAATACCTTCCTTTACAAAATATGTTATTTCATATATACATTCATCTTGGAATTAGAAAGCCATAAGACAGAAATTAATATATATTTGGTACCTAGCACTCCCCACATTCTTATTAACAGTTTTATATAAATTGTCATACAGTTAAAAAAAAAAAGAAAAGAAAAATTAAAACCTAAAACTACTCAGTATGGTGGCTAAGTGGTAGAGAATCCACCTGAAATGCAGAAGATGCAGGAGACATGGGTTTGATCCCTGGGTGGGGAAGATCCCCTGGAGGAGGAAATAGCAACCCACTCCAGTATTCTTGCCTGGGAAATCCCACAGACAGAGGAGCCTGGCAGGCTACAGTCTATAGGGTCACAAAAGGTCAAACACAACTGAGCACAGAACAGAACAGAACTGATGAAATAAAAAGACCTCTTGATACTAGAAGTTGCTGACTTGCCCAAGGTTCTAATGTATTAACAGGTAGATTGAGTGTTCATAAAAGCTCAGCATAAGACTATTGGGCATATTATTTTTGTAATGGACATTTATAAGCTTTCTCTTTTCTCACTGAAACTCTCTGAGAATGTCTTTAAGCAAAGAAGAATTAGCACAGAGATTTAAGCATTAGAAATATGTATTCTTTTGTCTGGTCTCCTCAAAGGGCAAAACATCAATTATCTCTAAATCTTAATACTCTCATCTGACTTTTCTTTGAATGCCTTTAGAACTTGTTTAATATAAACAGCTATTTTTGCTCCCAAATTAATCAAATATAACTAAACATATGAAACATATATAGTATATGTACATCCTGCTAGTGAATGCAGCAGGAAACAGAAAACAACTTTTTCTTCTTTTTCACATTTTCCCTTCTTGTTTGATCATATTTCTGAAATAATATTTTGCATACATTTTCATTTATCTTCTCCTGTATTGTGCTTTACCTTATTTTTCATTCTTTCTTATATAATATGAAAAAATAAAATTCCAGCCACAATATTAAGAAAAAAAATGAATTCCTTAACACAGCTATGAGAATCAGACTCAGTTCTAGGGAAAACTAAGTGGTAACAAGTCAGTGGGTAGTGAAACGCAACATGAAGCTTGATTTGCTAGCCTTGTAATAGAAGAGAGAAAGAAAAGAGGCTTTAGTTGAAAGGATGCCTTTTGCCAGAGCTGGGGCATTAGGTTTAAATTCTGGGCATAAATAAGCAAAGGATGCAGGTTAGCACAGTGTAAGGAAGGTGAGTGGAGACCTAAACTGCATACCCTCTTCAGGAACTCTTCCTGAAGTCTACACAATAACTATAATCTGAGATTTGCACACGTACACAAGAAACAGAGGATTTAAAGAACCAAAGCCGTCTTGATCTTGAAATAATGAAACAAGCCTGTAAAGCGTACATTTGAATATAAGAATCAATAGTGTCAATACATTACTTGTGGGAAAATGACTCATGATATTTTTTTCCTAAATTTGCTTCAAAATGTTGAGAATTATTGATGATTTCTGGCCACTTAGAAGCTATTGAATACCGATTTACTAAAAGAATGTCAGTTAAAAATCAGGCCATCTAGAATTATCTGATACACCTTAATAATTTTGGATAAAATCTATTTCACAATTTTGGGGTCAGAAGAAAATTTGTCATTTAACATAGAAAAAGCATAATATCTATCAGAAGAGTGGCAAAATATTATTATATTCTTTCAATATCAGGAGAAGATATTTACCAAAAAATGTATTTTATTTTTCATAATAATGAAGGCACTGTTGGGAGGAAGCTATCTTTCACTACTGGAATATGAGCAGAACTGAAGCATGAAATTTTCTGATTTTTAAAGTACAGTATGTGTTCACTACTTTTTCCCTCATTTGATGTTGAATGTGAGGATTACAAGACTATAGAGAATATGATGAAATCAATCTGCATTCATGAAACTTCATGCAGAGGAAAGTAGCCAAGAGAAACTGTACTGAAATGTTGTCTAAGTTAGAAATTTCTATTGTGTTAAGTCATCTAAAATTTAAAGTTCATTAAAGATACTCTAAAAGTACCATAACCAGAATTTTCCCAGTGATAAGCTACCAGTTACAAAACTGCTAGAATGTATTATAGTCTATTCTAGTAAATACAGAAGTTTTTAAAATGTGAATATTCACCTAGAAAGTGTGATATGTGAAGAGTTTATAGATTCTGCAGAATGTTTGTGTTCTTATACCACAAATCTCAGAAACAACTTTTCATAAACCAAATAACTTATTCTGATTTAGCTTTTCTTGCTCTTTTGTTAATGTCATGTCACTCCTATGTTGTCACTTACCGTGTTTGATATCTGGGATTTAATTGTTTGTTTGTTTTTTTTTGTTTTGTCCTCAGTCTCCTTTCCATTAGCTTTCTTTTTTTTTTTTAATTTATTTTTTTATTTTTTAACTTTACAATATTGTATTGGTTCTGTCATACACCGAAATGAATCCGCCACAGGTATACATGTGTTCCCCATCCTGAACCCTCCTCCCACCTCCCTCCCCATACCATCCCTCTGGGTCATCCCAGTGCACCAGCCCCAAGCATCCAGTATCGTGCATCGAATCTGGACTGGTGACTCATTTCATATATGATATTATACATATTTCAATCCATTCTCCATTAGCTTTCAAATCGCTTCCTCGTTTGAAAGAGGTAAAGGAATATGTTATCTACAAAGTTTTATAATCCTGGGCCTGATGGAAAGTTTATCAGAGAAGGTCCTGAAATTTATCCTAAGATAATTACATCACATGTATCTTTGTGGAGATGTAGATTCAGAGGACAGCAAGGAAGGAACATTTTATTCTTATTTCCATGTGGGCCTAAATCTCAAAGGTGAGTGAGCTAAACTGGACTCCATAGATACAAAAACTCTACTGCTGAGAAAGTAGGCCTGAGATTTTTACTCTAATAGATCTAATGGATTCCTCAGTTCTCTTTTCCTCAAAATTTATCTATAAAACTCACTGTTTTGATGGCAAGAAAAAGTCAAAGGAAAAAAGAAAAGTGCATATTTTCCCTAATGTTTAACAGAGTTGATGTAAATAAACTCTCACAGATCTTAGGAAAGAAGTATATCCCAGAAAGCAGGGGGGCTCATGCCCTTTGATCACCCCATATTCCAGCTAGGACAGAGGGAATGACGATGAATCAAAGAGCTTGAATATATTAGAACTGTACTAGATCTTAAAAGCTCTTCATCTAGAATTGGAACATTATCAATATCCTTGACCATGATCCTATAAATGTGTTATTAACATTTCTACATTTGAGTTGATAGGTATCAGGAAATAAAATGACCAGGGTTCAACAGCCTTGATTTCTTCATAGAAGTCAACCAGTAATAATAATAATAATAATAAAAGAATAGCATAAGTATCATTATTATTGTCATGATGATTAATAGCATTATACATATACCTTTTCTGTTCTCTTTACGTACTAGACACTGTGCTTAAGAGTACAAATAAATTATTTCCAGTGAACCACACGTGCAAATTGAGGCCAGATGTATCCTATCTCCAATGTCTAAAATATATGAAGTCTATTATTTAGAAGGTATATCATGCCTTACATTTCTTCCAGGTTTATGCTTAAATAAGTAGAATGCCAGAAGTCTTTAACACAAAATATGTAAGAATATTACCTTAACTGTATAAGTATTTCATTTTCCATGTATTTTTTATGTAATTTTTTAATTTTACATAAATTTTAAATATGTCATAGTGTTATGCAAATTTATTCATGTGAATAAATTTGCATAACACTATGACATATTTAAATTTTAAATATGCTTATGTTAATAATTTATCCTACATATGAAATAAAAATTATAATTAAATGATTTACTTGAATTCCATGTTAAAACAAAGTAAAATAAATTAATAAATGAGCATCTAGGGGATCTAAAAGCATATGAAAAGCTGAGGAAAATAAGTTAAATATTTTTCAGTTCAGTTCAGTCGCTCAGTCGTGTCCGACTCCTTGCGACCCCATGAATCGCAGCATGCTAGGCCTCCCTGTCAATCACCAACTCCCGGAGTTCACTTAGACTCACTTCCAAAGAGTCAGTGATGCCATGCAGCCATCTCATCCTCTGTAGTCCCCTTCTGCTCCTGCCCCCAACCCCTCCCAGCATCAGAGTCTTTTCCAATGAGTCAACTCTTCACATCAGGTGGCCAAAGTATTGGAGTTTCAGCCTCATCAGTCCTACCAATGAACACCCAGGACTGGTCTCCTTTAGGATGGACTGGTGGGATCTCCGTGCAGTCCAAGGGAATTGCAAGAGCCTTCTCCAGCACCACAGTTCAAAAGCATCAGTTCTTCGGCACTCAGCTTTCTTCAGAGTCCAACTCTCACATCCATAATGACCACTGGAAAAACCCTAGCCTTGGCTAGACGGACCTTTGTTGGCAAAGTAATATCTCTGCTTTTTAACATGCTATCTAGGTTGGACATAACTTTTCTTCCAAGGAGTAAGCATCTTTTAATTTCATGGCTGCAATCATCATCTGCAGTGATTTTGGAACCCAAAGAAATAAAGTCTGACATTGTTTCCACTGTTTCCCCATCTTTTTCCCATGAAGTGATGGGACCAGATGCCATGATCTTCATTTTCTGTATGTTGAGCTTTAAGCCAACTTTTTCACTCTCCACTTTCACTTTCATCAAGAGGCTTTTGAGTTCCTCTTCACTTTTTGCCTTAAGGGTCGTGTCATCTGCATATCTGAGGTTATTGCTATTTCTCCTGGAAATCTTGGTTCCAGCTTGTGCTTCTTCCAGCCCAGCGATTCTCATGATGTACGCTGCATATGAGTTAAATAAGCAGGGTAACAATATACAGCCTTGACGTACTCCTTTCCCTATTTGGAACCAGTCTGTTGTTCCATGTCCAGTTCTAACTGTTGCTTCCTGACCTGCATATAGGTTTATCAAGAGGCAGATCAGGTGGTCTGGTATTCCCATCTCTTTCAGAATTTCCCACAGTTTATTGTGATCCACACAGTCAAAGGCTTTGACATGGTCAATAAAGCAGAAATAGGTGTTTTTCTGGAACTCTCTTGCTTTTTCCATGATTCAGAGTATGTTGGCAATTTGATCTCTGGTTCCTCTGCCTTTTCTAAATCCAGCTTGACCATCTGCAAGTTTATGGTTCAAGTATTGCTGAACCCTGGCTTGGAGAATTTTGAGCATTACTTTACTAGCATGTGAGATGGGTGCAATTGTATGGTAGTTTGAGCATTCTTTGGCTTTGCCTTTCTTTGGGATTGGAATGAAAACTGACGTTTTCCAGTTCTATGGCCACTGCTGAGTTTTCCAAATTTGCTGGCATATTGAGTGCAGCACTTTCACAGCATCATCTTTCAGGATTTGAAATAGCTCAACTGGAATTCCATCACCTCCACTAGCTTTGCTCGTAGTGATGCTTTCTAAGTCCCACTTGACTTCACATTCCAGGATGTCTGGCTCTAGGTTAGTGATCACACCATCGTGATTATCTTGGTCATGCAGATCTTTTTTGTACAGTTCTTCTGTGTATTTTTGCCACCTCTTCTTAATATCTTCTGCTTCTGTTAGGTCCATACCATTTCTGTTCTTTATCAAGCCCATCTTGGCATGAAATGTTCCCTTGGTATCTTTAATTTTCTTGAAGAGATCTCTAGTCTTTCCCATTCTGTTCTTTTCCTCTATTTCTTTGCATTGATCGCTGAGGAAGGCTTTCTTATCTCTTCTTGCTATTCTTTGGAACTCTGCATTCAGATGGGAATGTCTTTCTTTTTCTCCTTTTCTTTTTGTTTCTCTTCTTTTCACAGCTATTTGTAAGACCTCCTCAGACAGCCATTTTGCTTTTTTGCATTTCTTTTCCATGGGGATGGTCTTGATCCCTGTCTCCTCTACAATGTCATGAACCTCCGTCCATAGTTCATCAGGTACTCTGACTATCAGATCTAGTCCTTTATATCTATTTCTCACTTCCACTGTATAATCATAAGGGATTTGATTTATGTTATACCTGAATGATCTAGTGGTTTTCCCTACTTCCTTCAATTTAAGTCTGAATTTGGCAATAAGGAGTTCATGATCTGAGCCACAGTCAGCTCCTGGTTTTTTTGTTTTTGTTTTTCTTTTTGCTGACTGTATAGAGCTTCTCCGTCATTGGCTGCAAAGAATAGAATTGATCTGATTTCAGTGTTGACCATCTGGTGATGTCAATGTGTAGTCTTCTCTTGTGTTGTCAGAAGAGGGTGTTTGCTATGACCAGTGCATTCTCTTGGCAAAACTCTATTAGTCTTTGCCCTGCTTCATTCAGTATTCCAAGGCCAAAGTTGCCTGTTACTCCAGGTGTTTCTTGACTTCCTACTTTTGCATTCCAGTCCCCTATAATGAAAAAGACATTGTTTGGGGGTGTTAGTTCTAAAAGGTCTTGTAGGTCTTCATAGAACCGTTCAGCTTCTTCAGCATTACTGGTTGGGGCATAGACTTGGATTACTGTGATATTGAATGGTTTGTCTTCTTTGGAGAAATGTCTATTTAGTTCTTTGGCCCATTTTTTGATTGGGTCATTTATTTTTCTGGAGTTGAGCTGTAGGAGTTGCTTGTATATTTTTGAGATTAGTTGTTTGTCAGATGGTTAACAAACACAAGAAAAGATGCTCAACATCACTCATTATCAGAGAAATGCAAATCAAAACCACTATGAGGTACCATTTCACACCAGTCAGAATGGCTGCGATCCAAAAGTCTACAAATAATAAATGCTGGAGAGGGTGTGGAGAAAAGGGAACCCTCTTACACTGTTGGTGGGAATGCAAACTAGTACAGCCACTATGGAGAACGTGTGGAGATTCCTTAAAAAACTGGAAATAGAACTGCCTTATGATCCAGCAATCCCACTGCTAGGCATACACACTGAGGAAACCAGAAGGGAAAGAGACAAGTGTACCCCAATGTTCATCGCAGCACTGTTTATAGTAGCCAGGACATGGAAGCAACCTAGATGTCCATCAGCAGATGAATGGATAAGAAAGCTGTGGTACATATACACAATGGAGTATTACTCAGCCACTAAAAAGAACACATTTGAATCAGTTCTAATGAGGCGGATGAAACTGGAGCCTATTATACAGAGTGAAGTAAGCCAGAAGGAAAAACATCAATACAGTATACTAATGCATATATATGGAATTTAGAAAGATGATAACAATAACCCGGTGTACGAGACAGCAAAAGAGACACTGATGTATAGAACAGTCTTATGGACTCTGTGGGAGAGGGAGAGGGTGGGAAGATTTGGGAGAATGACATTGAAATGTAAAATATCATGTAAGAAATGAGTTGCCAGTCCAGGTTCGATGCACGATACTGGATGCTTGGGGCTAGTGCACTGGGACGACCCAGAGGGATGGTATGGGGAGGGAGGAGGGTTCAGGATGGGGAACACATGTATGCCTGTGGCGGATTCGTTTTGATATTTGGCAGAACTAATACAATTATGTAAAGTTTAAAAATAAAATAAAATTTAAAAAAAAGAGAATGGTTTGCCTTGAAAACGAACAGAGATTATTCTATTGTTTTTGAGATTGCATCCAAGTACAGCATTTCGGACTCTTGTTGACCATGATGGCTACTCCATTTCTTCTAAGGGATTCCTGCCCACAGTAGTAGATATAATGGTCATCTGAGTTAAATTCACCCATTCCAGTCCATTTTAGTTGGCTGATTTCTAGAATGTCAACGTTCACTCTGGCCATCTCCTGTTTGACCACTTCCAATTTGCCTTGATTCATGGCCCTAATATTCTGGGTTCCTATGCAATATTGCTCTTTATAGCATTGGACCTTGCTTCTATCACCAGTCACATCCACAACTGGGTATTGTTCTTGCTTTGGCTCCATCCCTTCATTCTTCCTGGAGTTATTTCTCCACTGATCTCCAGTAGCATATTGGGCACCTACCGAACTGGGGAGTTCCCCTTTCAGTATCCTATCATTTAGCCTTTTCATACTGTTCATGAGGTTCTCAAGGCAAGAATACTGAAGTGGTTTGCCATTCCCTTCTCCAGTGGACCACATTCTGTCAGACCTCTCCACCATGACCTGTCCATCTTGGGTAGCCTCACACAGCATGGCTTAGTTTCACTGAGTTAGACAAGGCTGTGGTCCATGTGATCAGATTGGCTAGTTTTCTCTGATTATGGTTTCAGTGTATCTGCCCTTGGATGCCCTCTCACAACACCTACCGTCTTACTTGGGTTTCTCTTACCTTGGACGTGGGGGTATCTCTCTTCATGGCTGCTCCAGCAAAGCACAGCCACTGCTCCTTACCTTGGACGAGGTCACCCCTCCTGACCTTGAATGTGGAGTAGCTCCTCTCAGCCCTCCTGCACCCGCATAGCCGCCTCTCCTTTGGGCGTGGGGTAGCTCCTCTCGGCCACCGCCCCTGACCTCGGGCAAGGGGTAGCTTCTCTCGGCCCCACTTCTGAACAGTCCATCACAGCCGGCGCAATGTCACAAATACATGGAAAGTCACCAGATCTCCATATTTACAGTCTAATATGCCACAATTTAATGAAGACAAGTGGGAGATGAGTCCTCTGTTACTTGAGTGGTTTATTGCAACTAAATTTGATTTTTATAATACCAAGAGGATAGTTTGGGGAATATTTGCTTTTATAAAGCAAAGCATAATACTTTTTCATTAATGTAACTAAATAGTAAGTAAATTTAATTTGTGTTTTTTCTGTTTTTAACTTTCAAAAAGACTTGGAAATGTCTTCACTTCAGAATATTCATGTCATCACCAATAGAAGACAGTTATGTGAATATTCCTAAAATACTTGAATAAATCAAATGACAGGCTTCATCAGAAATAACCCTATGATACTCCTAGACTATTAATATACTTGGAGTCCAAGGGGTAATAAAAAGATTTATACGCTGTTCCTCTGTATTTGCTTTGTATTCTTAGCTGAGTTAGTTTAATATGGGCGGTAAAATTTCCCTGACCCTTGTCTTTGGTCAGCATGTATTATTCACTCCTACAATTGGCTTCATCTTTTTGTCCCACTATCCAATTCATTCTATTTCATACTGTCACTCTCTCAATATCAAGTTTTGGCTCAAATTGACTCATACAAATTGTAAACCCTTGACCCATTTCATCATGATAGTACATTCTTAAGTCTAGGCATACATCTAGGACAAAATTATATTTCCCTTATTAACGGTTCATCTTCCCATGGTAGCTCCCCTGTAAAGAATCTGCCTGCAATGCAGGAGATCCCTCTTGGATTCTTCGGTGGGGAAGATCAACTGGAGAAGGGATAGGCTACCCACTCCAGTATTTTGGGGCTTCTCTGGTGACTTAGCTGGTAAAGAATCCATCTGCAATGTGGGGGACATGGGTTCGATCCTTGAATTGGGAAGATCTCCTTGAGGAAGGCATGGCAACCCACTCCAGTATTCTTGTCTGAAGAATCCCCATGACAAAGGAGACTGTCTGGCTACAGTCCATGGGATTGCAAAGAGTCGGACACAACTGAGTGACTTTCACTTTTCAAGTGACTTAATTTTAATGCATTATTTTGCTGCTCAAAGATGTCATTCCTACCTGGAGTGAGGATGGAAAGGGGACAATGAGAATGAATAGAGTACAGAAATGTTATTCATCAACTTCCTTGTTAAAAAATATTTAGGTTGATTCCAAGTTTCCTTGAATATAATTTCTTAGATAGTAATGTATTCTCTTTACTATTAGCATAATAGAAATATGCTTTCCTCATTGGGTCTGTGCACAAATAATTTTATCAAATAAGAATGTTAAAAGTGTGCTTAAACAAATATTGATGCCAACAGATCCCCCAAGCCTTCTTCACAGACACAGAAGTTTCTATAGAGAATAGCTTTGCTGCAAAGAAAAACAAACAACTGAAACCTAAATCTTCGTTGCTCCTTTGCCTTCCCTAGGCATTTCTTTTCTGTAATCCTCTGTGTTATAGGTTGGATTAATGAAATTAGAAGACCAAAATTGTAATACACACTTTAAAAAATAAAAAGAACACAAAATGAAAATAAGACATTTTATAAAAGAGATAGATGAAATCTAATAATTTAAAATATTTTATTTTCCTATTAATTTTTTCAAATATAATATTATAAAAAGACTAACACCTTTCAAAAAGAATTTTCCATAATAGCCTTCCTGCTTGCATATGACTACAATCCAGCAGAACAGCTTTTAAGCTCCTTGAGCAATTTGTATAAACATAAAGAAAAATATTAGAGAAAAATTCTATGTCACTCAAAATATAGTATCTCATTTTATTCAGTTCAGTTCAGTTCAGTCGCTCAGTGTGTCCGACTCTTTGCAACCCCATGAACTGCAGCACGCCAGGCCTCCCTGTCCATCACCAACTCCCGGAGTTCACTCAGACTCATGTCCATGGAGTCAGTGATGCCATCCAGCCACCTCATCCTCTGTCGTCCCGTTCTCCTCCTGCCCCCAATCCCTCCCAGCATCAGAGTCTTTTCCAATGAGTCAGCTCTTCGCATGAGGTGGCCAAAGTACTGGAGTTTCAGCTTTAGCATCATTCCTTCCAAAGAAATCCCAGGGCTGGTCTCCTTCAGAATGGACTGGTTGGATCTCCTTGCAGTCCAAGAGACTCTCAAGAGTCTTCTCCAACACCACAGTTCAAAAACATCAATTCTTCAGCGCTCAGCTTTCTTCACAGTCCCACTCTCACATCCGTACATGACCACTGGAAAAACCATAGCCTTGACTAGACGGACCCCTGTTGGCAAAGTAATGTCTCTGCTTTTGAATATGCTATCTAGGTTGGTCATAACTTTCCTTCCAAGGAGTAAGCGTCTTTTAGTTTCATGGCTGCAATCACCATCTGCAGTGATTTTGGAGCCCAAAAAAACAAAGTCTGACACTGTTTCCACTGTTCTCCCATCTATTTTATTCAGTGAGGATCATTAAAATCTAACTTACTAATTCCTATATTTAAACACACCATGTGTCAAATCACATCTCCCAAAACATAACTACAAACAATAAAAAGCAGTTATGAAGAAGATTTTTCTAACGAAATTATGTGATCCATAATCAGGGAAAGTGTTCTAAAATTGTCATCATAATTTGAGATACACTTTTTATAATAATTTATATTCTTTTGTCTCTGAAATTAAGAAATATAATAGTTTCATTCCAGTTTCTAAAATATAATCAGTATGGCTCTTTGCCAAATATATAACTTTGCCAGGCACTTAGGGTCAAATGAAGCATTTTTAATTTGTCTAAAACATCAAGACTATTCTTTGTACTCTCTCTGGACTTGCCAATTAGATGGAATTAGAACTGAGGAATGTCAGGGGGAAAAAATAAAATCTGTTGAAATTAGCTGAAGAAATGCAGAGGTAAAGAAATTTTCTTTACCAGAAATTATTTTTAAAAAACACAAATTGGGATGAAAGTTTATTGTTAAGTATTTTTAAAATTTATAGTGAAAACAGGAAAATCTTAATGAAGCAGAGCCTATTAAAAGCCCCCAAATGTTAAACAAAATCAATATTCCTTCATTGCTTACAAGTGATACTTTGATTCAGTGATTTACTCAAGTGGTATTAGAGTTTTAGGTATTTTTTAAAATACACAGTGATTTGATAAAATCAGTTATATCCACCAATTATCCTGCATAGTACTTTCATTAAAATAAAAGGATTATTTGATGCATAAGCAAAATCAAGTTAAAAAAATGAAAATTCCATCCAAAGATCAGAATGACCAGCACACTGGTTCTTTGCCATGTTTTCCATCATAGCCATACAGGAACAGTTGTTATCAAAATGTTTTGATAAGTATCATCTTTCACTAGAACTTCCCTACAGTGCTCTATTTTCCTTTAATGTAGAATCGTGCTTTGAAACTGAAGGCCGGATGCAAAGTGATCATTTGGTAAATCAACAAATGAACGTCGTTGACATCTTGGCCACTAACATGAAGATGCTATTTCTCAGCATAGCAGTGCCTCTGTAGGGCAGATTATTACCAATATACTTTAAATTTCTACTTTTAATATTCAAATCAAGTCGCAGAGGGAAATGTAAATTTGGAGCGAAGGGTTAAATTTTTCATCAACTTTCCCTGGAATGTCACAGCTGTCTATAAAGTCAGTTTTTTATTTCTAGGTACACTAACAAATACTCAGCAGGAACAATTCATTGATTCTGACACTAATGCTGTGCTCAGAAATTTCTCCTTCTTTATTTATTTAAATCATCAGTCTCTGATCCAGTCAACACCTTGTAACTGAAGAATGATTTATCTAGCAGCTTTCAATCAATATAATAGCTACAGTGAGTACACCAATGGATCAAATCCTGCATATTCTTATTTCAAACTATATCCTAGAAAGAATGCAATTATTAATACCAGAGGCTAATTTTATTAATAAATTCTAAAAAATTAATATGCACGCCTCTCCTTTTACACACCTGAGTTCTATTTATCATCCTGTAATTACTGTGAGTGAGTGATAGTTGCTCAGTCATTCCTAACTCTGCAACCCCATGGACTGTAGCCTGCCAGGCTCCTCTGTCCATGGAATTCTCCAGGCAAGATTACTGGAGTGGGTTGCCATTTCCTTCTCCAGTAATTACTGTAGGCAGTTAAATATGCAAAAGTTGATTCTAACTGTAGTACTAGAAACACGATCAAATGTTTGGGAAAGTAGCTATTGATAGAAAACTGTGACATAAAAAGAATGCCTATATTTGGATACAGGAAAACATTTTTAATATGTAGTAATTGGCAGGTTTACAATACTAGAATGGGATAACATACAATTCTATTGCTTGAGGAAGCATATCTTTCTCATTGAACTCACAATTATTACTTTGATATGAAATTAAATGCAGTGAATTGAAGTTATTTCACAGATTTTTTAAAGTGTGCTATTTAGATACATTTACTGTCATTTGTCATAAATTGACTTACTGTGGTATTCAGTGTTACTTACTGACTAAAGCTTGTAACCACCAAATTAGGATTTGAGGAACTGAAGAAAATCCAGGTATCTCAAATTACTTTAAAAGTCATGTACTTATTTTCACCTGTGCTGGATCTGCAGGTGTTTCTCTGGTTGCGGTGCAGTGGCTTCTCATTGTGGTGGCTTCTCTTCTTGCAGCTCCCAGGCTGTGGGGCACAGGCGCAGTAGTTGTGGTACATGGGCTTAGTTGCCCTGTGGCATGTGGCATATTCCTGGACCAGGAATCAAACTCATGTCTCCTGCACTGGCAGGCAGATTTTTTTTTACCATTGAGCCACCAGGAAAGTCCTCAAATTACTATTCTGTGTTAATAAAATATGTAAAATTCTATTATGTGAAATTAATTTCTTAACAAAAACACTTTCCTGTCTTATGTATGTGTGTATGCATATGCATTTATGTATATGTACAGAGAGAGAATACATGTGTGGTGTGTGTATGTCCCCTCATATTCAAAAGTAGAAGGTTCCTATGAAAACTTTTAAGCCAAAATGATTTAAAGTAAAGAATCAGTTTTCCTTTTCATAGAAGTGAAAATATTTTCTCAGATTTGTTTTGGCTAGTGAAAATAGATACTAATGTTGGTCTTTTGTAAAAGCAAAATGGCATAAAGCAAGCTTTCTAAAAGAAGGAGATGTCTGTATAGTATGTGTATGTGTATTTATTTTCCTCAAAAGGCAAACACTGTAGAGGATTAATGCAGAATGTCACCAACACATTGGTATGAATTGGTATGAATTCACTCATACCTCTATCATCACTACTCTTAGAAATAACTTAACAGGCTTCCTTTCTGATTGGGAATGTGACAGTTTACAAGAATGATAAAACCAAAGAAAGAAAGCTGTTGGAATTTTTTAAGAAGTTTCATCTCTACCACATCTTTATCCATTCCTCTGTTGATGGGCATTTAAGTTGCCTCCATGTCTTAGCTATTGTAAATAGTGCTGCAATGAACACTGGGGTGCATGTATCTTTTTGAATTATGGTTTTTCTGGGTATATGCCCAGGAGTGGGATGGCTTGGTCATATGGTAGCTCTATTTTTAGTTTTTTAGGGAATCCTCGTATTGTTTTCCATAGTGGCTGTATCAATTTACATTTCTACCAACAGTGTATGAGGGTTCCCTTTTCTCCACACACTCTCCAGCATTTAAGAGGAATGGATAAAGAAGACATGGTGCATATATATATATATATATATATATATATATACATATATACATATATACATATACACACACACACACACATACACACACACATACACATACACACACACAATGGAATATTACTCAGCTATAAAAAGGAATGAAATTAGGTCATTTGTAGAGATGTGGATGGACCTAGAGATTGTCATACAGAGTGAAATAAGTCAGAATACAAATATTATATATGAATGCATGTATCTGGAATCTAGAAAAATGGGATCTGGGTCCCAAACCTCTGGGCCACCCATTGATTACTGGTCTGTGACCTGTTATGAACTGGGCCGCACTGCAGGAAGTAAGCAGCTGGTGAGCAAGAGAAGCTTCTGCTGTGCTTACAGCTGCTCCCTGTTGCCTGCAGTACCACCTCAGCCCTGCCTCCTGTCAGATCAGTGGTGGCATGGTAAATGTAATGTACTTGAATCATCCCAAAACCATCCTCGCTCTATCTGTGAAAAAAATTGTTTTTCACAGTTTGGTCACTGGTGCCAAAAAGGTTGGGGACAGCTGGTGTAGATGATCTTATTTGCAAAACAGAAACAGAGACACAGATATAGAGAACAAATGGGGGTAGGGGAAGGGGAGATGGGAGGAATTGGGAGGTTGGGATTAACAAGTATATGCTGATGATACTACAAATAGATAACTAATGAAGACAATACTGTAGAGCACAAGAAATGCTACTTACTGCACTGTGGTGACCTGAATAGAAAGGAAATCCAAAAGACAGGGGATATATGTATATGTATGGCTGATTTATTTTGCTGTACAGTAGAAACTAACATTGTAAAGCAACTATACTCCAATAAAAATTAATTTTAAAAATCTTCATCTACTTTAAAACTTACCAGTGGCAAATTCTGGCTATATCTTTCTGAGGTAGATTTTAAAGGTTTATCAGAAAGTGATACGTCTTCCCTGGTGGCTCAGTCAGTAAAGAGACTGCCTGCAAGGCGGAAGACCTAGGTTCACTTAATAGGTCGGGAAGATTCCCTGGAGGAGGAAATGGCAACCCACTCCAGTATTCCTGCCTGGAGAATTCCAAAGACAGAGGAGCCTGGTGGACTGCAGTCCATCTGGTCACAAAGAGTCAGACACGACTGAATGACTCTTTCACTTTCAGAAAGTGATAGACTTCTTAGACTTGGCAATGACCTTTGATATTATTCTAGAAAATGTCCTTTGTATTTACAAATGAGACAAATGAGGCTCAGAGTACATACTGAATACAAAAGAAGGATGTGCTTCTCCTTCCTTTTAGGATATTCCTTGCACCTACTACTTCTACTCACATTCCTTTGTCACAATTTAGTACAGTGGTCACAGCTACCTGTGATAAAGGCAGGGGAATATTTTTCTTATGGGTCCAGATATAAGTTAGAGATTTTATTACTAAGGGAAAGAGTGAATAATGGTTATCAGTGGGGGGCAACAGCTCTCATCAGTTTGTGCTTTGATCACCTGACAATGGTGAGAGTCCTTCTCCTAAATGAACATATTTGTTCCCTCCCTGAAGGGAGTATCATCAAGGTTTCAGTTAATTCATGTTTCCAACTCAATGCCCAACCACTTGGGATGTGGTCACATTCGCATGTAATGCCCATGGCTCAAGATATGTGTTTCTGTGTCTGTTAATATACAGTATGAAAGATGAACAGGATAAATACAATAAAATTCACTTTAAACAAGGGGAAAGAAGGGATAACACAATCGTCACTGTGACTATTTTGACTAATTCTCGGGTTAGACAGAACTGGAGTCAAATATCTTGTGGAGATATACTTCTGCATCTTTAGTCTATTCTTTCACTTACCAACCTCTCTGTCCTGCTAGCCTTCTTTCTCTCAACCTGATGAAAACCACTTTGATACTGAAATCATTTGTTGGAGTTTTCAAGGTACTAATTAAAATCTGCCACTTAATGATTCTATGTCACTTGAAAACTAGAATGAGAGTAAGATAGGTATCAAAGGATCAGCTTTATGTATAGTAAATATAGACTATTGAAAGTGCTGAAATCTAGACTGAGGTGTAAATAGGTTTTGGTTTTGTTTTTTGTTCAGCCTTTAAATCAAGCCCTTAGCCAGTCAATTGGATTTTGTCAATCCAACCCTGAGAGTTATGAGGGACTGTCTTGATCAATAAGACAGCTGGAAGGCATTAGGAAAGGGGGAAGTAAAAAGAGCGAGAGAGAGTAAGAGATTGGAAAAAAGAGAACACTGAGAATACATGCAGGAAAACTATGGGCACATCAGGGAAGCTTTTCGCATACTCATGAATCAAAAATGGTATTGCCAAGGGAAAAAATCAAAGAGAGCATTATGACTAAAAATCAAAGGAAAACTTTATGGAGAGAATAAGGAAATGTTTTCCACTATGCTATGCTTTTTTCATCTCATTACAGAAGATAAGTTTAATAAAATGTTGAGAGCCATAAGTATTATTGCTTATATTTATTAGTGTATGCTTCTAAAAATGTCAAGAACGCAAATAATCTCCTCTGTTTAATAGCTTCCATACTGACTTAATAGATATAGGAGCTACTACATTGCTGCTGCTGCTGCTAAGTCGCTTCAGTCGTGTCGGACTCTGCGAGACCCCATAGACGGCAGCCCACCAGGCTCCCCTATCCCTGGGATTCTCCAGGCAAGAACACTGGAGTGGGTTGCCATTTCCTTCTCCAATGCATGAAAGTGAAAAGTGAAAGTGAAGTTGCTCAGTCATGTCCGACTCTTAGCGACCCCATGGACTGCAGCCTACCAGGCTCCTCCTTCCGTGGGATTTTCCAGGCAAGAGTACTGGAGTGGGGTGCCATTGCCTTCTCCGAGCTACTACATTACCATGGGCTTTATAATTGATAAAGAAGTTTAATGTTTTTTATTTAATTTTATTTCCAAAGGATCTATTATATCTCTCTTTCTCATTGATTTTGTACCATAATCCTATAAATTTTTCTTACAAAGATACTGATATAAAACTAATGTGGGCAAATTCTTCAAACAAAACTCTAACACTTCAAAAATCAAACAGAGTCTATGAGTTTTAAGCAGTGCTGACAGAAGTGATGTAAATATCACTAGGGCTGGAGTGAAAAGTTTCCTTTTTGATAATAGAGATGATTTGACTTTCACTAAGATAATTGTAAAAAACAATAATTATAATTTATTTTTAAATATCACCTTATAGTTTATCTAGCACTTTCAGTATTAAAGTTATTTATCACAGCACCTCTTAGGCAGCTTGATGACATTGGTTATTACTGTACAGCTTAGGAGACTAAGGACAGAAAGGACACATGACTTTATCCAGTGAGGAAACCAACCAAGACTTCTAAATCTGTCTGATTCCACATTCCTTGCTTTCTCAACTCCAGCATACTGAAGTCACTAATGAAATAGTACTCCATATGTCACACAACATGCCATAAGATTGTCCAACTATCTTAAAGAAAACCTCTCAGGGAAATCAGTGACCAAGAGAGAGTTGCAAAAAGCAGATGGTGTCATCAGCACACTTCTGGTGTGGCATCTGCTGTTTATTTCTGTCTCTAGATTTGATTGTACTTACATCAAAAGAGCCAATATGTGCAAAAAGAAAGAAATAATAATAAAATAAGAATAAAACTTTCAGCACAGACACATTCGCTAATTACAGAAATGTTGATGAATATTAACCATACTCTGTGTGTGTGTGTGTGTGTGTGTGTGTGTGTGTGCGCCTGAGCATCAGCAGAAGCTCACCTAATGTTCAAGGTATGCTATCAAGCTTGGAAACCCAGAGGCCAAAAGAACCCCAAGAGATTCACCTAAAAATCACAGTGATAGAGTTGCAAGGGTAACCTCCTACCTAATTACAGATCATGCTCAAGGCAAAATCCCATTAAGACAAGTTTTATGATGTGTTGTGATTGGTTGTTAGGAAATATAGTATTATGACACAGAGTCTGAAGTTGAAACATCACTCATCTGCAATCTTTGTGCAGAGGGATAATAAATGAAAAACAAACAAAAAACAACAAACACCAAAAATCCCACAAGTAAAGGTAGTTCTCCCACTTAAACTGGATTTCATTCTAAAACAATCTGATATAAGTAAAATTTTAAAAAAATAAATAAAAGCAACTCCAATTGCAATTGATTTATTTTTAGAGCTCTGCTACTAAGCAGATTGACCTTTTTGTTTCTGTTCCTTATGTATGAACAAGCTCAAAAGATCAGATATGTGAGGTTCATTTGATATTCATTTTGAAGCCGTGTGTTTTGTTAGATCACTGATGCTAGAGAATGTGACTAGACTCTGAGTCCTGTTCTACACTAGATCCATGAAGGATGTACATGGAGGGAATGCTGGGCAAATGTTCAGTTTATTGTTGTACATGAAGAGTTCCATTTTACCCCCACAGAGTGTACCTTTTTGAATTATGCGAGACTAGTTTAAGACCTTACTTGGCATGTTTTACTTAAAGTCAAGACTAGAAGCATGTCTACCCTTCTCAATATTCCTGAAGTCTCTACTAAGACATTTAAACTTTCTCACCCTATTAGCAAAGAAAGTCTCAATGGAAAATCCAAGATAGAAAAAACTAAGAACTAGAGCAGAGTCAGCTTAAAATTCTCAGTTTATACTTCTTCCACCTCAACCTAGCACTGCTGAGTTGACAAATAGTTTCTGTAAATGTCCAGATAATAAATGTAAATAAAGATTTCTGGGCTATAAGACACTGTTGCAACCATTAACTTTGCCATGGTAGCTTGAAAGCAGACACATGCAATTCAAAAACCAATTAGCATAGCCAGACTTGATGTGGAACAGGATGATTGTGGTCTGTGGGCCCTGTGTTGCTAATCATTTAGATCTTAGTGAGCTGCCCCTCCTAGTATGAGAGTCCTCCAGGCCATCTCAGTGAAGGAAGTGCAAGAAAGGCAAAGGAGAGATGATAAACAAATAAGAGCAATCCACAAAGGAAAAACAAAACAAAACAAAGCACAACCTCTTTCTTCCTTTCACTAATATGTGTGACCTTTAACTCTATGGCCTAATTTGTTTTATTTCTTTGAAGCATTCATAGCTTGAGCTTGGAAAAGAAGGTGAGCTGGTGAACTTCAGCTTTTGTTAAAATGTGCAGTCAAGAGTGTCCTAAGGATGCTTTTTCTTCAATGGAAACCTAAACCTATAATTTGATCAGCTGCCCACTTTCACAATGTTATTGTCACAAAAGCCATATTAAACTCTCTCTAAAAGTAAGAGCATACTATATTACATAAAACTTTCTAAAGTTTATGTGAAATTAAATACAGTAACATAGAACCAATCCTAGAAAACTGATTTAATACAATTTTATATTAAAGATGGCTACATCACATTCTTGCTTTTTGATAGTCCCTAATTAATTTTTTCATGGTGTTAAGTTAAAAGGTGAAATTATCAGAAATTAAGAAGCAATCTTTACAAGCATTTTTATTCCTTGAACTAATTAAAGGTCTTTCAGTTAGTTTGAAAAAATTGAAAAAACGTCCATATTTTGGGCTATAGTTATCTTTTCCTATTCATCTAAAGATAAAGTAAGTTGGCTTCCTTGAATGCCCATTTCACCAGTCCTAGCAGCTTCATTCTATGCACTGAAATTATTTAAAGCATGACCGCCTTTAAAATTCATGAACCTGTATTTGCCCTCAATGTTCCAGCCTTTGATTTTTCACCACTGATTGTTCTACATCATCAAAAATCCTCAAAGCTCCTGCATGAGTAGTGGTCAAACCCACAGGCACACTGCCGAATTTGATCTTGAAACCACAAAATTAAAAGCCTTTACATCTCAGCCGCTCATCCAGCACTTGTTTAAACACATTCATAACACTTTGGGATGGCTTTTGCTGTTACTCAATAAATTATACATTAACCACTTTTAATGTTTTAAATGAGAGAACTGACAGTCAAAATAGAGAATTCCAATTAACACTGAATTTTTATTTTATCAATATTTAAAGGATTATAAGCATCCGATGTGAGGTGTGATTCTAAAGTGCGACTTTTGTCACAAACTCAAATTCCCACATCCACATGGCTCTTGTCCTTCAACAAACGTTTATTATGTGACTATTATATCTGATATAAAGCCATATAAAAATTGGAAAGGCACATTCTCTGCCTTCCAGCAGCATGAAATTTAAAAAGGCAATTAGGCTATGTGTTTTACAAAATTAGTCAGCTTATTTGAATCACTTTAGTCTAATTATATTTAAAGAACAAGACCTTCAAAGTAATAAATCTTATGAGAAAATAAATCTTATTACTTAGAGGAGACTTACCTCCTTTTACCAGCTTAGTCTCATTATCTCCTGTTCCAACTGTTGAAAACCTTACAGATATAGATGCTCTAAAACTGAAAAATTCTACAGAAAGAAACAAAACATTAGACTGAATTTGTAAACTGAGAAAACATAAGGCACAATCTGGGAAGCTAAATTACGTATGTTCTTTTGCTACCTCCATAACAGTTGATTAACTAGAATTCCATTGCAAATAACAGAAACAAAACTAAATTAATGGAGGAGAACAGACAAATATGTTGACTCTTAAAATATATAACTGTTGGAAAACCAAATCATAAAAAAGAAGGTAGCTTCAAGAATCAAGATTTACATTACGGCCTTTCCATTTCATCTTTTTCTCTATTTGTCTCTGGCATATCTCCTTTATCTCTCATATTTGACATGTGGGAATCACAGCTACAAAGAAGAACAAAGTTTTATAACATGGACTTTTTATACTGGAGAGCCTTTTATTTCTTAATCCCCTATATACTAAAATTCTAAAGAATAAATTTAATTGTGTCAATTTGGGACTGATTCATATTTCAAAACAAATAAACTATTTATATAAATACAATAATGCATCAGGTATCATGTAAGTATAACAAAGGGAGGGCTCCAAGGAAAAAAATGTAAGATAACAACTGACAAAGACCTTTAGTGAAATCAACTACATGCATATGAAATCTAAGTACTGCAAATAGCTTAATAAATACAAATGAGAACAAGATAAGTAAAATCAACATACATAGTTGTCAACTTACAATTTAAATGCAGAAATAAATTAAACAGATGTAATATGTCTCCATTCATCATCTTGACATGTGTTCATATGCCTTTGCTTTGGTCATACTGAAACTAGGAAGAATTTTCATATTTATGAGCTTTTCTGAAGTAGGTTTTTGGAAATTTTAAGATACAGAATAGGAGGTGGATGCAATCAAGGGGAAATTTCTTTCTTCTTCATGAAAGCACTATTATCATCACAGTTATAACAATTCATGAAAATGTCAACTGTAATTCAGCTCTCTTTAACTCCATCAATTTACTCTTCAATAGTAGACAATGATGGGCTCTCTTTAGAAGGAACGAACCAGAGAATGCATGTGTTATGTATAAAATGTGTTATGTATATTATGTATTCACTCTAATATAGAGTGGATCAGTACTATTGTTGATTGGCAAAGGCATAGCCTTGTTTAAAAAGTTTTTCTTTGAGAGACTATTTATTATAGCTTTATTTTATCTATTTTTGAAAAGTAAATGTATTTAAGGTTTGTTCAGTCCTTCATAAAAATACTCTTAAATACATTGCATATTTCACTGAGTCCTCAAAATAGTCACCTAAGGTAGAACTGTCAGGTGAGTGTATTCTCCTCCGTTCTGTCTCATCTCAACAGAGATTTGAAGTAACAGACATTAGAGCCCTCAGCATGTCATAGCCCTTGGACAGACCGTGTAATAGTTCTTGGGTCTTGGACAGACCATGTTATAGCTCTCAGGTCTCGAACAGACCTTGTTATACCTCTTAGATCAGTGTTACAGCTCCATGTTACAGCTCAATTTTATTTAGAAAATAATAGGAAAATACACCCTTGAGGCATGAGGGCATGCCTACCCAAAGATGCGAAGAGGAGAGAGAGAGAGAGAACGAGCACCCACAAGCGAGGGAAAGAGACAGACCCCCGGCCCTTTGACTCCTCTTTTTATGTTTTTTCCTCCCTCTGGGTCTGCACTATGTAAATTGGACTAGCCAGGAGTGCTGTTCGTTCTACACGAGGTCCTCACTCCGGTCCTTGGACCTTCCTTTGTTCTGTTTTCATGGCCTTTTCCCTTCCTTGTCTTTAGCCACTGCCATTCTGGACTCCTTTTTCCTATTCTAACTATCTAACATTCCCCCCTCAAGAGATGGGAGGCCCAATTCTTTGGGAATAGGGGTATCGAGGTCTTTCTGGCTACTTCCTGCTGAACTGGGATGGCGAGGGGTATTGGGCTTCCCCCTCTTGCTAGTCTCAGGCCTCAGAGTCCTTATAGCGATGTCCATCTAAGGGTGAGCGATATTTTCCGTGGTCGGCTGTAGTTTTATATGTTTGTTGAACTGGAAGTGCATGTTGTAGCTTGTTGACCTGGGCAGAGACAAAACATGTTAGACAATTGATAATACATGGAGCAGTCATAAGCAGTATCAATATGGCATAACAAGGACTAGTAGGGGCATTGTTGCTGCTGCTGCTAAGTCGCTTCAGTCGTGTCTGACTCTGTGCAACCCCATAGATGGCAGCCCACCAGGCTTCCCCATCCCTGGGATTCTCCAGGCAAGAACACTGGAGTGGGTTGCCATTTCCTTCTCCAATGCATGAAAGTGAAAAGTGAAAGTGAAGTCGCTCAGTTGTGTCCAACTCTCAACGACCCCATGGACTGCAGCCTACCAGGCTCCTCTGTCCATGGATTTTCCAGGCAAGAGTACTAGAGTGGGGTGCCATTATCAAACTCTAAATTCCCATCATCAGGATGGCTCAAGTCCCTCTTTGTTCAGGGATCAGAATATCTGTCTCCTGTCTGTTTTGGAGTACAACCCCTGCCAAGCTGTGTTGGCTCTTTAGAGCTTTCCTGAGAAATATTATCCCCAGAAACTAGATTTTGGGGGTGTTCATTAGAATGGCACTCACTTGTAGTTATGAATATGTATCTGAGATCTCCCAGGAGCTCACAGGTGTATTGAATGTCCTCTTTGATTTTCTTCCATGGCTTGACTCATGAGTAGTGAATCCAGGAGTCATGTCCTGGTACCTTGACTGCTGTGGGGGTAGAAAGTATTACAGGGTAGGGACCCTTCTATGTGGGCTGGAGTTGAGCCTTTGGGGACCCATCTTTCCAGACTTTAATTAGGACTTGAGTTCCTGGAGCATATAGTGGTGATTCCTTGGATCTTTTGGGTCCTGGTTCACACCCCCCACAAGCGTATATCCTGTTGGAATTGCCCAATGGCCATGGTATAAGACTGGAAAGTCTGAACCTCTGGATCTAGGAAGAGGTCATTGACATAAACAAAAGGTCTCCCATATAGCATCTCATATGCACAGAAGAATTGATGCTTTTGAACTGTGGTGTTGGAAAAGACTTTTGAGCATCCCTTGGACTGCAAGGAGATCCAACCAGTCCATCCTAAAGGAGATCAGTCCTGGGTGTCCATTGGAAGGACTGATGTTGAAGCTAAAACTCCAATACTTGGGCCACCTGATGCAAAGAGATGACTCATTGGAAAAGACCCTGATGCTGGGAAAGATTGAGGGCAGGAGGAGAAGGGGACGACAGAGGATGAGATGGTTGGATGGCATCACTGACTCAATGGACATGGGTTTGGGTGTATTCCGGGAGTTGGTGATGGACAAGGAGGCCTGGCATGCCGTGGTTCATGGGGTCGCAAAGAGTCGGACACGACTGAGCAACTGAACTGAACTGAACTGACTGAAGACCAACCTGTTCCTTAGGGGCAATACGGGTGCAGGGGAGAGCTATTGGCAAAGCCTCCCTCCATCCCGGGGAGGTCTCCTGGGTAATCTTTCTTATCACTGATTTTAATTGGTTGGCTCTTTCTACTTCTCCTGAAGACTGAGGCCTCCAGGCACAATGGAGATGTTAAGTAATGCCCCATGCTTTAGAGACCCCTTGGGTGACCTTAGAAGTAAATGATGTCCCATTGTCACTTTGTAATGACCTGGGCAGACCAAATCGTGGAATGATTTCATGGAGCAGTTCTTTTACCACTTCCTCAGCTTTCTCAGTCCAGGTGGGAAAACCTTCAGTCTATCCTGTGAATGTATCTATCATGACTAATAGGTATTTATACCCTTGAGAAACTGGCATCTGTGTGAAGTCCATCTGCCAGTCCTCTCCTGGTTAGGCCCCACATCGTTTGACGGGCTGGGCCAGCTGGGGTCTTCGAGCTCCTTGGGGGTTGTTTAATTGACAAGTGGGACAAGAGGAGACCACCTGTCTTATAGTCGTTTGGAGGCCTGTTTCTCTGAAGGACCTTTCTAGTAATCTTTGGAGGGCCTTTTCTCCTAAATGAGTAGTGGCATGTAAGGAGTTAACCAACTTCCATTGGAGGTTTCCAGGCAGAAAAAGGAGTCCCTCCTTTTGGAACCACCCTATATGATCTTCTTGAAAACACTCACCCTTAGCTTTAAGAGTCTCACCTTCAGTATATGAAGGAGCTTCTAGCAAATTAGTCTGTGGAACTAAGGTGGCAATCCCTATTAGGTCATTGTTCTGTAATGCTGCTCTCTTAGCTGCCTGATCAGCTGCTTGGTTCCCTCGTGCCACATCCATGCTCCCTTTTTGGTGTCCTTTACAGTGGGATACTGAAACCTCAGTGGGCACATGGACTGCCTCCGAGAGCTTAAGAATTTGATCACCATATTTGACTGGGGACCCTTGGGTGGTCAAGTGGCCCCTTTCTTTCCAAATAGCAGCATGTGCATGTAGCACCAGAAAGGCATACTTGGAGTCAGTGTAAATGGCTCCTCTTTTTCTTTTTTCCAGCTCTAAAGCTCAAGTCAGGGCTGTGTGCTCAGCTAATTGGGCTGAAGTACCTGGTGGCAGAGGCTTAGCCTCTATGGTCTCAAAATCAGAGACTACTGCATAGCCGGTTCTTCTTTTTCCATCCAAGACAAAGCTGCTTCCATCAGTGTACCAGATTATCCCAGGATTGGTCAGAGGATCTTCTAACAACCCCTCTCGGGGTTTTGTCCAGTGGTCCAAGGTTTCTAGACAACAGTGAAAGGGGAGAGAGCCCTCGTGGGTAGGCAGGAGGGTGGCTGTGTTACAAACCTCACAAGGGGATATAGTGAGGCCTGGATTTTCCATCAGCACTACTTGATATCTGAGGATTCTTTGATCAGACATCCGTAAATGGCCTCTCCCATTTAGTTGTCTCACTTGGTGGCTGGTAAAAATAGTTTGCCCCCAGAGGAGAGTTTTAAAGCATCTTCTATCAAGATTGCAATAGCTACAAGATTTCGAAGGCAGGGAGGCCAGCCTCCGGCAGCTGGGTTGAGCCTCTTGGATAAGTGAGCTACAGGCTGGGGCTCAGATTCCAACCTTTGAGTTAACACTCCCAAGGTTATTCCCTCTTTTTCGTGGACATAAAATCCAAATGCTTTTTCTGGGTCTGGCAACCTCAAGGCAGGTGCCTGAGTTAAGGCTTGTTTTTGTGTAGCCTGTGCCTTCTTTGGAGGAGTTCCCCACATCAGTGGGATTGAATCATCCTGTCCCTTTAAGCTTTCATATAAGGGCTGGACAATTAGACCATAGTTAGGTATTCAGATTCTACAATACCCAGTTAGCCCCGGGAAAGCTCGCAATTGTTTTTTGAGTCGTAGGGGAGGGCAACTGGAAGATTCCTTGTACCCTATCAGAGGACAGCCTCTTGGACCCGTATGTAATCTGAACTCCCAGGTCAGTGACCTTTGTCTCAACCATCTGTGTCTTAGCAAGAGAGACTTTATATCCACTTTCTGCCAAAAAGTTTAGAACCTGAATTGCATATTGTTGGGCATTTTTCTCATCTGGAGAGCAGATTAGTAGGTCATCTACATATTGTAATATTTCCCATTAGGTCCCAGGTCCAGATATAGGAGATCCAAGCTAAAGGCCCGTCCAAACAGGTGGGAGCTATCTCTGAACCCCTGAGGTAATACTGTCCAAGTCATCTATTGGTGTTTTTCTCCTAGGGCCTCCCACCCAAAGGCAAAAAGATATTGGGATTCTTTAGCCAGTGGTATGCAAAAAAATTCATCTTTGAGATCCAAGACTGTAAACCACTTGGCCCTAGGTGGGATTTCTCCCAAGATTACATAGCTATTGGGTACTGTGGGATGGAGGGGGACTACAGTGTCATTTATGATCCGGAGGTCTTAAACCATTCGCCAGGTTCCGTCCTTTTTCTCTACTGAGAGGATTGGCAAATTGGTGGGGACCAATAGCCCACAAGCAAGGAATTTATCTACTAAAGGCTGTAGTCCCTCCCGAGCCTCTCTTTTGAGAGGATATTGTTTCCAGTTAGGAAACCAAGTGGGATCTCAGAGGACAATGACGATGATTCAGCTTGGTGGGCTCATCCAGGAGTCCCCTGGTCCCACACCTAGGGGTTACTTTTGTCCTCCACTGTTTGTGGTCCCTCTCTATTGGAGAGGGTGTAATGGGTTCTTCAGTAGTAACCAGGAGCTGTAGGGCTCTAGGGGCTGAAAAGCTTCCTATCTCAAGAGTGGTCCCCAGTTTAATGAGTATATCTCTTCCCAATAAGGGAGTAGGGCACTCAGGGACCACCAGAAACTGGTGGGAAATATTTGTCCATCCCAGCAACAAAGAAGTGCTCAGGTGAATCTTTTAGTAGTTGTTTTTAGTAATCTTTTAGTAGCACCCAAAATGGTACAGGTTTGGGAGGAGAAGGCTCTGGAGTAGGAGATCAAGACAGAGTAGATAGCCCCCGTGTCAACCAAGAAATTCTCGGACCTACATGCCACATCCAGTTGCACCCTTGGCTCCAGCCCAGCAATGATTATCTGCGACAGGCAGGCAGCTGGAGCAGGCCACTTCAGTCCTGTTGAACCATCATGAGGGAAGGCTTGGCATTTGACCTTGAGGCTCTTGGGTTCTGAGGGCAGAGTGCCCAGTATCCCAGTTGATGGCATTTGTAGCAAGCCATTTTAGGAGACTTGTCACAATTTGGACACTCATTGGCCCAATGTCCCGCCTGTCTACAGATTAGGCATTTGCCTCTTGCCTTGTCCTTTAAGGACTTGGGGTTTGCCATAGGGCTTCCCTGGAGGGCAGCCAGCATCTGGGCATGCCTTGTCTCTTTTCTTCTCTCCCTCTCCTGGGCCTTGGCCTGTTCTCTGTTTTTAAATGTATTGGTGGCTGTCTGGACCATCTCATCTAAAGAGGCAGCAGGGTCCTGCTGTTGTTGCTGTAACTTAATTCTGACATCTGATGCACATTGGGACAGGATTTTGTCCTTTAAAATCACCTGTCCCTCGTAAGAGTCTAAGTCCAGGTTGGTAAACTTTTGGAGTGCCTCTTTTAGCCTCTCCAGAAAGGCAATGGGGTTCTCATTGGGCTCCTGAGTTATTGCTGAGACCCAGGCATAGCTGATTACTTTTTGCTGGGCTGCTTTTAGTCCTGCCTTCACACAGATTAGAAAATGATCTCTTTCCCAGATGTGCTCAGGGTCATTATAATTCCAATTAGGATCAGAGGAGGGGACTGCAGTTTCCCCTACTGGGTATTTATCACTTGACATGTGAAGCCCTGTTGCATACCTTTGGGCTTGCTTTAAGACCCTAGCATGCTCAGGTCAGATAAAGTTTGACTAAATATGACCATGATGTCCTTCCACATCAAGTCAAAGGCCAAGGTAATATGTTGGAATGTATCTATATATTTGCCTGGGTCATCTGTATGAGCTTCCCAGGTCTTGCTTGATCTGTCATAGTTCTAAGAGGGAGAAGGGCTTATGGACCCAGATTGGTTCAAATGCTCCTCCAGTTTCAACTATGGGATATACTGAAGCTGGCTTTTGTGGAGGGGGTGCTCCCAGATATGGGGGCACATTTGGATACAAGGAAGGAACACCAGGCAACTTGGGAGCTGTGGGAGGCTCCAGTCTCTTTGGGAACGTGGGAGGTGAGCCTTTATGGGTGTGTGTGTGTGGGGGGGGGGGGGTTCCTTCTCTTGGTTGCCTGTGAGTAACACCATTTGCCTAGTAGGCTCACTTTTAGGGCATACAACAATCCCATACTTATGACAGAGCTCCTTCATATCTCTTAGTTGGAAGAAAATTTGGACATAGGGGATCTCTGTCCATTTTCCTTGTCTTTTGCAAAATAATTCTAGTTGCAGGATGGTATTGTAATTTAAACTCCCATCCTCAGGCCAGAGTTCCTCATCCCCCAGTGGATACTTTGGCCATGCTGTGGCACAAAAGAATTTTAAGTGACTTCTTAGAGTTAGAGGATTGAACAGCTTCCAGTTATCAAGGATGCATCTCAAGAGTGTCTGCCGGAAAGTGGATTGATTATTTCCCATCTGAAAGACAGTCATGGCAGGGAGGAAAAGAAAAAGAAAAAACTAACAGGCCTCCTTCAATTTCCATGGGTGCACTTCCTTAGAGGTGAGTCTTTCTGAAGCTTATCCTACCCTGTTGCAACCTTAGAGCCAGGTGTCCCTGAGTCAGGGTTCAGGTCCCCAGGCAGGCTGAGGCATGATAGCCTGCTGGAGATCAAATTCCCAGGCAGGTCAAGGCAAGTTGGCCTCCCAAGAATTGGGTCCCTGGGCAAGTCGAGGCTTAATGACCTCCTGGGACCCTTGGACTGGCAGATCCCCAAGCAGACTGAGGTGTGACAACGTTTCAAGGACCAGATCCATAGGCAGGTCAAGACAGGTTGACCTCCTGAGACGCTTCAACTGAAGTTGGGCATCCCCAAGATCTCCAGAATGATCAGTGCTGGGTAGGATTGAGGAGTTGTAATTTTAACTCACTGCCAGTTTGTTCACCACAGATGGGAATAGATACCATGATGTAAAGCAATCCAAACCTATGCCCTGAGACTGGGAAACAGTGTTAACAGTCATAAGCTTATCCTCTTACTGCATTAAGGGATTTAAGTCATTGATTTCTTCCCCTAGTCCTCCATAAGAGCAGTCTAGGGTGTTTCCAATGGTAAACATTTCATTCTCATAGACCCACTTTAGGTAATAAGGAAGTAATGACAAAGGAGTGAGTTACCTGGCCTGTTAGGGGCATTAAGGTATTTTAATAGGCTGGGTGGAGCAACGTTGCCTACAAGGGAGCAGGATCCTGATTGTAGGAGGTAGTAATTGGCTTAAGAACAAATTTGTTAAGAGGCAACAGATGAGATGACAAGATGGTGTGATCACTCACCTAGAGCCAGACATCCTGGAATGTGAAGTCAAGTGGGCCTTAAAAAGCATCACTACAAACAAAGCTAGTGGAGGTGATGGAATTCCAATTTAGCTGTTTCAAATCCTGGAAGATGATGCTGTGAAAGTGGTACACTCAATATGCCAGTGAATTTGGAAAACAGCAGTGGCCACAGGACTGGAAAAGGTCAGTTTTCATTCCAATCCCAAAGAAAGATAATGCCAAGGAATGCTCAAACTACTGAACAATTGTACTCATTTCACACACTAATAAAGTAATGCTCAAAATTCTCCAAGCCAGGCTTCAGCAATATGTGAACCGTGAACTTCCTGATGTTCAAGCTGGTTTTACAAAAGGCAGAGGAACCAGAGATCAAATTGCCAACATCTGCTGGATCATCGAAAAAGTAAGAGAGTTCCAGAAAAACATCTATTTCTGCTTTATTGACTATGCCAAAGCCTTTGACTGTGTGGATCACAATAAACTGTGGAAAATTCTGAAAGAGATGGGAATACCAGACCACCTGACCTGCCTTTTGAGAAACCTGTATGCAGGTCAAGAAGCAACAGTTAGAACCAGACATGGAACAACAGACTGGTTCCAAATAGGAAAAGGAGTATGTCAAGGCTGTATACTGTCACCCTGCTTATTTAACTTCTATGCATAGTACAACATGAGAAACGCTGGGCTGGAAGAAGCACAAGCTGGAATCTAGATTGCCGGGAGAAATATCAATAACCTCAGATATGCAGATACCACCATCCTTATGGCAGCAAGTGAAGAGGAACTAAAAGACCTCTTGATGAAAGTGAAAGAGGAGAGTGAAAAAGTTGGCTTAAAGCTCAACATTCAGAAAAGTACGATCATGGCATCTGGTCCCATCACTTCATGGGAAATAGATGGGGAAACAGTGGAAACAGTGGCTGACTTTATTTTTTGGGGCTCCAAAATCACTGCAGATGGGGATTGCAGCCATGAAATTAAAATGCACTTAGTCCTTGGAAGGAAAGTAATGACAAACCTAGATAGCATATTAAAAATCAGAGACATTACTTTGCCAACAAAGGTCCGTCTAGTCAAGGCTATGGTTTTTCCAGTGGTCATGTATGGATGTGAGAGTTGGACTGTGAAGAAAGCTGAGCGCCAAAGAATTGATGCTTTTGAAGTGTGGTGTTGGAGAAGACTCTTGAGAGTCCCTTGGACTGCAAGGAGATCCAACCAGTCCATTCTGAAGGACATCAGCCCTGGGATTTCTTTGGAGGGAATGAGGCTGAAACTCCAGTACTTTGGCCACCTCATGCGAAGAGTTGACTCATTGGAAAAGACTCTGAGGCTGGGAGGGGTTTGGGGCAGGAGGAGAAGGGGATGACAGAGGATGAGATGGCTGGATGGCATCATCGACTCGATGAACGTGAGTTTGAGTGAACTCCAGGAGTTGGTGATGGACAGGGAGGCCTGGTGTGCTGCAGTTCATGGGGTCGCAAAGAGTTGGACGTGACTGAGCGACTGAACTGAACTGAACTAGCTGTCTCAGTTCAGATGTGTACAGCTTTCTGCATTCTGCTAGTATTTCTCACAAATGAAATTATGCATAAGTAAATCAAAATTCATATTATGCTCAGATTGTTTGTTAATATACTACCTGTGTTGAAACTAATGTGCATCTTTAAAACAAACATTATAGTAGAATGAACTATACATATTTATCTTTCTATTGCTTTCAATGCCTAAAAGAATGGCATAGAATAAAAACTTTGTAGTACCTTCTAAATTGAATAGAATTGAAATAGTCTTTGGAATTTGGGATAGATACATAAATGGACTTTATTTCAATCCATCAAGTCCTTGCTGAGCTGTGGTTATGGCTCCAATGAGCCAAAGAAAAAGAGAAATGGGATGAATATGTTGTTCATCTACATAAATACGTAGAGCTCATAGAGAATAAATGAGAGAAGTTCAGGAAAATATGTTGTAAAGGTAGAGCAGTGCACCTTGGATACTTGAGTTCTAATTTAAAGATAACCACTCTGATCTCTAATATGTGTGTTTTGCCTCGGATTTAAAACATACGTTTGGTACAAGAGAGTTTCTGAGAGTAAAAGATTTTATATAACAGAAGCTTTCAGAAATATGTAAATAGGTTTCTCTCTACTTCTCACTTGATCTTTTGTAAATTGCTGCCCAGGTATCAAGGCTCCATTCTAGTTAAGACATTTCAGATTGTCCCTCAATAGCACTTCTTCTGCAGAAAGACGATCAGGAACCTAAGCAAAAACAGGCTAAGTGTCAAAAAAAGTTAAGTCAAAAATATTTTATATGTCTCTAACAATACTAAAGATGCCTCATGTGCTCATGTGTGGGTCAGCCTTCTCAGATGGCTCAGTGGTCAAAGAATCCACCTGCCAATGCAGGAGACAAGTGTTCAGTCCATGGGTCAGGAAGATCCCTTGGAGGAGGAAAGGACAACTGCACACTTCCCTATTCTTGCCTGGAGGACAGAGGAACCTGAAGAGCTTGTAAAGTCCATGGAGTCTCAAAGAGTCGGAAGTGACTGAGCAAGCACGCATGCATGTGTGGGCCATCTTATGTGACTATTTCAGGAATGTAAAAAAAGATAAAAAGACATTCCTCTTTGAAATTGACTGGTGACCAGATGCTTAATCCAAACTATCACCAAATTATCACTGACATAACTGAAGATATATGAAATGAGAATATTTCTATTAGCAATTGTGAAATGAAGTAAGGTAATAGCATCAAAATAAGACAAATTTGAGAATGTTGTGCATAATACTAATATGGTGGGATTTGGCTAAATTAAGTCCCAAACAAACTATAATTTTATAAAGGCAAAGCAGAAGCTTTCCTAGAATATATGGAGTATGCATGGGGTAGAGAAGATAAATTGTGCTCAATACAAAAAATAAAGGGAAAAACATGCAGTGGCTAAGAAATGTAAGAATAAACATGAAAAGAAGAGAAAACTGTTTATAAATTATTGAAATAAAAGTGAATTCTCCAAATTTTTATTCATGAAAGTCAGTGAGTCCCAAACTAATTCAAAAACAACAATCAAATGCTATTTGCCTCTAAAATAAAAAGTCATTGAACGATAATATCAGAGGGATGAATGATTGCATATATAGGTAATACAAACAGAAAAAATAATGCCAGTGACAAACACTAGATAATTTAGACAAAATATAATTCTGGTGAAAAGCAGTTATATTTGCTTCTGGAAATAGTTACAAAGTGCCTAGTATAGTCAGTAGTAGAACAGAGCTGAACATCTAATCTATCAGATCCAGACAAAACACTTTGTGGTCTTAGCTTACGTTTGGTCATCTCTTATCTAGCAGTTTAGTGGCCAGGTTTCATCACTTTGTGCTAACATATATGTCATAGTGGTCATGGAGTTATACCATTAAGCATCCCCCTGCTCTCCAGAAGAAGCAGCTATAATCAGGGGTAAACATCAGTTAGGTTCAGTTCAGTTGCTCAGTCATGCCCGACTCTTTACAATCCCATGGACTGCAGCACCCCAGGCTTCCCTGTCCATCACCAACTCCAAGAGTCTACTCAAACTCATGTCCATTGAGTTGGTGATGCCATCCAACCATCTAATCCTCTGTCATCACCTTCTCCTCCCACTTTCAATCTTTCCCAGCATCAGGGTATTTTCCAATGAGTCAATTCTTCGCATCAGGTGGCAAAAGTATTGGAATTTCAGCTTCAGCATCAGTCCTTCCAGTGAATATTCAGGACTGATTTCCTTTAGGATGGACTGGTTAGATCTCCTTGCAGCCCAAGGGATTCTCAAGAGTCTTCTCCAACACCACACTTCAAAAGTATAAATTCCGCATTCAGCTTTCTTTATGGTCCAACTCTTACATCCATACATGACTACTGGAAAAACCATAGTCTTGACTAGATGGACGTTTGTTGGCAAAGTAGTAATATCTCTGCTTTTTAATATGCTGTCTAGGTTGGTCATAGCTTTTCTTCCAAGTTGCAAGCATCTTTTAATTTCATGGCTGCAGTCACCATCTGCAGTGATTTTGGAGCCCAAAAAAATAAAGTCTGTCACTGTTTCCACTGTTTCTCCATCTATTTGCCATGAAATGATGGGACCAGATGCCATGATCTTAGTTTTCTGAATGTTGAGTTTTAAGCCAATTTTTTCACTCTCCACTTTCACTTTCATCAAGAGGCTTTTTAGTTTCTCTTCACTTTCTACCATAAGAGTAGTGTCATCTGCATATCTGAGGTTATTGATATTTCTCCTGGCAATCTTGATTGCAGCTTGTGCTCCATCCAGCCCAGTGCTTCTCATGATGTACTCTGCATATAAGTTAAATAAGCAGGGTGACAATATACAGCTATGATGTACTCCTTTCCTGATTTAACCAGTCTGTTGTTCCATGTCCAGTTCCAACTGTTGCTTCCTGATCTGCATACAGATTTCTCAAGAGTCAGGTCAGGTGGTCTGGTATTCCCATCCCTTGAAGAATTTTCCAGAGTTTGTTATGGTCCACAGAGTCAAAGGCTTTGGCATAGTCAATAAAGCAGAAGTAGATATTTTTCTGGAACTCTCTTGCTTTTTCGATAATCCGGCAGATGTTGGCAATTTGATCTCTGGTTCCTCTGCCTTTTCTAAATCCAGCTTGAACATCTAGAAGTTCATGGTTCACATATTGCTGAGGCCTGGCTTGGAGATTTTTGAGCATTACTTTACTAGCATATGAGACGAGTGTAATTGTGTGGTAGTTTGAACACTCTTTGACATTGCCTTTCTTTGGGAATGGAATGAAAACACCTTTTCCAGTCCTGTGGCCACTGCTGAGTTTTCCATATTTGCTAAAATATTGAGTGTAGCACTTTCACAGCATCATCTTTTAGGATTTGAAATAGCTCAACAGGAATTCCATCACCTCCACTACCTTTGTTCATAGTGATGCTTCCTAAGGCTCACTTGACTTCACATTCCAGGATGTCTGGCTCTAGGTAGTGATTGCACCATCATGATTATCTGGGTGGTGAAGATCTTTTTTGTATAGTTCTGTGTATTCTTGCCACCTCTTCTTAATATCTTCTGCTTCTGTTAGGTCCATACAGTTTCTGTCCTTTATTGTGCCCATCTTTGGATGAAATGTTCCTTTGGTATCTTTAATTTTCTTGAAGAGATCTCTAGTCTTTCCCATTCTATTGTTTTCCTTTATTTCTTTGCATTGATGACTGAGGTAGGCTTTCTTATTTCTCCTAGGTATTCTTTGGAACTCTGCATTCAAATGGGTATATCTTTCCTTTTCTCCTTTGCCCTTCACTTCTCTTCTATTCATAGCTATTTGTAAGGCCTCCTCATACAACAATTCTGTCTTTCTGCATTGCTTTTCCTTTTGGTATGGTCTTGATCCCTGCTTCCTATACAATGTCACGAACCTCCATCCATAGTTCTTCAGGCATTCTGTCTATCAGATCTAATCCTTTAAATCTATTTGTCACTTCCACTGTGTAATCATAAGGGACTTTATTTAGGTCATACCTGAATAGTCTAGTGGTTTTCCCTACTCTCTTGCTAATGTGTTGATCTAGAAACTACAAGTTTTGTTAGCCAGCTTCTAATAGCCTAGTTGTATAGCCTCAGCAATTATTTAGCAGTATAATTCTCTGCTACCATAGAATTCCTGGATTTTTAAACAGTTTAAATAAACTTGGGAAGAAAATAATCAATTTTTAAAATATGAGAGTTAAATTTTCATGCTCATTGGTGTTTGGATGATATGGCAGAATGAATTTTTTCAGTTTGATAAAAGCATTGTGGCTATATATATATGTGTTTTTTTTTAATGTATTTATCCTTTAGAGACTTTGTAAACACAAGGACAGTAGAACCTGGCAAGTATGTGAGAGAAACTGGTAAAGGAGCAGAAAAATAAGATTTGCCTTTGTTGATAACTGACTGAGTTGAAGACTTTGATGGATTCAATAATTTTTCTACTTTTGTATATGTTGGACATTTTATACGACAAAACAAAAAATGAACCTGATATTAATGAGCCATCAAGCACCTAGATCTTAATTTCCAATGTTCTTTTCAATAAAAAGACACAGGTCTTCTTGTGGAAATGGCTGATTATCTTGGGCTGGAGCAGTAATATAAAGATGAGTATGAAACATCTTGTAATGCTAGAAGGTAAGGAAGTAATAAAAAATCAAAACAACTGGGGCATGTCAAAGGGACACAGAAACATGAAAGAAACCCAACTGCCAAACTTGGAACAATTTGAGCAACAACAACAAAAAAATAATGTGACCTACAGGATAAAACCAATGTCCATGAATCTACATGGACATAAATAAAACATTAGGCAGATGAACAAATGAGAGAAAGAGACAAATCTTCCAAGCAAAAGAATTCCAATTCATTTATAGAGATACTGACCCAAGTTTGATCCCTAGGTTGGGAAGATCCCCTGGAGAATGGAATGGCTTCACCCACTCCAGTATTCTTGCCTGGTGAATTCTATGGACAGTGAAGCCTGGCAGGCTACAGTGCATGGGGTCGCAAAGAGTGGGACACAACTCAGTGATTAACACATACACACACACACACACACACAAACACACACACACCTGCTCTAGAAGATGAAACTTGACTGTGAGCTGTGCTTAATGACTTACTTTCAAAGGGCAGGACATGAGAAAACCAGTTTGGGGGAAAAACTACAGTGGAGAAATGTGGCAAGCATTACCTCTACCAGGTGATCAAGTGTGAAAGTGAAGTTGCTTAATCGTGTCTGACTCTTTGTGACCCTGTGGACTGTAACCCGCCTGTCTCCTCTGTCCATGGGATTCTCCAGGCAAGAATACTGGAGTGGGTTGCCATGTTCTTCTCCACAGTGAGGAGTGGCTGCAGTGTAATTGTTGCTAGGCTGCCAGTATTTTTCTCCCTCCTAAGTGTCCTGAACTCCCCTGGAGTATGTTGCCAGTCCCTTCTCCCCAACCCAGGGATCAAATCTGGGTCTCCTCCATTGCAGGCAGAGTCTTTACCATCTGAGCCACCAGGGGGCAGCTTATCATCAATGATGCTGCTGCTGCTGCTGCTGCTAAGTCACTTCAGTCATGTCAGACTCTGTGCGACCCCAGAGACAGCAGCCCACCAGGCTCCCCTATCCCTGGGATTCTCCAGGCAAGAACACTGGAGTGGGTTGCCATTTCCTTCTCCAATGCAGTAAAGTGAAAAGTGAAAGTGAAGTCGTAAGTCATCTTAAAAGAACCCATACTTGATACGATGTAATGAGAAGGGACTACACCTTTGCGCCATTCCTACCTGGAATCCACCATCCCAGTCTAACCTTAAGGAAAAAACCACTGGACAAATTCAATTTGAGCAGCATTCTGAAAAATACTTGACCAATACTACTCAAATGGTTGTCATCAAAAATTAAGTCAAGTCTGAGAAAATTGTCTCAGTCAAGAAAAAGCTTAAGAGATATGATGACAAAATTTGGTGTGATATCTTGGGTGGGAGCCTGGCATAGAAATGAGGACATTAGGTGAAAATAGTGAAATTTAAGTAAAGTACAGAGTTCAGTTAGTAATATTATACTGAGACTGGCTTAGTTTTTACCAATCTACTAATATAAGGAGGTAAAAAATGGGAGAAATAGGGTGAGTGGTATATGGGAACTCTGTACTTACCTTTGTGCTGCTGCTGCTAAGTCGCTTCAGTCGTGTCCGACTCTGTGCGACCCCATAGACGACAGCCCATCAGGCTCCTCCGTCCCTGGGATTCTCCAGGCAAGAACACTGGAGTGGGTTGCCACTTCCTTGTCCAATGCATGCATGTATGCTAAGTTGCTTCAGTTGTGTCTGACTCTGTGCGACCCTACGGACAGCAGACCACCAGGCTCCTCTGTCCACAGGATTCTCTAGGCAAGAATACTGGAGTGGGTTGCCATTTCCTTCTCCAATTTTGTACTACTTTTCCATAAGTCTAAAGTTATTTTAAAGTAAAGCAAACATATTTAAATGGAAAACAATCAAAAAAGATACTAACAAAAATGTTTCAAATATATGAACTAATTTTAATGTGGTAGAGATATGGCCTAGAATAATGGTGTTTTGGCAAATGAAGTGGAAGGCAAAGACCATTTGTTGAGAATTCATCATAGGCTGAGCTAGGTGCTTCATTTTACATACCATATTTTACTTGTTGCTTTTCCATTCTTGTATATTTAGACATACAAGAAAACACCTCTAAACCAAAAACCCAGCTCTAAATAGCTATCAGCTGAGCCCCCAAATTACAAATAAATCAAATTGACAATTTTTAAATTTTATTAGACCTTACATATCACCAAATGTGGCAGGTATGAGAATGAAGTCTTCTCTAGGTTTTTAAATAAACTGCTAAAACCTCAATGTCATTCTTTTGCACAAGTGCAAAGCCTTCAGAATTTAATGGGAAACTAAACTTTTATTTCAAAACCAGGCATCCTAGACTGATTTTATAAGAATGTTTGTAGTCTAAAACTGTGCTGAAGCACTGCAAGTATTGTGACAGAAACCTCACATTAGTTTGGATGTAAAGCAGCTTATCTGAAACTAGCAGGGAATATGTCAAATTTTATCCTTTTGGGGAAAAATGTTTATATTTCTATTGAAAATGAAGAGAAAAAAGAAAAATGTGGAATGGCTACAAAATGACCAATTCCATCAAGACCACAATGTCATAAGTATCTTCTGCAAATTAATTATTATGTGTGGATGGTAGAAAAGGATTTTGAATTGTTCTTTTGAAAGAGATATGTGACAAAATCTTTGGAATTAAAGTTCAAAATATTTATTGAGAATTCATTGTAATAAAACTGTGGACTGAGTTAGAGGAAATAGCATTTCAAGAAAGTATAAATGAGTGAAAAAATAATGCAAGTTTCTCAGAATTTTCACAATGGAGATATGTGGTTATTGCATATTTTTAGCAGTGGACAGAGGACCAGAAAAACACAGGACGAGAAGACAGACTTTCTGTCATATTGACATTCAATCTTAGAGCCAATTCTATCACAATATGCTTGTTTTAAAAACATATATGTTTAGAAACATATACATCATATATGTTATTGGGCTTCCCTTGTGACTCAGCTGTTAAAGAACCCACCTGCAATGTGGAAGACCTGGGTTTGATCCCTGGGTTGGGAAGATCCCCTGGAGAAGGGAAAGGCTACCCACTCCAGTACTCCAGCCTGGAGAATTCCATGGATTGTATAGTCCATGGGGTCGCTAAGAGTCAGACACAACTGAACGACTGAACTGAACAGAACACATTGTGAACATTACTTTGTAATATTAAATGTTCTTTGCAAAGAAGATTTACTCCTTTATGATATTCCATCAAATGGATATGCAATAATTTCTAATTGTTACCTTTATTTTACAAATGCTAGGTTTTTTATTATTTCATTATTTTTAAAATATGATGAAATGAACATCCTTTTCCATAGATCTTTGACTTAATTCCTTATTTTAATTGGATTATTTGCTAGAAGTACAATAGCTCATTCATTTATTCACAAACTATTTATATAAAGTTATGATATACCAGGAACTATTCTATAATTTGGCATATAAGAAAGAACAAAACAACGCTGTTACCCTAATAGATACATATATTAAAGTAAATATAAAATATAATGCTTTCCCACCAGAAAAAAAAAAATAAAATAAAATATAATGCTAAGAATGACTATTATTTTGAAAATAATTAAACAAGATGAAGGAATAGAGACAATGATTGAATTTAACAGCATGAAATGATGAGACTCTTGATAGGTATTTTAACTCTCTAATACTTGAAAAAGTCCATATTCTACAACCACAAGAAAGTTATTAAAGAACATTCAAGAATTATATTTAGTATGGAGATCATGCAAAAGTTACTGTTCTAAGTTCTGGAGAGTCTACAGTGAACAAAGAAATGATCTTGCTTTCATAGATGTTGCTATTTAGTGGATTACAATTTGTTATATTTGTTCCTGATATTTGACCCTAATTTGTCTGTTGCCTCTTAATTTATTCATTAATTGCTATAATGTTCAGAAGTTATAAATGCATATGTAATTAAACCTATCAATTGTTTCAATAAATCCATCTATGGTTTTAATAATATTCCTATTATTCACCATCCTTCTCTCTGTTCCCGTATCTTCTTGCTCCCTCAGTAAGCCAGGCATGAGCTCACCTTAGGTGTTTTCCGTTTCCGTGTTTCCTCTTTGTGGAGCCTTTCTCCAGAAACATTTAGGATTGATTCCTCCCTCTTTCAAGTCTTTGTTCATACGGCATCTTCAAAAGGCCTACCATGGCCAGTCTACTCACAACTCTTAAACCATATACCACCCACGTTTTTTCATCCTTTCTCTCAATAATATTTATCATCTACTGTTAGAAGGTACAATGTACATAGACATGTTGCTTATTTGTCTTCCTCCCTTCCACTAGAATGTAAGCTCCTAGAGGACAAGTATTTATGAAGTTTTGTTCACCTCTGATTCCCCAGAATCTCTCTCTCTATATATATTTTTTTTTGTTGATTAAATTATTGAAGTTCTTTTCTATCTTGAGTTTGTAAACATTCACCTATATTTCATTTAAATTTTTCGTTTTATTTCAAACAATGATTCATTTTGGTGTAAAGAGTTAGCTAAGAATTTTATAGTTCTTCAAATGTGGAATTAACCAATCTTTCAACACTATATGACCATAAACCTTTTTTCCTCTACTGATATGTGAATGTAACTTAATCAAAGAGCACATTCTTATACAAACTAGGTTCTATTTCCCAGGAAAATCAATCTTTGCTAAATTAAGCATTAGAAAGAAAGTATGACATAGTAATTGGTCTACATTATGTGCAAAGTTACAGTGAAAGCTACATGTATGTGTCGTCTACCTCTTATAATATAGCATGTATCATACCTCTTATGACATATCTAACACCTTTCATGACATAGAAAACATATACCTTTTATAACCTACATCTTATAACACATGTAAAAGTCTTATACCTCTTCTACATCATATAAGATATATATATTTATATATATAACCCATATCTTGTATCTCATATATTGTATGTGCTCAGTTGCTCTGTCATGTCTGACTCTTTGTGACCCCATGGACAGTAGTCTGCCAGGCTCCTTTGTCCATGGAATTCTCCGGGAAATAATACTGGAGCAGACTGCCATTTCCTACTCCAGGGGATCTTCCCAACCCAGGGATCAAACCCTCATTTCTTGTGTCTCTTGCATTGGCAGGTGGATAGCATATTAGTTCTTTTTAAATCTAATAGACATCTTCCATAAGACACTATATCTCTAGAGCTATTTGCTCAGGAAACTCAACATGACTTAATAATAAACATATTAACACGGACTTCAACAGGGGGCATTAATTAAATTATTTGGTACCACTACTCATTGCCATACTATGAACATACCATTATGAACATTTTGAAACTACCCTTTTCTACAGAAGTAAAATTTTGCAATATACAAGAGGAAATTACTCAAACGGTTGTCATATTGTCTCAAGTACTGTATATAATCTGCTGATCTCCAAAAATTTGTTAACAAACATTCCATATAAAATTCCTAATTGTTGGGATTTTTTAAGAGAAGAAAGTAACGTTGCAGAGGCATTCCTATGTATTCAAAACAGATGCATAGTCACTCTATAATAAGTACAAATTTTTTATTTATACAGAATTAAGAAGCAGAAACAACCAAGAGTATTGCACAATGTACGTAAATAGCAATATGCATCCTTTAGAATACATAGGAAAATATATTTATAAAAGAAGAGAGCCTATATGAAACTGCCACATTTCTTTTAGCTAAATTTCCTGATACTAGATGGGGTTTAGTCATTCACTTGAGCTCTCTTCTTTATTCCATATCTACAGAGAAACTCTAAAGGAAGACTGGACAAAGGATCAAATCTGGGCCATCTTATTAAGGGTTGGAGTTTTGAAACAGTGAAGAGATTAGAATATTTTTCCTATATAAAATCTTCCCTTTTTAAATTGTCTTCCCTTATGATGGCTTGATTCTACTGATATGAAAAATCTACTTTGTTTTTCCTTCCTCTGGAGTGAATTCCTGTAATCACTTCCTATGTTATCAATTGTCTAGGCATGAATAAATGTAGAATTCAAGGACAAGGGTCCACAGAGCAAATGACTAGCCTATGAAATGTTCTCATTAACATATGACCAAGCCCCAGTTCCTGAAGCAAATAGCATTCACTGACTGTAGCCTACTCAGTGATTAAAACATTAATTAAAACAGTGATTAAAACATTATCTTTGCTACAGTATGTTAGGACTTCCCTGGTGGCTCAGAGTTTAAGCCGCTGCCTGAAATGCGGGAGATGCAGGTTCGATCCCTGAGTCGGGAAGATCCCTTGGAGAAGGAAATGGCAACTCAGTCCAGTATTCTCTCCTGGAGAACCCATGGGCAGAGAAAGCCGGTAGGCTACAGTCCACGGGGTCGCAGAGTCGGATACGACTGAGCGACTTCACTCTCACTTTCACAGTATATTATTTCCTAGTTGTACTGCAGCTGCTGCTGCTAAGTCACTTCAGTCGTGTGCGACTCTGTGCGACTCCATAGAGGGCAGCCCACCAGGCTCCCACGTCCCTGGGATTCTCCAGGCAAGAACACTGGAGTGGGTTGCCATTTCCTTCTCCAAAGCATGAAAGTGAAAAGTGAAAGTGAAGACGTTCAGTCGTGTCGGACTCTTCGCGACCCCATGGACTGCAGCCTACCAGGCTCCTCCGTCCATGGGATTTTCCAGGCAAGAGTACTGGAGTAGGGTGCCATTGCCTTCTCTGCTAGTTGTACTAGTTGGAAGTAAAAATCGGATGTTGGAAGTAAAAATCGGATATATATACAGCAACAGCTCTGATGACTGTCTTTAACTGACTAAGATGTAAGAAATTCAAGACTTCATCTTATTCTTTTTCATTTTTTATTTATTACATTTAATATTATGTCTATTTACCAAAGATTAATAAAAGGTGATTTTGTTATAATGTTATATGCTCTGTAGAGAATACACACAATGCACAAATTTCATGAGAAAATTTAAATTAATTCATTTTAGATCATTTATGCCCAATAGACTTAGTAATAAGTCTATTGGTTATATGATAACCAATTGGTTATCATATAAACTCTTACTTTATTTGACATATAGAGATAAAATTTGAGGTGTACAGATAATTGCATGACAACATATTTTTCTTCTATCCACTCACAAGACGCAGCAGAGGAGGTGATTGTATTATCAGGCAGCCTTCCCACACCACCCCACTACTCTGACCTGGATAAACAACTAAAATTCAGCTCAAAGCTTGCCTTCAGATCTCAGGTTCTCAGAGAATCTGGGCTTTTTCAGACTCATTAGTGCAATAACTGTAGAGTTGTCTAAACCACCACCTCCTTTTTGAAACAACCTAAGAATGTCTATCTTAATTAAGTACACTGGGCAATCTCATCAGAATAATCTCTTTCCCAGATTCAAAACAATTAAAAATACAGACTCCACAGATTTCTTCTAATTTCTCTGTCTTGAATGTATAACACATATTTTTTGTATAATGGCATTCAGTTCAGTTCAGTTCAGTCGCTCAGTTGTGTCCAACTCTTAGCAACCCCATGAATTGCAGCACGCCAGGCCTCCCTGTCCATCACCAATTCCCGGAGTTCACTCAGACTCAACATCCATCAAGTCAGTGATGCCATCCAGCCATCTCATCCTCTGTCATCCCCTTCTCCTCCTGCCCCCAATCCCTCCCAGCATCAGAGTCTTTTCCAATGAGTCAACTCTTCGCATGAGGTGGCCAAAGTACTGGTGTTTCAGCTTTAGTATCATTCCTTCCAAAAAACCCCAGGGCTGATCTTCAGAATGGACTGTTTGGATCTCCTTGCAGTCCAAGGGACTCTCAAGAGTCTTCTCCAACACCACACTTCAAACGCATCAATTTTTCAGCGCTCAGCTTTCTTCACAGTCCAACTCTCACATCCATACATGATCACTGGAAAAACCATAGCCTTGACTAGACGGACCTTTGTTGGCAAAGTAACATCTCTGCTTTTGAATATGCTATCTAGGTTGGTCATAACTTTCCTTCCAAGGAGTAAGTGTCTTTTAATTTCATGGCTGCAGTCACCAACTGCAGTGATTTTGGAGCCCCAAAAAATAAATTCTGGCACTGTTTCCACTGTTTCCCCATCTATTTCCCATGAAGTGATGGAACTGGATGCCATGCTCTTCGTTTTCTGAATGTTGAGCTTTAAGCCAACTTTTTCACTCTCCACTTTCACCTTCATCAAGAGGCTTTTTAGTTCCTCTTCACTTTCTGCCGTAAGAGTGGTGTCATCTGCATATCTGAGGTTATTGATATTTCTCCTGGCACTCTTGATTCCAGCTTGTGCTTCCTCCAGCCCAGCAATTCTCATGATTTACTCTGCATAAAAGTTAAATAAGCAGGGTGACAATATACAACCTTGACGTACTCCTTTTCCTATTTGGAACCAGTCTGTTGTTCCATGTCCAGTTCTAACTGTTGCTTCCTGACCTGCATACAAATGATGTTCAAGCTGATTTTAGAAAAGGCAGAGGAACCAGAGATCAAATTGCCAACATCCGCTGGATCATGGAAAAACCATAGTTTATTAGAAATCACTTTGTGTAATTATTTAACTCTATGTTTTTTTTTAATTTTATTTTATTTTAAAACTTTACATAATTGTATTATTTTTGCCAAATCTCAAAATGAATCCACCACAGGTATACATGTGTTCCCCATCCTGAACCCTCCTCCCTCCTCCCTCCCCATACCATCCCTCTGGGTTGTCTCAGTGCACTAGCCCCAAGCATCCAGTATCGTGCATCGAACCTGGACTGGCAACTCGTTTGCCAAATAATGTGCCTCTAGTACAAGAAACGCATCATATAAACCATATATAGCAATCATAGTCCTTAAAAGTCCTGTCAGAATGTGTCCAATAAGCACTTGCTATGAAATGAAAGGATTTGAAAATCAGACTGACTCTTAAAGATTTGATGAGATGGCACTTTCATAAACTAAATAAAAATATAAAGAGATGCAGTTTTAACTAAAGTGATTCTGTTTTGAGAAGACCCTAAATAACTGACATGTATCTGATATATTTTGAACTAAGTAAACTTTTGCCAAGTATAGTATACTTAATTTTTAAGATTTTTTGCCATGTCGTGAATAATTGTACCTGAGATAAGCCACATGGATTGTTCAAGCCTGATGACTTTTTTTCACACAAAAAAATAAAATTTTCAGTGCCCTTGCCAGGGCAGGTAGAAATTAAAATATGTCTATAATTGATGAAAACTTATTTTTATGTACGAAACAATGTGCTTTTTTAACTTTATCTAATTTTAACTAATTGTGACTGCATAGGTTATGATATTTTTTATCTAAATTATAGATCAAGTGATTTTTTTTGGCCACCCCATAGGAAAAACATAACAGAGTCCAAACTATGGGTGTGTGAGCTGCAGAGAAACTCTAACCAAGTGTAAGGCATTTTACATACTCACATTTTTCTTGGAATTTTCCCATAAAGGATATTTTGTAGGGTTCATCTATGTAATAGATAATGATCTTTAACATCTTTGGGACAAGCCAAAGTATTTTTCCAAGGACATGGAGTTGGCACCTATCCAACTCTGTATTCACACACACTAGCACACAAACCTGCTGAGCCTTTTATTTACCCTGTAAACCTGACAGATGTGATCCCAGTGAGGTTCCACCATATTATACAGCTGAGTGGAACCCATATGTTATTGAAAAAAGAAAAAGAAAAGAAGCAAATTAATTCAGTTGTCAATGTAAATAATTGGGGTTATGTTGCTACCCTTCCTAGTCTGCCCGGAAGTTAAACATTTTAATTATTCATAAAAAGAGAGAATTGGGCTTAAATCCACCAATATATTTTTCGCATTGTGTTTGCCCCTATGGCTCTTTACATTCCATTCAGATGGAGTGATGAAGGCACATATTGTTGTCTTAACTGTACAACCTGAAGAGTGTGCCAGATTTAGCGACAGATAACGGACAGACCTAGAATTCAAGCAAAAGAGAGAAGTATTTAAACCTCTAACAATATGTTTGCTTCCCTTTGTCAGAAAACATAACTAGAAGGGAAGAAAATTCTGAGGATTGCAATTTTTTCAATTACATACCCACTGACTGAAAAAATGAAAAATTTTATCTTGATTTGTCACCAAATCTGCCTTTGTTCTGAGAATCTATACCAAAAATGAGATAATATTTGTGACCTTGATTTATAAATTGTATAGGCTACATAAATACCCCACAAAGCACTATTTTTATTATGACCTCTTCTTCCTCTTTGATGGATAAATGGTACTGCAATGAGAATAGATTCACTAGTAAAGAACTCACAGGTAATTTATTTTGTAAAGTTTATTTGAATATGAGGTATTTTTATCCATAGCAAATCAGTCTACCGTCTTCCACAAGTTTTATAAAAATAGAGTTGGAATTATAACACAGAATGCTATAAAAAGTAGATAGGTTACAAATAGAAATGTAAATGAAGTGCTAAAATTTTGTAGTGGGAAAATGTCTACCTGGCTCTTTTAAATCTGTTTTTCTTTTTTTCTGACTGCATTGTTTGCCAAAGCATTTTTCCGTGTTTCATTTGAAAAATGAAATATCGTTCTTTAATATTTGGTAAGTGAAATTTCTAAGGAGATGAAAGTTGCAGGACTCTAATTTATTTTAAGAGATAATAATATAAAGCTTAAATCAAGTGTCATTAACTATATTTCTAAACATCTAGTACAGCTATATGTATTTGTACACATATATTTGGAATAAACAATGTCTGTGTGTGTGTATATACATATATAAGCACTTATATATGCATTATATGCATATAAACTTATATATACATGCACACACACACATATATATATACATGAAAAGAAAGTGAAACTGTAGTCACTCGGTCATATCTGACTCTGCGACCCCATGGACTGTAGCCCGTCAGGCTCCTCTGTCCATGGAATTCTCTAAGCAAAATATTGGAGTGGATTGCCATTCCCTTCTCTAGGAGATCTTCCCAACCCAGGGATTGAACCCAGGTCTCCCACACTGCAGGCAGATTCTTCACTGTCTGAGCCACCAGGGAAGCCAATATATATATATATATATATATATATATATATATATATATATATACATATATACATATATATAATATGTATGTATGTCTCACACAACACAAATATTTATATATAGATACCTGTTAAGCAAGCTTACAGTCAGGTGTTTAAAACTGTTTGCTGAGTTGAATTGCTAGTTTAATAAAAGAATAAAAAATGTAACCAAACTATTGCAAAAGATTTATAATAATGGTTTTTTAATAATATCTTCATCAAATAGAATTCAGTCTTACAAAAGAGTTAACATTTGGCCCATTTTGAAAATAGAAACATTAACATTTTTCCAACAAGATGTTATTTAATTGCAACCACCATATTAAAAATCAGGTGATCTGCTTCTTTAAGTTGTAGCAACCTAACAAAGTTTCAATTGATTATGACCAAGCTAATTAATAAGATGAATTAAACATATTATCCTCAAATGTGGTCAGCTTAGAATCCATAAGTAGACATGGCCTCTATTTAGATATTAAGGATCAAATGACTGAGTGCTTTCTACAGCCAAGAATCAAAGAATTCCAGGTAGTGGAATGTGATATGCCATATAGTCCAGTTATCCATCAGTGCCTGAATTCTTGCTAATAAATTATTTTTATACGATTTTCTAGCATGTGAAAAAATAACCACTGTCTCTCAAGGAAACTGACTTCACTGGAAACACCGTTTGATTTTAGGAACAGAAGTTTTAAATACGCAAAGTTTATCTCTCTTTAAATTCTGTCCACTGGTCATCTTTGCATATCTGTAACAACATACATTAATAAAGATCATTTTTACATAAAATTAACTGTTTTTTCAGTATCAATGCACAATTCAATTTAATTAAGAGAGTTACTTACAGTTGATTGGACCAGATGTACTGTAAACTTGCTTGAACTTAGACCATTTAAAATCTCAAATTTCTCACATGGCAAGTGACCCATATTTTATATGGAAAAGCTGTTGACTGCACGGTGGCTAATGACTAAATAATAAAAAGTATCGTTTTCCTTTCCAGTGTTAAATATGTGAAAGGTACAAGCATAGTGCATACTAAATTAAAACAACTCTTTTGAATCTTAGAGTTGGGTTTTGTTTTGTTTTGTTTTAATCCTTGGGATCCAGGGATGAGTCTGCAACTTTTTAAGGAAAAAATAAGGGCAGGATGCATTGACACAACTAGAATTTCTCTATCTCTGATCCTGACCATGCTCGTCAGGAAATATGCCAGTGTCCTTAGGATGAGCTCTCTTTCAAGCAAATAGAATCCCGGAAGACCCATGCCTTAACTAGAACAGAGAACATCAGCTTAGAATAAAGTTGATACCTTGTATAAGTATACCTGGATTTCTTTGTTGGCTCAGATGCTAGAGTCTCCTGCAATGCAGGAGACCCAGGTTTGATCCCTGGGTTGGAAAGATTCCCTGGAGAAGGAAATGGCTACTTACTCCAGTATTCTTGCCTGGAGAATTCCATGATTAGAGGAGCCTGGCAAGCTACAGTCCAGAGTTTGCGAAGAGTCAGACATGACTGAGCAACTAACACTCTTATCATAGGTACACACATACAAACACACACACATATCATGTATCAAATAGGATGAGAATGAATCAAGATCCCTGTGGAATTCCAGTAAAATTTCCCTCTGTCCATGCGTATATAGTACTTGATAACAACAACAAATATACAACCAAACCATGCCATAAATTGGCCTGGAATATACAACCTGCTTATGTTGCTTTTCTTAGCTTGTTCATCTACCTGGGAACAATATTTTTGGATTGTTTACACATTTTTCTCCCTGAAACAGACCAAATAACCTGTAAATTTTCTGCTCTTGGAATGTTTGAAATAACTCACCAAGAATTAAGAATTATCTATTTTTAATACTTTTGAATATTAATTCTTTAAAACTTTTAAATTAAATCAAACTTATCAGAGATTATTAGGTTGTTAAAGTTGTTCTTCCTCTACTGAGGTTAATAATGGCTTTTTAAAATATCCTCCCTTTGAGGGAAAAGTATTCCTTTTATTTGCAGGTGACTTTATAAAAATGTATTTCTTTTTATCTTTTTTAAATAACATATATCTGAATTTATTTTAAAAGTCAAATGAAAAAGCTTTTTCCTTTAATATAAAATATACCTAATTGACTTTGTGATAATAATAGAATAATATTACTTCTTTAATCTCACTAAATGCTTGATTTATAAATTCAAATTCTATGGTCATTTTTTCACTAACTTTTATATTAATCAATCAATTTGGTATTATTAATTGGTTTTGTATTAATTAATTGATTTTGAAGTAAGTAATTGATTTTGTTTTGCTTGTTTTCTGCTGATAATCGTTATGTCTGTTTCTCTGAGGTTCAAATTAAACAATAGTCCTCTAATCATGATTTTCAGCATCTTTTCATTCTTTGGGGACAACTGTGAATATGTCATTAGGAATGATTTTTAATAATCCCTAAGCATGCCACTGAAGTGTCATTTCAATGTTTCTTGTCACATTTCCTTCCAAGTCAAATTTCCCAAAGATATTCTTGAGGAACTCTAGTCCTTTACAATCTCCCATGAAAAACAATGCAAGGAAAACATATTTGGGAAATGCAACATACTTCATTTTCTTGTTGGATTGCTGTATTGCTGACCCTGTCTCACTGTTCACACTGTGAACACTGTTCGCTGAACCCAGGGTAGGCAAGGGTCGAGCTAAGAGGCTGGGAGAAGATGCAAGGAGGCTGGCACAGTGGCCAAAACACAACCTCTCTCCTGGCTGGTGCAACAGCTGTAGCGGCAGCCATAACAAAACCATAACGTAGCCACAATATAACCTCATATAACATAACCTTGATGCCACCCCAATGTAGCCCCAATGCAGCAGCAGCCAGGACTTTTCAGGTGAACCAGATGTATATTTACAGAACAAAAGTAGCCGGTGGCCAAGTAAGTACCTCTTGACGTGCATGCACAGGGCTATAAGTGATCTCAACTGTTATATAACTGTGCATAGTCATTGTTCACAGATCATGGAGCAAGAAGGCATGAGAATGTGGGGTGAGAAAGCCTGACTGGCACCATCTAGTTAATTTCCACACTAGGGTCATAATGAATATTTAAAGTCTTGTGACCTTCTGAGTTTAAACTATTCAAAATCACCCAGCTTTTCCTAAATGTATTTCATTTTGAATTCCTACCAGCCCACTGATATTTTTCCTCTTAGAATTAAACTTACTGACTTTTGTGGTTCCTTGGAACATGTTTTGGGAATTCCTGATATTCATCAGTGTTTTTAGATTTGCCATCAAAAGTAATTTACACTTAAATCAGTTTTCAAAATGCCTACAATGGGAGTCTATTAACTCTAACTTCCTAAAAATCTACTCTATAAGCAACGAAAAATGGCATGAGAGTTGTAAAACATAATATTTATACCATGGACCTGGCAGCAAGTTGATAGCAGAATGAAATAGTCAGGACTATCAGCATGGGAGGTTTGCACTACCATCAAGGAACTAGAAAACGAGGGACTATTGTCGAAGATCCAAAACTGAAAAAGAGAGTAATCAAAATATGTATTGGTAAATGAATGATAAATTCAGCTTATCATTTTGGATCAGAAAGGACAAATAGGACTGAGAAAGGTAAACGAGTGAATGATTTCCCAGCATGGATATGTTACCTAGAGACTGGGGTATGGTTTGGGTTCAGTGGTTATGTTACCAAACTCAGGACCAGATGCTCATTGCTCAAAAATCAGTACACAAGAGGCAAACATGGGTTTAAAAAAAAAAGTTGGGTCGGGGGGAGTTAATAGAATCAGAAAAGCTGGTAATCTGGGAAGGAGGCTGGCTTGTGTTCCAGAAACCAACTCACAGGTTTTTACTATTATAATTGACTAGAAAGACACACCAGTTGTAATTTACTTTAAAGCATTTACATTTTAACAGATTATTACATAAATTATTTTATATAATAACTAAGACAAATTAAATTTCATTTAAGTTTTCTAGTTTTCACAATCATAACATAAGGAAACTTGAATAATACAATAGCCATATTAAGTTACTTATTTTCCATACACTATACCAAATAGACACCACTCTGAATTTTATTTTTCAGTTCCTCTACTCATATTTTAGCTCTTTGTAATTACAGGGAGACTAGTTTTTCATCTGTGATACATTCTAGATATATTTTTCTCCATAATTATCTTTTGTTTTTTGTCTATATTTACTTTCTTCTTTTGTATCTGTGTGAAATTTTATCAAATTAATTATCTTTCACATTTTGTATCTGGATTTTGAATCCTAATTTTAAAAGGTTTTTCCATTACTAGGTTGTAGATTATTTAATCTAATTTTTCTAGTACATGTATGTCTTCACTTCATACATTAGATATCTTATTCATTGGAGTTTATTCTTATGTGAGGTATGAATCTAGTTTCATCTTCTTCCACATGGCTCTCTGATTACCTAATACTTCAAAGGTAAAAAAATCCATATTTTCTCCATATTTCCCAGTAATTTGAAATGCTACTTTTATCATATATGAAGATGACACCATCTTTATGGCAGAAAGTGAGGAGGAACTAAAGAGCCTCTTGATGAAGGTGAAAGAGGAGGATGAAAAAGCTGACTTAAAATTCAACATTAAAAAAGCTAAGATCATGGCATCTGGTCCCATAACTTCATAGCAAATAGATGGGGAAACAATGGAAATAGTAGCAGAATTTATTTTGGGGGGCTCTAAAATCACTGCAGATGGTGACTGCAGCCATGGTATTAAAAGATGCTTACTCCTTGGAAGAAAAGCTGAGACAAACCTAGAGAGCCTTGGAAGAAAAGCTATACCAAAACTAGAGAGTGTATTAAAAAGCAGAGACATTACTTTGCCTACAAAGGTCCATATAGTCAAAGCTAAGGTTTTTCCAGTAGTCATGTATGGAATAAGAGTTGGGCCATAAAGAAGGCTGAGCATTGAAGAACTGATGCTTTTGAACTGTGGTGTTGGAGAGGACTCTTGAGAGTCCCTTGGACTGCAAGGATATCAAACCAGTGAATCCTAAAAGAAATCAATCCTGAATATTCATTGGAGGGACTGATGCTGAAGCTGAATCACCAATACTTTGGCTACCCGAAGCGAAGGACTGACTCAGTGGAAAAGACCCTGATGCTGGGAAAGATTGAAGGCAGGAGAAGGGGACAACAGAGGATGAGATTGTTGGATGGCATCACCAACTTGACAGACATGAGTTTGAGCAAACTCTGGGAGTTGGTGATGGACAGGGAAGCCTGGCATGCTACAGTCCATGGGGTCACAAAGGGTCAGACACCACTAAGCAACTGAATAACAACATATCTATTAATGCTTAGATTTACTTTTTCAATATTAAACTTTTCTTACTAAGTGATTTTTTAAATTATAATATTTATAATAATTTTTTAATGTTTTACAATTTTTTGTAGTCTCCAACATATAGGAAATTAATCAGTTATACACATGCACACACATACATATACACATATATGTATATTCCCACTCACTTTTAGATTCTTTTCCTATATATGCCATTGAGGAGTATTGACCAGCATTCCCTATGCTATATAGTAGGTCCTTACTAGTTATCTATTTTATATTTAGCGTGTATATGTCAATCCCAATCTCCCAATTTATCTGTCTTCTCAATCCCCTAGTAACCATAAGTTTGTTTTCTATGTCTGTAACTCTATTTCTGCTTTGTCGATAAGTTCATTTGTATGCTTTTAGTAGATTCCACATATAAGTGTTATCATATGTTATATATGTTTCTCATTGACTTCTTTCAGTTTGAAAATCTCTAAGTCCATACGTATTGCTACATATGGCATTATTTTGTTCTTTTTTATGGCTGAGTAATAGCCTATATATGTATAGAATATCAGAGAAGGCGATGGCACCCCACTTCAGTACTCTTGCCTGGAAAATCCCATGGATGGAGGAGCCTGGTAGGCTGCAGTCCATGGGGTCACTCAGAGTCGGATACGACTGAGCGACTTCACTTTCACTTTTCACTTTCATGCATTGGAGAAGGAAATGGCAACCCAATCCATTGTTTTTGCCTGGAGAATCCCAGGGACGGGGGAGCCTGGTGGGCTGCCGTCTATGGGGTCGCACAGAGTCGGACACGACTGAAGTGACTTAGCAGCAGCAGCAGTAGAGAATATATATACAGCATATATATTAATATATTTAGAATATATATATATAGCAAGCCTAGGCTTGCTAGGTGGTATTAGTGGTAAAGAATCTGCCTACCATTGCAGGAGATGCAAGAGATGCAGGTTCGATCCCTGAATTGAGATTTCCTGAAGTAGGAAATGGCACCCCACTCCAGTATCCTTGCCTGGAAAATTCCATGGGCAGAGAAACCTGACAGGCTACAATCCATGGGGCCGCAAATAGCTGGACACAACTGAGCAATTGAGCACTTGTGTGTGTGTGTGTGCGTATATATATATATACGCACACACACACAATGAACATTGGGGTGCATGCATGTTTTTGAATTATGATTTTTCCCAAATATATGCCCAGGAGTGGGATTGCTGAATCATACGTAAATAGCTATATTTTAGTTTTTTAAGGAATCTCCATACTGTTCTCCATGGTGGCTGTCCCCGTTTGCATTGGTGGTAAAACAACCAAGAATTTAAAGTGATTTTTTTTTAATGTTGCTATTACAAATTGAGCTTACTCTTACAATATTCTAACTAGATCTTATTCATATATAAAGATTATTGACTTTTGCCTGATTATTTCATATTTTGCCACCTTATAGGAAATGTTGTAGTTTGTGGTAATATTATCACTGATTCTCTAAGGCAAGGGTTAGTAAACATTTTCTGAAAGAGTCAGATAATAAATACTTTAAGCCTCCTTGGCTGTAACTTTCCTGTCACAACTATTTAACTCTATTGTTGTTGTACAAAATCAGCTATAGACAGTATGGAAATGAATGAACATGGTTGTGCTCCAATAAAACTTTATGTACAAAAACTTCATCTTGCAAAACAGAATGTCAGGCTGTGAGCCATAATTTGCAATCCTGCCCTAGATTGCCAATAAAAGATTGCCATCTGGAAAAAAAAGTTTCTGTTTTTTTGTCCAATTGCTACAAATCTGGTAGTTTTTGACTGCTTGAATTCTGTTCATTATGTTTAATCTTTTGTCTAAATGTGTTCATTAACACCTCCAGTTCAGTTCAGTCACTCAGTGGTGTCCGACCCTTTGCGACCCCATGAACCGCAGCTCGCCAGGCCTCCCTGTCCCTCACCAACTGTCAGAGTCTACCCAAACCCATGTCCATTGAGTCAGTGATGCCATCCAACCATCTCATACTCTGTCGTCCCCTTCTCCTCCTGCCCTCAATCTTTCCCAGCAACAGGGTCTTTTCAAATGAGTCAGCTCCTCACTTCAGGTGGCCAAATTATTCGAGTTTCAGCTTCAACATCAGTCCTTCCAATGAACATCCAGGACTGATCTGCTTTAGGATGGACTGGCTGGACCTCCTTACAGTCCAAGGGATTCTCAAGAGTCTTCTCCATCACCACAGTTCAGCTTTCTTTATAGTCCAACTCTCACATTCATACATGACTACTGGAAAAACTATAGCCTTGATTAGATGGACATGTGTGGAAAAGTAATGTCTGCTTTTTAGTATGCTGTCTAGGTTAGTCATAACTTTCCTTCTAAGGTGTTCAGTTCAGTTCAGTTCAGTCGCTCAGTGTGTCCGACCCTTTGCGACCCCATGAATCACAGCACACCAGGCCTCCCTGTCCATCACCAACTCCCGGAGTTCACTCAGACTCAAGTCCATTGAGTGAGTGATGCCATCCAGCCATCTCATCCTCTGTCGTCCCCTTTTCCTCCTGCCCCCAATCCCTCCCAGCATCAGAGTCTTTTCCAATGAGTCAACTCTTCACATGAGGTGGCCAAAGTACTGGAGTTTCAGCTTTAGCATCATTCCTTCCAAAGAAATCCCAGAGCTGATCTCCTTCAGAATGGACTGGTTGGATCTAAGGCATGCTTATGTTATGCTAAGTCACTTCAGTCGTGTCCGACTCTGTGCGACTCCATAGACGGCAGCCCACAAGGCTCCCCCGTCCCTGGGATTCTCCAGGCAAGAACAATGGAGTGAGTAGCCATTTCCTTCTCCAATGCATGAAAGTGAAAAGTGAAAGTGAAGTCGCTCAGTCGTATCCGACTCTTATCAACCCCATGGACTGCAGCCTACCAGGCTCCTCCATCCATGGGATTTTCCAAGCAAGAGTACTGGAGTGGGGTGCCATTGCCTTCTCCGATCTAAGGCATAAGCGTCTTTTAATTTTATGGCTGCAATCACCATCTTCAGTGATTTTGGAGCCCCAAAAAATAAAATCTGTCACTTTTGCCAGTGTTTCCCCATCTATTTGCCATGAAGTGATGGGACCAGATGCCATGATCTTAGTTTTCTGAATGTTGAATTTTAAGCCAACTTTTTCACCCTCCTCTTTCTCTTTCATCAAGAAGCTCTTTAGTTCTTCTTTGCTTTCTGCCATTAGGGTGGTGTCATCTGCATATATGAGGTTATTGAAATTTCTCCCGGCAATCATGATTCGTTTGTGCTTCATCCAGCCCAGCATTTCTCACGATGTACTCTGCATATAAGTTAAATAAGCAGGTGACAATATACAGCCTTGACTTTCTCCTTTCCCCATTTGGAAACAGTCTGTCATTCCATGTCCAGTTCTAACTGTTGCTTCCTGACCTGCATACAGATTTCTCAACAGGCAGGTCAAGTGACTTTATCAGCATAAAGTTATTGGGTTGGAGTGGTAAGATGATGAAATCCAGCTCTAAGACTCTGAGTTTTTATCTTGCTTTTGGTAGTGTGTGTGCTACAGTTACTAATTTTCATTGATCCTGGATAGGACATTCATCAGCAAATGACCTCAGATATTTTTGCTCCTGATGGAATGATGGGGTGCATGCATGCTAAGTCGCTTCGGTTGTGTATGAAGTGACTTTGCCACACTATGGACTGTAGCCCGCCAGGCTCCTCTGTCCATTGGATTCTCCAGGTAAGAATACTGGAGTGGGTTGCCATTTCCTTCTCCAGGGGATCTTCCTGGCCCAGGGATCAAACCTGCGTCTCTTATGTCTCCTGCATTGGCAGGAAGATTCTTTACCACTAGCGCCACCTGGGAAGCCCCAGTAAAATGACTGACTTCAGCAAACAGCCCTGAAGTCATTCATCTAAGAATAAGCCACAGAACAGAATGCTCTGAGGTGAACCTGTGGACATGGATCATCACTTACAAGTTGTTTGCTCTCTTTTGCAGTCATTCTCTCTATCTCAATCTCACTGTCTACCTTCTGTTTCTCTCTCCTCTCTTTTCCCCTATTTTAATTTTCTCCTTTCCTCTCCTACATGATAGAAACCAAAGATAGATAAAAAAAAACAACAAGAATAACTTTTCTCTTATGTAATTTAAACAGCCACTCCGAATATGGTGGGGCTACTACTCAGGTGCCTGCCTGCCACCTTGCAAACTGCATTATCAGTTATCTTGACCTTCCATTTGCTTCAATATCCAGCTTCTTATATTCATTTGCTTCTGTATCCTCAGATCTTTGAAGTCAAATTATTTTTACGTATCTGTTGTGAATTTTCTAGCCTATCTTCAAATCTTCATTTCTTAAATTCATAAATCAGATATTAAAACTAATAATCTTTAAGAATAATAAAAATATCAAAAGAAGTGACAGTTGATTTTACTTTAGTACCATTGAAAATGAAAGACCTATTTCAAGCAAAGATTCTTCCTACTTCTTTTCTATTAATATGACTTTCTCATTTCTTTTTTTTAAGACTATACACAAAAACCAGTATTTTTAGTCTATACAGAAATATTTATTTTTCAAAGTCTATATCTAGTTTCTCAGTCTAAGTTACATCATGCTAAGCAGTTTGTGGTTGAAGTATGTTTAAGACTAAAATCAAAATCTTAGTTTATAAACAGATAACTAAAATGGTGATAAGGTAAAATTACTCATTTTTTATCAATTGCACAGTTAATCCAACCAAAGCAAAGATCAAATGTTCCTATTTCTCCATTAAATGAAATAGTCTACTTACTTTAAATTCAATTTTTCATAGAAGTTTTTGTTTTTGTGTGATAGTAGCATTCTAATTCAGAGTTAAAATGGAAGTATTATTTTGGAATATTTAAGTACATATGTTTCCTTAAGAAAAAAAATATTATTGAAACTAGGTTCCTGGCATGCCTTAATTGAAAATTTTAGATTCACATTCTTTGTCTTAAAACAGAGAAAGCAGGATGGTCAGAATAACTATGCTCCATTTTTAAACTATAAACTTGATTTAATCGGCAGATCATTAAAAAAGTCATTCTTTGGATGTGGCAACTAGGTGTCTGATGCAAAAGAGTAAATGTTATTTTTCTGCTGCTGCTGCTGCTAAGTCGCTTCAGTCGTGTCCGACTCTGTGCGACCCCATGGACGGCAGCCCACCAGGCTTCCCCGTCCCTGGGATTCTCCAGGCAAGAATACTGGAGTGGGTTGCCATTTCCTTCTCCAATGAATGAAAGTGAAAAGTGAAAATGAAGTCGCTCAGTTGTGTCTGACTCTAGCGACCCCACGGACTGCAGCCCACCAGGCTCCTCTGTCCATGGGATTTTCCAGGCAAGAGTACTGGAGTGGGGTGCCGTTGCCTTCTCCGGTTATTTTTCTAGAGTAGCCAAAAAAAAGTATTTAGCAAAATAAATATTACTAAAAATACAATATAAGAGGCAAGGAAAGCAGTGGTCCAGACTAAAATTTAGAAAAAGAATTAGATTAGACTATTAGATAATTAAAATGAACTTTGAAAGTTGAATTGAAATGAAATTAAGATGATAATTTTTGTTTATGAGAATACTTATGAAGCATCTGCCATCTCAACAACCAGAATATCTTTCTTAATTTCCTTACTTGAAGTAAGCTATATTTTAGTCTTAGATATGTTTTTATTTATAATGAAAGATATGCATGCACATTAAAAAATAAATATATTCATCCATAAAGGATAATTGTAAAGCTTTAAAATATAATCATTTAGATGTGTGTGTGAGCAAGGACAAAATACATGTTATCTTTATGTATTATACATTACAAAGTAAAGTATATATACATATATAATGAGTTTCAGGGTTATAATTTGCATTTCATTATTATTCCAAAATTTGCAGCTAAATGCATATTCTTTAAAATCATATGTATACATATATATAAATTATATCTTTTTTCTTTAATATTCTTTATATACACCCACACAATAGAAGACATTAAGAATATATATGTCTGTGTGTATATTTACACACATATATAGCTTATGGCTCAAAGTGTATATAATTTTAATGGCTTTTAATAAACAGATACAGGTTCAACTCCAAATAGACTGTTATTTTAACCATCGATAAGGAGAATATTAGAGCCTCCACTTGATAACTTAGGCATTTTTTCTTAACCTTGACAATTTGATAGCCAAAATGTAAAAGTAGTACATCATTATTTTATATTATATTCCACTGCCCACTGGGTAAATTATTTTATTCTTTCATGTTTTTTCTCAACTATTTTTTTGAATTTTAATCATGAAATATTTTCTAATTTTATCTTTTATTGTATTTTATTTTGGAATGTGTATATACACATATATATATAAAAACATTCATAAGTATAGTCTGTGTATATATGCTGTATATATATTTATGACATATATGTAAGTATATATAAATATAAATTAAGAGTATTAATTGTTGTATTTCTTTGTCATTCTTGCTGTTTTGAAGTGATGGTACCGTTGGTTATATATTAACATCTATCATGTTTTTTAATTATTATTGCTATTACTTTGAGCCTTAGAATTTCCCATGTACACAAACAAGATTTATTAAATTAAATGTGGCCAAAATTTAATATTTTGTACATTTACTTTCACTTTATACTTTGATATTTTAGCATATGAATTATTTTCTTTCTCATTTAATGAGCTAAGCAGTTAATTCAAACTCATTTTTATATAATTTACATTTTATGAAAAAGTATTTGCTTATCTGTGTCTCTTTCTTCAACTTATATTTCATGTAATAAATCTGTCTATACATTCTGATAATACCACTCAGTTTTAAAAGTAAGTAACTATGATGCAATAATAATGCAATGCAAGTCTTCTTTAACTATAACTTTGAGGTATTCTGAAATATACATTTAGACTTGCAGACAAATTTGAATGAATATATTAGGCCAAAAAGTTATAATGTTTTGTAGTATAATAAAACGATTTTCTTTTTTTTTTTTTCTTCCTCACCTTTCAGGAATGAGATAGATTTTTGTTGTTGTTTTTTTTTTGAAATAAGATAGTTTTAATTGTACAGATCCTAGACATATAGTGCTAACATTACCAGGTATTTAATATTTTTTTTTGTTAATCTTTTTTTATATACTTCACTTTCTAAATGATTATCTTTAGTATCTAGGAAAATTATGTTTCTGTTCTTATTTTTGTACCAGACATTTTTTACAAACACGCTTATTAAGTCTATGGGCTTTTCAGTTTTTCCTGTGGTTTTCCAGGTAGTAAACTATATCTTCTTGAAATTAAAGATATGTCTCCATTTTTTCTTCATATTAACTCATATTATCTCACCTTTGGCTTTATTGCATGAGATAGAGCAAAGTACCATAAAAGTGCTTGATCATGGGAGTCATTACTTATTCTTAACCTGAAAGGGAACTCCTCAAAGTAGAGGTGTTTAACCTGAGTTCCATGGACATTCAAGCTAATCCACATATCACCAGATATCACATAACAATGTATGTATGTGCAAGTTTCAGGGTGTTTAATTATCACTAATGGTGAAGTCTCAAGTGTCTGGACTTAAGTAAAGACTATTGCTGATTATTAAATAAAATATTGTTTTTTATTTGAGGTAAGTATCCTATGTCACATTAAGGGAAATATATTGTATTTTTTTATTTCCTAATACTCTTTATCTTCTTAATTTTCTTAGCTTTGCTTTGATTTTATATTCTGAATATTCACTTTTCTCAAATCCCTTTAGGTTTAACCTTTTAATAAGATTTGTTGAACATTTTTTAAGTTTAGAAATGGCTCTATTGGTTACATTGTATTATTCTGTTGGGCTTTCCCGGTGGCTCAGAAGTAGAGAATCCTCCTGCCATTGCAGGGGATATGCATTCAATCCCTGGATCGGGGATATCCCCTGGAGAAGGAAATTCCAACCCAGTCTAGTATCCTTGCCTGGGAAATCCCATGGACAGAGGAGCCTGGTGGGCTATAGTCCATGGAGTCACAAAGAGTTCGGCACAACTTAGTGACTAAACTACATCAACTCTTCATTTAGTTTTTTGGAAGGTGCTATTTTTGTTACATTTATTTATCTGAGGTGTTGCTAGCTTTTCCAAGTAAACTGAAAGGTTTCTGTCTTAGGGTCTGGTAAAGTTTATATACAAAATTATCATTTATTAGTTGAAAGTTCACATGTAATTTAAATTCCCAATGGCTCATGATATTTTCTAGACTTTTTTCTTTTTTTGGTCAAAGCTCCCTTCCTGTTTATCAGTCAGCTCAAATCGTCCATGTCTTTTCTTGTTATTGATTCAGTTAACAGTTATTGAGCAGAGTGATAAGTAAGGGGAATACACATACTATAAAGATGCTATTGCTGCATTTTAGTGTTTATAGCCCGATAGAGTAGGATCTTATCTTGTAAGTCAACCTTGAATATCCTTTTACATTTGTTTACTTCTTTGTAAAAATAAACATTTGAGAACGTTTGGAAGTTGGAGTGACTGTTTTAAGAAATAAAAATAAAATATAGGGATTGTGGAAAATTTGTAGAATACAGAAACTTATAGAGAGAGAAATCAAATAATCATCCTAATATTCAGAGAAAACCACTAGTAACATTTTCATGTCTTTATTTCCAGTTTTTTTAATCTGTGCTTATATTTTATGATCATACTACACATACAATTGTGCATGCTGCAATTCTGCTTACCATTATACTGCAAGCATTTTTCTTTGCTATTAAAAATGTTTATAAGGCATAGTAACTATGTAAAATTGCATCCTATGTGTGCACAGTAATTTTCTTGAAAGTGCACTTGGATACTTAAGTTGCTTGCATTTTTTCACTTTAACAAACATCTTTAGAGATAAACATGTGTTTATCCACCTTTTATATTACTTCTTTAAAACAGATTATAAGCAATAGAATTACTGGGTTAAATTTTTCAGCATTTAAAAGCTTTCAGTATATTTTCCCCCATGTTGAATGTTTTTTGTTGTGGTGCTGTTTTAATTGGATATGAGGTTGTAATCTTACGTTGCACACAATTTTACATTCTACTTCTTTGGCTTAACAGAAACATCATTATGCATGAATCAGTTAATAGGCATATAATAATCTTTAGATATAACCATAGTTTGCTTAAACATTTGTCCATCACTGGAATTTAGTTTTATCCCAATATCCAGTATTATACATATGTAATTTTGTATTAAAGTAGTTATCATGGTAATTATGATTTGGCTTTTGACAGTTGACTTAGGATTCCCTGACTTCTAACTTGCTCTTTGACTTGGGCAACTTACTCTTTCTTTAAGCTTCTTTTTAATTCTCTTCATGGGATTGTTGTGCAAATTCAATGAAATAATATAACAAATAGTATAGCACAGTGCCTGTTATAAAATCAAGTGCTCAACAAAAATAAGATTCAAAGGCATTTTTGAAAAGTCACACTTGACTTGCTTAGTCTAAAGTAGGTACCAATAAAACATCTAAATTTTGATTACATTAGGATCAATATAAAAGACTTTTTAGCTCAAACTCTGAATCTAAAGACTCACACTCAAGGTCTGAATCTCTAAAGAGATCTCTGAAGTGCTCAACTTTAGCTCTCCCAGCTCATTGACACTGAGATGCCCGATGAAGTAATTTTCAGGGGCTGGGACTGCTCCAAACTCCCCAGTTCCTGAGGAAAGGATTCATGAGAAAAAGTGGGATGGGAGGAAGAGAAGAGTACAGTGAGACAGTTTTGACTTTTTTGTTTCTAATAGGATCTTCTTTTGTCGACTTTTCACTGCCCCAATCATGCACACTCTGTGAGTACCTTTTTGGTTGAATTTATGTGTATCTGGCTCTCAGACTACAGCTTAGTTTGGGTACAAAAATTCTCTTTCAAATTTAATACCACCATTCCTCCCTTTTAGATAAATGCGTAGGGTTGCTACTAAAACAAACCTTCCAGAGCTAGGTCTTCTTGTTATCTTGGGGTATAGGAGTGTGGTAGAAACCTGCCAGGAGAAAGTTCTCCTGGGCCTGAAGAGGAGCTTAAGAGCTGTAAAAGTGCTGAAGATGAAGGATAGCACTCCAATACCAATTAATGTATCTTTTGGTCAACAAAAAAATTATGTCCTTGACTTATTACCATGTGGTGGAGATGCAACATAAAGAGGTCCCAGCTTCTCATTTGGATACTCACAATCTAGTTTGAACATCATAGTACAAAATGCTTAGGCACAGAGTTGAAGCAGAGCATCAAGGGCTAAGTGTGACTGAAAAAAGAATTTCATACTAGGAATTTATTTTTAAATCAAGTTCTAATCATTTTGGATAATGGTTACTAGGGAGACAAATAATCCTTATTTTTTTTCCCCTAAAAGTTAACACAAGTAGAATTTAAAACACACTCTTTACCAAGACTTAACTAAAACATTAACATTAATATAAATTCAGTATCTTTGGCTACATAAAAAGAAAGAAACATAAATAAAAGAGGAAGTAAGAAAACATTTAAAAGAACAAAGCAAATCTTCACCTCAAAAAAGTTACATCCTGAGATAATAGTAATAATACCAGACATAAACTATCATTGTAAATTTAAGTGGGGAAAGTGCTCTATTAACAAAGGTAAAAGAATTTTATAGATCATGTGTGAATAATTGTTGTTGTTGTTCAGTGGCTAAGTCGTGTCTGACTCTTTGCGACTTTACAGACAGCAACAACTAGGCTTCCCTCTCTTTCATTATCTCCTGGTGTTTGCTCAAACTCATGTTCATCGAGTTAGTGATGCTATGTAACCATCTCATTCTCTGTTGCCCTCTTCTCCTTTCGCCTTCAATCTTTCCCAGAATCAAGGTCTTTTCCAATGAGTTGGATCTTCACATCAGGTGACCAAAGTATTGGAGCTTCAGCATCAGTCCTTCAAATGAATATTCAAGGTTGATTTATTTTGAGATTGACTGGTTTGATCTCCTTGCTGTCCAAGGGACTCTTGAGACTTTTCTCCAGCACCACAATTTGAAGGCATCAATTCTTCACTTCTCTGTCTTTTTTATGGTCCAACTCTTATATCCATGTGAATAGTACACTCTCGGAAATGTTAAACGTTTGAAAATGTTCATTTGTGCTCTCACACTTGATGGCTAGTTAGGCTTTATAGAACTTTGGTTTCAAACTGATGCTTTAAAGGATGATAAAAATTTCCTCTGGCTTCATGGTCATTTATGAAAAATCAAATCCCAGTTGAGTTCTCAACTCACTTATTAGCAGGCTGTGGAATTGCTGTTGTAGTAGTTGTGGTCATGGAAAAAATAAATTTGGTATTCTTGCCTGGAAAAGTCCATGGAGAGGAGCCTGACTGGCTACAGTCCATAGGGTCACAAAGAGTTGAACATGACTTAGCAACTGAGCACACACACTAAGAACACTAAATTACATGCATTTATAAAGTGCTTATCCTTTAGTTTATTAACAATTATTCATAAAAGTAGAATAGTCATTAATTTCTGAAAACTTATACACTCAAGCAGAAAAATAACTTAAAAGGAATGACTGCTTTAAAAATGTATAAACTCTTCCTTATTGAAATTGCACAAAATTATGGATATTTTAACTAATAAAATATTTTTCAATCAACTTTTTTCAGGCTACTAATTAAATGTAAGGAAATAAATGAATTAACCAAAAACTTTGCCAAAGAATCAGGGTAGAGAGAATCTACTCAAAATAAAATTTACCTGTAGCTTTTTTAAAAAATGTTAAATGCTAAAAGTTTAAATTCTCCAAGCCAGGCTTCAGCAATACGTGAACCGTGAACTTCCAGACGTTCAAGCTGGTTTTAGAAAAGGCAGAAGAACCAGAGATCAAATTGCCAACATCTGCTGGATCATGGAAAAAGCAAGAGAATTCCAGAAAAACATCTATTTCTGCTTTATTGACTATGCCAAAGCCTTTGACTGTGTGGATCACAATAAACTGTGGAAAATTCTGGAGGAGATGGGAATACCAGACCACCTGACCTGCCTCTTGAGAAACCTGTATGCAGGTCAGGAAGCAACAGTTAGAACTGGACATGGAACAACAGACTGGTTCCAAATAGGAAAAGGAGTACATCAAGGCTGTATATTATCACCCTGTTTATTTAACTTCTATGCAGAGTACATCATGAGAAACACTGGGCTGGAGGAAGCACAAGCTGGAATCAAGATTGCCGGGAGAAATATCAATAACCTCAGATATGCAGATGACACCACCCTTATGGCAGAAAGTGAAGAAGAACTAAAGAGCCTCTTGATGAGAGTGAAAGAGGAGAGTGAAAAATTTGGCTTAAAGCTCAACATTCAGAAAAGTAAGATCATGGCATCCAGTCCCATCACTTCATGGCAAATAGACCGGGAAACAGTGAAAACAGTGGCTGACTTTATTTTTCTGGGCTCCAAAATCACTGTGGATGGTGATTGCAGCCATGAAATTACAAGATGCTTACTTCTTGGAAGGAAATTTATGACCAACCTAGATAGCATATTCAAAAGCAGAGACGTTACTTTGTCAACAAAGGTCCATCTAGTCAAGGCTATGGTTTTTCCAGTGGTCATGTATGGATGTGAGAGTTGGACTATAAAGAAAGCTGAGCGCAGAAGAATTGATGCTTTTAAACTGTGGTGTTGGAGAAGACTCTTGAGAGTCCCTTGGACTGCAAGGAGAGCCAACCAGTCCATCCTAAAGGAGATCAGTCCTGGATGTTCATTGGTAGGACTGATATTGAAGCTGCAACTCCAATACTTTGGCCACCTGATGTGAAGAGCTGACTCATTTGAAAAGACCCTGATGCTGGGAAAGATTGAGGGCAGGAGGAGAAGGGGATGACAGAGTATGAGATGGTTGGATAGCATCACTGACTCAATGGACATGGGTTTGGGTGGACTCTGGGAGTTTTTGATGGGCAGGGAGGCCTGGCATTCTGAGGTTCATGGGGTCGCAAAGAGTCAGACATGACTGAGTGACTGAACTGAACTGAAAAGTTGTAAGACTTTCTCTACTTTTCAAAGCCGCTGATACATACTAGATGAAAATTCCAAAATTAATGGAGTATTACTCAGCTATTAAAAAGAATAAATTTGAATCAGTTCTAATGAAGTGGATGAAACTGGAGTGAAGTAAGCCAGAAAGAAAAACACCAGTACAGTATAGTAGTGCATATATATGGAATTTAGAAAGATGGTAACGATAACCCTCTATGCAAGACAGCAAAAGAGACACAGATGTATAGAACAGTCTTTTGGACTCTGTGGGAGAGGGAGAGGGTGGGATGACTTGGGGGAATGGCATTGAAACATGTATAATATCATATAAGAAACAAATCTCCAATCCAGGTTCAATACAGGATGCTTGGGGCTGGTGCACTGGGATGACCTGGAAGGATGGTACGGGGAGGGAGGTGGGAGGGGGGGTTCAGGACGGGGAACATGTGTACACCTGTGGCGGATTCATGTTGATGTGTGGCAGTACCAACACAATATTGTAAAGTAATTGGCCTCCAATTAAATAAATAAATTTAAATTTTTAAAAAATCATTTAAGTTTAGAATATAAGCATACTTTGAAAATATTGCAGATTAAGATCTGGACAACGGTAGTAAAATAAATATTTCAATAAAGCAAGTCAGAGTAACTTTTTGCTTTCTCAATGCACATATTAATAAAAGTTATACTATGGTCATTTAAGTATAAAATATCATTAAATCTGAAAAAAAACAATGTAAATATCTTAATTAAAAAATACTTGACTGCTAAAAATTTCTAACCATCCTCTGAACCTTTACCAAAGCATAATTTTCATTCTGGGGGAAGGTTTTGCTCACTGTTGATGGATACTGACAGATCGTGGTTGTGGGTGATAAAGACGTGGGTGGTTGTGACAACATCTTAAATAAGACAATATCAAAGTTTTCAGAATGCATTAACTCTTTCTTTCATGAGTGGTTTTTCTGGAGTGTATAATACAATTTGATAGCATCTTAGAGCAGAACTTTTTTCAAATTCGAAGTCAATTCTATCAAAGTCAGCTGCTACTGTCTTCTACATGGCTTCTCAGGTTGCACCATCTTTGGTGTCATTTCAATAATCTTCAGAGCATCTTCTTCATGAGTAGGTTTAGTCTCAATAGATAGTCAGTGGGGATTTGCTGTTGACTCAGGGAACTCAAACTGGTGCTCTGTGACAATCTAGAGGGGTGGAATGGGGTAGGAGGTGGGAGAGAGGTTCCAAAGGAAGAGGACATATGTATACCTGTGGCTGATTCACATTAATGAATGGTAGAAACCAACACAATATTGTAAATCAATTATTCTTCAATTAAAAAAAATAATATTTTAAAAAATGAAACCATTTTGTTGCTCATTCATAAAAGGCAACTCCTCATCCATTGAAGTTTTATCGTGAGATTGCTGCAGCTTATTCACATCTTCAAGTTCCACTTCTAATTTTGGTTCTTTTGCTAGTTCCATCATATTTCAAGTTACTTTCTACACTGAAATCTTGATTCTCTAAAAGTTATCCATGGAGATTGAAATCAGCTTCTTCTGATCTGCTGTCAATGTTGATACTTTAACTTTTCCCCCATAAATCATGAATATTCTTTTTCTCTGTTCGTATATATTTTATTAAAGTATAGTTGACCTACAATGTTTCAGGTGCACAGCAAGGTGATTCAGTTCTACATATAAACATATATTTTGGGGATTATTTTCTGTTATAGGTTATAACAAGATATTGACTAGAGTTCCTTGTGCTATACAGTAAACCTTTGTTGCTTGTTGTATATTTTTTTTTAATTAAACGTCTAGCATTCGATTCATACTAAACAAACAAGTGAAATCAAAATGCCATGAATGTTTTAGTTGGGCAAAATTTTAATTAATAAGCTTTCTAAGATATATATATTATACATATATATATATGTATGTATTCAAAGCTTTTCTACTATGCTTGATAAAAGCTTAAGAAGTAATATAAAAACTAAAAAAAGGAAGAGATGGAGAAATTGGAAAACATAAACTGAATGAAATGGGACCACTGAATATGAAATAGAAAAAGTAAATCAAACTAGGTAAAAGTAAAAGACCACCACATAGTCTGGTTTTTTAAACACGCCTGCTCATTAGAAACATGTCTGGAACTTCGGAGGATAAAAAGCAGTACCTGGGAATTCGTATTTTTCAAAAGCTTCCAAGATAATTTTGATACACATCTAGATTTTAAAAAGTCATTGCAAGTTTTTCTATTAAATGGTAGTTTTGGTGGTATCAGATCAGATCAGTCGCTCAGTCATGTCTGACTCTTTGAGACCCCATGAATCACAACACGCCAGGCCTCCCTGTCCATCACCAACTCCCAGAGTTCACTGAGACTCACACCCATAGAGTCAGTGATGCCATCCAGCCATCTCATCCTCTGTCGTCCCCTTCTCCTCCTGCCCCCAATCCCTCCCAGCATCAGAGTCTTTTCCAATGAGTCAGCTCTTCGCATGAGGTGGCCAAAGTACTGGAGTTTCAGCTTTAGCACCATTCCTTCCAAAGAAATCCCAGGGCTGATCTCCTTCAGAATGGACTGGTTGGATCTCCTTGCAGTCCAAGGGACTCTCAAGAGTCTTCTCCAACACCACACTTCAAAAGCATCAATTCTTCGGCGTTCAGCTTCTTTACAGTCCAACTCTCACATCCATACATGACCACTGGAAAAACCATAGGCTTGACTAGATGAACCTTTGTTTGCAAAGTAATGTCTCTGCTTTTGAATATGCTATCTAGGTTGGTCATAACTTACCTTCCAAGGAGTAAGCGTATTTTCATTTCATGGCTGCAGTCACCATCTGCAGTGATTTGGGAGCCCAGAAAAATAAAATCTGACACTGTTTCCACTGTTTCCCCATCTATTTCCCATAAAGTGCTGGAACTGGATGCCATGATCTTCGTTTTCTGAATGTTGAGCTTTAAGCCAACTTTTTCACTCTCCTCTTTCACTTTCATCAAGAGGCTTTTTGGTTCCTCTTCACTTTCTGCCATAAGGGTGGTGTCATCTGCATATCTGAGGTTATTGATATTTCTCCCGGCTATCTTGATTCCAGCTTGTGCTTCTTCCAGCCCAGCACTTCTCATGATGTACTCTGCATATAAATTAAATAAGCAGGGTGACAATATACAACCTTGACGTCCTCCTTTTCCTATTTGGAACCAGTCTGTTGTTTCATGTCCAGTTCTAACTGTTGCTTCCTGACCTGCATACAAATTTCTCAAGAGGCAGATCAGGTGGTCTGGTATTCCCATCTCTTTCAGAATTGTCCACAGTTTATTGTGATCCACACAGTCAAAGGCTTTGGCATAGTCAATAAAGCAGAAATAGATGTTTTTCTGGAACTCTCTTGCTTTTTCTATGATCCAGCGGATGTTGGCAATTTGATCTCTGGTTCCTCTGCCTTTTGTAAAACCAGCTTGAACATCAGGAAGTTCATGGTTCACATATTGCTGAAGCCTGGCTTGGAGAATTTTGAGCATTACTTTACTAGCGTGGGAGATGAGTGTAATTGTGAGGTAGTTTGAGCATTCTTTGGCATTGCCTTTCTTTGGGGTTGGAATGAAAACTGACCTTTTCCAGTCCTGTGGCCACTGCTGAGTTTTCCAAATTTGCTGGCATATTGAGTGCACCACTTTCACAACATCATCTCTCAGGATTCGGAATAGCTCAACTGGAATCCCATCACCTCCACTAGCTTTGTTCGTAGTGATGATTTCTAAGGCCTACTTGACTTCACATTCCAGGATGTCTAGCTCTAGGTCAGTGATCACACCATCGTGATTATCTGGGTCGTGAAGATCTTTTTTGTACAGTTCTTCTGTGTATTCTTGCCATCTCTTCTTAATATCTTCTGCTTCTGTTAGGTCCATACCATTTCTGTCCTTTATTGAGCCCATCTTTACATGAAATGTTCCCTTGGTATCTCTAATTTTCTTGAAAAGATCTCTAGTCTTTCCCATTCTGTTCTTTTCCTCTATTTCATTTCATTGATCACTGAGGAAGGCTTTCTTATCTCTTCTTGCTATTCTTTGGAACTCTGCATTCAGATGGGATTATCTTTCTTTTTCTCCTTTTCTTTTAGCTTCTCTTCTTTTCACAGCTATTTGTAAGGCCTCCCCAGACAGCCATTTTGCTTTTTTGCATTTCTTTTCCATGGGGATGATCTTGATCCCTGTCTCCCGTACAATGTCATGAATCTCTGTCCATAGTTCTTCAGGCACTCTATCTATCAGATCTAGTCCCTTAAATCTATTTCTCACTTCCACTGTATAATTATAAGGGATTTGATTTAGGTCATACCTGAATGGTTTAGTGGTTTACCCTACTTTCTTCAATTTCAGTCTGAATTTGGCAATAAGGGGTTCATGATCTGAGCCACAGTTAGCTCCCAGTCTTGTTTTTATTGACTGTATAGAGCTTTTCCATCTTTGGCTGCAAAGAATATAATCAGTCTGATTTTGGTGTTGACCATCTGGTGATGTCCATGTGTAGAGTCTTCTCTTGTGTTGTTGGAAGAGGGTATTTGCTATGACCAGTGCGTTCTCTTGGCAAAACTCTATTAGTCTTTGCCCTGCTTCATTTCGTATTCCAAGGCCAAAGTTGCCTGTTACTCCAGGTGTTTCTTGACTTCCTACTTTTGCATTCCAGTCCCCTATAATGAAAAGGACATCTTTTGGGGTTGTTAGTTCTAAAAGGTCTTGTAGGTCTTCATAGAACCATTCAACTTCAGCTTCTTCAGTGTTACTGGTTGGGGCATAGATTTGGATTACTGTGATTTTGAATGGTTTGCCTTGGAAAGGAACAGAGATCATTCTGCCGTTTTTGAGATTGCATCCAAGTACTGCATTTTGGACTCTTTTGTTGACCATGGTGGCTACTCCATTTCTTCTAAGGGATTCCTGCCCACAGTAGTAGATATAATGGTCATCTGAGTTAAATTCACCCATTCCAGTCCATTTTAGTTCGCTGATTCCTAGAATGTTGACATTCACTCTTGCCATCTCTTGTTTGACCACTTCCAATTTGCCTTGATTCATGGACCTGACATTCCAGGTTCCTATGCAATATTGCTCTTTACAGCATTGGACCTTGCTTCTATCACCAGTCACATCCACAGCTGGGTATTGTTTTTGCTTTGACTCCATCCCTTCACTCTTTCTGGAGTTATTTCTCCACTGATCTCCAGTAGCATATTGGGCACCTACTGACCTGGGGAGTTCCTCTTTCAGTATCTTATCATTTTGCCTTTTCATACTGTTCATGGGGTTCTCAAGGCAAGAATACTGAAGTGGTTTGCCATTCCCTTCTCCAGTGGACCACATTCTGTCAGACCTCTCCACCATGAGCTGCCCATCTTGGGTGGCCCCACGGGGCATGGCTTAGTTTCATTGGGTTAGACAAGGGTGTGGTCCTAGTGTGATTAGATTGACTAGTTTTCTGTGTTATGGTTTCAGTGTGTCTGCCCTCTGATGCCCTCTTACAACACCTACCATCTTACTTGAGGTCTCTTACCTTGGACGTGGGGTATTTCTTCACAGCTACTCCAGTAAAGTGCAGCCGCTGCTCCTTACTTGGACGAGGGGTATTTCCTCACCACCGCCCCTCCAGACCTTGAACGTGGCATAGCTCCTCTAGGCCCTCTGGTGCCCGTGTAGCCACTGCTCCTTGGACACTGGGTTGTTCTTCCCGGCAATCCCCCCTGGCCTCGGGCATGGGGCAGCTCCTCCTGGCCGCCGCTCCTGGCCTCGGGCGGGGAGTAGCTCCTCTTGGCCGCCGCCCCTTGGGCATGGGGTCCTCCCAGCTTCTGCCCCTGACCTCGGACGTGGGGTACCTCCTCTCCGCCACACTTTGCACGCTGTCGCAGCCGCCCGCGCTCTGTGCGCCATTGCAGCCGTCGCAGCCGTGGCAGATATGCAACTAACACCACCTTTATGGCAGAAAGTGAAGAGGAACTCAAAAGCCTCTTGATGAAAGTGAAAGTGGAGAGTGAAAAAGTTGGCTGAAAGCTCAACATTCAGAAAACTAAGATCATGGAATCTGGTCCCATCACTTCATAGCAAATAGATAGGAAAACACTGGGAAAAGTGTCAGACTTTATTTTGGGGGGCTCCAAAATCACTGCAAATGGTGATTGCAGCCATGAAATTAAAAGACGCTTACTCCTTGGAAGGCAAGTGATGACCAACATAGACAGCATATTCAAAAGCGGAGACGTTACTTTGCCATCAAAGGTCCGTCTAGTCAAGGCTATGGTTTTTCCAGAGGTCATGTATGGATGTGAGAGTTGGACTGAGCCCCTAAGAATTGATGCTTTTGAACTGTGGTGTTGGAGAAGACTCTTGAGAGTCCCTTGGATTGCAAGGAGATCCAACCAGTCCATTCTGAAGGAGATCAGTCCTGGGTGATCATTGGAAGGACTGATGTTGAAGCTGAAACTCCAATACTTTGGCCACCTCATGCGAAGAGTTGACTCTTTGGAAAAGACTCTGATGCTGGGAGGGATTGGGGGCAGGAGGAGAAGGGCATGACAGAGGATGAAACGGCTGGATGGTATCACTGACTCAATGGACGTGAGTTGGGTGAACTCCGGGAGTTGGTGATGGACAGGGAGGCCTGGCGTGCTGCGATTCATGAGGTCGCAAAGAGTCGGACACGACTGAGTGACTGAACTGAACTGAACCAGTGAGCAGAGCCTTGCTCAGTAAAACTTTAATCCAATTATCTGTTCCCTCCCTATAGGTTGTTTTGCCCAAAGCAACCCAGCCCTGGGGTACAGGCTTTATGGTAGGGTATGGCAACATCCAAGAGGTCTTCTCTAAGGGACACCTTCCTGGACTGCTGCTGCCAGTGCCTCCATCCCTGTGGTGAGCCCCTGCTGATCCACACCTCCACAGGAGACCTTCCAACACTAGGAGGTAGTTTTGGTTTAGTCTCCTGTTGGGTCATTGCTCCTTTCCTCTGGGTCTTGTGCACACAAATTTTGTTTGTGCCCTCCAAGCTGGAGTCTCCATTTCCCCCAATTCTACAGAAGTCCCATAATCAAATCCTGCTAGCATTCAAGGTAAGATTCCCTGGGGATTTCCAATTCCTTTGTCAGATCCCCAAGATGGGAAGCCTGACAGGTTCAGAATCTTCACAATGGAGGGATAAGTTTTTGTTATTATTGTTTTCCAGTTTGTTGGTCACACACCTGGTGAGCATAGGATTTGATTTTATCCCATACCCACCACCGTAATTATATCCCTCCTACTGTCTCACTACAGCTCCTTCTTTTTCTTTGGACTTGGGGTATCTTTTTTGGTGGGTTACAGTGTCCTCCTGTTGATGGTTGTTGAACAGTTAGTTGCAATTTTGGTGTCTCACAGCAGGAGACGAGTGTGTTGTCCTTCTATTCTTCCATCTTAACCCAGAAATAAATTATGAGTATTCTTAAATACTCATGGTATCTAAAATGGTGAATCCTTTCCAGAAGCTTTTCAATTTACTTTGCCCAGATTCATGAGCTTAATCATTATCTATGGCAGCTATAGCCATATGAAAGATATTCTTAAATAATAAGACTTGAAAGTCAAAATTACTCCTTGATCCATGAGCTGCAGAATGGATATTGTGTTAGCAGGCATGAAAGGAACTTGATGTCATTGCTCATCTCCATCAGAACTCTAAAATAACCAAGTGCATTGTCAATAAAATATAGCATCTTGAAAGAAAAAAATTTCTTTTTTTTTTTTTTTTTTTTTGTGAGCAGTAGGTCTTGACAATGGGCTTAAAATATTCAGCAAGCCATGTTGTAAACAACTGTGCTACCGTGCAGGCTTTTTTGTTCCACTGATAGAGCATGGCTAGAGTAGCTTTAGCACAATTCTAAAGGGCCCTAGGATTTTCAGAATGGTAAATGAGTAATTGGCTTCAACTCAAAACTATCAGCAGCCTTAGCACCCTAACAAGAGAGTCAGCCCTCCTTTGAAGCTTTGAAGTCAGACATTGACTTCCCTCTAGCTATGGAAGTCCTCTTCTTCCAATAGAAGTCTCATTTGCCAACAGAGAAATCTGTTGTTTGTCTTAGCTACCTTCATTAATTATCTTAGCAAGGTTTTTTGGATGGATAACATGCTGCAACTCCTACATTAGCACTTGCCTCTTGACCTTGCAATTTTATATAATGGAAACAAGGTCCTTTCCTTAAACCTCATGAATCTACCTCTGTTAGCTTCAGATTTTTCTTCTGCAGCTTCTTTGTCTCTCTCAGCTTCCATAGAACTGAAAAGAGTGGAAACTTGCTCTGGATTACATTTTGGCTTAATGGAATGTTCTGGCTAGTCTAGTCTCCTACCCCAACACCTAAAATTTTCTCCATATCAGCAATAAGGCTGCTTTACTTTCTTATCATTCATATGTTCACTAGAGTAGCACTTCTAAGTTTCTTTAAGAACTTTTCCTTTACATTCACAGCTTGGCTAACTGGCTCAAGAGGCCTAGCTTTTGACCTATCTTGGCTTTCAACGTGCCTTCATCACTTAAGCTTAATCACCTCTAACTTCTGATTTAAAGAGAGAGACAAGAAACTTTTCCTTTCACTTGAACACTAAGAGGCCATTGTGAGGTTATTAGTTGGTGTATTTTCAAGATTTTTTTCATCTCAGGGAATAGAGAGACCCAAGGAGAGTGAGAGAGAATGGCTGGTCAGTGGAGCAATCAGAACACATTTATTGATTGTTTGCTGTCTTATATGGGTGTGATTTGTGGTACACCCAAACAAATGCAATAGGACCAACTAAGATCACTGATCACAGATGACCATAACAAATAAAATAATCATAACAAATTTGAAATATTATAAGAATTATGAAAATGTGACAACAACAAAATAAGCAAATATTGTTGGAAAATTGGTGCCAATAGATGACACAGAATTATCACAAATCTTTAATTTATAAAAGATTGTGTGGTTGTGTACACAATGGATTTTTACTTATCTACTTTATACATTAACTCTGGCTGAATTATTTTTCAGCTTATAAACTAATAGAGGTTGAGTACAACCTCACAACCTCTTCAAAGTGTAATAAAGTGAACTACAATAAAATAAAGTATGCCTGTAGCTTCTTTACTGTACAAACCATAAAAGCTGTTTAAATTTGGAAAACAAGAGACTGGAAGCCTTTATTTTAACCAATCTATTGACATGGTCCTCATTACACCATCATCTCCTTCCTAATGCATGTCATATCAACTTATATCCATTACTGTTTTACTTTTAGGTTAAAGTTATTATTGAGATATACTGACATATATCATATTAATACCAACTTCAACTGTACAACATAATGATCTGATCTATGTGTATATTGTGAAATGGTGACACAACTATATACATTAACATCCAGCACCTCATATATTTACAAATTTTTTTTCTTGTGAAGAGAAATTTTAAGATTTACTCTTTTAGAAACTTTCAAATATACCATACAGTAGTAATTATAATCACCAGACTGTACACTACATTCCCAAGATATCTATTTTATAACTTAAAGTTTATACCTTGGAACTAACTTCATGCATTTCACCCACTCCCCCAACAAGCCCTGTCTCTGGCAACCATCAATATGTTATTTTTTACCAAGTTCTAGAGTAAGTTATTAGTTTATAAGCTGAAAAATAGTTCACCCAGAGTTAATGTATAAAGTAGATAAATAAAAATCCATATACTATTTTTAGACTCACAATAACAATTAATATACAAAAATGGACTGGATATATCAAATTTTCATGATATATTAGTTGTCTCTTTTGAAGGACGGAGGTAGAATGGCAGGAATGAAGAACAGAAAAGAGCATAAAAATGATATTCAATTTTGTGTATAAGAATTTGTTAACAAAAGTGTTCTGAGGCAAATATGAAAATCATAGGCATTATATGTTACTTTAGAGCCCAGGTGGTGCTAGTGGTAAAGAGGAAGACCCCCTTGGGGAGGGCATGGCAGTCCACTCCACTATTCTTGCCTGGAGAATCCCATGGACAAAGGAGCCTGAAGGGATACAGTGCATAGGGTTGCGAAGAGCTGGACACAACTAAAGCGACTTAGCAAGTACACACACATATAGATACTCATTATATTATCTTTTGTGCTTTTTAAAATATGTGTGTCTAAGGATAATGGCGGAGAAGGCAATGGCACCCCACTCCAGTACTTTTGCCTGGAAAATCCCATGGATGGAGGAGCCTGGTAGGCTGTAGTCCATGGGGTCGATAGAGTCGCACACGACTGAGCAACTTCACTTTCACTTTTCACTTTCATGCATTGGAGAAGGAAATGGCAACCCACTCCAGTGTTCTTGCCTGGAGAATCCCAGGGACGGGGAAGCCTGGTGGGCTGCCATCTATGGGGTCGCACAGAGTTGGACACGACTGACGCGACTTAGCAGCAGCAGCAAGGATAATGGATTCCTGGGTTGGGAAGATCCCCTGGAGAAGGAAATGGCAACCCGCTCCGGTATTCCTGCCTAGAAAATCTCATGGACACAGGAGCCTGGCAGGTTACAGTCTATGGGGTCACAAGACTCAAAAACAACTGAGCAACTAAGCACACACACAACACAAGGATAATGGAAATTATAAATTTTTCTTATACTGTTATGCCTAATAGAGTTTTTTTAATATAAATTTATTTATTTTAATTGGAGGCTAATTACTTTACAATATTGTATTGGTTTTGCCATACATTGACATGAATCCACCACGGGTGTACATGTGTTCTCCATCCTGAACCTCCATCCCACCTCCCTCCCCATCCTATCCCTCTGGGTCATCTGATTTTGTTGTTCAGTTGCTAAGTCATGTCGGACTCTTTGCAACGCCATGGACTGTAGCACGCTAGGTTTCCCTGTTCCTCACTGTCTCTGGGAGTTTGCTCAGATTCATGTTTATTGAGTTGGTGATGCTATCTAACCACCTTTCAGTAAAAAAAATAATTCATTTCAGTACATTCCCCAGGCCTTTAAACTAGCAAAAATTATCTAACAATTTTTAATCTTAATGCAATGATGCAATGTTTTTAGATAGTTTTATATCCCTGGTAGTTTGATGCCCAGCACTAACATCGAGTACTTGATTAGCTTTTACAAGTGTTCTTTGAGTTGAGACATTTTAAATGAACAACTTTTTAAAATAAGGTGTAAGTATGTCAAAAATCAATCCAAATCATACTCATTTCTCAAAAGAATACCTCCCTTTTGTTCTAAAATCTTTACATATACTATGTTCTTCACTGTGTGTGTATATAATTCTTATCTCTAGGGAAAATACCAATCAGACTTGATAGACAGTAGATTTCCTTGGGGACTACTAGAGAAAAGTTCATTAAATTTAATTATGGTGAAGATGGCAACAAGTTAAAAGGTGGGGTTTTGTTTGTTTGCTTTTTTTTTTTTTAACTCTAAACAGTATTCCAAGTTAGTAAACTGTCTTACTCAAAATGTTTTCCCATGTTAGCACTACTCTAAAGAAACATACATTTTCAACCACACACTATGACAAAATTTGTTCAAGATGGCAGAGTAGAAGGACATGTGCTCCTCTTCTCCTGTGAGAACTCCAAAACTACAACTTGCTGCTGAACAACCATCTACTGGAAAATGTCAGATCCCACCAAAAAAAAAAAAAAAATACCCCACATCCAAGGGCAAAGGAGAAGCCCCAGCAAGATGGGGCAAGGAGGGGCAAAATCGCATTTAGAATCAAACTCCTTACCTTCCAGAGACACTCAAAGGGCTCAAACAAACCTTGTGTGCACCAGGACCCAGAGACCCCACAGAGACTGAGCCAGAACTGTGTTTGAGTGTCTCCTGCAAAGGTAAGGTCAGCAATGGCCTGCCACAGGGGTAGGGGCTCTGGGTACAGCAGACCTGAGTATGGCATAAGCCCTCTTGGAAGAGGTCACCATTAACTCCATCACAGAGCCACCAGAATTTACACAGGATTGGGGAAATAGACTCTTGGAGGGCACAAACAGAAACTTGTGCACACCAGGACCCAGGGGAAAGGAGCAATGATGCCACAAGAGACTGACCCAGGCTTGTTTCTGAGTGTCCAGAAGTCTCCAGTGGAGGTGTGGGTTGATGGTGGCCTGCTGCAAATTCAGGGGCACTGAGTAGGGCAGTGCATGCATGGAACCTTTTGAAGGAGGTCAAATAATCTTCATTACCTCCACCCTAGTTTGGTCTCAGGTCAAACAAGAGGGAAGGAACACAAACCTTCCCCATCAACAGAAAATTGAATTAAAGATTTACAAAAAGAACTATACAGAAAAGATCTTCCTGATTCAGATAACCATGATGGTGTGATCACTCACCTAGAGCCATACATCCTGGAATGAGAAGTTTAGTGGGCTTTAGGAAGCATCACTACAAACAAAGCTAGTGGAGGTGATGGAATTCCAGTTGAGCTATTTCAAATCCTAAAAGATGATGCTGTGAAAGTGCTGCACTCAATATGTCAGCAAATTTGGAAAACTCAGCAGTGGCTATAAGAATGGAAAAGGTCAGTTTTAATTCCAATCCCTAAGAAAGGCAATGCCAAAGAAAGCTCCAACTATCGCACAATTGCACTCATCTCACACACTAGCAAAGTGATGCTCAAAATTCTCCAAGCCAGGCTTCAACAGTATGTGAACTGTGAACTTCCAGATGTTCAAGCTGGATTTAGAAAAGGTAGAGGAACCTGAGATCAATTTGCCAACATCGTTGGATCATTGAAAAAGCAAGAGACTTCCAGAAAAACATCTATTTCTGCTTTATTGACTATGCCAAAGCCTTTGACTGTGTGGATCACAATAAACTGTGGAAAATTCTGAAGGAGATGGGAATACCAGACCACCTGATCTGCCTCTTGAGAAATTTGTATGCAGGTCAGGAAGCAACAGTTAGAACTGGACATGGAACAACAGACTGGTTCCAAATCGGGAAAGGAGTATGTCAAGCCTGTATATTATCACCCTTCTTACTTAACTTATATGCAGAGTATATCATGAGAAATGCTGGACTGGATGGAGCACAAGCTGGAGTCAAGGTTGCCGGGAGAAATACCAATAACCTCAGATACACAGATGACACCGCCCTTATGGCAGAAAGCAAAGAAGAACTGAAGAGCCTTTTGATAAAAGTGAAAGAGGAGAGTGAAAAAGTTGGCTTAAAGCTCAACATTCAGAAAACTAAGATCATGGCATCCAGTCCCATCACTTCATGCCAAATAGATGGGGAAACACTGGAAACAGTGATAGACTTTAGAGGGGCTCCCAAATCACTGCAGATGGTGGCTGCAGCCATGAAATTAAAAGATGCTTACTCCTTGGAAGGAAAGTTATGACCAACCTAGAAAGCATATTAAAAAGCAGAGACATTCCTTTGCCAACAAATGTCCATCTCATAAAAGTTATGGTTTTTCCAGTAGTCATGTATGGATGTGAGAGTTGATCTATAAAGAAAACTGAGCACTGAAGAATTGGTGCTTTTGAAGTGTGGTGTTGGAGAAGACTCTTGAGAGTCCTTTGGACTGCAAGGAGATCCAACCAGTCCATCCTAAAGGAAAGCAGTCCTGAATAATCATTGGAAGGATTGATGTTGAAACTGAAATTCCAATACTTTGGCCACCTGATGCAAAATGCTGACTCATTTGAAAAGACCCTGATGCTGGGAATGATTGAAGGCAGGAGGAGCAGGGGACGACAAAAAATGAGATGGTTGGATGGCATCACCTATTCAGTGGACATGTGTTTAAGTAAACTCCGGGAGTTGGTGATGGACAGTGAAGCCTGGTGTGCTGCAGTCCATGGGGTCACAAAGAGTCGGACATGACTGAGTGACTGAACTGAACTGAGAGCATCTAAAATTTATACTATAGTCTACTTTTAATGAGTAACTAGTTTAGCAATCTACATAGTTTTACCACATCATCTAGTTAAGGATATCTCAAGGAATTGAATGTATTGAATTAAAAATTTTCTGTTTCTGCCATAATTATCTCTGCCTCCTGGTATTATTTCCACCTATTGAAAGGGCAAGAAGTGTGACTTTCTTCTATCTAGTACAATATAGCAGTTGATGGGCTATTACACATGGTTGTAACTATCGCTTTGGTAACTAAAAGCCTGCTACTGTTTCATGAGCTGTGCTATGAAGAGATCTGGGTTGTAAGGAACTGAGTGCTACCTCTGACATCCATCAAGGAATTCGGTCTATATGCACCCAGTGCACAAGGATTTATCCAGTCAATAGTTATGTAAGTAAGCTTTCAAGAAGATTCTTCCTCAGTCAAATCTACAAATCAATCCTCAACACCTTAATTGAAGCCTTGTAAGAGACTCTGAAGCAGAGGACCCAACGAAGCTATTTCTGACCCACAGAAATGGGGAGGCAGAAAATGTCTGCCTCAAGCTGCTGATTTTGAGATATTCTGTTAAGCAACACTAGATAACTAATACAATTTACTTTTGAGTAAAACAGCAAGGTACTGATCCAGTGTTTAAAGGAGATAAATCTTGTCTACAATCAAGAGAAAGTAGCTGCAATATCCAAACATTAAGCTTTTTCTCTACTTTGAAGTAGGTTAAAAACAGAGTCACGAAACCCCATTAAAATTATCATAAAACAGTTACATAATTGTGAATCAATAAAAGTAATAAAAATGCAATTTTTTAATTTAATTTAATTTTTTAACTTTACAATATTGTATTGGTTTTGCCATATATCAAAATGAATCCACCACAGGTATACATGTGTTCCCCACCCTGAACCCTCCTCCCACCTCCCTCCCCATACCATCCCTCTGGGTCATCCCAGTGCACCAGCCCCAAGCATCCAGTATCATGCATTGAACCTGGACTGGCGACTCATTTCATATATGATATTATACATGTTTCAATGCCATTGTCCCAAATCATCCCACCCTCTCCCTCTCCCACAGAGTCCAAAAGACTGATCTATACATCAGTGTCTCTTTTGCTGTCTCATATACAGGGTTATTGTTACCATCTTTCTAAATTCCATATATATGCGTTAGTATACTGTATTGGTGTTTTTCCTTCTGGCTTACTTCTCTCTGTATAATAGGCTCCAGTTTCATCCACCTCATTAGAACTGACTCAAATGCATTCTTTTTAATGGCTGAGTAATACTCCGTTGTGTATATGTACCACAGCTTTCTTATCCATTCATCTGCTGATGGACATCTAGGTTGCTTCCATGTCCTGACTATTATAAACAGTGCTGCAATGAACATTGGGGTACACATGTCTCTTTCAATGTAAATTACAATTACTTTCCAAAATGTCTTTGCACACAACAAATGGTTCTCTGAATGTCACTCTACTTGCTTATCGATCCCCTTATTGAAGTGCTCAGTGTCACCTCCAGGAATCCACCTCTCATCTCCAGGGTCCATGTATGGTCCTGGTTTCATTTGTCCTCACTGAGAACTTATTGTTTATGTCACTTACACAGCACTTAAAATATTCTACTGATAGTATCTTGTCCCTCTAATATGCACTTCTAAGTGAGTGAAACTTCCTGAGGGCATGTATAATATCTTTTACCTATCTAATAACAGCATAATATGTAAACATTTATGACAGACAAGATGCTCAAAAATCTGTTTTTGAAGATTATGTTGCTGATGTTGCCCATAGAACTAATTTATGTCTCTTCTATTTCATAGTGTAGTGAAAGTCGCTCAGTCGTGTCCGACTCCGCAACCCCAAGAACTGTAGTCCATGGAATTCTCTAGGCCAGAATACTGGAGTGGGTAGCTGTTTCCTTCTCCCAGGGATCTTCCCAACCCAGGGATTAAACCCTGGTCTCCCACATTACAGGCGGATTCTTTACCGGCTGAGCCACAAGAAGGAAAAAATTCAAGTAACAAAAGTTTTCAAGGCATAAGGAAACCCATTTGCATCATAGTAGAAAATTAGATAATTTGTTTAGTATTTTCAGACCTAGACACTCCTAGACACTGGTACATTTCCCATCATCTAGTCAGTCACCTATGTGTATGCAGGGTAGTTGGAAAACCAGCTCTGAAAAAAAAAAAAAAAATAGCTAGTTTCTCTGAGCGATTGTTGATTTTTCCTCTGGCATTCAGTCTGGTAATTAGACTAACACTTTATCCCATCTTTAAATTCTATGATAGCTTTGTGTAAGACACAAAGCTGGCATGTGTGAGACAGACATGTACTACTGGGTGGCATTTTACTGTGACCTTATTTTTAATCATCAGGCATGCTGCTTGAAGTCACATACATTAATAGGTGAAGCACGGAAAACAAGTTGATAGATTGATATCTTAGTGCTGATGCTAATGTATTTAAACACAAGTGAACTCATAAACAGTGTACAGAATAAATTTAAGTATTGATTACTTCCTTTGAAGGTCAATCCCCTCTAATCACTTGAATCTCTTGCAAATTTACAAGATTAATTTTTCCTAATTTAATAGCAACTCATGCTTGTTATAAACAAGATTTAATTAAAAAATTAAAAATTAGAAAAAGTTATAAATACAAACCAAAAATCTACTTCCCACAGAGAATCATTGTTAGTATGCTGGAGTACTTTACAGAAAATTCAAATCATGCTGTAGAGGAAAATGTTTATTTCTTTGGACATTGGCAAATAATTTTTCTTCTGTATGGAAAATTCTTCCAAACATTCTTTGTCTGCTGAAATTCTGTTTATCCTTCTTGTTTCATCCTAGATAACCCTTGAGGAAGTCCTGACAAGTCAAAGTTGACTTTGGCTCAACAAACTTTGCTCACCAAATTTTTATTCTGTTCTTTTAGTACCTTTTTCTTTTATCTCAATACATACACACACAATATCACATTTAAATTGTTTGATTCATTGTTTAACTCTATAGCTAGGTAATAATCCTCATGAGGGCAAGAACAATGCATTGTACACAATTGTACTCCCAAAATAGGTGTGTATCAAAATAGTTATAAACATTTCATAAATGAATGGCTGGACAAATAAATGGCCAGACTTAATACATAAATTCTGAGTATAATGATCAAATATTGAGAACAATATTTTGAATAGCTATGTAATATTCTATCATATAAATGTGCCAATGTTTACTGAGAAATTCTTTTTTGTTATTGATCATTGATGTCATTTTAATGTTATGATATTTTAGATAGCAATTCAGTGGTTGATTTTGTAATGTAATCTTAGTCTCTGTTTCTGATGATTTCTATATTCCTGTAGAATATATTCCTATAAGTAGAATATAGTTAACCTCTTGATACTACTGCCAGATTACTTTTTTTGCAAGATTAATAACTAGTAATGTTACCAGTAGGTATGACCCCATGGACTGTAGCCCACCAGGCTCCTCTGTCCATGGAATTCTATAAGCAAGTATACTAGAGTGGGTAGCCATTCTCTTCTCCAGAGTATCTTCCTAACCCAGGGACTAAACCCTGGTCTCCTGCATTGCAGGCAGATTCTCTACCACCAGAGAAGACCTTATTTCTTATTATTTAATTATTTTATAGGTGACAGCCTCGGGTCTCATTTATAGTTATATGATAAAGGTTAAATATTCTGCTTATAGATTTGTCATTTATCTGTTATAATTTACATCTATTCATTTATTATATTGATTTTTATTTCTCATTTATAGATTGTCTGCCAATATCCCTGTTTCATTACTGAAGTGGCATTTTGGCATTTTATTTGTGGAATTTTTTTATGTCCGTATATTCTGCTACACAGTGTTGGAAACTAGAAGCTTCTGCATGACCCAAGTAGCATACAGGCTAAAATAAACATAAGTTCATAGTTCATTCATTTTTAATGATGCACACATGATGCCTCTAAATTACCAGGAAGCCATCTTTGTAGTCCCACATTTAGCCAAATCTGACATATTTTGTTGTAATATATTGTTTAAAAATGAGTAATTATTAGTAAATGAATGAGTCAGTCAAGTAATTACAATGCATTTCCATCCATATTGTCATGCAGATAGTAGGAGTATAAGGTAATGAGAAAGCCAAATTTTGATGACAAGCATTTGCTAATAAATATATAGACTCTGGCCTTTGCCTGTTTCTGTTTTCTAGCAAAATCCATTTCTTAATTAGGCACTGCCATCAAATTATCATTCATAATTTGGAAAAGTTTGATGTGTTTCCATGGAGAGAGTAATTTTGCCTCCCATGACACATCAGATCTTCCATCACATCCTCAATGGAAACTATTTTTTCCAAATGCAGTAATACTATTTGAGACAGTGTATGGTGAGAGTGTGGGCTTCCCAAGTGGCACTGAAGGTAAAAACCCTGCCTGTCAATGCAGGAAACATAAGAGATACAGTTTCAATCCCAGAATCTGGAAGATCCCCTGGAGAGGGCATGGCAACCCACTCCAGCATTCTTGCCTGGAGAATCCCATGGATGAATGAGACTGACAGGCTAGAGTCCACAGTGTTGCAAATAATAAGGCATAACCGGAGTGACTTAGCAAGAATGCACACACACGGCGGGAGCATAGGCAATTATTGTAGGCAAAATCTTCAGTTCAGTTCAGTTCAGTCACTGAGTTGTCTCTGACTCTTTGCGACGCTATGAATCGCAGCACGCCAGGCCTTCCTGTCCATCACCAACTCCCGGAGTTCACTCAGACTCATATCCATCGAGTCGGTGATGCCATCCAGCCATCTCATCCTCTGTCATCCCCTTCTCCTCCTGCCCCCAATCCCTCCCAGCATCAGAGTCTTTTCCAATGAGTTAACTCTTCACATGAGGTGGCCAAAGTACTGGAATTTCAGCTTTAGCATCGTTCCCTCCAAAGAAACCCTAGGGCTGATCTCCTTCAGAATGGACTGGTTGGATCTCCTTGCAGTCTAAGGGACTCTCAAGAGTCTTCTCCAACACCACACTTCAAAAGCATCAATTCTTCAGTGCTCAGCTTTCTTCACAGTCCAACTCTCACATCCATACATGACTACTGGAAGAACCATAGCCTTGATTAGATGAACCTTTGTTGGCAAAGTAACATCTCTGCTTTTTAATATGCTATCTAGGTTGGTCATAACTTTCCTTCCAAGGAGCAAGCGTCTCTTAATTTCATGGCTGCAGTCACCATCTGCAGTGATTTTGGAGCCCAGAAAAATAAAGTCTGACACTATTTCCACTGTTTCCCCATCTATTTCCCATGAAGTGATGGGACCGGATGCCATGATCTTCGTTTTCTGAATGTTGAGCTTTAAGCCAACTTTTTCACTCTCCTCTTTCACTTTCATCAAGAGGCTTTTTAGTTCCTCTTCACTTTCTGCCACAAGGGTGGTGTCATCTGCAAAATCTTACTTTCCCTGAATTGTGTCATAAGCGTGTGTGCTAAGTTCCTTCAGTTGTGTCCGTTGTGTCACAATGACAGCACGCCAGGTTTCCCTGTCTATCACCAAATCCCAGAGCTTACCAAAACTCAAGTCCATCGAGTCGGTGATGCCATCCAACCATCTCATCCTCTGTTGTCCCCTTCTCCTCCCACCTGCAAACTTTCCCAGAATCAGGGTCTTTTCAAATGAGTCAGTTCTTTGCATCAGGTGGCCAAAGTATTGGAGTTTCAGCTTCAGCACCAGTACTTCCAATGAATATTCAGGACTGATTTTCCTTAGGATTGACTGGTTGGATCTCCCTGAAGTCCAAGGGACTCTCAAGAGTCTTCTCCAACACCACAGTTCAAAAGCATCAGTTCTTCGGCACTCAACCTTCTTTATGGTCCAACTCTCACAACTATACACGACTATGGGAAAAACCATAGTTTTGACTAGACGGACCTTTGTTGGCAAAGTAATATGCTCTATTAACCACTATATAAGGTTAGTCAAATCTTCAACTCCACTAATGCCCAGTTTCATCATCTATACTATTAAGATATTGGACTAGATATCTCTTTCATGCTAATATTTTATTTATTACTGTGCATTTCATGCAGTAATTTTAACTTTTAAGGCAAATTTGACAGAAGGGCTTTTTAAATGCTTAAGTGGAAGTGTATTTTTTTTCTACATTTGCTACTCTACATTGTTGAAACAACCTTCATTCTCTACAGTATAGAATGTACTCAGTGGCTTCAGTCATGTCTGACTCTTTGCAACCTATGGACTGTAGCCTGCTGGGATCCACTGTCCTTGGGATTCTCCAGGCAAGAATACCTAAGGGGATTGCCACGCCCTCCTCCAGGGGATCTTCCTGACCCAGGAATTGAACCCATATCCTTGGCATCTCCTGCATTGCAGGCAGATTCTTTACCCACTGAGCCACCCGGGAAGCCCTGTATAGAATATGCCATTTTAAAATATAAGTAACCAAGCTGATGTCATGTTGATTTTTTTTCAAAGATTTTATAATCTACATTGTACTGTGCTGTAACCTAATTGTGTAGTCTGTAAGGTGTAGAACTCTGTACACATAATCAGGAGCTGTGTCCCTGGATTCATTCAGAGAACAGAGATTAGTACAAAGTTAAGATGATTAAGTTGTGTATTATTAGGGATCAGCTGAGTTACAACATTTCCATGAAGTTTGACATGTGCACAAATGGAGAAAAACAAAAGATCTAAAAAGATAGAAAAGGAATTGATCAGTATTCTATTTAGCACTAGAAACAAACATACTGGACAAAGTTCACTCACCTACTGTATACCTGTACTTGCTATCTAATCATTCCTAATATATTTTTTTTCCCCAAAGAAAATATTTTACCCTAAAAATTTCAGTTTTTCTTTCAGGAAATACTAGGGATGGAGCTTAAGGTGTTCTGACTACACTCATGCAATCGTTATTCAACAATGTACTGTCCTGCAGAAATCAGTGAGAGATGCCAGAGAGGGTTACAATATCTCTTATTGTAGGATACAGCACACAACCCTTTGGAAAAGAGCTTATCAGGCCAGTCAGCAGCTTTGCTGATCCAAATGTAAACTATGTATTCTTCCTGGAGAAGGCAGTAAAAGGCATTGGTATGCAAAAATGCTGAGCAAACACTGAACACTGGAGGACTTCAGTAAGATACAACGTCATATGTCATTCTGGTAAGAAATAAAAAAGGATACTAGCTACTGGTGAGCTTTAAAGATCCCAGGATACTTCTCCCAGGATGGAACTGTTAATCTATGCGTTCTGGCAATATTCCAGTTTGGGTAATTATCTTCTGTCTCCCTAAATCTCTTTTTGTTTTTCATTTACATTGAAAATCTCCCACTTTCTGTCCCAAATAGATTAGACAATCATTCACTTCAAAAGGGATTTTATAAGAAAGCAAATGTAAATGTATCTGTAAAATGACAAATAATGTGCACACTTAAAATACTATTGCCTGTATCATTACTATTATTAATTTATAGGTTGTTATCTGCTAGAACATTTTGTTGTCCTTGGGAATTATTTTAGTTTGTAGCTTTCTTTCAGATTATCTTATAATCATATTATATAAACTTCAATTATATTTCCTAGGTTAAATAAATTCATTTTGCCTTTGGTTATATTGTATTTTGATTTTAATAGCATACATTTACTTATATCACACATAATATCAACCATGTTCTTAAGCATATCTTTAGTTGGCCGACATTTTTTTTTTAAGTTCCCCTCAAAGATCTGAATCTTTTTTAAAAAATCAATCACCTAGCCTTTTTCATCTCCCATTCATTCTTCAAATCAGTCTCAGAAAAAGCCAAACCATACCCTGTGACATTTCTGAGCTTTGCTAGTCTGCATTTATAAGGTTAGGAAAAGCCTAATATAAAAAATAATACATGAAACTGGGGGATATCCTGTTATACAACTGGAAAGGCAAAGAGAAGGCTCAGTCTCTTCAACTTGCTAGCTAAATGTGCCTTCGTAACCTTAAAGTTTTATTACTTTTAAAAATCCAAAAACCCAGAGAGGTCAAATAAAACTGTAAACAATTGCACATATGTAGGATTAAGTAAATTCCCTATCTTTTCCTGAAAGCAACTTGATAGGGTGGCCAGGGAAATTATAATGAAAATTGAGATACTTGGGAGTAGGATGAGACAAAGGATGATTTAGTGGGGGCAAAAGAAAAAGAAAAAAAAAAAAAAGACTACCCAGAAAAGATCAAAGGTCTACTTCATCCTCTTTCATCTGAGTCTGACTCAGTTTAATTTTTTATGCTTCTTTTTATTTAAGTGACTGAGCTCCCTCCTACATAATGCCTATTGCAAATTCACTGGATATTTTTTATTGTGTTCCTAATGATATTTCTGCATAGAACAAGACAATATAAAAATATCTTGAACTTTCTTGAGTTGAGTGAGGGCTATACTATGTTTTTTTATTCTGCTAAAGACTTTCTCTAACATAATCTTAAAATAGCCCCTTGAAATTATTGATAGATCCGTGGGAGTTTAATGCATGTATTTGAGAGAAAAATAAACCATGTACAGTGTACAAAGAACATTCTGATTGAAAGGTGCTATATAAACGAGAGATATTTTTTACATATTCTGTTCACACCAGAAAACATTTTTTGAAAACTGACCGTGGAATGTCTATAGATAGAAGATACTGAAATTTTAATAAATGTGATTCAGATTCAGGTAGGACTACAGACTGGATCTTAAATCTGATTCCTCCTTGAGCTATTAAATTAATCAATCAAACAATATATAATGATATCAGAAAAAATTAGCTTTAAGATTTCTTAGGTGAGAGTCTGCTTCTTAAAACTTACTGTAGGTTGACTGAGTTCAGCTGAAAAAAATACCTAATTCCATCAGATGGCTTTATAATTTTTTCCCTGACTTAGATTGTGATACTCACATTGAAGTGAAGTCGCTCAGTCGTGTCCGACACTTTGCAACCCCATGGACTGTAGCCTCCCAGGCTCCTCCGTACATGAGATTTCCCAGGCAAGAGTACTGAAGTGGGTTGACATTTCCTTCTCCAGGGGATCTTCCCAACCCAGGGATCGAACCCTGGTGTCCTGCATTGCAGGTAGATGCTTTACCCTCTGAGCCACCAGGGAAGCCGATACTCACATTAGCTCAATGTAAAACAGAATACCTTCATCAACTATGAAATGTCCCCACACTTGAAACTGATTCAGTAGGATGGATTTTTTGTTCCTGTTAACTTGGCAGTAAGATTTAATGCTGTTCATGGTTTTCTCAAGGCAAGAATACTGAAGTGGTTTGCCATTCCCTTCTCCAGTGGACCACTTCAGTATTCTTGCCTTGAGAACCCCGTGAACACATGAAAAGGCAAAAAGATACAACACTGAAAGATGAACTCTCCAGGTCGGTAGGTGCCCAATATGCTACTGAAGATCAGTGGAGAAATAACTCCAGAAAGAATGAAAAAAGGGAGTCAAAGCAAAAACAACACCCACTTGTGGATGTGACTGGTGATGGAGGTAAGTCTGATGCTTTAAAGATCAATATTGCATAGGAACCTGGAATGTTAGGTCCATGAATCAAGGTAAATTGAAAGTGGTCAAACAAGAAATGGCAAGAGTAAACAGTGACATTTTAGGAATCCGTGAACTAAAATGGACTGGAATGGATGAATTTAACTCAGATGACCATTATATCTACTACTGTGGGCAAGAATTCCTTATAATAAATGTAGTAGGCATCAGAGTCAACAAAAGAGTCTGAAATGCAATACTTGGATGCACTCTCAAAAATGACAGAATCATCTCTGCTCATTCCTGAGGTAAAACATTCAATATCACAGTAATCCAAGTCTGTGTCCCAACCAGTAATGCTGAAGAAGCTGAAGTTGAATGGTTCTATGAAGACCTACAAGACCTTCTAGCACTGACACCAAAAAAAAAGATGTCCTTTTCATTATTAGGGGACTGGAACGCAAAAGTAGGAAGTCAATAGATACCTGGAGTAAAAGGCAAATTTGGCCTTGGAATACGGAATGAAGCAAGGTAAAGAATAACAGAGTTCTGCCAAGAGAATGCACTGGACATAGCAAATAACCTCTTCCAAGAAAACAAGAGAAGACTCTATGTGTGGGCATCACCAGATGGTCAATACTGAAATCAGCCTGATTATATTCTTTGCAGCCAAAGAAGCTCTATATAGTCAGCAAAAACAAGACCTGGAGCAGACCTTGGCTCAGATCATGAACTCCTTATTGCCCAATTCAGACTAAATTGAAGAATGTAGGGGAAACTACTAGACCATTCAGGTATGACCTAAACCAAATCACTTATGATATACAGTGAAAGTGACAAGTAGATTCAAGGGATTAGATCTGATAGACAGAGTGCCTGAAGAAATATGGATGGAGGTTTGTGACCTTGTATAGGAGGTAGTGATCAAGACCATCCATCCCAAGAAAAAGAAATGCAAAAGGCAAAATGGTTATCTAAGGAGGCCTTACAAATAGCTGTGAAAAGAGAGGCAAAAGGCAAAGGAGAAAAGGAAAGATATATACATTTGAATGCAGAGTTCCAAAGAGTAGATAAGAAAGCCTTCCTCAGTGATCAATGCAAAGAAATAGAGGGAAACAATTGAATGGGAAAGACTAGAGATCTCTTCAAGAAAATTAGAGATACCAAAGGAACATTTCATGCAAAGATGGGCTCAATAAAGGACAGAAATGTTATGGACCTAACAGAAGCAGAAGATATTAAAAAGAGGTGGGAAAAATACATGGAAAAACTATACAAAAAATCTTTGTGAGCCAGATAATCACGATGGTGTGATCACTCACCTAGAGCCAGACATCCTGGAATGTGAAGTCACATGGGCCTTAGGAAGCATCACTACGAACAAAGCTAGTGGAGGTGATGGAATCCATCCTGAGCTATTTCAAATCCTAAAAGATGATGCTGTGAAAGTTGTGTACTCAATATGCCAGCAAGTCTGGAAAACTCAGCAGGGGACACAGGACTGGAAAAGATCAGATTTCATTCTGATCCCAAAGAAAGGCAATGTCAAAGAATGCTCAAACTACAACACAATTGCACTCATCTCACATGCTAGCCAAGTGATGCTCAAAATTCTCCAACCCAGGCTTCAACAGTATGTGAAACATGAACTTTCAGATGTTCAAGCTGGTTTTAGAAAAGGCAGAGTACCCAGAGATCAAGTTGCCAACATCTGCTGGCTCATTGAAAAAGCAAGAGACTGCCAGAAAAACATCTATTTATGCTTTATTGACTATGCCAAAGCCTTTGACTGTGTGGATCACAACAAACTGTGGAAAATTCTGAAAGAGATGGGAATATCAGACCCCCTGACCTGCCTCTCGAGAAATCTGTATGTAGGTCAGGAAGCAACAGTTAGAACTGGACATGGAACAGCAGACTGGTTCCAAATCATGAAAGGAATATGCCAAGGCTGTATATTGTCACCCTTCTTATTTAACTTATATGCAGATACAATGAGAAATGCTCTACTGGATGAAGCCACTAGCTGGAATCAAGATTGCCAGGAGAAATATCCATAACCTCAGATATGCAGATGACACCACACTTATGGCAGAAAGTGAAGAAGAACTAAAGAGCCTCTTGATGAAAGTGAAAGAGGAGAGTGAAAAAGCTGGCTTAAAGCTCAACATTCAGAAAACTAAGATCATGGTATTTGGTCCCATCACTTCATGGCAAATAGATGGAGAAACAGTGGAAACAGTGACAGACTTTATTTCTGGGGACTCCAAAATCACTGCAGATTGTAACTCTGGCAATGAAATTAAAAGATGCTTTATCCTTGGAAGAAAAGTTATGACCAACCTAGACAGCTTATTAAAAAGCAGAGACATTACTTTGCCAAAAAAGGTCTGTCTAGTCAAGGTTATGGTTTTTCCAGTGATCATGTATGGATGTGAGAGTTGAACTATAAAGAAAGCTGAGCACCAAAGAATTCATGCTTTTGAACTGTGGTGTTGGAGAAGACTATTAAGAGTCCCTTGGACAACAAAGAGATCCAACCAGTCCATCCTAAAGGAAAACAGTCCTGAATATTCATTGGAAGGACTGATGCTGAAGCTGAAACTCCAACACTTTGGCCACCTGATGTGAAGAACTGACTCATTTGAAAAGACCCTGATGCTGGGAAAGATTGAAGGCAGGAGGAACAAGGGACGACAGAGGATGAGACAGTTGGATGGCATCACTGACTCAATGGACATGAGTTTGAGTAAACTCCAACAGTTGGTGTTGGATAGGGAGGCCTGGCATGCTGCAGTCCATGGGTGGCAAAGAGTCAGACATGACTGAGTGACTGAAATGAACTGAACAGAAGAATTAATAAGAAGTTCTAATGAAGCTAATCTCTATAAAATTCCTAGGGCTACAAGCAAATACAACCTCAATCCTATGTATCTTGGGTCTTTGATGGTATTTCTATTGCTAATTAGTATGAGAAGAAACATATATACATACATGTGTGTGTGTGTGTGTGTACACATGTGTGTTTTAGAAGGTACATGTCTTACAGAAAATATATTCTATTCCAGACAACATATGCCCCATAGTGCCAAATTTTATTAATCAACAAGAGCAATCTATTTCAAAAGGTTAAAAAATGTTAAGGTCAGTGATTACATATTGAAGTGGTCTTATAACATAGGGGGAATATGAGCAGTAATGGAAGTACATTGTGCTTTTAGGATCTCTGTAGCAGCAGTTGCAACTAAGATATTGGCAGATATCTCCTCAACTGAAAAAAAAATCTCAAATTTTTATAATAGTAAATGGTATGGACCTAACAGAAGCAGAAGATATTAAGAAGAGGTGGCAAGAATACACAGAAGAACTGTACAAAAAAGATCTTTACGACCCAGATAATCACGATGGTGTGATCACTGACCTAGAGCCAGACATCCTGGAATGTGAAGTCAAGTGGGCCTTAGAAAGCAACACTGTGAACAAAGCTAATGGAGGTGATAGAATTCCAGTTGAGCTATTCCAAATCCTGAAAGATGATGCTGTGAAAGTGGTGCACTCAATATGCCAGCAAATTTGGAAAATTCAGCAGTGGCCACAGGACTGGAAAAGTCAGTTTTCATTCCAATCCCAAAGAAAGGCAATGCCAAAGAATGCTCAAACTACCGCACAATTGCACTCATCTCCCATGCTAGTAAAGTAATGCTCAAAATTCTCCAAGCCAGGCTTCAGCAATATGTGAACCGTGAACTTCCTGATGTTCAAGCTGGTTTTAGAAAAGGCAGAGGAACCAGAGATCAAATTGCCAACATCCGCTGGATCATGGAAAAAGCAAGAGAGTTCCAGAAAAGCATCTATTTCTGCTTTATTGACTATGCCAAAGCCTTTGCCTGTGTGGATCACAATAAACTGTGGACAATTCTGAAAGAGATGGGAATACCAGACCACCTGATCTGCCTCTTAAGAAATTTGTATGCAGGTCAGGAAGCAACAGTTAGAACTAGACATGGAACAACAGACTGGTTCCAAATAGGAAAAGGAGTATGTCAAGACTGTATATTGTCACCCTGTTTATTTAACTTATATGCAGGGTACATCATGAGAAACGCTGGACTGGAAGAAACACAAGCTGGAATCAAGATTGCCGGGAGAAATATCAATAACCTCAGACATGCAGATGACACCACCATTATGGCAGAAAGCGAAGAGGAACTAAAAAGCCTCTTGATGGAAGTGAAAGTGGAGAGTGAAAAAGTTGGCTTAAAGCTCAACATTCAGAAAACGAAGATCATGGCATCCAGTCCCATCACTTCATGGCAAATAGATGGGGAAACAGTGGAAACAGTGTCAGACTTTATTTTTCTGGGCTCCCAAAATCACTGCAGATGGTGACTGCAGCCATGAAATTAAAAGATGCTTACTCCTTGGAAGGAAAGTTATGACCAACCTAGATAGCATATTCAAAAGCAGAGACATTACTTTGCCAACAAAGGTTCGTCTAGTCAAGGCTATGGTTTTTCCTGTGGTCATGTATGGATGTGAGAGTTGAACTGTGAAGAAGGCTGAGCGCCAAAGAATTGATGCTTTTGAATTGTGGTGTTGGAGAAGACTCTTGAGAGTCCCTTGGACTGCAAGGAGATCCAACCAGTCCATTCTGAAGGAGATCAGCCCTGGGATTTCTCTGGAAGGAATGATGCTAAAGCTGAAACTCCAGTACTTTGGCCACCTCATGTGAAGAGTTGACTCATTGGAAAAGACTCTGATGCTGGGAGGGATTGGGGGCAAGAGGAGAAGGGGCGACAGAGAATGAGATGGCTGGATGGCATCACTGACTCAATGGACGTGAGTCTGAGTGAACTCCGGGAGTTGGTGATGGACAGGGAGGCCTGGCGTGCTGCAATTCATGGGGTCGCAAAGAGTCAGACATGACTGAGCGACTGATATGATCTGATCTAACATTCATGTAAGAAAACAAATGAAAATTTAAACACTTGTCAACCACACCAAAGATACCCAGAGCAAATCAACAGTAAAAATGTTTCCAGAATTTTGGCTATACCCTAGGCATCTTCGGGTTTCCCCTTTGGCTCAGCTGGTAAAGAATCCATCTGCAATTCGGGAGGCCTAGGTTTGCTCCCTGGGTTGGGAAGATCCCCTGGAGAAGGGAAATGCTACCCACTCCAGTATTCTGGCCTGAAGAAGTCCATGGATTGTATAGTCCATGGGGTCGCGAAGAGTCGGACACGACTGAGTGACTTTCACTTCACTAGGCATCTTTAAATCATTTTATACTTGAACCTACTTGTATCCAATTTGGTTTGCAAACATGATCTGAAGGTTTTCATATTTGTATTCATTGGCAGCATCTGTTATAAAACCTCAAAGAAACTTGTCCAACAAGAATCATTTTGTATCCTAATGTTTCTTGTTCAGTTTAGTCTATCATCCTCACTTGTTCGTTGACAGGTACATGCAAGGAGACCGGAGTTACCTAAAGTGATGTGACACAACCTGACACATCAATCAAGGATTGTTTGTAAAAGGATGCAGTTCAGAGTTTTCAAAGTTTTGCCTTTTGGTAGAGAAAGGTTTTTAATTTGTCTTGGGGGTGGGGTGAGAGATGAAGGGCCAATCCAAAATTGAAAGAGGAAAAAATACAGTATTGATCCAATGCTGCTTGCTGAGTCATAAGGAAATTGAAATTGCTCTAAGGAAAGCAAGGTAACCAACAGAGCTGAAGAAAACCCTGAGGAAAATGTTCAAAATGAGACCACTGCATCATAATCACTTCATGTTGGCAAGCTTGTCAAGGCTTCAAAGACAAGGATGGTGGGAACTGAGATTGGTCCTCAATTGAAGTGCATACAGATAGATTTAAACTAACTTCTGAAATGTTCAGTGGTCCTCAAAAGGATTTAATTCCCTAACTTTGGAAAAATCTTGTAGGGAGGTAGGTAATAAGGATTCTTCTTTGGCAAGAGCACTATATTGCTCTGGAAGGAATAGCACCAAGTTCCTCTATTTTGTTTGCATCAAGGATGGGGTACAGAATAGTACCAAGATTCCTCCCCACCTGCTCATATCACTCCAGCTGCTAAGTGAAGTCTTATGTGGAGTTTTATTATCACCCTAAGAGTAATACATGCCTTTTTCAAAACAATTTAAATGATTTGACATGGGAATTTTGATATACACATTTGTCATAACATAAAATAGTATTCTAGACTCTAACCTTAATCTTCAGGGATCTAAAGATATATTTCATTTAGTTTCTTACTCTCTATTCAGTAATATACAACGTGATTATGTGATTGTCCTAATACATTTTCCTTTTATATACTAAACAGGATAATCACATGATAAAATGTTTCTCTCTCTTTCTCCTTTAAATGTATAGTCTTTGCCCTTTATTTAGTCAACATTTATGTCTTAAGTATGTGTGTTTCTGCTTGATTTATTCTTTAAACTAAAGTTTTATCTTAGCAATCTCCTTGAATCCAAAACATCATTTAACTCTTGACTTTTAGCACTTATGAGAGGGAGCTCAAGATCCTGTGATTCCAGATGCTTAATGAGAAATTGGGCAAAAAGCCTAGAGAAACTGACCTCTTCAAATTAGCAATAAAAGTTTTATGAAACAATAATAACTTCTCTATAAAGTAACAAAGGTGAATGAAAACTTGGTACAAAATTGTAAAATGATATTTTGGAAAAAAAACTTTAATTTTATAAACTGCATTCAAAATGACCATAGAGATAGCTGGAACATGCCCATCCCCTAGATCCCATGGTGGTGTTGGCATCAATACTATATTGGTCTTTAACGCTTATTTTTTTCTTTTTAACCAATGAGTATCCAGAAGTAGCTCCTGAAAAGGGGACTCTGGTGATTAATCAGTCAATAAATATTTATTGACTTCTTCCCCCATGGTGGGTAAACCATGAATATTAAGATGAACATGATCCTTGCCCCAGTGGTGCATATAGTCCAAAGGAAAAGAAAGAGTTTGAAAACACAGGTAAATAACCTCTGAAAACAGGATGTGTGCAAAGTGCTACACAATGATTGCTTGTGCTGTGGGAGAGGGGGGTGGGGCAGCCTAACCTAACCAGGAACAAGGACAGAGAATGATGTCAGAGCCCTAGTAACAATTCTCTCCTACAAGAATATGAACAGCATAAATAAGTAACGATCAAGATTTAGATGGGATTATAAGCACTGTCAGACACTGAAATCACCAACAAATGGTTTTTAAATGGTTTTTAAATTTCTGCATAAAAAATTCAAGAGGAGGAAATTTGTACCCCCTTGGTATTTCATTCTGTCTTACGCCAGCTTGGTTATACATTGAGAGGAAATTTTGACTCCATATTTTGCCTTTTGATCTGAATTCTACCACTTAAAAAACAAGGGGAATTTTTGTTCCACATGACTATGTCAAAATGCTGCAAGAAGACTATCATATTTTCCCCAAGACTTTTATTCTCTCAAGCAAAATTCCTTTGATGGTATATTCCCAATTTACATAGTAACCCTTATCATTATCCTTAAAATGGGATATAATTTGTTTGGTTTCCCTTGCTAAAATGTGGTGAGAAAGTTTAAGTTGGTCTTCCCTTGGTGGCTCAGTGGTAAAGAATACATCTGCCAGTGCAAGAGACATGGGTTCTATCCCTGGGTTAAGAAGATCCCTTGTAGCAGAAAATGACAACCCACTCCAGTATTCTTGTTCGGGAAATCCCATGGACAGAGGAGCCTGGCAGGCTATAGTCCATGGGGTCACCAAAGATCTGAATATAACTTAAAGACTAAACAACAAAAATTAAAATTTTAGGCTAAGGTTTCTAAATCTTTTTAAGTATTGCAGATTATTTTTTAAATCAGAATGCAGTATTTAACATTTATTCTTACTAAATTTCATCTTAGTTAAATGTTGCATGATATTCTAAATAGCTAAGAACTTTTAGGTCTCATTCAGTCACCCAGTGTTTTTCAGATGCCTGAGTGTTAATGATTTGTGAAATATGATTCTCTTATATTTTATAACATCAGAAAACTGTGAAAAATTAGCTTGTTAATAAATATGTAAGGAAAATGCCTTTATCTTCCTCTATATTTTCTATCAATTTCTGGGCAGAGTTTTAGTTATTTGTGTAAAAGTAGCATCTATTTACGGAGAAGGCAATGGCACCCCACTCCAGTACTCTTGCCTGGAAAATCCCATGGACGGAGGAGCCTGGGGGGCTGCAGTCCATGGGGTCACTGAGGGTCGGACACGACTGAGCGACTTCACTTTCACTTTTCACTTTCATGCATTGGAGAAGGAAATGGCAACCCACTCCAGTGTTCTTGCCTGGAGAATCCCAGGGACGGGGGAGCCTGGTGGGCTGCCGTCTATGGGGTTGCACAGAGTCGGACACGACTGAAGTGACTTAGCAGCAGTTAGCATCTATTTATAATTGTTATTTGAAAAACTGTGGACTTGACCTTAGGCAATGAAAAGGGAATCAAGATATATAAATATGAAACACATTTACCTTTGAAGAACAGTGAATACGAAGCAAATTTAGTGCCAGGCAATTTAGGATTCATACACTATATCTGCTATACTAACTAGGTGATCTAGTTCAGTTCAGTTAGTTCAGTACCTCAGTCATGTCCAACTCTTTGTGACCCCATGGACTGCAGCACACCAGACTTTCCTGTCCACCACCAACTCCCAGAGCTTGCTCAGACTCATGTCCATCGAGTCGGTGATGCCATTCAACCATCTCATCTTCTGTCGTCCCTTCTCCTCCTGCCTTCAATCTTTCCCAGTGTCAGGGTCTTTTCAAATGAGTCAGCTCTTTGCATCAGGTGGTGAAAGTATTAGAGTTTAAGCTTCAGTATCAGTTCTTCCAGTGAATTTTCAGGACTGATTTCCTTTAGGATTGACTGGTTGGATCTCCTTCCAGTCCAAGGGACTCTCAAAAGTCTTCTCCAACACCTCAGTTCAAAAGCCTCAATTTTTCACCCCTCAGAATTCAATACAGTCCAATTCTCACATCCATACATGACTACTGGAAAAACCAGAGCTTCGACTATACAGACTTATGTCGGTAAAGTAATGCTTCTAAATAAATCTGTCACTGTTTCCATTGTTTCCCCATCAATTTGCCATGAAGTGATGGGACCAGATGCCATGATCTTCATTTTTTGAATGTTGAGTTTTAAGCCAGCTTTTTCACTCTCCTCTTTCACTTTCATCAGGAGGCTTTTTAATTCCTCTTCACTTTCTGCCATAAGGGTGGTGTCATCTGCATATCTGAAGTTATTAATATTTCTCCCTGCAATTTTGACTTCAGCTTATACTTCACCTAGCCCAGCATTTCACATGATGTTCTCTGAATATAAGTTAAATAAGCAGGGTGACAATATACAGCCTTGATGTATTCCTTTCCCAATTTGGAACCAGTCCATTGTTCCATGTCCAGTTCTAACTGTTGCTTCCTGATCTGCATACAGATTTCTCAGGAGACAGGTAAGGTGGTCTGGAATTTCCATCTCTTGAAGTATTTTCCAGTTTGTTCTGAACCACACAGTCAAAGGCTTTGGCATAGTCAATAAAGCAGAAGTAGACGTTTTTCTGGAACTCTCTTGCTTTTTCCACAATCCAGCAGATGTTGGCAATTCGACCTCTGGTTCCTCTGCTTTTTCTAAAACCAGCTTGAACATCTGGAAGTTCACAGTTCATGTATTGCTGAAGCCTGGCTTGGAGAATTTTGAGCATTACTTTACTAGCGTGGGAGATGAGTACAACTGAGCAGTAGCTTGGACATTCTTTGGCATTGCCTTTCTTTGAGATTGGAATGAAAACTCACCTTTTCCATTCTTGTGGCCACCGGTGAGTTTTCCAAATTTGCTGACATATTCATGCAGTACTTTCACAGCATCATCTTTTAGGATTTGAAATACCTCAGCTGGAGTTCCATCACCTCCGATAGCTTCTTCGTAGTGATGCTTCCTAAAGCCCACTTGACTTTGCACTCCAGGATGTCTGGCTGTAGGTGAATGATAACACCATTGTGATTATCTGGATCATGAAGATCTTTTTTGTTTTTTTGTTTTTTCTATGTATTCTTGCCACCTCGGGCATCATGAACCTCTACATCTTGATTTTCTGACATAGAAATACACACACACACACACACATATACACATGCACTCTTAATTTTATCTATCTTACCAATTCAGTGTGTGAACTGAATTATTACATGCATTACATGGCTTTAGGCAGCTGTATTTTCTCTCTTCCCAGAAGTTTATAATAACCTCAAGGAGACCAAGTTTTCAAATAATAAACTAATTTGAATGAACATGGTAGGTAAGTGGGAGGTAGGAGTGTCCAGAGGGGTTATATTTAAATCACCAATTAAGTGCTTCCAATTTTGAAATCAAGTGTGGTGGTGTATGACTTAAATTCTTCCCTAGCAAAGGTAGATAACTGGGGCTTGGGGGCAGAAAATAGAGTTTGGGTGTAGAATCTGCTTTATAATCTAGATTATGCAAAAGAATATACAGATGGTGCCATCCTTAACCAACCATTGGTTTTCTGTAAACATAAGAATCCTTCTTTTAAGCAAGGTGTCTTCATTTATTAAAGTTGCATTTTCTCTTTTAATTTCAATTTTTTTCCAATTCTTTGATTGCTGAGAAGATTTTATTTCTGCTGGCAATAATGGAGAAAGACACAGAAAGTTTAATCTTGAAACTGAATTCTCAGAGGCATGGTTGCTCTAGTCCTGAAGAGAACTAAGCCATCCTGAACTTGAAGAGTCCAGGTTTAGGTATAAGAAATTTATGTGCTATAGTCACGATGCTGGAGATTCTTATATGTGTTGTCAAATGGCTCAGCAGGGACAGTAGCTAGCACAGGCTTTTTGGTGGACTTTTTGCTTCTTGGGATTCAGTGGTAATCCCTTTTCATTTTTTCCTGTTTCTGCAGAGAGAGAAACAGTAGAGGCAAGTCCTCAAAACATTCCTGCTTCTAGAAGCACAGCCTTCAGGGCCCCAGCTCATTCTTGCAGCAGGAGAAAGAAGTCCACCATGGCTGTGATTCAGGGCTGGGCCAATTCTCCTTTATAGTCAACAAATTTATGTGAATAAGAGTCTCATTTTCATGAGTCAATAAAATTCAATTTGACAGACAAACTGCATTTATAGAGCATTCCCCAGTATTACCATTGCTCTATTTTTGATATATATACATACATACATACATACATACATATATATATAGAGAGAGAGAGAGAATATGTATTATACATATAATATATTACACACACACATATATATATATAATACATGCATATATAATATTTCCCTCCCTCTCCTCAGAGTACAATATTCTTTTCTTTTGGTCAGCAGTACATGATGCTAGTGTCTATTGTGTCTGATCCAGAACAATGACCTTCAGTTTAATCTTTTCAGGACAATAGCATTTCTCAGCATTTGTTTCTCACCTGAGAAGTGGCAGCTGGCTTTATCACCCTTTTCAAGCACTTCTCTGAATAAAGAACAAAGATCACAGCAATTTTAGGTAGAAGCAACAAATAACAAGTGATTGCTAGATCTCAAAAAGCATTTTCTAAGCACTGCTGTGAATTGCCATTTAATCTGAGCTTCCTCACTTCCCTCACTTCCTCTCAACCTGTCAGAGACTGTGTTCCAAGAGTACAAACAACCAGTCCTACCAGACCTTACCAGCCACCTAAGCAGAGGACTGCATGGCACCAAACCTTTCCTGCTAACTTAATTTGTATGAATTGATATTTGAAGTTCCCAAATCCCTGGGACACTGAATAGTTCAAGTTTCTGGAATACCAAGACAGGTACAATCCCCAAGAAAATTTCTTCACATATGTGTCTTAGAAGCCAGTTTGCAGATTTTCTCTGGCAAGAAAAGAACTGTGTTGTGGGGCTTCTTTAAACACAACATACAGAAGAGTAACTGTTACTGAATTTATATTTAAAACATAGCTATTTATACTTTCCATAGCAATTTTATGTATTAACAGCTTAATTGTACTTCATTAAAAAACTTAAAGCAGGAATACCTAAAAGATATTATATTTAAACTTACTGAGGAAGTGAAGGATATGGGTTGAGTGCAAGGGTATTGGAATCAGAATGAGCCTGAATTTCAGCTTTGTCATTTGTTCTTTCTTAAAGCTATTTATTCTGGCTTCCTCCAGTTCTACAGTTATAAAATAGAAATTTACTCATAGAGTTGTTTTGAGTTGTGTATAATATCTGCTAAATACACAGAATACTGCCCACTATGTATTAGGTGCTCAATAAAAGTTAAATGGTGTTCATATTAACAATATTGCTTAGTAATGGAAAAATGAGACACAAAGTTCAAATGATGTACAACAAACCAAAAGACATGATTAGTGACAAAGTGGGATTTAGAAGTCACTCTCTTTCAACTCCTATGTAACTGTCCTCAGAATTTCCTTGATATATTACAATGTAGGATTAAATACAAAATAAATAGAATAAAAAGTCACATGGAAATACAAGATATGGACAGTTGTATATGCCAGGTTTTCTGCCGCAGAAAACCAACAATTCCAAACTTTTGCCTGGAGTTTTTGAACTCCCAGAAACCATCCACTAGATTCAAATATTTGATATAAGTGTATTCATATGAATATACGAATAAATATTACATATTTCTGTGTATACTATATTGATAACTTTGTAAATATATGTGTTTTAAACAAAAAGGGTAATGTAAACATATACTGGAGCAATAAGAGAAACATACTTATGAAGACTGTTTGCTCTACATTTTTCTTTTGTTTTAATGATTATTTTAAGAACGAAAGACATGCTTGTTTATTTTTCAAAACCTGGGAGGGGAAAGAACAAAGCAAGAAAGCAAAAAAGAGAAATCATGCAATGACCAGTTCTAAATATGCTGTATCACTGCATGAACTTTATTTCAGTCATATGTATATTTAATATTTTTATTATAGACATAAATATTTAGAAAAACAGTATAAAGTTTAAAACACATTCAGCCTAATGATATACAGGGACATTTTCACAAATAGTTTAATATGTATTTTTCTTAATGGCAAATAAAGTGTCTTATTGATAAGTAAGTACGTTAAGTATTAACTTATAGTAAATATTTAGGTCATTTCCTATTTTTCTATTTAAAGGGCACTTGTACACAAATGACTCAAAAACAGTATGAATCTTTTAATGGAAATTCCTAGAAATCAAATTTCTGAGATAAATTCTAGACATACTATTAATGTTTTTGCTACCTTTGGCTTCATGTTTCTTACTAATATATGTTCCTATTTCAATATTTACATTTACATATATAAAATATCTCTTAACCTGAACTTCATATCATATCCAATTGTATTATATTATTATAATATTTTTTCTTAATTTGTTCTTTTTTCTTAATTTGTTTCTTTGATTATCAGAGTAATTGAGTGATTACCAGAGTAGCCAATTGTAGTTCTTCTATGATTTGGTTATTTCAATTTCCCACCATAAAAAAATCCTGAAGAGTCTTTATTTAAATCTACTGTTTATTCTCACCCTTCAACAGCAGCATCATTTGTGCTTTTTTTTTAAATTTATATTTATTTTTTTTTTTGGAGGCTAATTACTTTACAATATTGTATTGGTTTTGCCATATATCAACTCCACATCCCAGGTGGGAGCCTTGTTATCAAGCTCCCTTAACCCACACAGTACCCAAATGTGCCAATAGCAGGATGATTGCTCTTCTTCCAAGTTAACAGATTCACTTTCTAGACTGTCTCGCTGTTTACACTGTCCACACTGTTCGCTAAACCCAGGGTAGGCAAGGTGTGAGCTAAGAGACTGGAAGAAGACACAAGGAGCTGTAGGAATGGCAGAAACGTTTATTCTCTCTTGGCTGGCACGGAAGCCATAACACAGCCTCTCTCCTGGCTGATGCAACAGCTATAGAAGCAGCCATAACATAGCCATAACATAACCTCATATAACATAACCTCATATAACATAACCATGATGTCGCTCCAGTGTAGCCCTGGTGCAGCAGCAGCCAGGGCTTTCATGGTGAAGCTCATACAGACGTACCACACAAAGTAGCCTGTGACCAAGCGAGTACCTTGTGATGCACATGTGCAGTGTTATAAGTGACCTCAGCTGTTACATAACCATGCAAAGTCATTGTTTACAGGATATGAGGCGAAAGGGCATGGGGTGAGAGAGCCTGACTACACCATCTTGGCTAACTTGCTCTTTCTCTACACTCTACCCCTTCAAGGTCGCTTGCCTCACAGTCTATACACAGCCCATCTTCCACTATAGTTCCTCTCACCTGGAACTCATGTTACAGTCCTTGCCCTCATGGGGCTTGAAGAGCCTCCCACTGCATGTGGAGCGCCTTTATCTTCCATGGCCAACTCCAGTCCATCATCTACCTTGTGAGATTACAGGAAAGCAACCACAGGGGCAACTCCATCCCTGCAGGGTTTTTTATTAAGGACCCACAAAACCCCTCACAAGCTCCAGGCCCATCCCTTCAAGGAGGGTTTTTTTTTTTTTTCTTTTTTTGCACCATTCACAACCCAACCACATGATTCCAAAAGCTTTCACACTATTCTAAATCTGCAAGATAATCAGAGATCAGCCACACATCACAGACACAGCCTTTACTACACTGCTCTACTAAGTCTACACAACAGGTCACAATCTTTACAGTGCAATCTATATCATAGGACACAACCTTTGCAGTACCCTGTTCTAAATCTATGACACAGCTAAATCTTTGCAGTCTAAATCTACATCATTTGGCCACAATAACCATCAGTGTATGCACTAGGACCATGAAACTGCTCTGGCTTGCCACTAACAAGGTTGCATTCGGCACCAGTATCAACCAGGGCCATTACTCTCTGTACATTACCTAGTAACAAGTGAATTGCAAATTCTATATGGGGCCTCTGGTCCCTGCTCGGGCTCTTCAGAAGGACACCTTGGTCTGAGTTCTATTCAAAGCAGAAAAGGACATCATTGAAAGGAACATCCTTGGGCATCATGTAGTTTTCTAACTGAAACACCTGTATCTCTTGCCGTGGGTGCTTCCCAAACTTGGAAAAACTGCTTCTCTGGTCTCAGTTGCCTCCAGAGCTCTAGGAGCAGAGCATTGGGCTGTCTATCAATTTTATTTTGGTCAACTCCCACTGCCAGCAAATCAGCCCACATTTGCCTTATCGTCACCAGGATGAAGTCTTTACCATCTCAGGTCCCCTTCAGGGTCTTCACACTTTTAATTCCCTTTGCCTGCCCTCATCCCTTTATTTCTTCCAAGCTAGCTACCATTGAGGCCACTTCATAAATGGGGCACCCCATACAGGGTGCAAGAATAGTAGTCCGGGATCCGAAAGTGGTAGATGGGGCACAATTCAAAATGGCGTCTTGAATGCCACCAGTAAAATGCTCGTCATATGAGCCTCGAGTATTGGCGTTAAATATTGACTGCTTCATGCCCAGTTCTCTCATCACTCGGGTCAACTGGGCATACATATGCCATTTACTCACAGTATCCAGGAGCTCTCCTGTGTTCGACCAGATGGTGTGCATGGCAGCATTAATCCATTCCATGAGGGTGTGTGTTTGGTTAGGCACCCATTGCATGAGTCGCCAGCATTTTGCAACCTTAGTCTCAATGAGGGTGAATGGTTATAGATGCCAACTGTTCTATTTCATCCCCAGTACATATGATACTGTCCACCCCTGTGTCCCAAAGTTGTAAGAACCATGCTCCCAAGGGTTCCCCTTGCTTTTTCTGAAATTGAGTACCCAAGTCAACCAACTCTGCCTGAGTATATAGTCAATATGTTGTGAACTCACATGGAGGGCCCCTTGAGGATTCCCCCCACCCTGGGCCCTATGCCTCACTTTCTGCTGTACAGTGGGCCTCGCTGCCAAGAGGGGACCTGCAGTCTCATAACGTTCATCATCAGCATCACTTCCTACCTCGCTATCAGAGATGCTGGGTTCTTCAGGGCCACAGGGTTCTTACTCTAAGACCAATTTACATTGCTCTAGTTCTTCTAAGTCTCTCTGCACATTGCACATCGACAAAGCATCCCAGAGAGCACTATCTATATTCACCTTCAGGGCAATCAGGAAAACTCCACCCCATGGTGCCAGCGGCAGTCTGTGCCGTCATGACAAATGGGAACTCACCACCTGTAACGCCCTTTCAGTGCTAGCCAGTGAACCATCCGCCGCTTCTCAGCCTTCCACCAAAGCCCATGCTGAGAGGATTGCAGCCACATGGTACTGCATGCTATATGGTGGCCACTGGCTTCCTCCATCCAGTAGAGCCTCAGGCTCTTCTACCTGCTGGGTATCCTGCTGACTATGCCAGTTGTATCCACATTAAATATTTTCAGAGTTTTTGCTTGCATTTTGACATACTGATGTTACTATTTGCTGGTTTTAATTTTAATGTTGATTTAAAATTATTTGAGTGTGTGTGTGTGTGTGTGGTTTCATTAAACAATGTGGAAGCAAAGGAAGAGACTCATATGAATGAAATTTATTTTCTCTACCAATAATCTACTTCCAGAATGTGTTTTATAATTTTTTCTAGCTTTAAAAGAAACTTTATAAAATATTTTATATGATTTTACTGTTTTTCAAGTAAGATACAATTTCAGAATACAGGTTTTCTTTCATAAAAAATGTAAAATTTTTAAAATTTTAATAGTTTTAGTTCTAACCATCATTTAAGGAAAAAATGTTTTTTTGTAGAATATTTTAAGTTCTAAGAGAAAATTGATCTCACAGAGCATGAATTAACATTTAAGGACTGTCAAAGAGTATGAGGTCAGGCATTCATAAATATCAGTCTGTGTCTTCGATATAGATCAGTAATTTTCTTCAGTTATTTCAGCAATGATGGTCAATGACCTAACAACTAGTGACCTAAAAGTCCTCCCTGACCTGTTACATTTTTCTTTCTCTCCCTCATCTGCTCCTGGTGACTCCTCAATAAGGCCTCCCAGGCTTCTGAACAAAAACCTTTGCTCTAACAATTCTCTCTGCCTGGAATACTTTTCTCCCAGATATCTACTTGGCTAAGTCTTTCTTCTCCTTCAAATCTTTGGCCAAATGCTACTGTCTCAATCCGTGTTATTTAAGACATCTAATTTCTTACTGCAATTTATCTTTTCTGGCCACTAAACTCTATATATCTTTACTCAGATCTACTGTTTCTTTTTAAAATAATACTTATCAACTTCTAAAATGTTATATAATTTGATTACGTATTAGCTTTCATTGTTATTGAAATAATAAAGAAAATTACTTGACTATCTTTCCCTTTCTTCTAGAATCTCACTTCCATGATGGCAGAGATATTTTCTCTGTTTTGCACACAGATGTGTTCTAAATGCCTTGAATAATTTTTGACATGTAATAGGTGTTCAATAAATATTTTTAAAATAAGTAGAAGTACTTTAAAGTAAGCAGGCTTTACTTTACTTTAAAGTAAAGAGCAGGCTTAGTAGTTCAGTTTTAATCATTAGGTACAGAGTCAGACACGACTGAAGTGACCTAGCATAGCATAGCATAGTGGTGTGGTACATATTTAGTGATTGGTAACTTCAATTCAGCAATAGTAGGAATGTTTATAACACTAAAATTGGTAACCAATATGAATCATTAATTATTTTATTCTCAAAAAGTGGATTATGAATCTCTTTGGACCCAAGTTTTTCATTTCTTTGTTTCTACCATGCTTATTGATTCGGATTTGGATTATTGCACTTGCTACTTCATGATTGGAAGAAGATTACCACTTCAGCTGTATTACCACTCATTTTAAGATCTATGCGTTTGTTAAGGGAAAGCAAAACCAAACTCTCAGCATGGCTCACCCTTTTATCAGACAGCCAAAGCTCTTGCAGAAGCTCCCTTAAAGATTAGTGCTAACCTGTTGCTTCTGTCGTGTCTGATTCTTTACAACCCAGTGGATTATAACCTGCCAGGCTCCTCTGTCCATGGGATTCCCCAGGCAAGAACACTGGAGGGGGGTGCCATTTCCTTCTTCAGGACATCTTTCCAACCCAGGGATTGGACCCACATCCCTCATGTCTGCTGCATTGGCAGGCAGGTTCTTTACCACCAGTGCCACCTGTGGTGGTGGGATTATTTGTCAAAGGATCAACTTTTAGTTACATGGGAGACTGTGACAGTGAATGTCTAGCACTGAGAAGGAGTCTACTTCTATTGCCTTAGAGCAATCATAACTCATCTACTGGAAATATAATTTTATCCCTGAACAAAATCAAGAACTAGTTGCTAGAAAAGAAGCGGAATATGAATGAAGGCTTTAAGCTTGGCAACTCAGCATGGTTATTAATAAAGGCAGACCGTGATTTTCTTAAGTATTGAACACTTTAATAGATAGAAAAATGAGAAACTGCAATATTGAGGAGAGGTAGACACATATGAATATTCAATAATTTCTATAACTAGGCGATAAATGCAACTAAACTTTGTGTCATTGAGAAAACATATTCTCTTAGATACCACGTATGGCAGGTCAGCCTCATGTAGGATTAACTGTAATACTGCCATTGTATTTGTCCTTGCAGAACAGCAATCAATTTTTTATTTTTTGTTTTCTTTGCCCTCTGGAAAATGACTTCACCTGGGACTTACTTAATAAATTTTTGATGTACTGTGTACCTGATATTCACTGTGGAAAAGAGTTTGAGTACGACTTTCAATATCTTTTTTTTTTTAGGATTAACTTTTTTTTCTGTGTACAAATATTTGCCACTTAACCTATTTTGAGTAGTATCAAAGGAAGTCACTTTTAAGTATATGTCCTGGGTAGCATTTCTTAGACAAATTATCTACAACTGAACAGTGCTCACACTCAAAGACAGCTTTAACATCCAAAGGGTAAAGACAAGTATTTGGCTTGTCCTAGAAAAAAAATCAGCAAGAAAATTGAGTTCTATTTAGATGGTGACAGGTGCTCTCAACAATTTGGATGTTGAAATAAAGGTAGACTTATATTAAAAAAAAAAAAACAATCTTGGAGAACTGAGAGCCTATCTTGATTCAATCAGTTCTGTTGATTGTATTTCTTGAACATCTCTTGAATCAATTTTTTACTTCTCCTTTTTCACTACAGCTATATTAGGACAACAGTTCCTCCCCACGCATTCCCCATGCTATACCCAGCTTTATCTCTCCAACACCAAATTTTTCACATCAAAGCTCTGCCAAACACAAAACAAAACTGAAAAATCTTCTTCATCTCCTAAGATAAAGCCCAGATTTTTCCACAAAGTATAAAGCTTTCAACAAACAGGCACCAAGGTTTAAGTTCTGTGTTATCTCTTTTTATTCAATTTTTTCTAATACACAGATTCCCATCCTTTTCTGAGAATATACAATTTTTGTACTTGCATACATCTTTTCTTCTAACAAAGTCCTCTCTTAACTGAAAGTTCAATTTCTTATAATTTCCAGTCTCCTCATTGATGCTTTGTCAAACCTAAAATACCATTCACAAAACTAATTTCCATATCTATTTTTTTAATAGTTAAGGCAAGCTTAGTCATGAATTGTATTGGAGTATTTATTTGAGTGTCTTACTCTATAAATTTCTAAAATATTATCAATACTTTATCTTATTTGCTTGTTTCATAGCAAAGAAAGTTAAAATTTTATTGAATGAATGGATGGATTAAATAATAATTATTGCAAATATTCTGTGTGGACATAAAAATATGCGTTTTTCAAAAAGCAGCTTGTAAGCAAACATAAATTTAATAAATAATAATATGTGAGAACAGAAAATTGCATCCAAAAGTGATACAGACAAAATTCCCTAAAAATATTCAGAAAGAGAGTTGATGGAATCTGATGTAGTTATTAATGAGAGTTCCTGATGAGGATTGAGACATCATTTAAATCTTAATGTAAGTGTAAGGTTTGCATAGTCTAGGACAGAATGACAACAAACAATCCAAAAAAACGTCAGTGATTATGAGGAAGGAATGAAACTAAGATTATGGTAGGAAACTAAGATTATGGTAGGAATGGTGTCTCCAGTCTGTGCTGAGTGGTAGTAAGAGGCATGATTTAATAGAAAAGATATTATAAAAAGCTTCTAAGTTTGGAAGAAGTTCAGAGTTGGAATCCAAGCTCTGCTTACTCATTTGTTACCTCCAATAAAGCTGTTCTGATGATAACATTCAATAATGAAGGTAATGTGTAAGAAATAAATGTTCAGAATTATTAGTTAAAATGTGACTAGCATTAGAAGAAATGAGGTTTCCTTGGGACTTTAATATACATGCAGTATGATTCAACCTTAAATAATACTGCCTTATCTTAAAACGCCACAATCATGAAAGTTGTACTCTCCTTACTCCCTTCGCTTGTAGAAACCTAGAGACTATTTCTTATGTGATCAGCAAATAGGATTAAAATTTATAATTTTTATTGTAATCAGAATTATAACCTAATTCAGAATTAAAAAAAAAAAAAAAAACTATGCTCAGTTTGCCATACCCCAAGAAGATAGTTTGGAGAAAGGCTCTTAGGAAAACACTCAGCATCAAATTAACAAACAAACAAATTAACTAAGCATGCAAGTTTCCATAGAACAGTACACTCCTGCACTTTGAATGAAACTGAAGATGATTAACTTCAAGCCTGTCAAATTGTTAAGAAAACTGAAATGTGCAGAGATTAAGCAACTGCCTAAATCTACAGCTAGTCTTGCAGGATTTTTTTAGAAGATAACTTCACAATCTTCATGATCTCTAACTCAGTATTTCCTTCTGACTGGTTCTAGGTGGGCATCTGCCAGCAAAATAAATTAGGTCATGCATCTTTATCTTTAGAACTTTTAGGTAAATCACTAGTCCTCAATGAAAACCCATTTTTAAGGTATAAAAAGATGCCCAGACAAAACCCCAAATTACATGTGCAGCAAAACCCCTGCTACTTCAGTACATTAGCTACAGATCCAATAAATGTAAATGGTTGTTAAGCTTTTCAGCTTGAATGGCATCATTTTTTTATTGCACTTGGAAGAAAAATGTGGTGGCACCCACCCAAAATCATAAAACCAGGGCATCTAACAAAAGATGTTGTGAGCCTTGAGCTCCATTATAATTTCAGATTTGGTGTGCTTCCCACTCTGTAAATCACCTGAAATTTACAGCTGCACCTGCAAACTCAAGCGTGAATCTGAACTCTTAGATAAATAGAATTGCTCACAGTGTTCCCTGAATGTGCACTGTTAGCAAAACTGGGCCCTCGGCCCAAGAAGGGCTCTAGATTTAGCAAAACTGGCTGCTTCTATTTAGTCAAAATCACCTGGAACTTTGGAATTAAATACATTTAGAGATAGTCTCAATGTTTCAGATGGCTTAAAGGAGTCTATGATCAGTTATGTGGGAAAATAGATATTCCCTTGCATTGTTCATAAATGATCCATTTCCAACATTTTATATTTTTCCATTTCCTCTTTCATTAATGTTGTTATTCAGTCACTCAGTCGTGTCTGATATTTTGCAACCCTGTGGACTGAAGCAGTTCAGGCTTCCCTATCCTTCATCACCACCCAGAGCTCGCTCAAACTCCTGTCCATCAAGTCAGTGATGCCATCCACCTGACTCATCCTCTGTCATCCCCTACCCTCATAGCTTCAATTTTTCCCAAATCAGGGTCTTTTCTAGTGAACTGGCTCTTTGCATTAGGTGGCCAAAGTATTAGAGCTACAGCTTCACCATCAGTCCTTCCAATGAATATTCAGGACTGATTTCCTTTAGGATTGACTAGTTGGATCTCATTGCTATCCAAGGGACTGTCAAGATTCTTCTCCAGTACAATTCAAAAGCATCAATTTCTTAGCCCTCAGCCTTTTTTATAGTCCAACTCTCACATCCATACATGACTACTGGAAAAATCATAGCTTTGACTATATGGACCTTTGTCAAAAAAAGTTATGTCTCTGTTTTTTAATATGCTGTCTAGGTTGGTTATAACTTTTCTTACAAGGAGCGGGCATCTTTTAATTTCATGGCTGCAGTCACCATCTGCAGTGATTTTGGAGCCCAAGCAAATAAAGTCTGTCACTATTTCCATTGTTTCCCCATCTATTTGCCATGAAGTGATAGGATCAGATGCCATGATCTCATTTTTGAATGTTGAGTTTTAAGCCAGTTTTTTCCACTCTCCTCTTTTAGTTTCACAGGACACTCTTTAATTCCTCTTCCCATTCTGCCATAAGGATGGTGTTACTTGCATATCTGAGGTTATTGATATTTCTCTCAGCAACCTTAATTCCAGCTTGTGCTTCATCCAGCCTAGCATTTCACATGACGCATATAAGTTAAATAAGCAGGTGACAATATACAGCCTTGGTGTTTTCCTTTGCCAATTTGGAACCAGTTTGTTGTTCCATGAAAGGTTCTAACTGTTGCTTCTTAACCTGCATATAGGTTTCTCAGGAGGCAGGTAAGGTGGTCTAGTATTCCCATCTCTTGAATTTTCCAGTTTGTTGTGATCCACACAGTCAAAGGCTTTGTCATAGTCAATAAAGCACAAGTAGACATTTCTCTGGAACTCTCTTGCTTTTTCTATGATCCAGAGGATATTGGCAATTTGATCTCTGGTTCCTTTGCCTTTTCTAAATCCAGCTTGAGAGTCTAGAAGTTCTCGGTTCACGTACTGTTGAAGCCTAACTTGGGGAATTTTCAGCATTACTTTCCTAGTGTGTGAGATGAGTGCAATTGTGTAGTAGTTTGAACATTTTTTGGAGTTGCCTTTCTTAGGCATTGGAATGAAAACTGACTTTTTTCTGTCCTGTGGCCACTGCCGAGTTTTCCAAATTTGCTGGCATATTGAGTGCAGCACTTCCACAGCATCATCTTTTAGGACTTGAAATAGCTCAGCTAGAATTCCATCACCTCCACTACCTTTTTTTGAAGTGACACTTCCTAAGTCCCACTAGACTTCAAACTCCAGAATGTCTGGCTCCAAGTGAGTGATCACATAATCATGGTTCTCTGGGTTATTAAATCTTTTTTTATATAGTTCTGTGTATTCATGCCATCTTTTCTTAATATCTTCTGCTTCTATCAGGTCAATACCATTTCTGTCCTTTATTGTGCCCATTTTTGCATGAAATGTTCCCTTGGTGACTCTAATTTTCTTGAAGAGATCTCTAGTCTTTCCCATTCTGTTGTTTTCCTCTATTTCTTTGCATTGATCTCCAAGGAAGGCTTTCTTATCTCTTCTTGCTATTTTCTGGAACTCTGCATTCAGATAGATATATGTTTCCTTTTCTCCCTACCTTTAGCTTCTCTTCTTTTCTCAGTTATTTGGAAGGCCTCATCAATCAAATATTTTGCCTTTTTGCATTTCTTTTCTTGGGGATGATCTTGGTCACTGCCTCCTGTACTATGTCATGAACTTCTGTCCATAGTTATTCCAGCACTCTGTCTATCAGATCTAATAACTTGAATCTATTTCTCACTTCCACTGTATAATCATAAGGGTTTTATTTAAGTCAGACCTGAATGGTCTAGTGGTTTTCCCTAGTTTCTTCAATTCAAGTCTGAATTTGGCAATAAGGAGTTCATTATCTCAGCCACAGTCAGCTCCTGGTCTTGTTTTTGCTAACTGTATGGACCTTCTCCATCTTTGGCTGCAAAGGATATAATCAGTATGATTTTGCTATTGACCATCTGGTGATGTCCATGTGTAGAGTCTTCTCTTGTGTTGTTGGAAGAGGGAGTCTGCTATGACCAGTGCGTTCATTGGCAAAATCTGTTAGCCTTTGCCCTGCTTCATTCTGTACTCCAATGTCAAATTTGCCTATTACTCCACATATCTCTTGACTTCCTACTTTTGCATTCCAGTCTCCTATGATGAAAAGGACATCTTTTTGTATGTGTTAGATCTAGAAGGGCTTATAGGTCTTCATAGAATTATTCAACTACAGCTTCTTCAGCATTATTGGTTGGGGCATAGACTTGGATAACTGTGATATTGAACGGTTTGCCTTGAAAACAAACAGAGATCACGCTGTCATTTTTGAGATTGCACCCAAGGACTGCATTTCAGACTCTTCTGTTGACTATGAGGGCTACTCCATTTCTTCAAAGGGATTCTTGCCCACATATTAGATACAATGGTCATCTGAATTAAATTTGCTCTCCATTCCTGTCCATTTTAGTTCACTGATTCCTAAAATGTCAATGTTCACTCTTGCCATCCCCTGTTTGCCCACTTCCAATTTACCTTGATTCATGGACTTAACTTTATCTTAAATCTTTTTGCTCTTTACTGCGTTGAACTTTATTTCCATCACCAGTCACATCCACAGCTGGGCATTGTTTTTGCTTTGACTCCATCTCTTCACTCTTTTTGGAACTATTTCTCCACTGATCTCCAGTAGCATATTGGGCACCTAACGACCTGGGGAGTTCATCTTTCAGTGTCATATCTTTTTGCCTTTTCATTGTTCACAGGTTTCTCAAGACAAGAATACTGAAGTGTTTTGCCATTCCCTTCTCCAGTGAACTACGTTTTGTCAGAATTCTCCATCGTCACCTGTCTGTGTTGGGTGGCCCCACATGGGCATGGCTCATAGTTTCATTGAGTTAGACAAGGTTGTGGTCCGTGTGACCAGTTTGATTAGTTTCTGTGATTGTGGTTTTCATTCTGTCTTCCGGGAGGAAGGTTTCTAGGGCACAAATGTTAAGGAGGTTCTCATAAGGGCAGTACAAGTGGTGGTTCAGCCCCCTAGTGTGAATGCAATCTTAAATTTTGCCCCCTAAGTGCCTCACTCACATCACTCTGGTCTCTGCAATAGCCCATTTTTGGAATTACCTCACTGCCTTATCAATTGGCTTCCAAATTTTCAGTGCCTCCCCAAGATGGCTAGCTTCTGGGGTGTCCTTCTGCACTAGAGCACTGATTCCTAATTGTATTTAGGAGCCTCTCTCCTATTTCCTTATCAATGCTCCAGTTCTTTTTGCACTGTTGATGTGGAGAATGCTGTCACATAGACAACTTTATAAATAGCTTTTCCATTTTTTAGATAAAAAGACTGAAAGAAATTGATGTAAGCTCCCCAGGTAGTGCTTGAATATTGTAGAAAAATGCCTGGATACTAAGGAATGTATTTTTTAGTGTCCGCCAGTGCTCACTTCCTCTTTGGTGTTATCACCTAGTGTAACTAAATCTCACCGTCCATCTACAGCCTCCAGTAGAGGACTCTCTGCTAGGAAGGGATTCTTCCTCACACGTGTACAGGGAGCTACCACTCACATTGCTGTCCACAACAGATCCTGTGTTTCCTAGTTTGTCACATACACTCTAAATTTCATATTGATTGTTGTTTTTCAATAATGTTACATGCATTGGTTTTATCACGTTGGCGTATTTTAGTTTCTTTATGGTCTGGTTTTTTCACATTCAGACTTTTACTTTATAAATTACAAATCTTTAATTCTCTCACCTCAAAACAGTGTATAATCAGGTAACTGAAGTTATAGATTTGGAGGCTGGGATTCTCAGTTGCAGCACTAAAATGAATTCACATTTGCAGTCCCACTATATCTCTGCTTATTATAAGTCCTGCCAGCATCTCTTCCCCTCGTCTTTACTACTGCCTTTTAATTCCTGGAGAAGGCAATGGCAATCCACTCCAGTCCTCTTGCCTGGAAAATCCCATGGATGGAGGAGCCTGGTAGGCTGCAGTCGATGGGGTCGCTAAGATTCAGACATGACTGGGTGACTTCGCTTTTGCTTTTAATTGGTAACCAAAGAATCTCATTGCAATTCCTCAAAATGAAGGTAACATATTGTTTTTAAAAATGACTAAGCAACCTCTAGGCTGAAGTCCAACTACACAGTGTGTATGGATTTGGTAGCATTATACCAGATTTTCTTATTAAAATCTGTATGCAGGAGTGACCCATTACTAAGATGTTCAGTGATTTTAGAAATGAGGTTGAGAGGCATTATCACCAAATAATCTCTTTTTCTAAAACAATTTAACCCTCCTTGTCAATAGCAATGATGGTAACAAGTTTTTTGGCATGGGACTCACCAATTCTAAGCCACATTATTAGAAATGATATGTGGTTTGTTTGTTTCTTTGCTTATTTGTGATACTTCAGTTAAAAACTAAATTATATAGCAGTAGACAAAGAAATTATTTAATTCAACTCTTACTGACATAAAGATGAGAACAAAAGCCAAGGAAAGATTATTCAGTTTCCCCCAAAACAGAGAAGATGATTCTTTCTCAAATAAATGTTAATAAAGAAATTACTTTTTTAAATTAATTTATTTATTTTAATTGGAGGCTAATTACTTTACAATATTGTAGTGGTTTTTGCCATACATTGACATGAATCAGCCATGGGTGTACATGTTTCCCCCATCCTGAACCCCTCTCTGTGAGTGTTTTAAATTGTGGGTTTTGGTGATGGGAATATTTAGTATTGATATTGTTTTAATTTTCATAATGGAGAATTTTGAACATGCACATAAATAGCTTTGTATGAAAAATTCTCATCTACCTACCACTTGAATTCAGCACCATCAACATTGGTCAGTCTTGGCCCAGACTCACCCTTATTCAACCTTCCTCCTTCAGATGATTTTGAATGTATCTGAGAAATTATATCACTTCATCTGTTAATATTTCTGTATGCAATTTCAAAACTGACAACCCATTGTTGTTGTTCAGTCACCCAGTTGGGTCTGATTCTTTACAACCCCAAAGATTGCAGCATGCCAGGCCTCTTTCTGTGTTGTATCTTTTTGTCATCTTATATGGTTCAGGAGGTTCTCATGGCAAGGATATGGGGGTAGTTTTGCTATTCTCTCCTCCAATGGATCACGTCTTGTCAGAACTCTCCACTATGACATGTGCATCTTGGGTGGCCCTACACAACATGGCTCACAGCTTCACTGAGTTACACAAGCCCCTTCACCACGGCAAGGCAGTGATCTGTGAGGGGAAGAACTCATTAACTTTACCATAATATTAGTATTCGATGTAAAATTTTAATTAATGTATTATTATCATCAAATATCTAGTCAACATAGATATTTCCAGTTATCCATTACTAAAAACTTAAATTTAGGCCTTACTTTTCCTCTTACTGCTGTATGGCTTCATTCTTCTTATCTGTAAAAAGAAGTTAAAAGCCTCACCTGAAAGGGGCATTGAGGATTAAATGTAATGAAGTAAATATAAATATATTTAAAGATATTTCACAATGCAATTTTAGATTTGTAGAATATATACTAAATCTAAGTCATCAGAAAGTCATCAAGGGCAAATATAAAAATAAAATTGAGACTGGAAAAACTATAAATCACACTCTGACCATCTTCAGATTCTTTTATGTTCTCTCTTCCTCCTCCATCCAGAGCCATTGCTCTCACTCCTTCTTCACTCATATTTACCTATTTGCACCCCTCAAAATGATTACAATTACCTCTTTGTCACTTGGAAATGAAGACGAGCAAAACTGCACTATGATACCGAAGTTAATGACGCAAAAAAAAAAAAAAAAAAACAAGAGTGGCAATGTATAAATTTTCTCACTTATTTTAGATAATCACTTTGAACTTATGGGGCCATTTCTAAGCAGAGAAAATTTCTCTCTGCATCTGAATTCATAGAAGTGACAGCTAACTCTAACTATATATTTATAAAAAGTAGCTAATCTCCTGTAATAAAGATATATTTCACAACTTAACCTAATCATTTTTCATTCATAGAAAAATAGAGTGCCAATTTCCTTCCTATTTTACTTTGTCACAGAATTTTCCTTATTTTGATATTATTTCAAATGAAATATGGGAAACGAAAGTTTGAATTGTTGAAACTCAATTCAAAATACATTTTTAATGATAAAAATGCTCAGTTTTTAATAATGAATGTTCAGGTTTTGCCTCCTATGAGCAGTGTACATGTGAGCATATTTTTTCACAGTTTCACTAACATCTTTCTAAATTTTTGCCTATTTGATATGTAAAAATAATGTCTTTTGTTTTAAGTTAGGCACCTTTGGTTATTAGTACAGTTGAATATTTGATATTTTATTGGCTATTTCATTGGTTTCTTATATTTATACACTGTTTGATTTTTGTATTGGATCATTTGTCTTTTTTTATCTTGAACTTTTTTATCATATGTACACAGTAGAGGTTTCATTTCCCTTTTTTACAGGTTCCAAACTGACTCTGAACTTTCTATAATTTTGACTGATATTGTGTATCTTGAATACTAATAATCACTGGAGTTGCACAGTATTTAAATGTTGAAGATTTCAATGTATTCATTGGAATAAATTCCCATCACACGTCAGTATTACAAAGGTCTTTTAAAGATAATAAATTGAAAGTGATGTTTCCTGGATGCACAGTCAGAGAGATGGCAAACTTATGACCAGAAACAAGATTCCATATATCATTACCAACTCTCTCCTTTTTTCTTTTTCTTTTTTAAATCTGTTACCATAGAAAATAGAAAACTACATCTAGGCAAGGCATCTGTGGAAAGCCAACCAATTGATTTTTGTTTTGTTTTATTTTGTTGTTGTTGTTTTGTTTTATGATCCTATCTTCTGTATGTGAGGAGCAGCAGATAAAATTCCATCGAGTAAACCTAAGCACTTGCTGGATGAGTAAGGGAGTGATAGTCTCTCAGTTGTGTCCAACTCTTTGTGACCCCATGGACTATAGCCTGCCAGGATCCTCTGCCCGTGGAATTCTCCAGGCAAGAATACTGGAGTGGGCTGACATTTCCTTCTCCAGGGGATCTTCCTGATCTTCCTGATCCAGAGATGGGTCTCCTGAATTCCAGGCAGATTCTTTACCATCTGAGCCACCAAGGAAGTCTACTATTGAGAGACATTTCTAAGTATAAAGACAGGTCAACTTTAAAAATATCAGCAGATACATGCTTGACTTCAGATTATAATCTATAGACAATATATTAGACTATGTATTGAATCCATAAACCTTTTCCAAAGGAATACCTGAGACAGAAGTAGCAATAAAGTTATAAAGGACAATCATCAATCAGATGAAATAATTTAGATGAAACTTGTCTCTCTCAAAGAGATGGTGACTAAGCAAGTGGTAAGGAAGGAAATATAATGTGCTTAACTTTATATGAAAAATAATGTTCAGCTCCATGTTGCTGAATATAGTTCTGTTTTTGCCACATATTCTCTACTTCAAATTATTTGCTGGATAACCAGACATGTTCTGAGAGATATAAGAGAAGGAAAGGAAAGCTCTTTTACTGGCAGGGAAAGGCTGGATTTGTGGAAGATGTCTTCTACATTTGCTCAAATAATTTTAGAGTTATTTTTGCAATTCCCCTCAAAATTTGTTTTCTGCCCACTGTATTTTATTTAAACAATGACCTTGAAAAATAAGAATAATGACAACTTGAGTATTATGCATTTCACTAATATTAATTTAGAATAACAAATGGCTGTTAGTCCATTTTGTTTTGTCCTATAACCCTCCTTACTAAGAAGTTCATTAAAAGGAGAAACAATTTTTGTCATTATTAATGATATTCAATAGAACATCATTATCAGAACCTAAAAAGCAAGGTTAAAGGAGGGCCTTTCAGGAATAGAAGCAATATTTGGTCTCTCTTATTTATTATCATGTCCTCAGGGTCAGATTTGGTGCCTGGCATATAATGTTAGTTATATCCCATGGACTGTAGCCCACCAGGCTCCTCTATACGTGGAATTTTCCAGGCAAGAGTACTGTAGTCGCTTGCTGCTTCCTTCAGACACTCAATAATTCTTACTAAGTAAATAAAAGAAAAATTCAGAATTCCAGAACCATTTGATTAAGCAAGAATTTCTTAGTGTGACTCTGATATTGAGTTTACGCATACCTGTGGAACAAAGACTCCTTTGGGCAGTTTTACAAGATTAAGAATTTAAAAATATAAACTTTTACTTAAAAATTACCTAAATTAACCAAATACGTTTATAAGCATAATAAATACTTATTTGATAAAGAAATTACTTATATAATACATGCAAATCCACTTTCTACTATTAATGATAATGGAAACACTCTATTCCCACTCTATGTGGGAAATATTGTGTTAGAATACTATTTTTCTGACAGTTTTCCAGAACAACCATCTCCAGCAAACATGCATTATTAATTGAAAATGACAGAATCAAAACAATCTACCAGAATGGCTTATTATGCAATTGAGGCTTACTATGTTAGAAAATATAATTACTTAATTATAAGGAAAATGGAAATTTATAAATTGTCAAGTAAATCTACATTAAATATAGTTCACTGCTTTTTTTTATTATTATTTTAAGATTACCGTATGAGGATTTAGAGAGAGCAAAATGTTTTTAGTTATAAAAAGGTTAATTAAGGATTTTTTTCTTTCCTCTGTGAGTCTTACATTCTCTGAGATCTGGCTAGGACAATTAATACAATTTTGTGTTTGTGCTTTGAGAACTTTCCTTTCAGAAATTTTCAATAGAGGATAAAATATCTGTATCTCTCTACTTCATTGACTCTCCATCTGTTGTCAGCAATTATTTGAGAGAGTGCTTCTTATTTTCTTCACACTGTCTCTTAATTTCTTTTTATCTTTTAGCAGTTTCATAATTAACTCTATATTATGGTAAATATCCTTGGGGAAAATACTACAAAGATATTTAGCGCAGAGTATTTACATTACAGAGGACTTGAGGTGATCTGGCTCCCATAATGGGTATATAAATCCCCTTTAATTTTTTATTGAGGAATAGATGTTACACATTTTGTTGTTAGTATTGTTCTTGGTAAAAACAAAATAATTATGTAAATTGAAACAAATTGGATGGATGGGTTTCTTTTCAGAACAAAAAGTAGGTATCCTGAAACATCAGATCAGATCAGATCAGTCGCTCAGTCGTGTCTGACTCTTTGTGACCCCATGAATCACAGCACGCCAGGCCTCCCTGTCCATCACCAACTCTCGGAGTTCACTCAGACTCACGTCCATCGAGTCAGTGATGCCATCCAGCCATCTCATCCTCTGTCGTCCCCTTCTCCTCTTGCCCCCAATCCCTCCCAGCATCAGAGTCTTTTCCAATGAGTCAACTCTTCGCATGAGGTGGCCAAAGTACTGGAGTTTCAGCTTTAGCATCATTCCTTCCAGAGAAATCCCAGGGCTGATCTCCTTCAGAATGGACTGGTTGGATTTCCTTGCAGTAATTGAAAAGTAAATCCAGTATAAATTGCTGAAATTTTCCAACATCAAATCAAAAGTGATATTTGGTTTATTTAGCCCTTTAAGTCCATCAATGAGCTCTTGTTAACTAGTCCATGTTATTGTGAATGCAAAAATATCATTTTATTAAATATATATTATATATATTAATATATAATATATATATAATATATTTATAAAATATAACCTATTATTTAAATGAATTGTCATGCATTTCTGGATGTTTTTGGAGGTGTGATTCACAGAAGAAACTGTAACATTTCAGAATGTGGTGTTAATAGCAGTTTCAAATAGAATGAGAAGCAAAGTGCCACTCTCTACTTCAACAGAGGTTGAGTGGGGGAATGGGAAATGAATTCTAAAGCTAATTTGCAAAGGCATTTGAGGTAACAAAATTAGAAATAGTTTCCACAAGTTGAAATTCTTTTATGCTGTTATGAAGAATAGTAGGACAGAGTCTGAAATTGTTACATTATTTGTTCCTACTCAATAAGTTATTCTTCTTGATTTAGGGGTATACATTAAACATTGCAGAAAGCCTTCTTATACAAAATAACTACAATCTTAGAAGTAGAAAAACAACTACTATAAATACTGTACAAAAAAAACAAGTTGAAAATATGCTTCTGGATAGCTCAGCCAAAATATTTTCTTATAGTAATATAAATTAAATGATAAATGCAATTAAGAATCTCACATATTAATTAATTGAAGATTATGACACTTTTGAGACTATAAATTTGAGCAGTACTAAAAATGACTCGAATATTCCCAAATTTTTGCTTCTACCTTCATTCTTAACTTCAAGGGTGATAGATGATCCCATTTTAAGATTTCACCTGCTATATACCACATGGAGAAAATCCTCTGATTTTGTGTATCATATATTATTTTTATTTACTCTAGCAATATAACTTAATATTAAAATGTTCTTGGAATAGAAGAGAAAACACTAAAACAACTTCCATAGGACCAATCTTAACAACTCATGGTCAAACATACTTTAGCCTCTGGTTACACTTTGCTCTCTACATCCTTAGACTTTGGGAAGCGAGTTCTTTGCTAAATTGAGCACGATCTTGGATTTTGGCCACATGTGGATTTGAATCTCAGCTGGGCTACTTACCAGCTGTGTAACATGGAGAAAGCACTTATCTCCAAAACTTTATTCCCTGTACGAGAATAAGGGAATATGCTTGGTAGATCTTATAATATGTGGTTGTTATTAAAACTAAGTGACATTCATGTAAAGCATTTATCACAAGCTCTGGTGTATATAAATTTTTTGTTAACTGCTAATTATCAATAGTATCATCACTGTGTCTTTACAAATTAAGATGGAACAAAAGGACATGATAAGAGAGACTTTTTGGAAAGATGTGAGGAAGAAAATGAAAATGAGAAAGAAGACAGGAAGAAATGGAGAATACTCTGGAGTAAGTGCTTGCAAATGTTGAAATGGGCATTATCAAAGTCATTAACTAGACAATGAAGAAGGAGGCTAATATTTACTGAGCAATTGCAAGAGTCTTCAAAACACTGAAATTGAGGCTCAGAAAAGTTAAGCAGTTGTACCAAAGTCATATTTCTAAAAAATTATTCACAAGGAAGAATTAATATCAGTATTTTGATCCTCTTGGCTAAGTTAAATCATTATTAGTCTCTTACATCCTCCATATGATGCTACTATGGGGATAATTACTCTTGAGGAAACAGTACCTGACACCAGAGTTCGACTATAAGGATTCTGACATTATTAGTTACCCCCAAATAATCTGGTTTACTGATGAACTAAATAGTAAATCTGCTGGTCACCAAATCCCATCATGGAGGTGAAGGATTTCCCCCAGATCATAAAGCAATGAAAAAACATCAGCTAATTGTCCTACAATTCAACTCAGTTCTGACCCTGTCTATCCAGAGATAATGACAGAATCAATAGGTTAAGGCTCAGTCTTGCAAGATTAACTCCCCTCTCCACTTCAGAGCCCAGTCACAATTCCAGGTTATCACCTGACTGACCTGCTACAGATTGGAAGTTCCAATGACCCACACTCTGAGCTTTCCTTGGATACAATCTCAAAAATGACAGAACGATCTCTATTTGTTTCCAAGGCAAACCATTCCATATCACGGTAATTCAAGTCTAGGCCCTGATCAGTAACGCTGAAGAAGCTGAAGTTGAACGGTTTTATGAAGACCTACAAGACCTTTCAGAACTAACACCCAAAAAAGATGTCCTTTTCATTATAGAGGATTGGAATGCAAAAATAGGAAGTCAAGAAACACCTGGAGTAACAGGCAATTTTTGACCTTGGAGTACAGAATGAAGCAGGGCAAAGGCTAATAGAGTTCTGCCAAGAGAACTCACTGATCATAGCAAACACCCTCTTCCAACAACACAAGAGAAGACGCCACACATGGACATCATCAGATGGTCAACACCAAAATTATATCGATTATATTCTTCGCAGCCAAAGACGGAGAAGCTCTATACAGTCAGCAAAAAAAAGATCAGGTGCTGACTGTGGTTCAGATCATGAACTCCTTATTGCCAAATTCAGACTTAATTGAAGAGAGTGGGGAAAACCACTAGACCATTCAGGTACGACCTAAATCACATCCCTTATGACTATACAGTGGAAGTGAGAAATAGATTTAAGGAACTAGATCTGATAGACAGAGTGCCTGATGAACTATAGACAGAGGTTTGTGACATGGTACAGGACACAGGAATCAAGACCATCCCCAAGAAAAAGAAATGCAAAGAAGCAAAATGGCTGTCTGAGGAGGACTTACAAATAGCTGTGAAAAGAAGAGAAGTGAGAGCAAAGGAGAAAAGGAAAGATATAAACATCTGAATGCAGAGTTCCAAAGAATAGCAAGGAGAGATAAGAAAGCCTTCCTTGGAGATCAATAGAGGAAAACAAAAGAATGGGAAAGACTAAAGATCTCTTCAACAAAATTTGAGATACCAAGGGAACATTTCATGCAAAGATGTTCTCAATAAAGACAGAAATGGCAGGGACCTAACAGAAACAGAAGATATTAAGAAGAGGTGGCAAGAACACATGGAAGAACTATACAAAAAAGATCTTCGTGATCCAGATAATCATGATGGTGTGATCACTCACCTAGAGCCAGACATCCTGGGATGTGAGGTCAAGTGAGCCTTAGAAAGCATCACTATGAACAAAGCTAGTGGAGGTGATGGGATTCCAGCTTAAATCCTAAAAGATGATGCTGTGAAAGTGCTACACTCGATATGCCAGCAAATTTGGAAAACTCAGCAATAGCCACAAGACTGGAAAAGGTCAGCTTTCATTCCAATCCCAAAGAAAGGTAATGCCAAAGTATGCTCATACTACCGCACAATTGCACTCATCTCACACACTAGTAAAGTAATGCTCAAAATTCTCCAAGCCAAGCTTCAGCAATACATGAACGGTGAACTTCCAGATGTTCAAGCTGGTTTTAGAAAACGAACCAGAGATCAAATTACCAACATCCGCGGGATCATCAAAAAAGCAAGAGGGTTCCTGAAAAACATCTATTTCTGCTTTATTGACTATGCCAAAGCCTTTGACTGTGTGGATCACAATAAACTGTGGAAAATTCTGAAGGAGATGGGAATACCAGACCACCTGACCTGCCTATTGAGAAACCTGTATGCAGGTCAGGAAGCAACAGTTAGAACTGGACATGGAACAACAGACTGGTTCCAAATAGGAAAAGGACTATGTCAAGGTTGTATATTATCACCCTGCTTATTTAACTTATATGCAGACTACATCATGAGAAACACTTGGGCTGGAAGAAGCACAAGCTGGAATCAAGATTTCCAGGAGAAATATCAATAACCTCAGATATGCGGATGACACCACTTTTATGGCAGAAAGTGAAGAAGAACTAAAGAGCTTTTTGATGAAAGTGAAAGTGGACAATGAAAAAGTTGGCTTAAAGCTCAACATTCAGAAAACGAAGATCATGGCACCTGGTCCCATCACTTCATGGGAAATAGATGGGAAAACAGTGGAAACAGTGTTAGACTTTATTTTTCTGGGCTCCAAAATCACTGTGGATGGTAATTGCAGCCATGAAATTTAAAGATGCTTACTCCTTGGAAGGAACGTTATGACTAACCTAGACAGCATATTAAAAAGCAGAGACATTACTTTGTCAACAAAGGTCCTTCTAGTCAAGGCTATGGCTTTTCCAGTAGTCATGTATGAATGTGAGAGTTGTCCTATAAAGAAAGCTGAGCGCAGAAGAATTGATGCTTTTGAAGTGTGGTGTTGGAGAAGACTCTTGAGAGTCCCTTGGACTGCAAGGAGATCCAGCCAGTCCATCCTAAGGAGATCAGTCCTGGGTATTCATTGGAAAGACTGATGTTGAAGATGAAACTCTAATACTTTGGCCACCTGATGTGAAGAGCTGACTCATTGGAAAAGACCCTGATGCTGGGAAAGATTGAGGGAAGGAGGAGAAGGGGATGACAAGGGATAAGATGGTTGGATGGCATTACCGACTCAATGGACATGGATTTGGGTAGACTCCAGCAGTTGGTGATGGACTGCCTGGCATGCTGCAGTTCATGGGGTCACAAAGAGTCGGACACGACTGAGTGACTGAACTGAACTGAACTTCCCTGGTGGCTCAGCTGGTAAAGAATCTGTCTGCAATGTGGGAAACCTGAGTTTTATCCCTGGGTTGGAAAGATCCCCTGTAGAAGGGACTGGCTACCCACTCCTGTATTCTGGCATGAATAATTCCATGGACTGTATAGCCCATGGGGTTGCAAAAAGTCAGACACGAATGATTTTCACTTTCATTTTGGGTTCAATTAATTTTCTAAAGCAGTTCACAGAACTCAGAGAAACATTATACCTTTTAGATTATTGGTTTATGAGAAAAAAGTTATAACTCTGGAATAGCCAGATGGAAAAAATGAATAGGACAAGTTATGGAGAAAGTGTTCAGAGTTTTCATGCCCTCTGAGTGCTCCATTCTCTCTGCATTTCCACTTGTTCATCAGCTTGGGAGCTCTCCAAATCCTGTCCGCTGGGGGTTTTATGAAGGCTTCATTATAAGCTTAATTGGTTAATTTAATGGCATTGGTGACTGAATTCAATCTTCACTCTCTCTCTCCTCTCCCAGAACATCAGGAATTGGTACTGAAAGCTCCAACTATTCACGGTTTCTTTGCACCCATTCCTTAATCTTTACGTGCTTTCCAACTGTACCTTTATTAGGATTAAGCCAGTTATTTTGTGTTATGAAAAAATGACTTCCATTTCATATTTATGGCCCTGAAGCGATTTCAGAAGTGATAACAAGAGACCAAATATTATGACAAAAGGTGTTCATATTGGTTTTTTTTTTTCATATTGTTTTTATTACACAGGATATTCCAAAGGTTTGGGGGACTGTGATCCAGGAACTGTGGACAAAGATCAAACATATCTGAATGACCAAAACATATCTCTGATAAATCAGAATATCATACTTAGTCATTGAACTGATACATCTTATTCCTGTTATTAATTTTCCCACATGTAAAGGGAAGATCGGATCTTTATGATTTTCCAAAACAATAGACTGGTTCCAAATCAGGAAAGAAGTACGTCAAGGTCGTATATAGTCACCCTGCTTATTTAACTTATATGCAGAATACATCATGAGAAATGAGGGACAGGATGAAGCACAAGTTGGAATCAAGATTGCCAGGAGAAATATCAATAACATCAGATATGCAGTTGACACCACCGCTATGGCAGAAAGTGAAGAAGAACAAAAGGGCCTCTTGATGAAAGTGAAAGAAGAGAGTGAAAAAGTTGGCTTAAAACTCAACATTCAGAAAGCTAAGACCATGGCATCCAGTCCCATCGCTTCATAGCAAATAGACAGGGAAACAATGGAAACAGTGAGAGACTCTATTTTGGGGAGATCCAAAATTACTGCAGAAGGTGACTACAGCCATGAAATTAAAAGATGCTTGCTCCTTGGAAGAAAAACTATGACCAAACTAGACAGCATATTAAAAAGCAGAGACATTGCTTTACCAACAAAAGTCCATCTCATCAAGGCTATGGTTTTTCAAGTAGTCATGTATGGATGTGAGAGTTGGACTATAAAGAAAGCTGAGTGCCAAAGAATTGATTCTTTTAAACTGTGGTGTTGGAAAAGACTCTTGAGAGTCCTTTGGACTGCAAGGACATCCAACCAGTCCATCCTAAGGGAAATCAGACCTGAATATTCATTGGAAGGACTGGTGCTGAAGCTGAAACTCCAATATTTTGGCCACCTGATGCAAAGAGCTGACTCATTGGGAAAGACCCTGATGCTGGGAAAGATTGAAAGCAGGAGGAGAAGGGGACGACAGAGGATGAGATGGTTGGATGGTATCACTGACTCGATAGATCTGAGTTTGTGTAGGCTCCAAGTGTTGGTGATGGACAAGGAAGCCTGGCGTGCCGCAGTCCATGGGGTCACAAAGAGTCAGACACGACTGAGTGACTGAACTGAACTGAGCTGAAAAATCCCTTAACTGGCCGTAGTGTAATGGTGACGTTAGTCTTCTTTGAAATCACTCAAATTGACTGAAATAAAAATATTTGCATAATGTAAGAGCTGTGAGTTTCAGTTTTATTTGAGGACTTACTCAGGACTATAGGCCCAGGAAAGAGCCTCTCATATAGTGCTGAAAAACTGCTTTACAGAGGTAGGAGAAGATCCTGGATATATATATATATATATATATATATATATATATATATATCTTTCAACTATGTTTCAGCATGTTATTAACCATACATCTTGTTAGTTATGTGGATCAGACATCTCAGTTAATGAATTTAGTGTTTATGTACCAAAAGATGCAAGAATCTGGTGTTACTGAAATTCTTCCATTTTAACTATCTAGGGGCCCGTGTATCCAAAACACAGGATGTTTCATCCTAAATCCCTTTGAGGGTGTGTTTCGGTCAGGAACTTGATCCATATATTACGGGGAGGATACCCATCATCAGTCCTTATTTATCCTCATTTGACATGTATTCAACTATTGCTGCGGAACACTGTGCATAGTGTTTCTTCTATTATTCTTGAATTTTATATAAAATTGCCTTTCCAAAGAGATCTATACATTTTATATATGCATCATCTATACAAGTAGAATATAGGCCAACAAATTAAATATTTTGATATTTCCACAAATCCTAGCTCAGAGTTGAAAAGCAATCTTTGAATAGGAATTTGAATGAGTCACCAAGGAGAAAGCATACCCAGGACAAATGGCATATTCTCTAAAATACATGATGAATATGATTATGATGAAATGATACATTGCTCAGAATAAAAGCAAGCAGGATGGAAATGGATGAAGAGGCTGTTAATTCTACTCTGATCTTAAAACTACCTTGTACAGCTATTAAAGAAGTCTGCTCTTTGAGGCCATGAGCAAAAGAATCAATCACTTACAACTTTACACACATCCACAGAACCTGGAATTATCTTACATGACTATAGTTACCTTATCTCTTGAATGTGAACCAAGAGCCTTAAGTACACCAACAAGTCTTGATTCACTATTCTAATTCTAGGAATATATTCAAAGAGAAAACTAACCAAATTTTAAGGACAAATACTCTCATTGAAGAATTAGAGTAACTGATATTTGGAAATTGCTCTAGTCCAAAAATAAGAGCTTGTTCAACTATATCATGGTTATCTAGTCAATTAGTATTACATACACTGTGAAGACTTACATATATGAAGGATATAATGCCACTGAGGAAATGAGAAGATAGAGAATTCAAAAATTATCCTTGTTACTCATAATTAAATAGAACAATATATATTTAAAATATAGACATGTCAAATATTATCCTTTTATTTTCTCTAAAAAGAAATTATTTTTAATTTTTATAGTTTAAAATTGTCTCTATTCTTAAAAATTTTAATGCTGAGCATGCTAAACATTTTATAGTCACAATAACTTTAAAGACTAATACAATTAAAACATTATTATGTATTTACTAACAACATCATTTATAATTTATTATGCTTATTGATAATATATATTGACTAATATAAGGTTATAAGTGGATATTCTAATAAATAGTTAATTGAACTGAGAAAGTCAATGATTAACCTTATTCTACTAGTTTTTATAGTGATTAGACTAACTTATACTTGACAGGTGTATTGTACATAAGGACAGCTAAAGTGTTTTAATTTTCTTTTAATTTACCTTCTCCACTGCTGAGATAAAATATGTTGGGTATAGCTAAGTTTATGGATTCAACTACTCTGACCCACTTAGAGCATCCATACAAAGTTGGAGGACAAGTGGCATATTTACAATCCGAATTTGCTGCATGGATGTGGATGAGTAAGTCACAATGAATTCTTTTAAAGGAAAATAAGAGCTTTAAAATAAAACTCTTCACCCTTTATGATCACTCTCTTGCAGAGTTCATTTACTTTTATGGTCTCAACCATTATTTCTATGTCATACAACCCCCAAATCTGTATTTTCATCTATGCTCACTCACCCAAGTTCCAAATCAATACTTCATACACAGTTCCACTTAGATGTCTAACAGTCACTGCAGACTCACAAAAACACACAATAACTGTTCCAACTTAAAATCAGGTTCTATTTTATAACTTTCCAATATTGCTAATAGCATCAAAATGTGTCTAGTGTACTACACCATCTCTCTTATCTCAGCATTAACAACTTGATGTTTAAATTCCTCTGGGCACTTCAGCTACTGAGTTAGATAAATCAGCATGTTCTCTTGACATTTTTACTAATCTTCTGTAACTTTCTATCGCAATACCTTGAACTTTAATTAGACCTTCATCACATCACACCTAGAGACTTGCAGTCTTCTTTGTCTTGAGCATCTTTAAGTGCATCAGAAGAGTTATCAGTTGAATTCAGTTAAGTCGCTCAGCTGTGTACGACACTTTGCGACCTATGGACTGCAGCACACAGGTTTCCCTGTCCAACACCAGTGCCCAGAGCTTGTTCAAACTCACGTCCATTGGGTCAGTGATGCCATCCAACCACCTCATCCTCTGTCATCCCCTTATCCACCTGCCTTCAAACTTTCCCAGCATCAAGGTCTTTTCAAAGGAGTCAGTTCTTCACATCAGGTAGCCAAAGTATTGGAGCTTCAGCATCAGTCTTTCCAATGAATATTCAGGACTGATTTCCCTTAGGATTGACTGGTTTTATCTCCTTGCACTCCAAAGGACTCTCAAGAGTCTTCTCCAACACCACAGTTCAAAAGCATCAATTCTTAAGCGCTCAACTTTCTTTATGATCCAACTCTCACATCCATACATAACTACTGCAAAAAACATAGCTTTGACTAAATGGACCTTTGTCCAAAAAAGTTATGTCTCTGCTTTTTAATATGCTGTCTAGGTTGGTCGTAGTTTTTCTTCCAAGGAGCAAGTGTCTTTTAATTTCATGGCTGCAGTCACCATCTGCACTGATTTTGGAGCCCCCAAAAATAAAGTCTCTCACTCTTTCCATTATTTCCCTATCTATTTGCCATGAAGTGATGGCACTGGATGCCATGATCTTAGTTTTCTGAATGTTGAGCTTTAAGCCAACTTTTTCACTCTCCTCTTTCATTTTTATCAAGAGGCTCTTTAGTTCCTCTTTGCCTTCTGCCATAGGGTGGTATCATCTGCACATTTGAGGTTATTGATATTACTCTTAGAAATTTGGATTTTAGCTGTACTTTATTGGATCATAAAAAAAGATAGGACACTGAAAGATGCATATTAAAAAGCAGAGACATTACTTTGTCAACAAAGATCCTTCTAGTCAAGGCTATGGTTTTTTCAGTAGTCATGTATGGATGTGAGAGTTGGACTATAAAGAAAGCTGAGCACCGAAGAATTGATGCTTTTGAACTGTGGTGATGGAGAAGACTCTTGAGAGTCCCTTGGACTGCAAGGAGATCCAGCCAGTCCATCCTAAAGGAGATCAGTCCTGGTTGTTCATTGGAAGGACTGATGTTGAAGCTGAAACTCCAATACTTTGGCCACCTGATGCGAAGAGCTGACTCATTGGAAAAGACCCTGATGCTGGGAAAGATTGAGGGCAGGAGGAGAAGGGGACAACAGGAGATAAGATGGTTGGATGGCATCACTGACTCAATGGACATGGGTTTGGGTGGACTCTGGTAGTTGGTGATGGGCAGGGAGGCCCTGCATGCTGTAGTTCATGGGTCACAAAGAGTTGGACACAACTGAGCAACTGAACTTAACTGTGCTTTATCCAGCCCAGCATTTCACATAATATACTCTGCGTATAAGTTAAATAAGCAGGGTGACAATATACAGCCTTGACATTCTCCTTTCCCAGTTTGGAACCAGTCTGTTGTTCCATGTCTGGTACTAACTGTTGCTTCCTGACCTGCACATAGATTTCTCAGGAGGCAGGTCAGGTGGTCTGGTATTCCCATCTCTTGAAGAATTTTCCAGTTTGTTGTGATCCATAGAGTCAAAGGCTTTGACATAGTCAATAAAGCAGAAGTAGGTGTTTTTCTGGAATTCTCTTGCTTTTCCTATGTTCCAAGTGATGTTGGCAATTTGATCTCTGGTTTCTCTGCCTTCCAACTTGAGCATTTGTAAGTTCTACATTCATGTACTCTTGTAGAATACACTAGCTTGGAGAATTTTCAGCATTGCTTTGCTAGTGTGTGAAGTGAGTGCAATTGGTCAATAGTTTGAGCATTCTTTGGCATTACCTTTCTTTGAGATTGGAATGAAAACTGACCTTTTCCAGTCCTGTGGCTACTGCTGAGTTTTCCAAATTTGCTGTCAGCTAGTTTTTAATCAATCTCACTTTCTCATTCATGAGTTGAGGTTAATTTAAAATGGCAAGACTTAGTAACTAGATTGGTGTTATTTAAATTCTGTCTGTTAATATCAAAATATACTCATTCTAAAACATTTTTGTTATAATAAATTGAATATACATTGAGAAAATTCAAGCATTATAGAAAAGTTAAAGATATTAATTCACATTTTAACAAATTTTCATCCAGCAACTAAGCATTTCTTAGTCTTCTTTATCCTAATAAGCAGAGTAGATAAAAGAATCACTTCCAAAGCTCACTAAAATGATGTACTGGAAAACAGACTATAGGAGAGACTATGTTCTATCATAAGATTGGCAATCCAGGTGATTTCAGGGAAACCATGTGTATGTGTGTGTGTGAATGTGTGTGTGTGAAGTTTAATCAACTTGAATACAGTTGATTCAAGTTGTGTAAAGTACCTGCTTCACATTCAACATATTTTATGCTCAATACGGATGCAAAGAAGCCTAAGATAAACTTCCAAATGGTTTACAATTAAATTGGTGATAGGAAACTCAGACATGCTAAACAAAAGCAATACAATAAAGCAGAACACAGACATCTCTAAGTATCAAAACCTAATTTGTGTCTGCCAGTGTGTTGGAGAGCAAATTTTCAGACAGTGGGAACCTCTATTACATTATTTTAAATTGAAGGAAAAGAATGGGTTCCAAGTGTATCCAAACCCCCAAATGTCTTCCTGGAAATCACTAAACTGTTTTTAACTACTAATATAACAATCCACAGAGGATTTCTGCAAAATAGAATGTTTTTAATGTTACCAATTCTAATATTGCTTAATACTTAAAGAAGCCAAAATGATACATCTACATGTAAAATACAAAGATACGATACTGTGTCAGCTATAGACTGCATTTAATTTCGGCACTGCAACAAACATGTGCCAACATATAAATTCTAAAAAAAGAAGAAACATGGTAAAGACACTAAAGCTAATATCTGAATTGTACCCACATTGACAGTGTCCACAGGTGCTTGGTACTTTCAGTATTAAGGCCCATTAAAGGCTAAATTCTCAGGAAAGATGGGGAAGTGGTTAGTAACAATAGGATATCATGAGAGGAGTTGAACAAAAATGCTAGCATTCTAACATCCTTTCTTTCAGACATCAAAATTTTCACTGATATATGAATGTATTTGTTGGAGTATATTCATTGGATCATGAATTTGAGGTAAATCATCTGGCAATCAGGTATGACCTAAATCAAATTCAGAGTGCCTGAGGAAATATGGATGGAGGTTCATAACAATGTGTAGGAGGTGGTGACCAAAACCATCCCCAAGAAAAAGAAAAGCAAGAAGGTAAAGTGGTTGTCTGAGGAGGACTTACAAATAGCTGAGAAAAGAAGAACAATGAAATGCAAAGAAGAAAGGGAAAGATATACCCAACTGAATGCAGAGTCCCAGAGAATAGTGAGGGGAGATAAGAAAGCCTTCTTAAGTGAACAATGTGAAGAAATAGAGCAAAACAATAGAAAGGAAAAGTCTAGGGATCTCTGCACGGAAATGAGAGATACTAGGGGAACATTTCAAGCAAAGATGGGCACAAAAAAGTACAGAAATGACAAGGACCTAACAGAAGCAGAAGAGATTAAGAACAGGTGGCAAGAATATACAGAACTATACAAAAGAAAGTCTTAATGACCCAGATAACCATGACAGTGTGGTCAGTTATCTACAGCCAGACATTCTGGAGTGTGAAGTCAAGTGGGACTCAGGAAACATTACTATGAAAAAGCTAGTGGAGGTGATGGAATTCCAGCTGAGCTATTTCAAATCGTAAAAGATGATGCTGTTAAAGTGCTACACTCCATATGTCAGCAAATTAGAAAATCTCAGCAGTGATCACAAGACTGGGAAAAAAATCAGCTTTCATGCCAATCTCCAAAAACAAGGCAATGCCAAAGAATGTTCAAACTACTGTACAATTATACTCATTTCACATGCTAACAAGTGAAGTCACTCAGTCGTGTCCAACTCCTTGCAACCCCATGGACTCTAGCCTACCAGGCTTCTCTGTCCATGAGATTTTCAAGGCAAGAGTACTGGAATGGGTTGCCAGTTCCTTCTCCAGGGGATCTTCTCAACCCAGGGATCCAACCCAGGTCTCCCACATTGTGGGCAGACGCTTTACCCTCTGCACACCAGGGAAGCCCTCATTTCACATGCTAACAAAGTAATGCCCAAATCTTCAAGACAGGCTTCAGCCATATGTAAACTGAGAACTTCTAAATGTGAAAGATGGATTGAGAAAAGGCAGAGGAATCAGATATTAAATTTCTACATCCATTGGATCACAGAAAAGACAAGAGAATTCCAGAAAAAAAAATCTACTTCTGCTTCATTGACTATACCAAAGCCTTTGACTGTGTGGATCACAATAAACTGTGGAAAATTCTTAAAAGAGATGGGAATATCAGACCACTTTACCTGCCTCCTGAGAAACTTGTATGCTGGTCAAGAAGTGACAGTTAGACTGGACATGGGACAATGGAGAGTTTCCAAACTGGGAAAGGAGTACATAAAGGTTATATACTGTCAGCCTCCTTTTTTAACTTATATACAGTGTACATTATGCAAAATGCCAGGATGGGGCTGGAATCAAGATTGCCAGGAGAAATATCAACAACCACAGATAGGCAGATGATACCTCTTCAATGGCAGAAAGCAAAGAGGAACTAAAGAACCTCTTGACAAGGCTGGAAGAGGGGAGTGAAAAAGTGGCTTAAAACTCAACATTCAAAAAACTAATAAGATCATGGCATCTGGTCCCGTCACTTCATGGCAAAAAGATGGGGAAGAAGTGGAAACAGTGACAGATTTTATTTTCTTGGACTGTAAAATCACTGTGGATGGTGACTGCAGTCACAAAATTAAAAGACACTTGGTCCTTGGGAAAAAAAAGCTATGACAAACACAGCATATTAAAAAAGCAGAAACATCACTTTGCTGACAAAGGTCCACACACTCAAAGCTATGGTTTTTTCCAGTAGTCATGTACGGAGGTGAGAGGTGAACCATAACAAGGTTGAGCACCAAAGAATTGATGCTTTTGAACTGTGGTTCTGGAGAAGACTCTTGAGAGTCCCTTGGGACTGCAAGGAGATCCAACAAGTCCATTCTAAGGGAAATCAGTCCTGAATATTCATTTAAAGTACTGATACTAAAGCTGAAGCTCTAATGCTTTGGCAACCTGATGCAAAGATCCAACTCATTGAAAAAGACCCTGATGCTGGGAGAGACTGAGGGCAGTAGAAGGGGAGGCACAGCATGACGTGGTTGAATGCATCATCAACTCAATGAACATGAGTTTGAACCAACTCTAGATGATAAAAGAGAGGGAAGCCTTGCCTGTTGCAGTCCATGTGGTTGCAAAGAGTTGGACACAGCTTAGTAACTGAACAACAGTTTTTCAAGTCATTATAGCAAAAGTGGATAATTGAATGGTCAGATATCAAGGAATACACCTTCTTAGTAGCTAATGAATTGTATGTTTGGGATTATATATGCTATAGAAGGAATTAAATAGTTGAGCAAAGCTATTAGGCTAGCAAGTTTAAACTTTCTTTCCAGTGTTAATTTGTCCTTTCTTTTCTCTTCTTTTTTTTTTTTTTTTTTTGTAGAAAATAAAAAAAAACATCCTTGAAGGTGAAATGTAAAGGATAAAAATTGAGTAGATACAGCTGAATTAAACACAAGATAGCATAAGTTTATAGAAATGTGAATACTTTGATGATAGTAAGAACAGTGTTCCATGTGGACACTGGGCATGAATGAATTTGGGGTCTCTAAGATTCTCCCATGAAAGAATAGTAGCCATGGTAATCAAATTACTGTTACTTCTGCCATGTAAAATTATGAGATTTGTTTCTATTCTGGGAAGTTATTATTATACATTGGTGAGTTTAAAACTGCTCAGAGTCCTGCAATATATGCATCTGGTAGTCTAAGTTTAGCTAATTAGATGGACAATTAATCTTTAGTTATCTTCAAGGATGCTGTGGATTCCCGCCAAAGAAAGGGAGTAAACTGAATGGTCATTCATGTTTCTTCATTCTCCATGATTCTATTATTCAAAAAATAAATCAACTCAAATTGTATAACTGAAAGCTATGAAGTCTACAATCTTGATGAATTAAAATGTAAGGCAGAGGTCCAGTACTCTAAGGGAATCAAGAATAAGATGCTGCTATAACACATTGTTTTTACTTTTCTTGGGCACAATGATAAAATCAGCAATCCAAAGAAAAATAGAAGAGGAAATCAGATTAATTGAAACATGTACCTTGTTCTCTATATTTTGTATAACAAATTGAACTTAGTAACTAATATATGTGATAGAGTACTAAACAGTAAATACAATTTGTATGTGATTACAAAGAGTAAGGAGAGTCTGCAATCAATCAAAAAGCAATCACATGACAGCCTACAATCAAGGATCAGATTGTAGTGCAGATTCTATGAACTCAGATGTCATAAATGGGAGATTCTCCATGAAATAAAATGACCAATTAAGTTAGCTAATGGTAGAATTAAACTGAACACTCTAGGCAGGAACAACCCTAATATTTGTGGGATTGAAGAAAGAGTACAATTGGACACACCTAGTTTGCATCCTGCTTCTCTTCTTTTCTTATTTCTAGGTCTCCCTGCATTCAAGGAGCATCATAAACATGGTATGGACACCATCAACCCATAACTATTTCAATCCCAGGCATCAGTTGCTCCTTGGCTGTTTATTAAGCCTGTGTGCCTGATCTCCAGTGGAAATGAGATTTGGGGTTATTTGAGCAGAGAATTCAAGATATGTGTTCTGAGGTTTGGACCTTTGAAAGACAGCACAGGCTTCGACTGTGTTCATTTCCTTAGTTCCACAGATGCCAGTCACATGGAAAGTCATAACTAGAATAAAAACAGAGGTAGGCTTTTCAAAACAGAATATCTGGGGCAAAATATAAGTATATTTTGTGGTAATAAATTACAGAAGAAGCATCTCAAGGCCTGATGCTGCTTCTGCTGCTGCTAAGTCGCTTCAGTCGTGTTAGACTCTATGCGACCCCATAGACGGCAGCCCACCAGGCTCCCCTGTCCCTGGGATACCATTCTCTCCCCATCTTAGCCAATCCAGCAGTTTATCAATTAACTTTATGTTCATAATATGTTCCAAATCAGAATGTTTCCTTGTATTCCCGCTACTCCCCACTCACTACTCTACATACCTGGTGCTGTCAGAATGGTCCAATCTGCTTTTATCTCTAGCGTGGATTGCTGCAGTAACTTCTTAACTGTCCTCTTTACTTCAACACTTAGCCCCTTAATCCAATTCTACATCCAGCATCTAGAATGTCTTATAAAAATGTAAAGTAGATCATTTTTTCCTCCTTAATCTTCTCTGCTTCTCTCCATTCTCTCTTCTATCACATTTAGTACTAAATATAAATATTTTATCATCTAAAATACTCTGAAAATATCAAATTCTCTCTGACTCTTGCCTAACTCTTATAAGAACACTTGTGATTACATTGGGTCCACTCATATAATCCAGGATAATCTCCATGTCTCATGATTCTCCATTTAATCACAGGACAAGTTCTGGGGGCTAGGACATGAACATATTCGAGGGGCCATTACTAACCTTACAGCAAATGACTACTTCCTCTCTGAGAAGAGGATTTCCCCACTCAATTTTGTACTACTTTATGTTGCTCAACACAACTAGCTACTGTCTTTTATTTATATTCTGGTCATGATCATTTCCCATTGTGTCTTTACACTTTTCAATTTTCAGTTACTCTTTGTGACTTCTCATCATTCAGGTCTCAGATAAAATGCCCTTCTTAGGGAAACTTCCTTGACTGTCTAAAGCTTCATGGACATCTTAAAAAGCCATTGCCTCTAGTCATTCTCCACTCTATTACTTTATTTTCTTTACTATATAAGACATACCATTCTGAAAGTATCTGAGATGTTTATTTTTAAAGTTTACTTTTTGTTTGCCTTTCTAGAGATCTGGGACTTTTTTATGAAGCTCACATCACTAAGGCCTTAATTCCTGAAAAAGTTTCCTTTAAACAATGTAAATGTTTAGCAAATATGTCTAAATAAATACATTAATAAAAAGTAATGTAAAATGGAGTCATTGGTTATGTTTAAAGTGTCATTTCATGTCTACCAGGTATATTCTGTGAAATCTGTCTTGATCCATTTGATCACACTGTTTCCCTATTTGGAAACCAATCCATCATTCTCCGTAACTATTCAGATCCTACCCAAACTTGATGATCCAGTAAATTCAGTCCCAAACACCTATCCTTTCATTAAAAACTTCTGTGACCAATCACATTTATCTGTCTCTGAAATGCCAGGAAACAATGCTAAAATATTCCTTTGGTATTTTATCATTAACTTTTATTAACTAGAATCATTATTAACTGATAATTCACTTAGCTAGTATTGTAAAACTAACTAATATGGACAGATAATAATTAATAACTAAGATTAATTAATTCAAACTAAGATTGAATGCATGAGGAGAAGGGGAATGACAGAGGAAGGGATGATTGGATGGCATCATCGACTTGATAGACATGAATTTGAGCAAGCTCCGGGAGTTGGTGATGGACAGGGAAGCCTGCCATGTGGCAATCCATGGGGTCAAAAGCAGTCAGACACGACTGAGCGACTGAACAGACTTAACTGAATTTCCTCATTATATTCTAAATTCCCCTAGGGAAGGGATTCTGTTCTGTTACTAACTGTCTACTTTAGCATTAGTGAGACAAGCATAAGCAATACTTAAAGTAATTTGATGGTTAATATAATGAAGTAAGTGTATTGGTACCACTCAGAATAAGAATTTATTAAATGGTTTGAATTTATTGAACATGAAAACACTCCAAAGAGAATGTGAAAATACTATATTTTTAAGAATGTATGAGCATCAGTTGAAGAAAAACAGCTTTTATTCCCTGAAGTAAATGTGTAGTTGATTTTATTTCAAAAAAGATAAAATTATAACTAAAATGCAGATATAAAATATACACATTCTAAATTTTTATACTCATTAATTTATGAGAAAACCAGGCAGCTATTATAACTGGTCAAAAGGATGCAAAAGACAGACATAATTATAGATAAGAATATTGAAAGATTATGTAAATAGAAGCAAAAACTGAAAAGGGATGTTGGGAAGAGTCAACTTAATCTCCACCAGAAGAGACAGAATTTGCATGTCTTTGAAAATAATTATTTTTGCACACCTATACAAGACCTTCTAGAACTAAAGCAAAAAAAAAAAGATGTTCTTTTCATCATAACTGACTGGAATGCAAAAGTACAAAGTCAAGAGATATCTGGAGTAACAGGTATATTTGGCCTTGGAGAACAAGATGAACTAGGGCAAAGGCTAGCAAAGTTTTTCCAAGAGAACACACTGGTAACAGCAAACACCCTCTTCCAACAACACAAGAGAAGACTCTACACATGGACATCACCAGATGGTCAACACCGAAATCAGATTGATTATATTCTTTGCAGCCAAAAATGGAGAACCTCTATACAGTCAGGAAAAACAAGACTGGGAGTTGACTGTGGCTGAGATCATGAACTCCTTATTGCCAAATTCAGACTTAAATTGAAGAAAGTAGGTAAAACCACTAGACGATTAAGGTAGAACCTAATTCAAATCCCTTCATATTATACAGTGGAAGTAACAAATAGATTCAAAGGATTAGATCTGATAGAGAGAGTGCTTGAAGAACTATGGACAGATGTTTGTGACAGTGTACAGGAGGCAGTGATCAAGACCATCCATCCCCAAGAAAAAGAAATGCAAAAGGCAAAATGGTTGTTTGAGGAGGCCTTACAAATAGCTGTGAATAGAAGAGAAGCTAATGGCAAAGCAGAAAAGGAAAGATACACCCATTTGAATGCAGAGTTCCAAAGAATAGCTAGGAGAGATAAGAAAGTCTTCCTCAGAGTTCAATGCAAAGAAATAGAGGAAAACAATAGAATGGAAAAGACTAGAAATCTCTTCCAAAAAATTAGAGATACCAAGGGAATATTTTCTACAAAGATGAGCACAATAAAGCACAGAAATGGTACAGACCTAACAGAAGCAGAAGATACCATACAAAAAAGATCTTCATGACTCAGATAATCACGATGGTGTGATCACTCACCTAGACATCCTAGAATGTGAAGTCAAGTAGGCCTTAGGAAGCATCACTGCAAACAAAGCTATTGGAAGTGATGGAGCTGTTTCAAATCCTAAAAGATGACCCTGTGAAAGTGCTGCACGAATATGGCAGCAAATTTGGAAAACTCAGCAGTGGCCACAGGACTGGAAAAGTTTCCGTTTTCATTCCAATCCCAAAGAAAGGCAATGACAAAGAATGTTCAAACTACCATACAATTGCACTTATCTCATGTGCTAGCAAAGTAATGCTCAAAATTCTCTAAGCCAGGCTTCAATAGTATGTGAACCATGAAATTCCAGATGTTCAAACTGGATTTAGAAAAGGCAAAAGAACCAGAGATCAAATTGTCAACATCCTTTGGATCAGAGAAAAAGCAAGAGAATTCCAGAAAAATGTCTATTTCTGCTTTATTGATTATGCCAAAGCCTTTGACTGTACATATCACAACAAACTGTGGAAAATTCTTAAAGAGATGGGAATACCAGAACACCTTACCTGCCTCCTGAGAAATCTGTATGCAGGTCAAGAAGCAACAGTTAGAATCAGACATGGAACAACGGACTCTTTCCAAATTGGGGAAGGAGTCCATCAAGGCTGTGTATCACCACCCTGCTTATTAAAATTATATGCAGAGTACATCATGCAAAATGCCAGGCTGGATGAAGCACAAGCTGGAGTCAAGATTGCCAGGAGATATATCAAAAACCTCAGATACACAGATGACATCACCCCTATGGCAGAAAGTGAAGAACAAAAGAGCCTCTTGATGAAAGTGAAAGAGGAGAGTGAAAAAGTTGACTTAGAACTCAACATTCAAAAAACTAAGTTCATGGATTCTTGTCCCATCACTTCATGGCAAACAGATGGGGAAACAATGAAAACAATGATAGGCTTTATTTTGGGGGGCTCCAAAATCACTGCGGATAGTGATGGCAGCCATGAAATTAAAAGATGTTTGCTCCTTGCAAGAAAAGCTATGACCAACCTAGACAGCAGAGACATTACTTTGCCAATAAATGTCCATCTAGTCAAAGCTATGGTTTCCCCATAGTCATGTATAGATGTTAGATTTGGACCATAAAGATACGTGAGTGCTGAAGAACTGATGCTTTTGAACTGTAATGTTGGAGAAGACTTGAGAATCCCTTGGACTGCAAGGAGATAAAACCAGGAGATAAAAGATAAAAACAAGGAGATAAAATTAAAGGAAAGCAGTCCTGAATATTGATTGGAAGAACTGATGAGGAAGCTGACACTCCAATACTTTGGCCACCTGATGTGAAGAACTGACTTCTTGGGAAAGCCCCTGATGCTGGGAAAGATTGAAGGTGGGAGGAGAAGGGGATGACACAGGATGAGATGGTTGGATGGCATCACTGACACGATGGACATGAGTTTGAGTAAGCTCCAGGAGTTGGTGATGGACAGGGAAGCCTGGCGTGCTGCAGTCCATGGGGTTGCAAAGAGTCGGACACAACAGCAACTTGAACTGAACTGATCTGAACCTTCATTGGCAAATATTTCTGATTTTTAATATGCTGTCTAGGTTTGTCATAGCTTTTCTTCCTAGGAGCAAGCATCTTTTAATTTCATGGCTGCAGTCATCATCTGCACTGATTTTGGAGCACCCCCCCAAAATAAAGTCTGTCACTGTTTCCATTGTTTCCCCATCTTTTTGCCATGAAATGATGGGACGAGATGCTATGATCTTAGTTTTCTGAATATTTTGTTTTAAGCCAACTTTTTCACTCTCCTCTTTCACTTTCCTCAAGAGGTTCTTTAGTTCTTCTTCACTTTTTGCCATAAGCATGGTGTCATCTGCATATCTGAGGTTATTGATATTTCTCCTGGAAATCTTGATTCCAGCTTATGTTTCATCCAGTCTGGCATTTCACATGATGCATTCTGCATATAAGTTAAATAAGCATGGTGGCAATATACAGCCTTGATGTATTCCTTTCCTGATTTAGAATCAGTCTGTTTTTCCATGTCCAGTTCTAGCTGTTGCTTCTTGACCTGCATACAGATTTCTCAGGAGGTCAGTAAGGTGGTCTGGTATTCCCATCTCTTTCTTACATGGTTGCAGTCAGAGTGCCGTGAGGGATGGCAAATAACCCCAGGTGTATTTGGTGCCACAGATTTCCAAGATGGCTTATTCACATGGCTTATTCACATGGCTGAATTCTCCACTTTGAGACCCTCTCCAAGACTGCTTTAATATTCTCATATCAGGGCAGCTACCTTCTCCTACAGCTAGCAATCTGAGAGAATGTGAATAATACAAATGCAGCATTGATTTTTATAACCCAGCCTTCGAAGTCACACACTGTCTTTACTACTTTGTTCTATTAGTTAAGTGAGGTATTAAGTCCAGCCAACTCATAAAAGGACAGGAACTAGGCTTCACTTCTTGAAGAGAGCAATATAAGAGAATCTGTGAATGTATTTTAAAATCACCACATTTGCTGTGAGAAGCTTTTCTTTTAATTGAAGTTTTTAGCCAATTTAGTTATAAATATGTTCATATTTTATCATCTAAATTCTTTCTGGTTTGTTTCTTTGTTCTCTTCTACCTGGGTTATTTTCCCTAGTCTTTTGCTATATGGACAAGATATGTTTTTTTTTTTTTTTTAATTTCCTCTTGTGATTTGTATGTAGTGTAACCTGTTTTTAAATTCTGTGCTGGTTTTCTTTATTACCTGATTGTTTCATTTTGTAATCATTGTATCAAGACTAATACATGATCTTTTCACTCTTTTCAATATAAAATAGCAAACAATATATTTTGTTCCATTTCTACTTTTCTTGTTTCCTCATTATTGTTTTTCTAAAGAATTTTTTTCTGAATATATGATGTTTGCTTGAATCTGGACTATCATTTCTATCAAAATTTTACTGAATATTTTTACGGGCCAAATTTGGTTTTATATTTTCACTCATTTAATTGTAAGAGTTTATTTAGTTTCACTATTTTCCAAAATCAAAATGATGTATTTGACATTTCTTTAAAAAAATTATTAGACTGTTCCAGTACACACTAGGCAGTGTCCTCCATGGATGGGCAGTAAGTTAATTCACCGGTACATTTTTTGTTCTCATGTTTTGTAAAATTTTTGTATTTTCTTTATACTCTCCTTTCTTAATATGTAAATGAAGCTATTTTAGGGGAAAACCCCACCTCTCCACTTCCCCTACTGTGATAGATATTTGCTAGATATACTAGCACTTTATCTCTTTAGTATACCTTTTTTCAAATTAATTAAAACCTAGAAGACTGAAAAGTCAAAGGAAACGATCCATGCCAGGTGCTGCAAAATTATGTCAATTTGTGTTGTTTTTATATCACTGTATTCCTGATTTTCCGTTGCAATGGAATTGGTCTCAGATCTTCTTTTAGTCTGGTTATGTAAGTTTTATACCTAGAAAAATACTTTGCATTTCAGAAATTATGAAGGCTAAACAAACAAACAAAAGCAGCAGTTACATTAGAACTCAGGGCAGAATGTCTATCCTCAGTTGTACGTAGCACCCAGGGATGCACTCCATCTTTCTTCCATTCTAATTTAATTCTGAAGATGGGACAAGAAATATGAATTATCCTACTCACTTTTTATGGTTTTTCTCAAGCTGTTAAAGCTTAGTTTCAAGATGCATTTAAACAAAGCAAAAGGGATGATTCCATCCCTTTTAAATGTGCGTTTCCATAAATGTCTGGCCTTATTTTGTTACACAATTGTATGACACGTTATGTTGTAGGAGCAACTCATTTTTTCTTACCCTGGTCACAGACTGCTCAAAATCAGTCTCCATTTATTTCTTATGTTCATTGACACCTCTTATTTATTTTCTATATTCATCGTGTTGATGTGCTCAGTACTCTGACATATCCCATGATTTTACATCAAAACATATATCTAGTCACCTCACTTTTAGTTCAAAAATGAATGTCAACGCATTAGGTGATGCCCTACCAGTTGGTCCTTATTTTCAGTATCCAGAGGATGGATATAATGGAGAATTAAGATATTGCAACTGCTTCCAGCTCCTTTTTTGCCTCAGTGATTTTTTACTTTATGAGTGCAATAGTAGCATTCAGAATTTTAAATAGTATTAAATTATAAATGCACATTACCAATATTGCCAACTTGATACTTAAGCTTACTTTTTCTATTATTTTTAACAGAGAGTTTCGGTATCTTAATATTTTTGATAATTGACTGTATTATAAAAAGTTCTCTATAAGCAAAAAACACTAAAGATATTCACATATAGTTGAATAGGTTAATCTCAAAGATTAACATAGCTAAAACATAGTCCATTATTTTTATGACAAATTTCTTGCAATGATTCTGCCTCCCAGTAACTAAAGCTAAAAATGAAGCAATAATTTATCCTAGATTTCTGTTTTGCTTTTACTCTCACTCCCATTGGAGCCTGGAGCAATCTTTAAGCTTTCCATTCTCCTCCAGTTCCACTAAATTAGCTATAGCTCTGGCCCTAATCTGGCCTTCAGTCTTGTCTTTTCGAATTTGATGCAGCAGGAAATTAGAGAGTCTAGAGAGAGAAAGTTAAACAAGAAGAAAGTGAGTACCAAGCTGGAGACCTGAGGAATGCCAACTTTGAGAAGCCAGGTAGGAAGGCTGACTACTCAACAGAGTTCAAAAAAGAGGCCATGAAAGATGAAAATTTTAATTGATACAATGTGCATCAATTAAATTTATAACAAGTAAAAAGCAGTTCCATTGTGTAGCATGAACAAAAGTCTGATGTAAGTAGAATTATAATAGAATAAATAAAGTAAAAAGGGTAAGGGCTTCCCTGGAGGCTCAGACAATAAAAAATCTGCCCAAAATGCAGGAGACCCAGGGTTCGATCACTGGGTCAGGAAGATACCCTGGAGAAAGGAATGGCTAGAGAACTGTGAGACGTGTACCTGGAAAGGCATAAGGGATTCAGAAGTTTTTCTTGTAGTTGCCACCATTGCTAAGATGGGCATTATTAAAACATAACATCATGCCAAGGAGATACAGAAATTGATATTCAGATCACAGAGAGGGTATACTGATGGTTTGGAACTCCTGAAAAAGCAAAAAGCTGATAGACTGACCTTTCACAGAAGGCTACTAAAATTGGAAGAAGAAAAGAAGGATGATGGTTCCACTTGAAAGTTGAATTTGAATGGGATAGCTGGAATCTGAACAAGTTCCATTATCTATTTTCTCAGTTGAAGGTTTAACAGCAGTGGTAGGCTGAGAATAACAATCTAGAAAGTGAATCACAGTTTTGAGAGTGGAAAAATTATGAAAGTATCACTGTCAGGTGGCAAAGCTTTGATTTTGAATTTTACCCATGATTTTCTTGAAATAGCAATATTTTTAATGCTATGAAATGATATTCATCAATGTTTAAGTACTTCATCTACTAACAGAATGTTAAAATACAGTTTGCTTGTTGCTTTGCTCTCCAGGCCCAATTGGTCAGTCTTTATTTTATTTATAAAGTGTTTCATTGTTCTTTCTTAGTTTCCTGGCTCTGTTTTGCTACATTGATGGTGACACTTGATTTGCTATTTATGCTGTTAATTTGGGAAGCATACATACTACTTTTATAACCTTGAACAAATAACTAACTTCTCTGAGGTTCAGCTTTCTCATTTGCATAGTAAAGAAACTATGAATATCCACCTCAGGTGATTTTTTTGAATGAAGATTAAATTATGTAATATACATATGGTATGAGATGGCAATAAGTACTGGATATTATTATCATTGTCTGTTGTTGCTGTATAGTTGCTAAGTGGTGTCCCACTTTTTGTGACCCCATGGACTGTAGCCTGCCAGACTTCTCTACCCATGGGATTCCCCAGGCAAAAATACTAGAATGGGTTGACGTTTCCTTCTCCAGGGGATCTTCCACACCTAGGTGTCGAACCTGGGTCTTCCGCATTGCAGGCAGATTCTGAGCCACCAAGGAAGTCTAGCTTTATTTTAGTCTATAATGAGAGACTAATAATCTTATTTTAATAAGTTTTGATAAAATCATATGAGGTTGTAAACAGAATGTTATTACATTTTTTGTATTTCAAACACTGTTTTGTTATTTGCTTTGTTTCATAACCATGTCAACAATTACTTAGGACAACATTATTTTTACTGATTTCACTAATATTTAATGTACATGACTTCTCATCTTTTAATTGTAAATAGTGTATAAAATTTTTTCACTGTTGTCTTTTATTTAGGATTAACCAGTTTTTTAAAAAATGTATTCTCAGGAAACACGTGTGTACCATAATATGTCTCAGTACAGGGTTATCAGCATATGTGGCATTGTGATATAAGAGTGAACTTTCATGTTCAAGCTTATCCCTTTAATTACCTTAAATATTAATTGGATTGGGCACATTTGGAATGCATCAGTATTTTATTTGCAAGGAAATGAGAAAGGGAAGACTGGTTACCATTTTTATGTCACTTTACAATATACTTTACATCTTAGCATTTGTTCATTCTGGCTGAGGAATAAGAAAGACGTTTTAGTTCAGACTTCATGTTCAATAATTCAATGAGTCATGACTGTGAGGAGATCATAGTTTTCACATATTTTTTCTAGATTTTTAAAGTATAAATTTAATATTATAAGAGATTATGTCCTAGTAAGTAAATTCTATCATATTTTTCACTCACTAAAGTAACACAACAAATCAATAAAACATTGTGTTTTAACAAATTTTTTAAAAAATTAAGTTAAAATATTAATTTACTTTTTTGTCTTATTAGTTTTAACATTGAAAAACATCTATAAAGATCATGAAATATGACATAAGCTTAAATAAATATTACAGAGGATAACATACTGTAGCTTTTATTTTTTCCTCTCCTTGACCAAAGGCTGCAATCCACCATGTCCATGATTCTATTGCTCTCTGTATCCTTAACTTTTTTTTTTTGTATCCTTAACTTTTTTAAGAACTTGCTCTGGATTTTCATCTATCCAGAGTTTAAGACAGCATAAAACCCTGTAGTGTTAGTCCAATCTGATTACATCTTAAGAATGAGGACAGGCTCTATTATAAATACCCACAGCTCATTTTCCCTGGAGAGGAAAACCAATCCTTTTCACATAAGGTATAAAAACTAGCATATGTGGAGCAAGATGATGTTATTCTGAAGCCCAGATTCATTAATACAAACATGTTAAAAATGTGTTTTATTCAATGATTATTTAAGCATACAGTAGTATTTTAAGCACTTTGCATTTTAAAATGACACTAAAGGAGGTTTTCCAGGCAAGTTGCTGAGAACTTGAGTAGATATATTATAGGCATAGTCTTACTCTCTGGCTACAATTCTAATGGCTCCCCAGAGCTTCAGGAATGGAATAACAAAATATGATCTCATCAACATACTAGCTGTGCAACATTGGATCTGTTCTTGGATCTGTGCAACCTCTCCTGTTCTTGTGAGGATTAAACAAGGTATAACTCATTCCATTTCCAACATTGTAATTGGGTCAATGTTAGTTAATTGCTCCTTCTTATACATCCTGACCCCAACTCCATTGTGCACAGCCTCAACCTTCATGTCTTTTACTTCTATAATAATCATATCAACTTTAGTATATTAATATAACCTCCAACTCAGCAACAACCTAAACTGAACTTCCAATCTGATAGCTTATTAGCCATGAAATATAATTGCCCACTATACATCAGAATGAATCATCAAGCTATTGAGACTGCTTGCTCATTTATGCTAAACTCAGCCATGCCTACTCCTGGCATCACAATTGCTTCAGCCTGTCCCTTCCTTCTAGAAGTCTCTTCCTTTCTCCCTGTCATTCTCAAGTGAATTCTAATAGTGGGGGAGGCTGCACATATGTAGGGGCAAAGGTGTTTCAGAACGCACTTTATGCTCAATTTTGCTGGAAAACTATAACATCTCTAGCAATATTTTTTTAATGTCCAAGTAAAGTAAAAATAAACAAAGCATGTGAGAATAAAAGTATTTATTGAGTATACACCTATAATACTTTGTAATATCATGTTCTATTGTGAGTACTAGGGATACAGTGATAAACATGCATATGTGTGTGAGAATATGAAGAGGTGTTTTAACACCATGTAACCAAAATAATGCCTATAGTCAGTTTTCTAGGTTTCATTTGTGAGATGAAGGGAATTCCCATTTATTCTGTATCCCATTCCACACTCTATCACAGTCTCTAATTAAGGTCTAAAATTGTACTATTCACCTGAAATGAGCATTTTTTTCCCTATAGAACTCTTAAATAAAATACACACACATAAATCCCACTGGTAAAAATGAAATCCTAAGAAGGCATAATACTAAACTTCTCTAATCTCACTGAATCTGGATTATGTATGTATCTGCCTCATGTGCTAGGCTGTGCTACACTCCATGATGCCTATGTTTAGCATAAAATTACTACTCCATAAATGTCTGTCAAGTGCAATTGCATTAAGTGATAAGTCAAAGCATTAGGTGATTTATTGTGTGCCCTGTTATTTGGTTTATGAGATGCTTTTCTCTATGACAGGTAGGGTCAAATTGGCAGCCAGAAATCACTAAGTGGCCTAGGATAAAAAAAAGTTTCTGCTAAAATGGGAGAAAAATAAAGAAGGAAAGAACAGGGAAGAGTTGCTTTCAAGGACACATATGACCCACTTTATAATCCTGTCTGCCATCAACTCACACCATAAAAATCACTTGGTGTTAAGCATTATTTCATGTGTCTCTTGGTCATCTGTACGTCTTCTCTGGAGAAAGTCTTGGAAATCACCATGCTGTACACCAGAAACTAACACAATATTGTTAATCAACTGTGCTCCAATATAAATAAAAATTTTAAAAAAACACATTGTGATGTCAACATCAGAGACAGTATACATTATTGTTCTTCAATCGCTCAGTCATGTCCAACTCTTTGCAACCCCATGGACTGCAGCACACCAGGCTTCCCTGTCCACCATCTCCCAGAGCTTGCTTATGTTCATTGAGTCGGTAATGCCATGCAACCATCTCAGCCTGTGTCATCCCCTTCTTCTCCTTCCTTCAATCTTTCCCAGCATCAGGGTTTTTTCCGATGAGTCAGCTCTTCGCATCAGGTATTGGAGCTTTAACGTCAGCATCAGTCCTGCCAATGAATATTCAGGATTGATTTCCTTTAAGATTGACTGATTTGGTCTCCTTACAGTCCAAGGAACTCTCAAGAGTCTTCTCCAAAACCACAATTCAAAAGCATCAATTGATCAGTGCCCAGCTATCTTTAAGGTCCAACTCTAACATCCATAATGACTATTGGAAAAGCCATAGCTTTGACCACACTGACCTTTGTTGGCAAAGTAATGTCTCTGCTTTTTAGTATGCAATCCAGGTTGGTCATAGTTTTTCTTCCAAGGAGCAAGCATCTTTTAATTACATGGCTTCAGTCACAATCTGCAGTGATTTTGGAGCCTAAACAAATAAAATCTGTCACTCTTTCCATTGTTTCCCCATCTATTTGCCATGAAGTGATGAGACTGGAACCATGAACTTCATTTTTTGAATGCTGTTTTAAGGCAGATTTTCACTCTCTTCTTTCACTTTCATCAAGAGGCCGTTTAGTTCCTCTTCCTTTCTGCCATAAGGGTGGTAACATCTGCAATCTGAGGTTATTGAAATTTCTCCCAGCAATCTTAATTCCAGATTGTGCTTCATCCAGTCAGGCATTACACATGATGTACTCTGCTTATAAGTTAAATAAGCAAGGTGATAATATATGCCCTTGACATACTCCTTTCCCAATTTGGAACCAGTCCATTATTCCATGCCCGATTCTAACTGTTGCTTCTTGATCTGCAAACAGATTTCTCAGGAGGCAGGTAAGGTGGTCTGGTATTCCCATCTCTTTAAGAATTTTCCACAGTTTGTTGTGATCCACACAGTCAAAGGATTTAGCATAGTAAATGAAGCAGAAGTAGATGTTTTTTTGGAATTATCCTGCTTTCTCTATGATCCAATGGATGTTGGCAATTTGATCTCTGGTTCCTCTGCCTTTTCTAAACCCAGTTTGAACATCTGGAAGTTCTCTGTTCATGTACTGTTGAAGCATATCTTGTTGAATTTTCATAATTACTTTGCTAGATTGTGAGATTAGTGCAATTGTGTGGTAGTTTGAACATTCTTAGGCATTGCCTTTCTTTGGGATTGGAATGAAAATTGACTTTTTCCAGTCCTGTGGCCACAGCTGAGTTTTCCAAATTTGCTGGCATATTGAGTTCAGCACTCTCACAGGGTCATCTTTTAGGATTTGAAACATCTCAGCTGGAATTCCACTAGCTTTGTTCTCAGGGATGCTTCCTAAGGCCTAATTGATCTTGTATTACAGGATGTCTGGCTCTAGGTGAGTGATCACATCATCATGATTATCTGGGGCATGAAGATCTTTTTGTATAGTTTTTCTATGTATTCTTGCCACCTCTTCTTAATATCTTCTGCTTTTGTTAGGTCCATAGCTTTACTGTCTTTTATTGTGCTAATCTTTGCATGAAATGTTCCCTTGGTATCTTTAATTTTCTTAATATCCATGAATCAAGGTAAATTGGAAGTGGTCAAATAGGAGATATAGGTCAAATAAGATCTTATAGAGATCGTTAGTCTTTCCCATTCTATTGTTTTTCTCTATTTCTTTGTATTGTTCACTTTGGAAGCCTTTCTTATCTCTCCTTGATCTACTTTGAAACTCTACATTCAAATGGATATATATATTCCTTTTCTCCTTTGCCTTTTGCTTCTCTTTTCTCAGCTATATGTAAGGCCTCCTTGACAACCATTTTGCCTTCTTGTACTTCTTTTTCTTGGGGATGATTTTGATCACCTTCTCATGTTCAGTGTTACAAATCCCCTTCCATAGTTCTTCAGGCATTCTGTCTATCAAATCTAATCCCTTGAATTTATGTGTCACTTCCACTGTATAATCATAAGGGATTTGATTTAGATCCTACCTGAATGCTCTAGTGGTTTTCCCTACTTTCCTCTTTTAGTCTGAATTTTTTTAAATTTTATTTTATTTAACTTTACAATATTGTATTGGTTTTGCCATATATCAAAATGAATCTGCCACAGGTATACATGCGTTCCCCATCCTGAACCCTCCTCCCTCCTCCCTCCCCATACCATCCCCCTGGGTCGTCCCAGTGCACCAGCCCCAAGCATCCAGTATCGTGCATTGAACCTGGACTGGCGACTCATTTCATATATGATACTATACATATTTCAATGCCATTCTCCCAAATCATCCCACCCTCTCCCTCTCCCACAGAGTCCAAAAGACTGTTCTATACATCAGTGTCTCTTTTGCTGTCTCACATACAGGGTTATTGTTACCATCTTTCTAAATTCCATATATATGCGTTAGTATACTGTATTGGTGTTTTTCTTTCTGGCTTACTTCTGTCTGTATAATAGGCTCCAGTTTCATCCACCTCATTAGAACTGATTCAAATGTATTCTTTTTAATGGCTGAGTAATACTCCATTGTGTATATGTACCACTGCTTTCTTATCCATTCATCTGCTGATGGACATCTAGGTTGCTTCCATGTCCTGGCTATTATAAACAGTGCTGTGATGAACATTGGGGTACATGTATCTCTTTCAATTCTGGTTTCCTCAGTGTGTATGCCCAGCAGTGGGATTGCTGGATCATAAGGCAGTTCTATTTCCAGTTTTTTAAGGAATCTCCACACTGTTCTCCATAGTGGCTGTACTAGTTTGCATTCCCACCAACAGTGTTAAGAGGGTTCCCTTTTCTCCACACCCTCTCCAGCATTTATTGCTTGTAGACTTTTGGATCGCAGCCATTCTGACTGGCGTGAAATGGTACCTCATAGTGGTTTAGTCTGAATTTTGCAATAAGAAGTTCATGATCTGAGCCACAGTTAGCTCTCAGTCTTGTTTTTGCTGACTATATAGAGAATTTCCAACTTCAACTGCAAAGAATACAATAAATTTGATTTTGGTATTGGCCATCTGGGGATGTCCATGTGTAGAGTCTTATCTTGTTTTGTTGGAAGAGAGTGTTTGCTATTACCGGTGCATTCTCTTGGCAAAACTCTGTTAGCCTTTGCCCTGCTTCATTTTGTACTCCAAGACAAATTTGCCTGTTACTCCAGGTATCTCCTGACTTCCTACTTTTACATTTTGGTCCTCTATGATGAAAAGAACATCTGGTTTCGGTGTTAGTTCTAGAAGATCTTGTAGGTCTTCATAGAACTGTTCAACACCAGTTTCCTCGGCATTAATGGTTGGGGCATAAATTTGGATTACTCTGATGTTGAATGGGTTTGCCTTGGAAATGAATAGAGATCATTCTGTCGTTTTTGAGATTGTACCCAAGTACTGCCTTTCAGACTCTTTGGTTGACTATGAGGGCTACTCCATTTCTTCTAAGAGATTCTTGCCCACAGTAGTAGATGTAACAGTCATCTGAATTATATTTGCCCATTCCTGTCCATTTTAGTTCACTGATTTCTAAAGTGTCAATGTTCACTCTTGCCATCTCCTATTTGACCACTTCCAATTTACCTTGATTCATGGGAATAACATTCCAGATTCCTATGCAACATTGTTCTTATAGCATCGGACTTTACTTCCATCACCAGTCACATCCACATCTGGGCCTTGTTTTTGCTTTGGCTCAGCCTCTTCATTCTTTCCTGAGCTATTTCTCCACTGATCTCCATTGACCTGGGGAGTTCATCTTTCAGTGTCATATCTTTTTGCCTTTTCATACTCTTCATGGGCTTCTCAAGGCAAAAATACTGAAGTGGTTTGCCATTCCCTTCTCCAGTGAACCACGTTTTATCATAACTCTCCACCATCACCTGTCCATTCTGGGTAGCCTTACAGGGCATGGCTCATAGTTTTCATAGTTTCATTGAGTTAGACAAGGCTTGACCCATGTGGTCAGTTTGGCTAGTTTTCTGTGATTGTGGTTTTTATTCTGTCTGCCTTCTTATGGATAAGGATAAGAGGCTTGTGGAAGCTTCCTGATGGGAGGGACTGACTGTGGGGAAATCTGGGTCTTTCTCTGATAGGCAGGGCCATGCTCAGGGCCAATTTTCTCTTAATGGGTGGGGCTGTGTTGCCTCCCTGTAGTTTGGCCTGAAGCCAAACTGTAGTAGGAGTAAATGGAGGTAGTGAGGACCTCCTAAAAAAGACTTTTGCCGGCATACCCAGGGAGTCCAGGGGCTGCCTGGACTGCTGTATTCAGTGCCCCTGACCCTGGGGCAGGCTACTGTTGACTCATACCTCTGCCAGAGACTCCTGGACTCTCAGAGGCACGTCTGTCTCGGTCTCTTCTGAGGTCACTGCTCCTTTCACCAGCAAAGAGATCCTTTCCCTTCTCTCTCTGTGGCCAGGCCTGCATATTTTAGGTTGTTGATATTTCTCTTGGCAAACTTAATTCCAGCTTGTGCTTTATCTATCCCTGTATTCCCATGATGTACTCCGCATGCAAGTTAAATAAGCAAGGTGACAGTGTACAACCTTGACATACTCCTTTCCCAATTTTGAAACAGTCTATTGTTTCAGGTCCAGTTCTGTCACTTCTTGACCTATGTACAGGTTTTGCAAGAGGCATTATAAATTATAGAGAGTGCTTATTTCTCATTTTTCTTTAGTTTACTTGGTAAATATACTATTTTTTTTAACAAAGGATCTATGCATGGGCCCCAGAATTTGTTAATATTCTCATAATTGGTGAGAGAATATTCTTTCTCAATATTCTCATTATTTGTGAAGAAACATATATGAAATAACTGGGTAGTAGAGGTGTGTTAGCTCCTTTTTATCATCACTTGGAAAACACTTTAATACCAGTAGGAGTTGATGTAAAGAGTGAGCAGAAATTGAGACACATTCTTTCACCAAAGTCTCTGTTTGACCTTTAGCCAGAGGGATGATAAGTTTACATTTCCTTGGATATTTAAGCCTTTTCACTATTTTATGATTATTGTATTATTACAAAATTTATACCCATGTCAAAGTGATACTAAGAGCCAACTGGAGAGCTCCCAATAATCAAAGCTGGAACAACTTCAGCAACCAAAATAAGCATCATAGATTGTAAAGCAAAACATAAAATAAATATCCATGAGTCATACCAATATTAATGAGTTATTAAGTAAAGAGATGAGAAGGAATAGAAAAATGTCACATGCAGAATTCCAAATAATTGACATTGATACTCCTCCTCAAGAATAAAGATCACAACTCCCTATTCCTGAAGTGTTACTGGGCATAGTGATTTCTTCCACAAAACACAGAATGGAAAAGGGATGAGAGTAAGGAGTAAGTTTATGGTATATAAATAAAAAGACCCTACCTGAAACTGATAATACAAATTAACATCACCAATGATAAGTCATGTTGACAGTATTTCCCTTGATAAATTTTATGAAAGTAACACTTTCCCCTCTGTGATCTTCCTTCCCAAACCCCATAATTCTGAAATAACTATGAGAAAAACATCAGAAAAATCCCAGTTTAGGGCATGCTACAAACTACCTGACCAGTACTTCTCGAAACTGTCAAGGTCATTAAAAATAAGGAAAGTTTGAGACATTGTTACAGCCCAGAGGAGACAAGGGAGACACGAAGACTACGTGTAATGCAGGGTCCCGGAACAAGAAAAAGACATTAGGAAAAAATTAAGGAAATCTTAATGGATTTTAGTGACTAATAGCATGCAAATTAACTGTGACAGTGTAATACCAGCGTTTCACTACTGTAAGATGTTAAGAATAGCACAAACAGGGTGTTCAGAATATGAGAACCCTCTATACTATCATTTTTGGCAAAAAAATTCTTCTTTTTTTTTGGTAAATCGAAAACTAGTCTTTGAAAAAGTTTATTTAAAAAAATAACACTCCTTCTCTCCTCATCTGCCCCATGCTACTGCTGCAGAAGTAATAAAATTTAAAGCTTGTCAACCAACCCTACCTAATCTGAAATTCAAAAAAGAAGAAATGTACCAAAAACTGACTTGAATTACCTTATTTTTGCTGCATTTTTGTCTTTGAATGCAATTCTTCTGGGATTGTGTATTTTATTACTCACATAAATGAATAGCTTACATCCAAAACACATGAATTACACATTTTAATGGAAATAATATGAGAAGTTATAAAGAACAAAGTATTAATAGTTATTTTCATACTTTATGTCTTATGGATTTCATGTTTTGAGACAGAACCAGTGCTCTCATATTCCCCTGACATGAGGGAAAGTCAAGAGAGCCCGGGGTTGATGAAAGACATCTGATGAAATGGCTAATGAGAGATAGTCCTTGTCTGACAGAAGTAAGATTATACCATTCATGATTTAAGTAAAGAAAAATATTTCCTATAAACAATTCTCAAGTGAGGTGATTTCATGTGCACACCTTTCCAGATGAAATATGTACACATATTTGTCCTTTAATGGATCTGAGTATGTTTTTTAGCAAAAACATATGCAAACTTTATCTAAATCTGACCTTGGAAAAAACCTATTTTAATGGAGAAATGCAGTAAAGCATTTCAGATTAAATATTTATCCCATCTTCAGCTTAGGCACAAAAAGGCTGCCTTATTGAAAAACATTTTCTTCATGTCTCCTTCACAGGAAAACACTGGGGCTGGAGGCGACCCAACTATAATTGAAAGACAATAATCACTCTGAGTGAAGTGTCTCTTGGTGATACAGGCTCTAATCAAGCTTGTGCGGAACCTATTAGAGCTCATTTCAGTCCTAACAAGTATCCCAGTCAATTTAAACCACAGTTTAGCAAGCTGCCTCTCTTTTTTCCAAAACTCTCTTAAGACAGGAGAATTTACTTCCAGGCCAGGCATTTGTTAACCACTGTCCCTTTTTACGGAGCATTTCATTGGTTGGCAGCCAGGAAAACACTCAATGAAGTTTTCATTCTGTCAGTATTTCTATAGTACCAGGCATACACATAATATAATTAAATGTCAAAGAAGTTTATGAGGTGTTTAAGTGACTAGAATGGATCCTAGATCTGAAAATTGGATTAGATATATGAGATGGGAGGACATATACATTGTTTCATTCCTTCTTCCAGACCTCAAAGACTTCCACCAACTGTGTTTATTATTCAGTTACACTATAAATTTTTTCTTAGTGCTTTATGAAGTTCAAATAACTCCATTTATCAAAAGGAGGATAAGTTATTTTAATGTTTTATTGCTATAGAAAAAAAGCTCCGTGTTTGAAATTTAATTCTTATGAAACATATTTAGTAGTATAATGGGAGTCAGGAAAATGGGAGATTAACTTGAGAAAAGTAAAGGAGTAAACATTATACAAACAGTAAACATAAAACAAAAACAAAAAAGATGATCAAGGAAGAAAAACATACAGTTGGTGTGTGTGTGTGTGTGTGTGTGTGATTTTTCCTATTCTGTTGTTGTTTTTCAGTCACTCAGTTGTGTCTGACTCTGCTACCTCATGGATTGCAGCGTGCCAGGCTCCCCTGTGCTTCACTATCTCTGGGAGTTCGCTCCAACTCATGTCCATTGAAAATGATGCCAACCAACCATCTCATCCTGTCACCCCCTTCTCCTCTTGTCCTCAGTCTTTCCCAGCATAGCTTTACTTCCAAAGAGCAAGCGTGCTTTAAATTTGTGAGTGCAGTCACTGACCATAGTAACTTTGAAGCCCAAGAAAATATATCTCTCACTGTTTCAACTTTTTCCCCATCTATTTGCCATGAAGTGATGGGACCTCTTGAGAAATCTATTTGCAGGTCAAGAAGCAACAGTTAGAACTGGACAGGGAACAACAGACTGGTTCCAAATCAGGAAAGGAGTACGTCAAGGCTGCATATTATCACCCTGCTTAGTTAACTTATATGCACAGTACATCATCAGAAATGTTGGGCTGGATGAAGCACAAGCTGGAATCAAGATTGCTGGGAGAAATATCAATAACCTCAAAGATGCAGATCACACCACCCCTATGGCAGAAAGGGAAGAACTAAAGAGCTTCTTAATGAAAGTGAAAGAGGAAAGTGAAAAAATTGGCTTAAAACTCAACATTCAAAAAACAGAGATCATGGCATGCGGTCCCATCACTTCATGGCAAATAGATGAGGAAACACTGGAAACAGTGACAGAATTTTATTTGGGGGGGCTCCAAAATCACTGCAGATGGTGACTGCAGCCATGAAATTAAAAGACTCTTACTCTTTGGAGAAAAGTTATGACCAACCTAGACAGCATATTAAAAAGCAGAGACATTACTTTGCCAACAAAGGCCCATCTAGTTAAAGCTATGATTTTTCCATTAGTCATGTATGGATGTGAGAGTTGGACCATAAAGAAAGCTGAGCACAGAAGAAGTGATGCTTTTGAACTGTGGTGTTAGAGATGACTCTTGAGAGTCCCTTGGACTGCAAGGAGATCCAACCAGTCCATCCTAAGGGAAATCAGTCCTGAATATTCACTGGAAGGACTGATGCTGAAGCTGAAACTCCAATACTTTGGCCACCTGATGCGAAGAGCTGACTCATTTGAAAAGACCCTGATTCTGGGAAAGATTGAAGGTGGGAGGAGAAGGGAATAACAGAGGATGAGATGGTTGGATGGCATCACCGACTTGATGGACAGGAGTTTGAGTAAGCTCCGGGAGTTGGTGATGGACAGGGAAGCTTGGCATGCGGCAGCCCATGGGGTGGCAAAGAATCAGACACAACTGAGTGACTGAATTGAACTGAACTGAACTGATGGGACCAGATGCCATGATCTTAGTTTTTTGAATGCTGAATTTTAAGCCAGCCTTTTCACTCGCCTCTTTCACTTTCATCAAGAGGCTCTTTAGTTCCTGTTCACTTTCTGCCATTAAAGTGGTATTATCTGCATATTTGAGATTATTGATATATCTCCCGCCAATCTTGATTCCAGCTTGAGCTTCATCAAGCCTGACATTTAGCATGATGTACTCTGCATACAAGTTAAATAAGCAGAGTGACAATATACAGCCTTGATGTACTCCTTTCCCAATATTGAAGCTCTGCAAATTCCTACGTTTCAACTCAAATGAAGACTCACTTTTAACCATTGAAATTTGGATTCTAACTCTCTGCCACCTTGGTGTTTAGAATCAGTAATATGAAAATGTAAGGTCTTTGTTCAACAGCTAATTAAAAGAGCAATCTTGAGGCCCTTCCAAGTGTGTGAGGCACAGTTACACATGAAGTCGGTTCTGTTGGTGTTCAGTTTCTCATGTTGATTCTTGCAGAAACACATTAATCTACTAGATAAACACATTGCAAAAACAAAGGCAGACAACTCTAGCTCAAATGATAGCCAGAAAGGTTTTCTCTTCAGATGGAAAGCCTGAATTGAACTCACAATGTAGGAGAGGTGATTGTGTGGCTGCTCCCTTTGGCTCTCACAGATATGCCACGTGTGGCCTTTTTTCAAGTTGTCAGTGTCCATTTGCTTTTTTGGATGCCGAAGAGGTGCCAACCATGTTTTCTGTCCTTGTTTAATGTTTATTCTTCAAAATGTCTATTCTTCAAAATGTCTATTCATTCATCTTTAGGCCTTCAAGATTCTGCAAGCTGCTTTATGAAATCTATGACATTAGATAAAATACATAGGTTTAAGGGGTTACAGAGAACTAACATTTATTTTTTATTAATAATATAGATTCATGAATATTCAAGAAAACTTGAAGGTGCCTACAAGGTGTCAGGAAGTGTATATTCAAAGATGTTGATAATAACTTTTGGATCAAAGTCATAAAAGAAAGAAACGCCTGTAACCATGGAACTGTCAAAGTCTGTGGCTGGCATGGAGATAAGGCGAGGGTGGTGTGGTTGGAGGACTTTGTGATAGTAAGAAGCACTTTTAATTTCTATATCTCTTTCAAATGAGTCATGTCCAAATATCTCCTGATTTATTTTCAGTGATATAGTCACTAATATTTTAACCAATGATTACAATATTACCATATAAAATAACATGAAGTATTCGTAAATTCTAAGATGAAGTTTGTAATATTGAATAATAACTAGAACTAAACCTCTGGGATTTTAGTGCCTAGAGAAAATGCATTCATGCCTAATCAGCATGCTTTTGTAATATGGTTTATTCATTGATCTCAAGGCACAGTTTTCATTAAGAGGCTAATAATCTTACTGAAGCAGGGACAAGTATTTTAGTGATAATGAGAAACTCAGGCAAGTTGTTGCAACAAGCTAAAAACTAGCCTTTTATGTTTGAAATACAATTTCTCTAGATTCTAAGACTTTTTAGAGCAACAACACATTTAGAATTTTTTTAAGCTACTAACCTGTACTGATAGCTCACTATGTAGCAGGCTGTTTACATAAATGATCTCAAAGCAGTTTCAATAGTAGTACCTAAAATTTGTGAAAATAATACCTTGACTCACAAGTAAGAGGAAAATATAAGAGAAACAATGTCCATTGATTATAAGAATATTAGGTATTCTCATTCCCTGTTAGTGGAAGCATAAATTAGAACAACCTGTTATTAAGAAACATTCTGCAAAATATTAACATCTTTTAAATGATGCAATTCACTTCTTAGGGCTTACTATTAAATTATAATTAAGGATTAAAATCATTGTCTGGAAGAGAAAATAAAAATTGTGCAGTTAAAGGAAACTGGTTTAATCTATTTATAAGTGACTATTGTGTGTCAGTTACTTTGTAAGTGGTGAGTATATAGCAATGAACAAAAATGGCAATGCCCCTATCTTTATTCAGCTTGCATTCTAATGAAGAATATAGAAAATAAGTAAAACAAGTACATAAATATACAACATATCAGCTGGTAATAAATGCTCTGAAGAAATATTAAAGCAAAATGTAGAACAGCAAGTCACAGGTGATATTTTTTACAGGTAGATATCTGAGGTGAGAACATTTGAACAGGACTTAATGGGTTGAGAAAAGGAGCCATGAGGGTCTGGGGAAAGGTCTTAAGGCCAGAGCAAAGGCTCTCAGAAGCAAGTACAGAATGTTCAAGGGTCCTTAAGAAATCAACTGTAGCTGCAGCCCAGTGAGAAAGGAGAAAAGGATAAAGATTGATCAAAGAGAAGCTACAGACAAGTCATACAGGTTCTTGCAGGCCAAGGCATGTATTAAGACCCCCTTGTGACTGACCATAAAAAATTTGCCTGCAGATGGAGGATGCAGGTTCAATCCCTGGGTCAGGAAGATCCACTGGAGAAGGGAATAATTACCCACTCCAGTATTCTTGCCTGGAAAATTTCATGGACAGAGGAGTCTGGCAGGCTTCAGACCTTGGGGTCTCAAAGAGTCGGACACCACTGAGCAAGTAACGCTTCACTTTCACTGACAGTGTGAGGAAGAGCATTGGTGGATTCTGAGTGGAGTATATAGTCTGACATATTTAACCAATTGTAAGCATGGCAAGGGCTTCTCTGGTGGCTCAGACAGTAAAGCATCTGCATGCAATGCGGGAGACTGGGGTTGGATCCCTGGGTCAGGAAGATCCCCTGGAGAAGGAAATGGCAACCCACTCCAGTACTCTTGCCAGGGAAATTCCACGGATGGCAGAGCCTGGTAGGCTACAGTCCAGAGGGTCGCAAAGAGTCACGACTGAGCTACTTCATCTTGGTTCTTGGTTAGGTGTGGCAAAGCAGATGAAGAGAGGCTCCTCTTGTCAACTAGAAAATTAAAAAAAAAAAAAAGACTGGCTAAGGAGTTAGCAGTAGAGGTTGGAAAGTTGTAGATTATGGAGATTTTTGAGGTAGTTATCAGGATGACTGGATGTGGGTTGTGAATTAAAGAGTAATAGACCAGTCCATGGTTGTTATTATTGTTCATTCACTGCGTTGTGTCTGACAGTTTGCCACTCATCATGGTTTGACTGCCTCCACCAGGCTCCTCCATCCTTCATTATCTCCCAGAGGTTGCTCAAATTCATGTCCATTGACTTGGTGATGCTATTTAAACATCTCATCCTCTGTTGCCCCCTTATCCTCTTCCCCTGAATATTTCCCAGCACAATATTTCCAGTGTGTCAGCTCTTCACATCAGGTGGCCAAGATACTGGAGTTTCATCTTTAACGCTAGTCCTTCCAATGAATATTCCAGGTTGATTTCCCTTAGGATTGATTGGTTTGAACTCTTTGCTGTCCAAGGGACTCTCAAGAGTGTTCTCCAACACCACAATTTGAAAGCATCAATTCTTCAGTGCTCAGCCTTCTTTATGATCCACATTTTACATACATACATGACTACCAGAAAAACTGTAGCTTTCATTCCCATACAGACCTTTGCCTGCAAAGTTATGTCTCTGCTTTTTAATACACTATCTAGGTTTGTCATAGCTTTTCTTCCAAGGAGCAAATGTCTTTTACTTTCATGGCTACAGTCATCATCTGTAGTGATTTTGGAGTTCAAGAAAATAAAATCTGTCACTATTTCTACTTTTTCCCCTTCTATGTGTGATGAAAAGATGGGACCTGATGCCATGATCTTAGTTTTTTGGACGTTGAGTTTTAAGCCAGCTTCTTTCAAATTTATTTATTTTTAATTGAATGATAATTGCTTTATAACATCGTGTTGGTTTCTACCAAACACCAACATGTATCCACCATAGGTTAACCCATGTCTCCTCCCACTTAAACATCCATCCCATCTCCTTTCCTATTCTACCCCTTTAGGTTGCTACCAAGCCCAGGTTTGAGTTCCCTGAGTCATACAGCAAATTCCCATTGGCTATCTATTTTACATGTGGTAATGTATGTCTCCACGTTACTCTTTCCACACCTCCCACCCTCTGTCCCCCTCAACCATTTCCATAAGTATGTTCTCAATGTCTGTCTCCATTGCTGCTCTACAAATAGGTTCAACAGTACCATCTTTATAGATTTCATATATATGCATTAGTATACATTTTTTTCTCTTTCTGACTTATTTAACTCTGTATAATAGCCTCTAGGCTCATCCACCTCATTAAGACCAACTCAAATGCCTTTCTTTTTATGGCTGAATAATATTCCATTATATATATGCACCACAGCTTCTTTATCCATTCATCTGTTGATGGACATCTAGGTTGCTTCCATTTCCTAGCTAGTTTAAATAGAGCTTCAGTGAACATTGAGGGTACATGTGTCTTCTTCAGTTTTGGCTTCCTCAGGGTTTATGCCTAGAAATGGGATTGCTTGGTCATATGGTGATTTTATTTCTAGTTTTTCAAGGAATCTTCATACTGTTCTCCATAATGATTCTATCAATTTACATTCCCACCAACAGTGCAAGAGGTTCCCTTTTCTCCACACCCCCTCCAGCATTTATTGTTTGTAGATTTTTTGATGATGGCCATTCTGTCCAGTGTGAGGTGATACCTCATTGTAGTTTTGATTTGTATTTCTCCAATAATGAGTGATATTGAGCATATTTTCATGTGTTTATTAGCCATCTGTTTGTTTTCTCTGGAGAAATGTCTGTTTAGGTCTTTTGCCCACTTTTTGACTGGGTTGTTTGTGTTTCTGGTATTGATTTGTATGAGCTGTTTGTATATTTCTGAAATTAATCCTTTGTCAGTTTCATTTGCTACTATTTTTTCCCATTCTGAGGGTTGTCTTTTCACCTTGCTTTAATTTCCTTTGCTGTGCACATGCTTTTTGTGTGTGTGCGTGTGTACATGCTTTTAAGTTTAATTAGGTCCCACTTGTTTATTTTTGTTTCTATTCCCATTACTCTAGGAGGTCGGTCATAGAGCATCTTGCTGTGATTTATGTCATAGAGTGTTTGGCATACATTTTCCTTTAAAAGTTTTATAGTTTCTGGTCTTTAATACATTTCGGGTTTATCTCTGTAGATGGTGTTAGAAGTGTTCTAATTCATTATTTTACATGTAACTGTCCAGTTTTCCAGAAACACTTATAGAAGAAATTATCTTTGTCCCATTTATGTATTCTTGCCTCCTTTGTCAAAAATAAGATATCCATAGGTGCATGGGTTTATCTCTGGGTTTTCTATCTTGTTCCATCAGTCTATATTTCTGTTTTTGTGCCAGTACTAAAAGGGCTTCCCTGATAGCTCAGTTGGTAAAGAATCCACCATGCAATGCAGGAGACCCCGGTTCAATTCCTGGGTCAGGAAGGTCACCTGGAGAAGGGAAAGTGTACCCACTCCAGTATTCTGACCTAGAGAGTTCCATGAACTGTATAGTCCATGGGGTCGCAAAGAGTTGGAAACAACTGAGTCACTTTAACTTTCACCATACTGTCTTGAGGGCTATAGCTTTGTAGTATTGTCCATTTTCTCACTCTCCTCTTTCATCCTCATTAAGAGGCTCTTTAGTTCTTCATTTTCTGCCCTTAGAGTGATATCATTTGCATATCTGAAGCTATTGATATTTCTCCCAAGAATCTTGATTCCATCTTCTGAATCATCCAGGCTGGCATTTCACATGATGTACTAGGGCTTCTCTGGTGGCTCAGATGTTAAAGAATATGCCTTCAATTGTAGGAGACCCTGGTTCAATCCCTGGGTCAGGGCAATCCCTTGGAGAAGGGAATGGCAACACACTCCAGTATTCTTTCCTGGAGAATTCCATGGGCAGAGGAGACTGTTGGGGTCACAAAGAGCTGGATGTACACTCTTCCAGTGTACACTTTCACTTTTTCACTCTGCATACAAGTTAAATAAGCAGAGTGACAATATACACCCTTGTCATACCCCTTTCCCAGTTTTGAACCACACTGCTATTCCATGTCAAGTTCTAACTGTTGCTTGTTGACCAGAATATAGACTTCTCAGGAGACAAGTAAAGTAGCCTGTTACTTCCATCTCTTTAAGAATTTTCCACAGTTTGTTGTGACTCCTACAGTCAAGGGTTCTGGATAGCAATGAAGCAGAAGTAGATGCTTTTCTAGAATTCCCTTGCTTTCTCCATGATCCAACAAATGTTGGCAATTTGATCTCTATTTCCTCTGCTTGGGAAAGGTATGAATTTGGCATAACTGATGGGGGAGGTGCTGGGAAAGGAAGGTGGTTGTAGGGGAGAAACAATGAACTACAGATATTAATGTTCATACTTTAGAATGAGTGAGTGAGTGAAGTCGCTCAGTCGTGTCCGACTCTTTGCGACCCCGTGAACTGTAGCCCACTCCTCCATCCATGGGATTCTCCAGGCAGGAATACTGGAGTGGGTTGCCACAAATTTGGAAGCTTAATGCTATAGTATGTAAATGGTATAAAACAATATTTACAATAGGATTGTACTTGTATGTGTATAGAAAAATTACTAGTGATAAAAAGATGTTAACATTATTTTTCACTGGTTAGTGTGATTATAGCTGACTCATTTTCTTCACCATTTCATTCTCCATTTTCCAATTTTTTTTTTACTATAAACATGTGTATTGAATCAGGGGAAAAATCATTTCAAATAGCTTTGAGATCATGGAGAAATATAACTGGGATAAGATACGGCTGAGAAAGCCCAGCTGTTTGAAAATCACTTGAAACATTTAACAAACACAAAACACAGCTGGTCTAGAAGACAGAGATATTATGTAATTTGAATTCTTTACTGTCTCAGCTAAAATAAGAAAGAAATGGGAGAAAACATTCTTTAAAATAAGATTGCCATCTATTTTCTGAGTTGAACTTTAAAATTCAAGCAAAAAATTCTGTGCAATCTATCATATTTTTTAGTTTCTTGACTAAATATGTTACAGGAACAATCACTGGCCATGCAACATTCCACATCATTGATGCACACGATAGTAGATTCCAGAATCATTCGGTACCAATTCTGGCAATTTGGTAGTGCCTTCAAAATACTGGTTCCTAATTTTCAGGAAAATGAAAAAGCATAACAAAGTAAAGTCAAAAGTAGTTTTCCAAGTTTTAAAACAGCATAAAGTATATTTATTCATCAAGAGATAACAAAAAAGGCAACTCTTGACTGAACCTCATGTGATTCTTTTCTTTATAAGTTTATGTATTGTTTCTTTCAATAACAATGTACATATATCAGGGGCTTCCCTCATAGCTCAGTTGGTAAAGAATCCACCTGCAATACAGGAGACCACAATTCAATTCCTGGGTCAGGAAGATCCGCTGGAGAAGGGATAGGCTACCCACTCCAGTTCTTGGGCTTCCCTTTGTGGCTCGGCTTATGTATTATTTCTTCCAAAAGAAATGCACATATATCAATTATGTAGACAGAAAATATTGAGAGAAATCAATGAATGTGCATTAGAGATAACTGATAATTTATAAAAGTAAAGTTAGAATAAAATGCAAGAATAAGTAGAAACTATTTTTAAAATGGAAAACCAAGTCTATGATATACAGAAAAAAATCACCATAATCAAGATTTTAGATTCCCATAAAGAAAGCAAGTTTATAGGATAAAACATACTGTTTATATCTAAGTACTCCAATAGGGGGAAGGGTCGAGGAGACATGAACAAATATGAAGCATAACAATGGAAGAATGATTTCCCTGAAAGCTAGAGAAAATGGCATAAGCCATTCATTGCATAACAACAGGACCCTGAACCCTACTTTCCTAAAAAGTTGAGCGTGAATGCTAACTCATACTTCCATGTTCTGTGTGAAACTCAGAAAGTTATTTGATATTGATAAGGCTTTGAATTCTTCACCGGCAAAGGAGAAATTTCTTCTTCTAAGAGTAGTATAGAATGAATGAAGATTTTTAATTTCCATTAAGATGGAATGACAGACATAGGTTTTACCCTTCCACTCAGAACAAATAAAAATCCAGACAAAATATATAAAACAAGGGTTCTTGAGACACTACACATCAGGCAATGGCAAGATGGTGATTCCTAAGATATGGAGACAAATAGGGTAAAACCTATGACTGCACTGGCTTACTGCCTTGAATGAGTTTCCAGGTCACAGTGCAGGGAGGGAGGACCCAGGCAAAGCCCAAGTGACTTTAAATTGAGGAGCAGAGCTGGGAGTCTGTAGTTACTGACACTTAGAGTAAAAAGTACTAAAAAGTGGAAAATTGCATAAATAGAGAATGCCAGAGATCTGTAGAGCATCTCCATGAAGAATTCAGCAGAAGAGTGACCATTCACAGCATCAACATTGGCAACTCACGAGACAGTTTTTCTTCCCTGGAAAACTGTATTCTCTAATAGCTACTAGAAGATTTAGCAAAACTTACCTTGTGCCATCACACATACACACACGCACATGCACGCACGCGCACACACACACACACACATACACACACACACACACACACACACACACACACATCTTTCCTAGTATACTATAATTTACAAAGGAATGGAGATATGTCTTGCTATTTTTTGAGCAGCCATGGTTCCTCTGTTTTGTACAGAGTATATGCCAAATAAATGCTTCCTGGAGTTGAATAGTAACATTCTATTAATATACCACTTGGCAGAATTTATATATATTCCCAGTCTCTGGTGTTTAGTATTTAATTTACTGTATGCAGTGACTTCCTTCTTGCACAGAAAGGTGTCATTATTAGTTATTTGTTTCTTTCTGAGATGATACTAGTGATACAAACTAATACAGCATATCAAATATTGTATCAAAAGCAAATCTGATCTTATTTTCTTACTCTGCAGGTCCTTTGTCTTATAATTAGGAGAAAACCCTTTTATTAAATATGAACATTTGTATTTTAAGTATTCTGCCTGTGTCCAGTTTTGTATGCTTAGATAAACAAAAGATGACTTTCTTTCTGAAAAAGAACACTATAATGGATTTTTGTGTTAAAATTAAAACACACATAATAAAATTTATGACCCAGATCTGATACAGAAATATGAGTGGATGATAGGCTAAGCTAATTAAAGATTTTTTGTTTGATTGTTATTTTTTGCTTTCTCCAAACATTCACTGACATTTGAAAGTTGATTTCTTATTGGAAATTAGCTTATTACAATGTTTTGACTTGATTTCCTATGACAAATTTTGTTTGCAAAATTAATAAATACAACCCTGAAATGCCTTTCTATTGTGTATCCATAGAATGTGTAGCTCTGTATTGCTGATTCCGTCACCAATTTGCATTATGGCATTTCTCCTTATGATAACATAATAGGCAATGGAATTATGTATTTAGCTGATCCTCACAGCTTAAGAAAGTTTTGTATACAATTCAGAAGTATCCACTGTGTCCTATTGTGTTTTCATATATGTCTGGTAGGATTGGATTTATTGTTGTAGGAATATTTATGCTAAAATAGAGGCCCTGTGTTCATGAGCCTTTTGTCTTACTATGTGACATTCTCATTAATGTCTTTTTTTAATTTATTTACTTTAATTGGAGGCTAATTACTTTACAATATTGTAGTGGTTTTTGCCATACATTGAAATGAATCAGCCATGGGTGTACATGTGTCCCCCATCCTGAACCCCCCTCTCACATCCCTCCCCATCCCTTCCCTCTGGGTCATCCCAGGGCACCAGCCCCAAGCACCCTGTCCCATGCATCGAACCTGGACTGTCAATCTGTTTCACGTATGGTAATATTCATGTTTCAATGGTATTCTCTCAGATAATCCCACCCTCACCTTCTCCCACAGAGTCCAATAGACTTTACTATACATCTGTTTCTCTTTTGCTGTCTTGCATATAGGTTTATCGTTACCATCTCTCCAAATTCCATATATATGTATTAGTATATTGTATTGGTGTTTTTCTTTCTGGCTTACTACACTCTGTATAATAGGCTCCAGTTTCATTCACCTCATTAGAACTGATTCAGATGTATTCTTTTTACTGGCTGAGTAATATTCCATTGTGTATATGTACCACAGCTTTCTTACCCATTCATCTGCCAATGGACATCTAGGTTGCTTCCATGTCCTGGCTATTATAAACAGTGCTGTGATGAACATTGGGGTACACGTGTCTCTTTCAATTCTGGTTTCCTCGGTGTGTATGCCCAGCAGTGGGATGCTAGGTCGTATGGCAGTTCTGTTTCCAGTTTTTTAAGGAATCTCCACACTGTTCTCCATAGTGGCTGTACTAGTTTGCATTCCCACCAACCGTGTTAAGAGGGTTCCCTTTTCTCCACACCCTCTCCAGCATTTATTGTTTGTAGACTTTTGGATCGCAGCCATTCTGACTGGCATGAGATGGTACCTCACTGTGGTTTTGATTTGCATTTCTCTGATAATGAGTGATGTTGAGCATCTTTTCATGTGTTTGTTAGCCATCTGTATGTCTTCTTTGGAGAAATGTCTGTTATTTGGCCCATTTTTTGATTGGGTCATTTATTTTTCTGGAATTGAGCTGCAGGAGTTGCTTGTATATTTTTGAGATTAATTCTTTGTCAGTTGCTTAATTTGCTATTATTTTCTCCCATTCTGAAGGCTGTCTTTTCACCTTGCATATAGTTTCCTTCGTTGTGCAAAAGCTTTTAAGTTTAGTTAGGTCCCATTTGTTTATTTTTGCTTTTATTTCCAATACTCTGGGAGGTGGGTCATAGAGGATCCTGCTGTGATTTATGTTGGAGAGTGTTTTGCCTATGTTCTTCTCTAGGAGTTTCATAGTTTCTGGCCTTACATTTAGATCTTTAATCCATTTTGAGCTTATTTTTGTGTATGGTGTTAGAAAGGGTTCTACTTTCATTCTTTTACAAGTGGTTGACCAATTTTCCCAGCACCACTTGTTAAAGAGATTGTCTTTTCTCCATTGTATATTCTTGCCTCCTTTGTCAAAGATAAGGTGTCCATAGGTGTGTGGGTTTATCTCTGGGCTTTCTATTTTGTTCCTTTGATCTATATTTCTGTCTTTGTGCCAGTACCATACTGTCTTGAGGACTGCAGCTTTGTAGTATAGCCTGAAGTCAGACAGGTTGATTCCTCCAGTTCCATTCTTCTTTCTCAAGATTGCTATGGCTATTCAAGGTTTTTTCTATGTCCATACAAATTGTGAAATTATTTGTTCTAGTTCTCTGAAAAATACCATTGGTTGCTTGATAGGGATTGCATTGAATCTATAGATTGCTTTGGGTAGTATACTCATTTTCACTATATTGATTCTTCCGATCCATGAACATGGCATATTCTTTCATCTATTTGTGTCCTCTTTGATTTCTTTCATCAGTGTTTTATAGATTTCTATATATAGGTATTTTGTTTATTTAGGTAAATATATTCCTAAGTATTTTATTCTTTCCATTGCAATGGTGAATGGAATTGTTTCCTTAATTTCTCTTTTTGCTTTCTCATTGTTAGTGTATAGGAATGCAAGGGATTTCTGTGTGTTAATTTTATATCCTGCAACTTTACTATATTCATTGATTAGCTCTAGTAATTTTCTGGTGGAGTCTTTAGGGTTTTCTATGTAGAGGATCATCTCATCTGCAAACAGTGAGATTTTTACTTCTTCTTTTCCAATCTGGATTCCTTATATTTCTTTTTCTGCTCTGATTTCTGTAGCCAAACCTTTCAAAACTATGTTGAATAGTAGTGGTGAGAGTGGGCACTCTTCTTGTTCCTGACTTTAGGGGAAATGCTTTCAATTTTTCACCACCGAGGATAATGTTTGCTGTGGGTTTGTCATATATAGCTTTTATTATGTTGAGGTATGTTCCTTCTATTCCTGCCTTCTGGAGGGTTTTTATCATAAATGGATGTTGAATTTTGTCAAAGGCTTTCTCTGCATCTGTTGAGATAATCGTATGGTTTTTATCTTCCAATTTGTTAATGTGGTGTACTACATTGATTGATTTGTAGATATTAAAGAATCCATGCATCCCTGGGATAAAGCCCATTTGATCATGATGTACGATCTTTTTAATATATTGTTGGATTCTCTTTGCTAGAATTTTGTTGAGGATTTTTGCATCTATGTTCATCAGTGATATTGGCCTGTAGTTTTCTTTTTTTGTGTGGCATCTGAACTCTAGGAGTTGGTGATGGACAGGGAGGCCTGGCATGCTGCGATTCATGGGGTCGCAAAGAGTTGGACATGACTGAGCGACTGATCTGATCTGATCTGATCTGTCTGGTTTTGGTGTTATGGTGATGGTGGCCTCATAGAATGAGTTTGGAAGTTTACCTTCCTCTGAAATTTTCCGGAAAGTTTAAGTAGGATAGGTGTTTGCTCTTCTCTAAATTTTTTATAGAATTCAGCTGTGAAGCCATCTGGTCCTGGGCTTTTGCTTAATGCAAGATTTCTGATTACAGTTTCAGTTTCCATGCTTGTGATGGGTCTGTTAAGATTTTCTATTTCTTCATGGCTCAGTTTTGGAAAGTTGTACTTTTCTAAGAATTTTTCCATTTCTTCCAAGTTGTCCATTTTATTGGCATATAGTTGTTGATAGTAGTCTCTTATGATCCTTTGTCTTTCTGTGTTGTCTGTTGTGATTTCTCCATTTTCATTTCTAATTTTGTTGATTTGATTCTTCTCCCTTTGTTTCTTGATAAGTCTGGCTAATGGTTTGTCAATTTTAATTATCTTCTCAAAGAACCAGCTTTTGGCTTTGTTGTTTTTTGCTATGGTCTCTTTTGTTTCTTTTGCATTTATTTCTGCCCTAATTTTTAAGATTTCTTTCCTTCTACTAACCCTGGGGTTCTTCCTTTCTTCCTTTTCTAGCTGCTTTAGGTGTTCAGTTCAGCTCAGTCACTCAGTCGTGTCCGATTCTTTGTGAGCCCATGAATCGCAGCACGCCAGGCCTCCCTGTCCATCACCAACTCCCGGAGTTCACTCAGACTCACGTCCATCGAGTCAGTGATGCCATCCAGCCATCTCATCCTCTGTCCTCCCCTTCTCCTCCTGCCCCCAATCCCTCCCAGCATCAGAGTCTTTTCCAATGAGTCAACTCTTCGCATGAGGTGGCCAAAGTACTGGAGTTTCAGCTTTAGCATCATTCCTTCCAAAGAACACCCAAGGATGATCTCCTTTAGAACGGACTGGTTGGATCTCCTTGCAGTCCAAGGGACTCTCAGGAGTCTTCTCCAACACCACAGAGTTAGGTTATTTATTTGACTTTTTCCTTGTTTCTTGAGTTAAGCCTGTATTGCTATGAACCTTCCCCTTATCACTGCTTTTACAGTGTCCCATAGGTTTTGAGTTGTTTTGTTTTAATTTTCATTTGTTTCTATGCATATTTTGATTTCTTTTTTGATTGCTTCTGTGATTTGTTGGTTATTCAGAAGCGTGTTGTTTAGCCTCCATATGTTGGGATTTTTAATAGTGTTTTTCTTGTAATTGACATCTAATCTTACTGCATTGTGGTCAGAAAAGATGTTTGGAATGATTTCAATTTTTTTTTAATTTACCGGCTAGATTTATGGCCCAGGATGTGATCTATCCTGGAGAAGGTTCCGTGTGCACTTGAGAAAAAGGTGAAATTCATTGTTGTAGGGTGAAATGTCCTATAGATATCAATTAGGTCTAACTGGTCCATTGTATCATTTAAAGTTTGTGTTCCCTTATTAATTTTCTGTTTAATTGATCTATTCATAGGTGTGAGTGGATAGTCATAATAGTCTCCCACTATTATTGTGTTATTGTTAATTTCCCCTTTCATAGTAGCTATCATTTGCCTTACATATTGCGGTGCTCCTATATTGGGTGCATATATATTTATAATTGTTATATCTTCTTCTTGGATTGATCCTCTGATCATTATGTAGTGTCCTTCTTTGTCTCTTTTCACAACTTTATTTTAAAGTCTATTTTATCTGATATGAGTATTGCTACTCCTGCTTTCTTTTGGTCTCCATTTGCATGAAATATCTTTTTCCCGCCCTTCACTTCCAGTCTGTATGTGTCCCTTGTTTTGAGGTGGGTCTCTTGTAGACAGCATATATAAGGGTCTTGTTTTTGTATCCATTCAGCCAGTCTTTGTTTTTTGGTTGGGACGTTCAACCCATTTACATTTAAGGTAATTATTGATAAGTATGATCCCATTGCCATTTACTTTGTTGTTTTGGGTTTGAGTTTATACACCCTTTCTGTGTTTCCTGTCTAAAGAAGATCCTTTAGCATTTGTTGAAGAGCTGGTTTGGTGGTGCTGAATTCTCTCAGCTTTTTCTTGTCTGTAAAGCTTTTGGTTTGTCCTTCATATTTGAATGAGATCCTTGCTGGATACAGTAATCTGGGTTGTAGGTTTTTCTCTTTCATCACTTTAAGTGTGTCCTGCCATTCCCTTCTGGCCTGAAGAGTTTCTATTGAAATATCAGCTATTTTCCTTATGGGAATCCCCTTGCACATTATTTGTTGTTTTTCCCTTGCTGCTTTTAATATTTGTTCTTTGTGTTTCATCTTTGTTAATTTGATTAATATGTGTCTTGAGGTGTTTTGCCTTGGGTTTATCCTGTTTGGGACTCTCTGGGTTTGTTTGACTTGGGTGACTATTTCCTTCCCCATTTTAGGAAAGTTTTCAACTATTATTGCCTCAAGTATTTTCTCATGACCTTTCTTTTTGTCTTCTTCTTCTGGGACTCCTATGATTCGAATGTTGGGGCATTTAACATTGTCCCAGAGGTCTCCGAGATTGTCCTCATTTCCTTTAATTATTTTTTTTCTTTTTTCCTCTCTGCTTCATTTATTTCTACCATTCTATCTTCTACCTCACTTATCCTATTTTCTGCTTCTATTATTCTACTGTTGGTTCCCTCCAGAGTGTTTTTAATCTCATTTATTGCATTATTTATTATTGATTGACTCCTTTTTATTTCTTCTAGGTCCTTGCTAAACATTTCTTGCATATTCTCAATCCTTGTCTCCAGGCTATTTATCTGTAACTCCATTTTGTTTTCAAGATTTTGGATCATTTTTACTATCCTTATTCTGAATTATTTTTCAGGTAGCTTCCTTATCTCCTCCTCTTTTGTTTGGTTTGGTGGGCATTTATCATGTTCCTTTACCTGCTGAATATTTTTCTGCCTTTTCATCTTATTTAGATTGCTGTGTTTGGGGTGGCCTTTCTGTATTCTGGCAGTTTGTGGTTCCTCTTTATTGTGGAGGTTCCTCCCTATGGATGGGGTTGGATGAGTGACTTGTCAAGGTTTCCTGGTTAGGGAAGCTTGCATTGGTGTTCTGGTGGATGGAGCTGGATTTCTTCTCTCTAGAGTGCAATGAAGTGTCCAGCACTGAGTTTTAAGATGTCTATGGGTTTGGTGTGACTTTGGACAGCCTGTATATTCAAGCTCAGGGCTACGTTCCTGCATTGCTGGAGAATTTGCATGGTATGTCTTGCTCTGGAACTTGTTGGCTCTTGGGTGGTACTTGGTTTCAGTGTAGGTATGGAGGCTTTTGGATGAGTTCTTATCGATTAATGTTCCCTGGAGTCAGGAATTCTCTGGTGTTCTCAGGTTTTGGACTTAAGCCTCCTGCCTCTGATTTTCAGTCTTATTCTTACAGTAGCCTCAAGACTTCTCCATCCATACAGCACTGATGATAAAACATCTAAGTTAATGGGGAAAAGATTCTCCACAGTGAGGGACACCCAGAGAGGTTCACAAAGTTACATGAAGAAAAGAAGAGGGAGGAGGGAGATGGAGGTGACCAGGAGGAGAAGAGGAGGAATCAAAAGGGGGGAGAACAATCTAGCCAGTAATCAATTTCCTATGTGCTCTCCACAGTCTGGAACCCTCAGAGAGGTTCACGGAGTTACATAGAGAAGAGAAGAGGGAGAAAGGAGATAGAGGTGACCAGAAAGAGAAAAGAGGGAATCAAAAGGAGAGAGACAGATGTAGCCAGTAATCAGTTTCCTAAATGTTCTCCACAGCCCAGAACACGCAAAGAGATTCACAGAGTTGGGTAGAGAAGAGAAAGGAGAGGGAGGAGATAGAGGTGACCGCCTTTCAAAGACAATGGGCTGCCTTTCTGGGTGCCTGATGTCCTCTGACAATGTTCAGAAGTTGTTTTGTGGAATTTGCTCAGCGTTCAAATGTTATTTTGATGAACTTGTTGGGGAGAAAGTGGTCTCCCCATCCTATTCCTCTGCCATCTGGGAACTCTCCCTCTCATTTACTTCTTTTATAAATTTGTTGATAAATTATTTAATAATCAGCTGTGAATCTTATATCCAATTTTGTAATCAAAAGGCCTTCTCTTGATTTTTCAGAACTACTAAAGAGCATGAATAGACTTGGACAAAGAGTTTTGTTTTCCCAAATAGATAATGCTTCCTAACACTGACTTATAGAAATGTTGAAATGATCATCATAGAAGTTTAGAAGGTGTTCAGTGAAGCCTTTTCCACATATCTTAATTGTAACAGGATTTTACATGATCTTTCCCTTGATCACTTGCAGGTCTAATGGGCAGTGTTTCTGTTATTCTCTGATTTCAATTTTGACTTGAGAAGATGCAGCCCTGCATTATACCAAAGGAACATGGGAGATGCAAAGGAATATTGATCCTGGGTCCTCTGAGGCCATCAGAGTAACAGCCAACAAATCATATCCCTGGTAAATTATGTCTTTGACATTGTTATGTCGAACTGGATTACCAACTAGTTAAGAAAAGAACTGTGGATTGTGTTATTATATCATATTTATAGTGAGATATAGAAACATGCCCTGCCATTGTAGCATCACAATATTTATCAATTACGATCCTTTCCGGGATCCAATCAGAAAGTGTCATTTCCTAAATCTGGTTTCTAAGAAGAGAACCACATTAAGTCTAACATTTGAACTGCGGCTATGGCAGAAACAATAAACTTATACCACTAAGAAGATATTGACACCTCATCTATTAGATTTCCCTGGGAGGTTATCCAATTAATTAATAGTCCAATGTATTTTTTCCCAAATTCAAAAGATCTGATTATGTTCACAAAAGGTAGTAATAGGAATCAGTTTATTAATAGCTAATGCCTATTGGGTGCTACTTTTTGCCAGGCTTGACACGTATTTTATTATTTAGACTCCATAGCACTCTATGAAATAGCTTACATTTTCCTTATTTTAGAGATAAAGGAATGGAGGCCAATGCAAGATTATACACCTGAGAAGATGTGAAGGTCAGATTTGAACCCCAACAGTAGGAGGAATTATAATTCCTAAATGTGTTTCTTTCTTTGTTAAGGGGTCCAGGGGAAGCCTCAAAAATAGAAGCAAATCCAAAAAGGCCTTGCATCACTATTCTTGCATAGTACATACCATACAGTGACTGCCAAAGCAAGGCCAATGATTACCGTATTATTCAGTTTAGTTCAGTTTAGTCACTCAGTAGTGTCCGACTCCCTGCGACCCCATGAATCACAGCACACCACGCCTCCCTGTCCATCACCAACTCTTGAAGTTCACTCAGACTCACGTCCATTGAGTCAGTGATGTCATCCAGCCATCTCATCCTCTGTCGTCCCCTTCTCCTCCTGCCCCCAACCCCTCCCAGCATCAGAGTCTTTTCTAATGAGTCAATGCTTCTCATGAGGTGGCCAAAGTACTGGAGTTTAAGCTTTAGCATTATTCCTTCCAAAGAAATCCCAGGGCTGATCTCCTTCAGAATGGACTGGTTGGATCTCCTTGCAGTCCAAGGGACTATCAAGAGTCTTCTCCAGCATCACAGTTCAAAAGCATCAATTCTTTGGTGCTCAGCCTTCTTCACAGTCCAACTTTCACATCCATACATGACCACAGGGAAAGCCATAGCCTTGACTAGATGGACCTTTGTTGGCAATGTAATGTCTCTGCTTTGAATATGCTATCTAGGTTGGTCATAACTTTCCTTCCAAGGAGTAAGCGCCTTTTAATTTCATGGCTGCAATCACCATCTGCAGTGATTTTGAAGCCACAAAAATACAAAGTTTAACACTGTTTCCACTGTTTCCCCATCTATTTCCCATGAAGTGATGAGACCAGATGCCAAAATTTTCGTTTTCTGAATGTTTTCGTTTAAGCCAACTTTTTCATTCTCCACTTTCACTTTCATCAAGAGGCTTTTTAGTTCCTCTTCACTTTCTGCCATAAAGGTGATGTCATCTGCATATCTGAGGTTACTGACATTTCTTCTGGCAATCTTGATTCCAGCTTGTGCTTCTTCCAGCCCAGCATTTCTCATGATGTACTCTGCATAGAAGTTAAATAAGCAGGGTGACAGTATACAGCCTTGACGTACTCCTTTTGCTATTTGGAACCAGTCTGTTGTTCCATATTCAGTTCTAGCTGTTGCTTCCTGACCTGCATACAGATTTCTCAAGAGGCAGGTAAGGTGGTCTGGTATTCCCATCTCTTTCAGAATTTTCCACAGTTTATTTTGATCCACACAGTCAAAGGCTTTGGCATAGTCAATAAAGCAGAAATAGATGTTTTTCTGGAACTCTCTTGCCTTTTCCATGATGAGCTTTTTCCATGATGAGTATGGTTCCAGAAGACATTGGTAATTTGATCTTTGGTTCCTCTGCCTTTCTAAAACCAGCTTGAACATCAGGAAGTTCATGGTTCATGTATTGTTGAAGCCTGGCTTGGAGAATTTTGAGCATTACTTTACTAGCATGTGAGACGAGTGCAATCGTATGGTAGTTTGAGCATCTTTGGCATTGCCTTTCTTTGGGATTGGAATGAAAACGGACCTTTTCCAGTCCTGTGGCCACTGCTGAGTTTTCCAAATTTGCTGGCATATTGAGTGCACCACTTTCACAGCATCATCTTCCAGGATTTGAAATAGCTCAGCTGGAATTCCATCACCTCCACTAGCTTTGTTCGTAGTGATGCTTTCTAAGGCCCACTTGACTTCACATTCCAGGATGTCTGGCTCTAGGTCAGTGATCACACCATCGTGATTATCTGGGTCGTGAAGATCTTTTTTGTACAGTTCTTCTGTGTATTCTTGCCACCTCTTCTTAATATCTTCTGCTTCTGTTAGGCCCATACCATTTCTGTCCTTTATCAAGCCCAGCTTTGCATGAAATGTTCCCTTGGTATCTCTAATTTTCTTGAAGAGATCTCTAGTCTTTCCCATTCTATTGTTTTCCTCTATTTCTTTGCATTGATCGCTGAGGGAGGCTTTTTTATCTCTTCTTGCTATTCTTTGGAACTCTGCATCCAGATGCTTATATCTTTCCTTTTCTCCTTTGCTTTTCGTTTCTCTTCTTTTCACAGCTATTTGTAAGGCCTCCCCAGACAGCCATTTTGCTTTTTTTGCATTTCTTTTCCATGGGGATGGTCTTGATCCCTGTCTCCTGTACAATGTCACGAACCTCATTCCATAGCTCATCAGGCACTCTATCTATCAGATCTGGCCCTTAAATCTATTTCTCACTTCCACTGTATAATCATAAGGGATTTGATTTAGGTCATACCTGAATGGTCTAGTGGTTTTCCCTACTTTCTTCAACTTAAGTCTGAATTTGGCAATAAGGAATTCATGATCTGAGCCACAGTCAGCTCCTGGTCTTGTTTTTGCTGACTATATAGAGCTTCTCCATCTTTGGCTGCAAAGAATATAATCAATCTGATTTCGGTGTTAACCATCTGGTGATGTCCATGTGTAGAGTCTTCTCTTGTGTTGTTGGAAAGGGTGTTTGCTATGACCAGTGCGTTCTCTTGGCAGAACTCTATTAGCCTTTGCCCTGCTTCATTCCGTACTCCAACGCCAAATTTGCCTGTTCCTCCAGGTGTTTCTTGACTTCCTACTTTTGCATTCCAGTCCCCTATAATGAAAAGGACATCTTTTTGGGGTGTTAGTTCTAAAAGGTCTTGTAGATCTTCATAGAACTGTTCAACTTCAGCTTCTTCAGCATTACTGGTTGAGGCATAGACTTGGATTACTGTGATATTGAATGGTTTGCCTTGGAAACGAACAGAGATCATTCTGTCGTTTTGGAGATTGCATCCAAGTACTGCATTTCGGACTCTTTTGTTGACCATGATGGCTACTCCATTTCTTCTGAGGGATTCCTGCCAGCAGTAGTAGATATAGTGGTCATCTGAGTTAAATTCACCCATCCAGTCCATTTTAGTTAGCTGATTCCTAGAATGTGGACGTTCACTCTTGCCATCTCCTGTTTGACCACTTCCAATTTGCCTTGATTCATAGACCTGACATTCCAGGTTCCTATGCAATATTGCTCTTTACAGCATTGGACCTTGCTTCTATCACCTGCCACATCCACAGCTGGTTATTGTTTTTGCTTTGGCTCCATCCCTTCATTCTTTCTGGAGTTATTTCTCCACTGATCTCCAGTAGCATATTGGGCACCTACTGTCCTGGGGAGTTCCTCTTTCAGTATCCTATCATTTTGCCTTTTCATACTGTTCATGGGGTTCTCAAGGCAAGAATACTGAAGTGGTTTGCCATTCCCTTCTCCAGTGGACCGCATTCTGTCAGATCTCTCCACCATGACCTGCCCGTCTTGGGTTGCCCCACGGGCATGGCTTAGTTTCATTGAGTTAGACAAGGCTGTGGTCCTAGTGTGATTAGATTGACTAGTTTTCTGTGAGTATGGTTTCAGTGTGTCTGCCCTCTGATGCCCTCTTGCAACACCTACCGTCTTGCTTGGGTTTCTCTGACCTTGGGCGTGGGGTATCTCTTTATGGCTGCTCCAGCAAAGCACAGCCGCTGCTCCTTACCTTGAATGAGGGGTATCTCCTTAACACCACCCTTCCTGACCTTCAACGTGGGATAGCTCTCTAGGCCCTCCTGTGCCCACGCAGCCACCGCTCCTTGGACGTGGGGTTGCTCCTCCCGGCCGCCGCCCATAATTTTTAGTTTGGACTTTATTTCCTTTTCCAGCTTTATTGACATATAATTGATCTATAACATTGCACAGGTTTAGAGAATACACACAATTTGATATATGTATATATTGTTAAAAGATTACTACAATAAGTCTAAAATCCATCACCACACATAGTTACATGTTTTCCTGTGATAATAACTTTAAATATTTACTCTCTTTGCAACCTTCAAATATACAATACAGTATTTTTAACAATAGTCATCATACTGTACACTAAACCCTCAGGACTTACTTATCTTATTACTGGAATTTTGTACTTTTAGATCACCTTCACCCTTACCCCTTGCCTCTGACAACAAATTTTATCTCTTTCCTATATTTTCTTTAATTTTTGATTCCATATATAAATGAGATCATGCAGTATTTTTTTTCTACTTGACTTATTTCAGTTAGTATAATGCCTTCAACATCTACCCATCTTGTCACAAAGGGAAGAATGTCTTTCTTTTTTCTTGCTGAATAGTATTCTACTGTATATGTGTATATACAACATTTACTTTATTCATTCATCCACTGATAGACACATAGGTTGTTTCCAAGTCTTGGTTATTGATAATAGTGGTGCAATGAAAATGAGGGTATAGATATTTCTTTGGCATAATGATAATCTTTTTTGGATGTCATACCTAAAGCACAAACAACAAAAGAAAAAATTAACAAGTGGGCATACATATAATTGAAAGCTTCTGTAAAGCAAAGTAAATGTTCAACAAAATAAAAAAACAACCTAAGGAATGGGAGAAAATATTTATAAACCGTGTATTTGATAATATACAAAATATATAAGGAATTCATACAGCTCAATAGCAAAAAAACAAATAATTAGGTTTTTAAATGGGCAAAAGGCATTCAGTTCAGTTCAGTTCAGTAGCTCAGTCATGTCTGACTCTTTGCGACCCCATGAATCTCAGCACACCAGCCCTCCCTGTCCATCACCAACTCCCAGAGTTCACTCAGACTCAAGTCCATCGAGTCAGTGATGCCATCCAGCCATCTCATCCTCTGTCGTCCCCTTCTTCTCCTGCCCCCAGTCCCTCCCAGCATCAGAGTCTTTTCCAGTGAGTCAACTCTTCACATGAGGTGGCCATTACTAGACATTTATCCAAAGAATATATTCAGATTGTCAATAGGTAAATGAAAAGGTGCTCAACATTCCTTAGGAATTGGGAAAATGCAAATCTAAACCAAAAAAAGATAAGATCTCACATTTGTTAGATTGTCTGTTGTCGAAAGACAATAAAAACCTGTGCTATTGAGAATGTGGGAGAAAAGGGAACCCTGTGCACTATTGGTGGGAATTTAAGTTGATGCAAGTAAATAAAATGGACAACAGTATGGAGGTTCCTCAAAAAATTAAAAAAGAAATATCATATAATTCAGCAATTCCTATTCTAGTTGTATAACTGAAAGAAATGAAATCACTATCAGTTTGACTTTAACTGCTAACCACAGAACAGGAGTCTAGTGAATTATTCTCACTTTTGTGGATTTCCTCCACTGAGTCTGGAATAACTGCTTTTGTACTTCTAAAGGTAAGTCAGAGTCTCTGATGCTAGAAAAGTTCTCCTGATAAGATGAAGGAAGTCTAAGAGCATGAAGAATCAATCAAAAGGATACACCCAGCTTTCCACAGCAAAGATATCCTAGGCCGTTTGTCTCAGACCACTCATCCTGTGAACTTATCCTTTATCCTGGTAACTTCAAGACAGAATAAATCTATCTATAAGTGAAATATTGGAAAAGCTAGAGCTAAAAAGAAAAGAATTCGGGCTTATTCTAAAGCAAATGAGTCCAAGTCATCCCTCAACCAAGAAACACGGAAAAAGAGAGAATGGGAAAAGATCATGCCCTTGTGCTCCACGACTTTGAAACTTTTATCCATAGGCTTGAGAACCTAGAATTTGGCTATTCCAGATCAATGCTCTTTCTTCATGACCATAAAGCAGGTGTTGTTATAAACTCCTCCTGAAATTCAACTTCTCACCAAACTAAGAAAAATTCTAAAAATAATAAAATAAAATTATATAAAGTTAGAATGTCACTAACTTCTAGTAGTACATAAAGGCTGTATATTGTTACTGTGCTTATTTAAATTCTATGTAGGGCATATCATGAGAAATGCCAGGCTGGATGAATCACAAGATAGAATAAAGATTCCTGGGAGAAATATCAACAACCTCAGATATGCAGATGATACCACTCTAATGGCAGAAAGTGAAGAGAAACTAAAGAGCCTCTTGATGAGGGTGAAAGAGGAGAATGAAAAAGCTGACTAAAAACTCAATATTCAAAAAATTAAGATCCCCAATTCTTCCCTGCTGTTTATGTTCTCTTTCATCACCACCGTTGCTAGCACATACAGTATCTTAGTGTGAATAAAATGAGTGAGCATTGCCTCTAAATAATTGCAGCAACTCCAGGAGGGTGCTCCCCTTGGGGAAGAAATTGTTTGGAGTGTGTGCTGGAATTGAGCTTCCTCATTTGTTTGGGAGCAATTTCTGGGCAATTTCTGAAGGGCACAGCCTGACAAATCCTAGGTGGTATTTCTACAAGTTGATAAATTAGTCAATACACCAGGCATGCAGCATCTAACAATGGCCCAAGCTGAATTTGAGGGGAAAACTTGCATTCTGGGTCCTATACAGAAAAGTAAACAAGAAAGCTATAAGCTTATACTACATAGTTTTCTTTGATAAATATTACCCTTATTGAAATTAGTATGGTTATACAGGAGTTGTTAAGATTTTCCTAGATCTTTATATGTTTTCTGTAATCTTGTGTCATTTTTTAACACAAAAATGCATTTCTTTTAGAAGGCAAAAAAGTAAGCTAAGTATAACAGTATTGGGATAAACTATTATAATATGATGGAGAAGGAAATGGCAACCCACTCCAGTGTTCTTGCCTGGAGAATCCCAGGGATGGAGAAGCCTAGTGGGCTGCCATCTGTGGGGTTGCACAGAGTCGGACACGACTGAAGCGATTTAGCAGCAGCAGCAGCATTATAATATGAAATTCTTTATTGCCTCCAGGTATCATAGACTGAGGGTAGGATAATACAGAAGGATAGCCTAATTCATTCCTCTGCAATCTCTGTCCCACCCATGTTTCTGGCAATTAAAGAAGTCAGAAATTAGGGACAAAGCTCTAGCACCTGATTCTAATCTCAAATTCTATCCTTACCCCTAATGTGTCCTCAGCCCTGAACCCTGTGATCCCAAAGCATCTCCAGAGCATAAGGATCCATTTTACTTAGAAGCAACTTGTAGCAGAAAAAGCACAGAATGCAGAACCAGAAAATCAGGTTGCATGTACTTGCTGTTTAACTTGGTATAAGAAAATTTATGTCTCTAAGACTCAGCTTTCTCATCTTAAAAATGTGAAAATTAAAACTTCCTTTTCAATAGCAATTAGGGAATTAAAGTAAATACTGTATAGAGAAAATACTTTGAGATCATAAACTCCATGTACATAAGGGAATGTATTATTATCACAAATCTTAGCATAAAAACTTCTCTATGTTTGAGTCCTCAACTATAAAACTGTTAATATTCTCTTCCTCAAAGGAATTCACAGGATCTGTTTTCTAAGTTTACAATGATATAATAGATATAACACACATGGAACAGAGACACTGTGCTTCAAATTTGTATTATTACTTTTTTTTTCTTATGTGATTTCCATCTTACATGATTTCCTTCTTATATAAAAAATAAATAAATCAAAGCTTGCTTAGTCGTGTCCAACTCTTTGCGACCCCATGGACTGTAGCCTACCAGGTCCTCCATCCATGGGATTTTCCAAGCAAGAATACTGGATTGGATTGCCATTTCCTTCTCCAGGAGATGTTCCCAACCCAGGGATTGAACCCAGGCCTCCCACATTGTAGGCAGACGCTTTACCATCTGAGCCGCCAGGGAAGTCTCTTCCTTCTTATATGATTACCCTTAAAATGGGTTGGCCTCAAATTTTTAGCTAAACTTAGCCTTGCTTTATAAGCTTCATTGTACTTATTTTTTAATTATCTCTTTTATTTTTCCTTTCTGTGATTAATCTCAGCAACTGTGAAATCTACACAGTTTAAAGAACACTTTGTATTCTTGCTGACCTCCTAATACTAGTAAATGTGACCTTGTGTTCAAGCTCGTTTTAGTTCTAAGGAACCAGAGATCAAATGCCAAAATCTGCTGGCTCATCGAAAAAGCAAGAGAGTTCCAGAAAACCATCTATTTCTGCTTTATTGACTCTGTCAAAGCCTTTGACTATGTGGATCACAACAAACTGGGTAAAATTCTTAAAGAGATGGGAATACCAGACCACCTGACTTACCTCTTAAGAAATCTGTGTGCAGATCAAGAAGCAACAGTTAGAACTGGACATGGAACAACAGACTGGTTCCAAATCAGGAAAAGAGTACATCAAGGCTGTATATTGTCACCCTGCTTATTTAACTTATATGCAGAGTACATCATATATGCATGATTTCTCAAATGCCAGGCTAAATGAAGCACAAGCTGGAATCAAGATTGCCGGGAGAAATATCAATAACCTCAGATACACAGATGACACCACCCTTATGGCAGAAAGTGAAGAAGAAGAGTGAAATGAAATGATTAAAATGAAACAGAAGAGTGAAAATTTTGGCTTAAAACTCAACATTCAGAAAACTAAGATCATGGCATATGGCCCCATCACTTCATGGCATGTAGATGGGGAAACAGTGGAAACAGTGACAGACTTTATTTTGGGGGGCTCCAGAATCATGGCAGATGGTGACTGCAGCCATGAAATTTAAAGACTCTTGCTCCTTGGAAGAAAAGCTATGACCAACCTAGACAGTTTATTGGAAAACAGAGACATTACTTTACAAACAAAGGTCCATCTAGTGAAAGCTATGGTTTTCTAGTAGTCATGTATGGATGTGAGAGTTGGACTATAAAGAAAGCTGAGTGCCGAAGAATTGATGCTTTCAAACTGTGGTGTTGGAGAAGACTCTTGAGAGTCTTCTCCTCCCTTGGACTGCAAGGAGATCCAACCAGTCAATCCTAAGGGAAATCAATCTTGAATATTCATTGGAAGAACTGATGTGAAGCTGAAACGCCAATACTTTGGCCACCTGATGTGAAGAACTGACTCATTGGAAAAGACCCTGATGCTGGGAAAGATTGAAAGCAGGAGGAGAAGGGGACAACAGAGGATAAGATGGTTGGATGGCATCACCGACGTGAAGGACATGATTTTGAATAGGCTCCGGGAGTTGTTGATAAACAGGGAAGCCTGGCACCCCACTCCAGTACTCTTGCCTGGAAAATCCCATGGATGGAAGAGCCTGGTGGGCTGCAGTCCATGGGGTCGCTAAGAGTTGGACATGACTGAGCGACTTCACTTTCACTTCTCACTTTCATGCATTGGAGAAGGAAATGGCAACCCACTCCAGTGTTCTTGCCTGGAGAATCCCAGGGACGGGGGAGCCTGGTGGGCTGCCGTCTATGGGGTCGCACAGAGTCAGACACGACTGAAGTGACTTAGCAGCAGCAGGGAAGCCTGGCGTGCTGCAGTCCATGGGATCTCAAACAGTCGGACACGACTGAGGGACTGAACTGAACTGAAGGAGTTTATACACTCATTGCCTTTGTCCTGGATTCTGTGTTTCATATTGCAAAGTTTGATTATAATTATTTATCAAGGATAGCTAGGGACAATAACATGATTGGCTAAGTTCATTTCTAATCTGATTCTCAACCTTTGCCCCACCCAAAACCCATTTTTCTCTAGACCCCAAGGCAGAGTCACTGCTGTTCTATACACATTTCTATAGTACCTTTCACGTACCTCAATTACATTTCTTAACCCACTGGACTGCAACTATCCATTCTATTGACCTTCACTATACTCTGACCTTCAGTTTTAATCATAACTATGTCCAGCATGTAGAATCAAGAACACTGGCTCACAAAAATAATAGCAAAACTGCAACATTTATTCATCTCTCCTTATGTCAGACAAGGGTCCAATTGTTTTTCCACATATTACTCTGCAAAAAAAAAATAATTTTTAAATGATAAAATTATGAACCTCATACAGACAAAATGAACATGTGTTAAACATATTATTTAACTCATTATGAAGATTTCAGTCATCTGTTACAAATTGTTCAAAGAAGTTAAACAAGCACAAATTTATGTAAAGAACTGATGAAATGAATTACAAAGGGAAATTAGCTTTTTCCATGGAGAAAAAGCAATCAAACCTCCCTCTCAAAGAATATCTTAATTGTCTATATATAAGAATTATTTTCCATAGCTGTAAATGATCTATGGGATCAGGATCAGATAACCTGGAAAAATATACTGTGGAAAATGCATAATTTCCACCCACATCTTTTCCTGTAATTCTTTTAATTTTCACAAAATAGGCAATCTTTGTTAAATTTAACCAAAGCACTAAATTTTCCTATTCACCCCATAGAAGAGTCCTTTTATTTTCCTTTTGTATGGTTTTAATCCCACTCTCTATTATCAGCTCAACAATTAATCATTAAATATTTTGCTCTGAACTCAATAGACAATGGGCTTTCTACCTCTTAATCTTGAATTCTGGAAGTGTGGACATTGGGGGAGAATACACAGAGAGTCTGCATATGCCAGTACAGGAAAGAAAACAAAGAGACAAAGATCAGCATTGGCTGAAAATTTGCTGATAATGGCACTTAGCATCTTATTCCGGAGAAGGCAATGGCACCCCAGTCCAGTACTCTTGCCTGGAGAATCCCATGGACAGAGGAGCCTGCTAGGCTGCAGTCCATGGGGTCGCGAAGAGTCGGATACGACTGAGCAACTTCACTTTCACTTTTCACTTTCATGCATTGGAGAAGGAAACGGCAACCCACTCCAGTGTTCTTGCCTGGAGAATCTCAGGGACGTGGGAGCCTGGTGGGCTTCCGTCTATGGGGTCGCACAGAGTCGGACACGACTGAAGCGACGTAGCAGCAGCAGCAGCACATCTTATTCAGTTCAGTTGCTCAGTCGTATCCGACTCTGCGACTCCATGAATTGTGTCTCTCATGATGTACTCTGCATATAAGTTAAATAAGCAGGGTGACAATATACAGCCTTGACATACTCCTTTTCCTACTTGGAACCAGTATGTTGTTCCATGTCCAGCTCTAACTGTTGCTTCCTGATCTGCACATAGGTTTCTCAAGAGGCAGGTCAGGTGGTCTGGTATTCTCATCTCTTTCAGAATTTTCCACAGTTTATTGTGATCCACACAGTCAAAGGCTTTGGCATAGTCAATAAAGCAGAAATAGATGTTTTTCTGGAACTCTCTTGCTTATTTGATGATCCAGCGGATGTTGGCAATTTGATCTCTGGTTCCTCTGCCTTTTCTAAAACCAGCTTGAACATCTGGAAGTTCACGGTTCATGTATTGCTGAAGCCTGGCTTGGAGAATTTTGAGAATTACTTTACTAGCATCTGAAATGAGTGCAATTGTGCAGTAGTTTGAGCATTATTTGGCATAGCCTTTCTTTGGGGTTGGTATGAAAACTGACCTTTTCCAGTCCTGTGGCCACAGCTGTTTTCCAAATTCACTGGCATATTGAGTGCAGCACTTTCACAGCATCATCTTCCAGGATTTGAAATAGCTCAACTGGAATTTCATCACTTCCACTAGCTTTGTTCATAGTGATGCTTTCTAAGGCCCATTTGACTTCATATTCCAGGATGTCTGGCTCTAGGTGAGTGATCACACCATCGTGATTATCTGGGTCGTGAAGATCTTTTTTTACAGTTCTTCTGTGTATTCTTGCCACCTCTTCTTAATATCTTCTGCATCTGTTAGGTCCATACCATTTCTGTCCTTTATCAAGCCCAGCTTTGCATGAAATGTTCCCTTGGTATCTCTAACTTTCTTGAAGAGATCTCTAGTCTTTCCCATTCTATTGTTTTCCTCTATTTCTTTGCATTGATCTCCAAGGAGGCTTTCTTATCTCTTCTTGCTATTCTTTGGAACTCTGCATTCAGATGCTTATATCTTTCCTTTTCTCCTTTGCTTTTTGCTTCTCTTCCTTTCACATCTATTTGTAAGGCCTCCTCAGACAGCGATTTTGTTTTTTTGCAATTCTTTTCCTTGGGGATGGTCTTGATCCCTGTCTCCTATACAATGTCACGAACCTCTGTCCATAGTTCATCAGGCACTCTTATCTATCAGATCTAGCCCCTTAAATCTATTTCTCACTTCCACTGTATAATCATAAGGGATTTGATTTAGGTCATACCTGAATGGTCTAGTGGTTTTCCCTACTTTCTTCAATTTCAGTCTGAATTTGGCAATAAGGAGTTCATGATCTGAGCCACAGTCAGCTCCCGGTCTTGTTTTTGCTGACTATATAGAGCTTCTCCATCTTTGGCTGCAAAGAATATAATCAATCTGATTTCGGTGTTGACCATCTGGTGATGTCCATGTGTAGACTCTTCTCTTGTGTTGTTGGAAGAGGGTGTTTGCTATGACCAGTGTGTTCTCTTGGCAAAACTGTATTAGCCTTTGCCCTGCTTCATTCCATATTCCAAGGCCAAATTTGCCTGTTACTCCGGGTGCTTCTTGACTTCCTACTTTTGCATTTCAGTGCCCTATAATGAAAAGGACATCTTTTTGGGGTGTTAGTTCTAAAAGGTCTTGTAGGTCTTCATAGAACCATTCAACTTCAGCTTCTTCAGGGTTACTGTGTGGGGCATAGGCTTGGATTACCGTGATATTGAGTACATCATATTAGTGTAAATCAAATCTCCTTATACCAGTTGTGCACACTTTATCTCTGGAATAATCTTTCTCCATCCAACCATCATGTTTCCCAAATCATTTTCATTTTCCATATCAATTATCTCTTTTCATAGGACACCTCACAGATCACTGCTTCTGTTATAGCATGGATCCTCCCCTTCCTTTCCCTTGCCACATGTTGTATTTCCCCAGCTGTGGATAATAAGGTGGGAATTTCCCCAGAACACTCATATAATTTCCCTTCAATATGCCTTTGTCCACCCAAGTCACCTGGCCATGGAAGGAAATAGAATTAACCATCAGATTTGCTCCCCAACAAGTTTTCACTATGTTCAGCCAATCAAGATGTCAGGAACTTGCTGACTAGAATGGCTTCACTTTGATGTTATCAGAATGAAGGGAGGGGAAAAAACAGCAAGGGAAGCAATATGAAAATTCTGTTTCCTCTGTATTTTTTAAGCAAGCTATTTTTAGTTTGTCAGCCAAGAAAATTATGTATTCTTTTTCAGAAATCTTATAGCCTGTTGACACAAGATACAGAAATTTAAAGGGGTCACTTAGACCAGGAATCAAAGTGGTAGAAACTGTCTGAATGCATCTCCACCTCCCCTAGATATTTTTAAAACTAAATTACCTCTCTGTTCTTAGGTCTCTTGTTATTTTGCTCCTCTGTAAGCTAAAGTAGAGAAAAGGTAGAGGAAAATTGAATCAGACAACTCCCTCAAGGATTAAAAGAGCTACATGACAAACTTTCAAAGTTTTCGTTAAATTTAATAATTAATTTTTTATTTTTAGAATGTTATAACAATGAAACTTATGATAGAATTGAAAATATTATACTAATACTGCTAAACAAGTGTTAGAGATGTTGGGGAACCAGCCAATCGATTTATGCATTTATAATTTATATTTTCTTGATTTTTTCCCACATGTTATAAATATTGACAATCAATGTACTCTGCCATTTTCAAACTTATAATCTAAGGAAAATTGATCACTTGGAAAAGGTTGTTTTAAGTGTAGCTTATTTTTAATGGTTCAAATTTCATTTGGAAGATAAGACATAACTTTCTTTATTGCTCTATGAATAGGAAAAATTTTGTACTTCTTTTCAAATCAATTGTGGCACGTTTCCCAGATGAAGTTGAATTTGAGGTGAGGGTTGAAGATACAACTTGCCAAGAAACTCATATAACTTATGTTTTCTGGATTCACAAACTATTAAAAAGATAGGGAAGCCTAGATATCTTTCAGCTAAAGTACATATTGTTCAGAAATCAGTCAAGTGCACTGTCATTGATTAACTTTTGCTGAAGATATTTCTACTCATGGTTCATTTTGCTTCTGATTGACCAACAGGTAATAATTTTTCTTCCTCATCCAACTTTGTAGATTCTATCCGATTGGTCTTTGTCATTCAATAAGCTTCATTATAACCAAACTCAAAACCATGATTGATTTAAGCCATACTATCAGTTTAAATATAGATTTGTTAAACTTCTTATTCATCAAAGTCAATTTTATTTTCCACCAGATATTTGCAGTATTTCAATTATATAAAAAATAAAATATATTTTTTTATTTTAATATTTTAATATATACCATACAACCATTTACTCTAGTTCTATCTTTTTATGAAGAAGATTATTAATTGTGTTACATAAATAAAATTATTGGTAGACAACATAAACACTTAAAACACATTCTAAAGTAAATAAAAAAGGATAATTCCAGGATTACCAAGCAAACAGTGATTACTGATGATCTGATATAAACTATTTGGTTTTCCAACTGAAACTCACTTTCATGAAATTTGGCTTCATGAGAAGTTTTACTGAGCCACTTAAAAAAATACAATTGATGATATGAAGCACATCATTAGAAATTAATACTCTATTTTTCTTAGTCCTTCAAATTATTAATTTTATCAGAGAACTTGTTCCACATGCTTAAGAAAGGAAACTGTAGCAGATATTTGAGAAAAGATTCTTCTCATTACAATACTGCAATTCAATTATTTAAAAAGTTCTCATTCCTAAATTTTATGCAGACTGTTTAAAATACAGATACCAATATAAGCACAAGATCAGAATTTTCAAATAGTTGTTTATACTTACTTCCTTGAGAATACATGTAGCAAGATATCTTTGGAGGACTAACATCTAAATAGTTTATTTTTAGCTGCAGAATTAATTGAATGTTGATATGGTCATATTGTAAACTAGAGAACACTACCTATAAGGAATTAGGATTGGATAGAATACAATGACAAAGCCCCAAGTTGCTACAGTGCATCCTAGAGTGCAGTCTGCCAGTCAGTTACTGTGAATCTGTATTTGAATTGAATTAATTTTGTGAGAACTAATTGATTTAAGGAAACATTTCATTACATCTGGGCTGGGTAGTTTTCTGTAAGTTTTATTAACTGTCTTAGTATTTCATATTTGTGAAAAATGAGTAAATAAAAAATCACATGGAAGGACATTCTGTCTTGACAAAATTACTGGCCAACACACTTACTAGTATTTTAAGAAGTTATTCAGATATGGAATTTTGATATTAATAAGATTATGGGGAGCTCTTCTTGCATGAAATGAAGAGAATATTAGACTTATCATTTAATAATAAAAACAACATAAATAAATGAAATTACATAGAATATTTAATTTTAATAAGATAGCATTTATTCATATTACATGTTTATAAAAGAAGAGCATAAAAGCCAGCTTAAATTCATCACCCAGTGGAAAACACAACATTCATATCTGTGCATAGGCATATGTGCTAGATTTATTTTAATGGAAGTATAGCAATTTATCAAAATTTTTCATTTGACATATATATATATATATATATATATGGTTTTTCTGACCTTAAATATGCTTTCCATCATAATTTTCAAAGTCTGAATAGTATTACAATACATAAATTAATGCAGTATTTTTTATTTGAATAACTTCTTAACTAAAGAAACTGGGATTCTTTTTCAGAAACCTTAATCTAGTGTTTGGAGAATGCAATGGCACCCCACTCCAGTACTCTTGCCTGGCAAATCCCATGGACGGAAGACCCTGGTGGGCTGCAGTCCATGGGGTCGCTAAGAGTCAGACACAACTGAGCGACTTCAATTTCACTTTTCACTTTCATGCATCGGAGAAAGAAATGGCAACCCACTCCTGTATTCTTGCCTGGAGGGGAGGATCCCAGGGATGGGGGAGCCTGCTGGGCTGCCGTCTACGGGGTCGCACAGAGTCGAACACGATTGAAGCGACTTAGCAGCAGCAGCAGTAGGGATATTTAGTTCAAAATATTAAAGCTTATTTGACAATGAGCTTCTAAAAATATACAGTTGTTTGCATTTTCTCACTTCAGCAATTAAATAAGGTAAATGCAAGAAAATTTTAATTTAAAAAATCATTTTGTTAACCCTCTAGTTCTACATTTTTCCTAATGAATAATCTAGATATTACTAATTACTTTTGCTGTGATTCCTTTTAGCATAAGCTCATATACATATTTCTCTCATCACATTCTAAAATGCTAATTGAGCATTGCAGTTAAAGTACCCCAAACACACATATACACATGCACACACACAAGTACTGTCACCTTGGATTCCTTTCAAAAATGCTATTGTCTTCTCTTGCCTCATGATTTTGCACCTGTTTTCCCTCTGCCAGGAATGTCATCTTCCCAATCTGACCATTTACTTGGTCATATAATATTAGTGTGTAAGACAGAGACCCTGCCTGTTTTGTGTACTATGCACCAATCTCCCGAGGTCTGATTGTGGAAAGTGCAATTAAACTTGTTAAATAATATATTTGTTAAACATGTCAGGGAAAAAAGAATACATGGATTAGCACAAGGAAAATGTATTTGTCATTATTTTATAGCAGTTTTCAGAGAAAAAATTAAATGATTAATAATATTTAATTGTTTTATATTAGTCAATAATTTGTTAAAACCCTTCTTGAGATATCTTTTTCTCTCACAGATTTATTTCATTATTTTTTAAAATTTGTTTTAAAAAATAAATAAATAAATAAAATTTGTTTTAGTTTCTTGAAGCACATGTTTAGTTTGTTTACTCTTAGTATTTTAATACCAAAAGAATTAAGGTTCTATTAATATATTTTCCTCTAAATGAAAATAATGCAATTTATTTATTCATTCCAAGTTGATAGGATTTGAATTGTTTCCAATAGTAATTAACATTGGTCATTTTGTAAACAATGTTCTCCTGTACCTAAGCATGCATATCTCTAAGATACATAATAATATATATTTAGAGGATAAAAAAGATTAAAGGTTAAATGACATTTATAAGTAATTTATAAATTTTGAATACAAGCTTAAGTAATTGCTATGTATTTAATAAAAACCTCAACTCTAGAAATACACCCCTTCACAATTTAAATCATTTCCCTAGCAACAATTAAAAGTTTCAGAAATCATTAACTAATTTAAAATTAGTTATTATGGTTGCATTTACTATATTATTAATTTTTTCTTCTAAACAGCTCTAATTATGTTAAATTAAACATATATTTGACAACAATGGAATTTAAGAATTCTGAAAACGTATTACACCTAGTAAATAAACATTGATTCCAAGATTAAACTTTTTACAACTTTTATTTTTTCCACATGGTCTATGAAAAACTGAAAGGAACTATTCGTTTCTCTTTGGATTTCTAGTGATTTTTTTCCCCTAAAATATTTTGATTTTATATATTTCTTTGATGTATTATTCTGTCTATATATCACATCTTTGAGAATTTAAATTTATATTACTTAAATGTTTTATCTTTGATTTATTTTTGGTTGTTTCTTTCCTTTAAATCTACTTTGGAATTAGCAACCTTTCTTTTCATTTCAACTTCTATAGTGAAATTACATATAAAATGGTGATGACAAATAATGAAAAATTTATCATTTTACTCACCCACATATACGGTATATGGCCTGTAATATACATAGCTTTTATTGAAACTATATGGGTTTTGTCAAAGAAAAATTCCACTATACAAACTTAAATAGGCAAGAAAGATTTTATTAAAGACGATTGCAATAAGTAGGAGATTGAACTGAGCTGCTCTGCTGAAACAAGGCTGGACAGTGAGTAAGCCCTTTGTGAGCTAGTGGAAAGTCACTGGATGCCATTCAGGCAAAGTTGATCAATATGATTGGGCCATTTGTGTTGCTAATTGGTGCTTCTTGACCATCCCACAGAGACTAAGAGATAGGGATGCTATTTTTTTAATGATTACTTTTCAAAATTCTTTGAAAAAGATATTCCTGGGTTGTAGAACTGCCAAGAGGCTGAGAGAAGACTTAGATCTTACAGGGGAAGAGAAAGTATTTATAACTGCAAGTTTTCTAAAATAAACACTGTTAAAAAAAAAAAAAAGGTAGAGTAGAGGTCTATTGTCAGGAAATTTTAAAATCTAGTCCAAGTTAGGGGAAGGTAAAGGTTCTCTTAGTTTATTATTGCTTTTACATATTTGTCTTTTTCAGTAATTATGCTCCATTTTTTCTTTTTTTAATTAGTATTCCATCAACAGGCTCCAGAGAAGGCAATGGCACCCCACTCCAGTACTCTTGCCTGGAAAACCCCATGGATGGAGGAGCCTGGTAGGCTGCAGTCCATAGGGTCGAGAAGAGTCGGACACGACTGAGCGACTTCACTTTTACTTTTCACCTTTATGCATTGGAGAAGGAAATGGCAACCCACTCCAGTGTTCTTGCCTGGAGAATCCCAGGGACAGGGGAGCCTGGTGGGCTGCCGTCTATGGGGTCACACAGAGTCGGACACAACTGAAGCGACTTAGCAGCAGTAGCAGCAGCAACAGGCTTCCCAGATATCTCAGTGATAAAGAATCCTCTTGCCAATGCAGGAGACATAGGAGATGCAGGTTCAATCCCTGGATGGGGAATATCCCCTAGAAAATAAAAATTTCAACCCACTCCAGTATTCTTGCCTGTAAAATTACATGGACAGAGGAGGCTGGTGGGCTACAGTCTGTGGGGTCACAAAGAGTCAGACACAACTAAGCAAGCAAGCACACACACACATCATCAAGATTTATTTGTGCTAAGTCACTGCAGTCATGTCCCACTCTTTGTGACCCTATGGACTGCAGCCCGCCAGGCTCCCCTGTCCATGGGATTTTCCAGGCAAGAATACTGGAGTGGATTGCCACGCCCTCCTCCAGAGGATCTTCCCAACCCAAGGATGGAACCTGTGTCTCCTGTGTCCTTGCAGTGGCAGGCAGATTATTTACCACTAGGGGCACCTGGAAAGTATATCTATTTACTACCTGATTCTCAGTAAATGTTTTTTAAATTATTTTGAAATTGCTTTCTTATTTTGTTTTTGTCCGGTTCTACCTACATGCAATAGTAGTGCTTTTAACCTCCCCCTCAAATATATATGCCTTCTGTTCATGGTTTCTGAAACTTTAAAAACCTTATATATTGAGAATTTCAATTGAGTAGGGGCATATTTTAGTACAAATAGTTTTTAGATTTGTCAGGTAGGTTTATTTCTCATCTCAGTTCTTGCCTCATAGCAACAAAAATTTGGAAAAGTGGACTAAAGTGTTTAAAACAGCAGATAAGTTACAGCTCAGTTCAGCCCAAGCAGACAGATCTTTTATTTAGATGTTGCACTGGAGAAGGAAATGGCAACCCACTCCAGTGTTCTTGCCTGGAGAATCCCAGGGACGGGGCAGCCCGGTGGGTTTCCGTCTATAGGGTCGCACAGAGTCGGACACGACTGTAGTAACTTAGCAGCAGCAGCAGCTAACTTTCTGGTTCTTTTTGCCCACAACTTTTTACCTATTCTTAAGTAATTTCCTGTAAATATTTGCATTTGTCTCACACCTGCCCATCTATGTTTTAATGTTTATTTTGTTCTTTTTTCTCTCTCTTTCAGACATGAGAAAAACTCTGGGCTTCAATTTCCACCAAAATCACCTGGGTGGGTTTTCCTCCTATCCCCCATTTCTTCCATGGACAGTATAAGTGTCCTTCTGGATATTAAGTGGAAGGCACTCAAAATTCAGAATCCTAGAACTTCAGAGGCAAAGGAAGAGTTTAGTCCCTGGGGTCTGTCAAGAGGAAGATCCTCTCAGTTCTGGTTTGGACTCCTATACTGTATTTGCCCTGAGGTATATTCCAGGTTAGTCTTAAACCAAACTATTCCAGTTCATCTGGAAATGATTCGGGGTGCTACATACACCCTTCTTGATGCTCTAGGGAAGTAATCTAGCCAAAGCTGTTTGAGGTGACAGGCCTTCCTGGCAGCTACTTAAGACTACTGAGGAAATACAGTGGTCAAAAGGATTCCACATGGAGGCTTTGCTGCTGCCCCACTTCCCTTCCATCCCTCATTCTTATGAATAAGACAATTTTAGTCATATTTTGCCTCAGTCTCATCTAAATGGACTTACCTGGTAGCTCAGATGGTAAAGCGTCTGCCTACAATGTGGAAGACCCGGGTTCAATCCCTGGGTTTGGACGATCCTCTGGAGAAGGAAATGGCAACCCACTCCAGTACTCTTGCCTGGAAAATCCCATGGACGGAGGAGCCTGGTAGGCTACAGTCCATGGGGTCGCAAAGAGTCAGACACAACTGAGCAACATCACTCACTCATCTAAACCAGACTGAGTAGTTCTGAGCAAGCCATTGTTTTTCTTCTTCTAGATGGTTATCGCTGCATTAAAGTGTCCCCCAAATCCTCTAAGGTGATGGCAAGAGGGTAATACTTTTTACTGTTTCCAAATTACTGGTACTGCAATTCCAACCCCTGCATGCAGGTGTACATGTGCATGCGTGCATGCACACGCACACACACACACATGGCATCTTTTTCACCCTTTAGTCATTTCTTTGAGTTGAAAGTGAGACAAGATGAAGATTAGGCATTTGTAATCATATCACTGTATTTTCCACAATTCTTTGTCACATTTTTTTGTTGTTGTTAATTTTTGGTTTGTTTTTCAGGATTGAACCTGAGAAAAAAGAAATTATTAGAAAGCTAGGAATAATAATGTTAATAAGAAATCTAATAACTGCAAGGGCTTACATTTGACCAAGAGTCAAAATTTTCCTTGGATCTTTCAAACTATTGTATAAATGAGTAACATTTGCTAGCAACCTATTTTTTGAGGATTAGAGAGTGAAACTAACTTGGACTCTTGGAACATGTAACACAGTGTGAGTACTTAGTTGACCTAGAAAAGCTCTCCAAGGGACACAGAAACAATTACAGATTTAAATGGATGAAAATGGAGACATATTTTATGTATGTCAAATGTTTCAATTGTACTACTGGGGGGTAAAAGACCTTCTGTGACTTTGTTGGTAGATTTTTTTAATGCATAATACATAAAAGGAGAAATTCTTAACACAGCTTACTTTTAATCGGAGGACTTCAATGTATTTTATAGGTAGTTATTCATCTTTAAGGAAAATAAGGAAAGTGAAAACTGTCGTTCAGTCCTGTCCGACTCTTTGCGACCCCATGGACTGTAGCCTACCAGGTTCCTCTGTCCATGGGATTTTCCAGGCAATAGTACTGGAGTGGATTGCCGTTTCCTTCTCCAGGGGATCTTTCCAACCCAGGGTTCAAACCCAGGTCTCCCTGTAGACAGACGCTTTACTGTCTAAGCCACCAGGGAAGTCCAATAAGACAGCTTCTAAACCAGGAAAATAAATAGGCCTTTTCATCCCTAAACAAAACTTTAACAAATAAATGGAAACACATTTAGACAACAACTGTATCCCAGGTAAGGGGCTAGATGCCGGGGGACTACATAGATATGAGAGCAAATATCTACCCTCTCGAAATTTTATATTTGAAGCAATCTCCCAAGATTCTTTGTACAAATAGTGAGGATGGGGTTTCAGAATGGCAAAACAATACTGTTTAGGGGACGTGGGTTCTGTAAAGGAGCTAGTATTTTATGAATTTTGAAGGACAACAATTTACTTAGAGTTGAAGAAAATATAACAATCATTATCTATTCCACACATATTATGTTACAAATTCTTTAAAACATGGCATTGTTTATGGAAATATGTCCTTTCCCTCTAAGCCTCTTTTAGGAACTTTTGTTTTATTATTTAGTAACTCCAGTAAACTATTTTTCAGCCTGATTATCTATGTCCAATAATTCTTCAGCTCCCACTTTCAAAGCCACATTGTGCATTAGAATCAGCTGTAGGACCTGTTCAAACAGATTCCTGAGCCCTGAACCCAGAAATTTGATTCAGTAGATCTGAGGAGGGGTAAAATTATTTGCATTTCTAACAAGTTAAAACAGGTCATGCTGCTGTTGCTGGTCCAAATAACCACTTCAGTGGGATCTACCCCAAAAAATTATTTTTTTCTTTTGATTAATTTTTGGATCTAGGCACAATGGAAACATTGGGTTCATCTGGTATAAATACCATCACCATTCTGGTAGATGATTATTGTGAAAAAAACTGATTTGCTAAAGCAATGTATCAAAACTTGAACATGCATATGAAGCAAGTAGAAGCCTTCTTGAAATGCTGACTCAGATTCATGAAGTCTGGGGTGAGACCTGAGATTTTGCATTTCCAAGAAGTTTCTAGGTGGGATGGACTGCACTACTATAAGTGAGATATTTAAAGGACCTTGTGCATAGCACCTTAGAATGATTTTTTTTTCAGTAACAATTGAGCTTCTTTAAATATCTCAAATCCCAAATTCATCTAATTAATGTCACCACTTGTTATATTATCATTGTCAACTACTCTCAACAGAAAAAAAAAATTGTATTCACAAAAAATGCAAAATAAGTCCAAGTGTCAGTAGCTCAGTTGTGTCCAACTCTTTGCAACCCCATGAACTGCAGCCAGGCTCCTCTGTCCATGGAATTCTCCAGGCAAGAATACTGGAGTAGGTTGCCATTTCCTTCCCCCAAATAAGTCGAAGTAGACCTTAAATATCTTCCAAAGTAATCCCTTCATTTTACTTATATGGACATTTTTCTGGGTCTACATGTGACTAGGAATAAAACAACATAGAGGAATCATTTCAAAAAATATTTTTGTTTTTTCAGGGTAGATTTAGTCATTTAAATAAAGAGAAATCTCTTAAGTAGCAGTAACAGTTTATGAAACCAAGGTAGCAGAATGATATTTCAAGTCCCATGGAGATGTTAATGATCTTCACCTGCCTCTTTTAATGGCTATTAAAAGAAATACTTACTTTATAGCCTGACTGGGCCTGAAACTAGTGGGGATTATGAGCAACCCCCCAAGAAACATGAGTCATTTCTTAAGCAGTGCTACAGGATGCTTCATTTGGTATCTTATTCAAACATCTTTATAACACTAATTAGACACATCAAAAGAAGATATTTCTCTGTGTCAGTTTCATATGAATTTCAATATAGTTTATCTCCAGCACATTCTGTTCCCTGCAGAGAATGAACAAGGCAATTAATCTCTCCCAATTCTTCAGTTATTCAGGATAGTTTTAGGCAGGAGGAATCACATCCTGATTTCAGTTAAATTTCCAAAATGTCATCATAATGCTTTGCTTTTGAATTGTGAGAGTGTTAGTTACAGAGAAAATTGCCATAAGAAATAGTGTGGTTTGTTTTCTTGTTTCTGAAGGTTACTTTCGTCCATAAGAAGACCAAGTAGAAGAGCATTTTGAATTTACAAGTATCAAGTTCCATTCTTAACTCTTTCTATATGTAATTTTAGGACAAGCATGTTGTGCATTGCTCTCAATCCACTTGCAATGCAGGACACCCTGGTTCGATTCCTGAGTCAGGAAGACCCCTGGAGAAGGGATAAGCTACCCACTGCAGTATTCTTGGGCTTCTCTGGTGGCTCACATGGTAAACAATCTGCCTGCAAAGTGGGAGACCTGAGTTCAATCCCTGGATTGGGAAGATCCTCTGGAGAAGGGAATAGCTACCCACTCCAGTATTCTGGCCTTGAGAATTCCATGGACAGAGAAGCCTGGCATGCTACAATCCAGGGGTTGCAGAGTCCAATGCAACTGACCAACTTTCACTTTCACTTTTCAGTAATAGAAATTAGAAAAAATTTATTCCCCTAGGAAAACATAACTTGTATATTAGAAAGAGTACTTATTTCTTTTAAAAAACATTGATTCTTTGCATGCTATGAATTCCTAATTAACTTAATAAAAATCCAATATTTCCTCTAAGAAAAATCTTATTTCATTTATCCACCAATGTATCCATTTTCATAGTGTCAGGCCAACTCGGCTTTTGATGTTAAGCACTGTACATATTTATTGTGAAAAATGGATGGAATAGGTTCCTGTATTAGGATAATTGCATATAAAATAGCAGGTATACTTTTTCCCTTACTGTCATAATTCCTTAGAGAATGAATCAACTTGACCACTTTTAAAAGGTATTTTCAGAGAGACTGCTACTTTTAAAATTCAGCATTTTGTATTTTCAAACCAAAGCCCTTATGAAAATAAACTATGCCTTTAAAAAAAGCTTCATATCTCTATATAATACGTATATAAATTAAAACCTGCTTTTTCTGGGTTTTTAAAATATAGACTTTAAGATTCAATTGATTATATAACAAAAATTCCTTATACTCTTTCTTTAAGACACTAGCACTTGGAAAACTAAAGTTTGATTTTATACTTACCATTTCATTAAATCTTGCAAATAGCCTTAATTAATATTCCATACATACTTTCTGTTCCTAATGGTTTGAATGTCATTCTGACTAAAAAATGAACCTAGTTTATTTTAGCATTTAGGTACCCGAGGCAGACCTAAGTTTTGTTAAAATAGGCAAGGAGGGAACAGTGGGAGGTGAAGAGGCATGCAAGAAGAAAGGGAAAAGAGAAACAAAAGAGAAATGAGAGGCAAGAAGAAAGTAGGAATAGAGAAGTAAAGAGAAAAAAAGTTATGCAGAGTGGGAGTATAGAATGCTACCAAGAGTTGCTACTGTGACAATTTCTTTGTGATTATTTGAATGATTCATACCACCAACAATGATGTTTTATGTTACAGATATTATAGAGCTTTTCTACTGAAGTGCGCTGCCTGAGGTAAACACCCAGGCTTGAGAGCCATTTTCAATATGTGACCTTGGGCAAGTCATTTCACCCGTCTGCCTCAGTTTTACTATCTTCTAAATGAGAATCATATTAGCATTTAAATCAAAGAACTTTTGTGAACACTAAGTTGATCACATCAAGGACTTATAAAAATGAGTGGCCCAGAGACAAACTCCATAAATGCTACCAACTAGTACTGCTGGAAGTTTGCCATCCCGCTTAAAATTTTAAGCAAAATGAACATGATGTTTAATGTTCATATCAATTCCTACAAGTAAAACTAAAACTCTGTCACTTAGAGTCCCACAGAGAAGCATTGCACACCAAAATTTTAACTAAAGAGAGTTTAATGAAGGGAATTGTACAGAGATGAGAGCAGCATTAGGGGAGACCTACAAAGCATGGTGAAGAATTTAAACAGAAACAGCAGGAAGCTGCTCCTGAACTCTCACCCCCAAGGCCTGAAGGGATAGAGGGAAGATACAGTCTGCTCAGATACAAGTAGGCACAATAGTTGTGAAAAACAAAAGAGAGCTCCTCCATCTAAAAAGAGCTGTAAATACAGCACAGGGTACCTTGACAGTGGCACTTTGACTTTAAATCAGATGATTCTCTGTCGGTTGTTAGGTATGTCTTGTGCATTGTAGGATGTTTAGTAGCCTCACTGGCCTCTAACCACTCAGTTCACATCAGTCGCTCAGTTGTGTCCGACTCTTTGTGACCCCATGAATCACAGCACACCAGACCTACCTGTCCATCACCAACTCCCGGAGTCCACCCAAACCCATGTCCATTGAGTCAGTGATGCCATCCAACCATCTCATATTCTGTCGTCCCCTTCTCCTTCTGCCCTCAATCTTTCTCAGCATCAGGGTCTTTTCAAGTGAGTCAGCTCTTCACATTAGGTGGTCAAAGTATTGGAGTTTCAGCTTCAACATCAGTCCTTCCAATGAACACCCAGAAGTGATCTCCATTAGGATGGACTGGTTGGATCTCCTTGCAGTCCAAGGCACTCTATAGAGTCTTCTCCAACACCACACTTTAAAAGCATCAATTCTCCCTCTACCATCCCTCTGGGTCGTCTCAGTGCACCAGCCCCAAGCATCCAGTATCATGCATCGAACCTGGACTGGCAATTCATTTCATATAGGGAGGGAGGAGGGAGGAGGGTTCAGGATGGGGAACACGTGTATACCTGTGGCGGATTCATGTTGATATATGGCAAAAAAAATACAATACTTGCCGGGGTCCAGCCCCAGCAGGATCCAGGGGTACCCTCAGGATGACAGCATTGGCGAAAGGATAGCAAAGCGAAGAGAACAGAGGCTTGACCTTCCTTGGTTAACACAGAAAGCCAATAAAGCTCCTGGCACGGAACTCGCTCTGTTCACGGAGGCCACAGGCGCCCTCTCGGTAGGGTGAGGACACAGGACGTCCCCTCCCCAGTGAAGGCGCAGGGCACCTTCCCGATCAGGTCTTAGAAGCCCAGGCAAAAAAGTGAACTCAGAGAGCCCCTGTGCCCCAAGGAGTCATCCTGAAAGAAGAACAGAGAGAGAAAAGGAGAAAAAAGGAAAAAAGAATTACACGGGGAGACCAAGCTTTGGTGAGCGAGGCCCATAACTTTATTTTCAAAAGGAACTTTTATACCTTGACTTGTACATAGAGGGAAATGAAAGATGCAAAGTCATGCAGAGTCAGCCCAAACATTACATCTGTTTTGTCTTTATCGAAACCAGGATTTTTTCCCACATACCTTTCCCACAAACAATGTTGTGTACATTATCTTCTGGCCTTGGAGGCCTGTGGACATTTTATGACCCTTTTTTGATAAAGGCTGCTCAACCAGGAAACTTATTTTCCCTTGAAGTGTTTTTTCTTTATATTTCTAATCTATGTCAGCCTAGGAAAGTGCTAAACAGAGTTACATTCTCAGGGAGCAAAGGTGCAGTGAGTTACAACAAAGAAAGAACCAATTAGCTCAAAGGTCTGATGTGGTTAATTCCAAGGCTGCTACTTGTTTTTCTTACATTCCAACTATGTTAACCAATGCACTCCCAGGTGCCCAATGGATAAGGGATATGGGAACTTGGCAGCAAGCATTGGCTCAACAATGAAATCCTACACCAGCACTACTCTAATAGTTTTTAACTCTTCGAAAGGCTCTATATTTTTAGAATGTTTTAGGCTTCCCATGTCTCCCATGGTTGGGAGGCTGTGAACAATCACATGTGTAGCTGCAAGAGTCTGGATAAACCTGTCAGGCAAGCTAGAAAGCCATCAGAGGGGTTAAAATAGAAATATTCCTTTCATGCTCAGGAGACTTATCAACTAAAGCCCTAAGTTGATTTTTTCCAGAGAAAGGTGGTCGGGGATAGCCCCCTGTTAATGTCAGAAGAGTTGGTGAAAGGCACAAAATAGTAAGACAGACAGATTCTGGTTTGGGGGTAGATGCTCGAGCAGATCCAGGGAATCCCTCAAGGCCTGATCTGCCTTTGCCTGTCAGGTTCTCTCCGCATGACCTTTGTCATGGGTGGGATCTCCCGTGGTGGCTCCCGGCAAATACTGTAAAGTAATTAACCTCCAACTAAAAAAAATAAATTTATATTTTTAAAAAAATAAATAAAAGCATCAGTTCTTCCGTAGTCAGCTTTCTTTATAGTCCAACTCTCACATCCATACATGACCACAGGAAAAACCATAGCCTTAACTAGATGGACCTTTGTTGGCAAAGTAACGTCTCTGCTTTTGAATATGCTATCTAGGTTGGTCATAACTTTCCTTCCAAGGAGTAAGCGTCTTTTAATTTCATGGCTGCAATCACCATCTGCAGTGATTTTGGAGCCCAGAAAAATGAAGTCTGACACTGTTTCCACTGTTTCTCCATCTATTTCCCATTAAGTGATGGGATCGGATGCCATGATCTTAGTTGTCTGAATGTTGAGCTTTAAGCCAACTTTTTCACTCTCCTTTTTCACTTTCAGCAGGAGGCTCTTCAGTCTTCTTCACTTTCTGCCATAAGGGTGGTGTCATCTGCATATCTGAGGTTATTGATATTTCTCCCGACAATATTGATTCCAGCTTGTGCTTCATCCAGCCCAGCATTTCTCATGATGTACTCTGCACAGAAGTTAAATAAGCAGGGTGACAATATACAGCCTTGATGTACTCCTTTTCCTATTTGGAACCAGTCTGTTTTTCCATGTCTAGTTCTAACTGTTGCTTCCTGACCTGCATACAAATTTCTCAAGAGGCAGATCAGGTGGTCTGGTATTTCCATCTCTTGAAGAATTTTCCACAGTTTATTGTGATCCATACAGTCAAAGGCTTTGGCATAGTCAGTAAAGCAAAAATAGATGCTCTTCTGGAACTCTCTTGCTTCTTCAATGATCCAGCAGATGTTGGCAATTTGATCTCTGGCTCCTCTGTCTTTTCTAAAACCAGCTTGAACATTTGAAAGTTCACAGTTCATGTATTGCTTAAGCCTGGCTTGGAGAATTTTGAGCATTACTTTACTAGAGTTTGAGATGAGTGCAATTGTGCAGTAGATTGAGCAATCTTTGGCATTTCCTTTCTTTGGGATTGGAATGCAAACTGACCTTTTCCAGTCCTGTGGCCACTGCTGAGTTTTCCAAATTTGCTGACATATTGAATGCAGTACTTTCACAGCATTATCTTTTAGGGTTTGAAATAGCTCAACCGGTATTCCATCACCTCCACTAGCTTTGTTCATAGTGATGCTTTCTAAGGCCCACTTGACTTCACATTCCAGGATGCCTGGCTCTAGGTGAGTGATCACACCATCATGATTATCTAGTTTGTGAAATATTTTTGTACAGTTCTGTGTATTCTTGCCACCTCTTCTTAATATCTTCTGCTTCTGTTAGGTTTCTATCATTTCTGTTCTTTATTGTGTCCATCTTTGCATGAAATGTTCCCTTGGTATCTGTAATTTTCTCTAAGAGATCTCTAGTCTTTCCCATTCTATTGTTTTCCTCTATTTCTTTGCATTGATTGCTGAGGAAGGCTTTCTTATCTCTTCTTGCTATTCTTTGGAACTCCGCATTCAGATGCTTATATCTTTCCTTTTCTTCTTTGCTTTTCGCTTCTCTTCTTTTCACAGCTATTCATTCGTAAAGCCTCCTTAGACAGCCATTTTGCTTTTTTGCATTTCTTTTTCTTGGGGATGGTCTTGATCCCTGTCTCCTATACAATGTCACGAACCTCCATCCATAGTCCATCAGGCACTCTATCAGATCTAGTCCCTTAAATCTATTTCTCACTTGCACTGTATAGTCATAAGGAATTTGATTTAGGTCATACCTGAATGGTCTAGTGGTTTTCCCTACTTTCTTCAATTTCAGTCTGAATTTGACAATAAGGAGTTAATGATCTGAGCCACAGTAAGCTCCCAGTCCTGTTTTTGCTGACTGTATAAGATACCAGAAATAGTTCAGATTTGACAGTCTCTTATCTTGAACACTTCAATCTTGATGATAGAAATGCCTTCAGATATTAGCTACTAAATGTTCCTCTACCAGGGGTGGGGAAGTGCAAAATTGCTTCAGGTTGAAAATCACTGCTGTAGAAGAACCAGCAACTGTAGAACTCTAGCGAGGCTGAATGTTTGGTAAGTTATAAATACTCTGGCCTGCCACTCCCCTCACCACTGGATGCCTCTCATTACTGAAACCAATCAAAGGTGGAAAGAAAGTGAGCTGGTGAAGCAGTCTAGTGATAAATTGAGATTTTTGAGGCACTGTAGAAAGGTGTCTGAGGGGACAAAAGGAGAATAATAAATATGCAATCCAAAGACACGTATTAAACCAGAATTACTTGGTCCCCTTTGCAATAGTCATGAGCCTCTGAGGTAACATGAAAAGATAAGGAATACCATGGCTTGTAGGTTCCCAGGAAAATGTACTGATGTCAAGTCTCCAGCTGGACACTATAAGAACTACAGCTTGCAGCTAGGCTCAGTTGCTCAGTTGTGTCCAACTCTTTGTGACCCCATGGACTATAGACCACCAGGCTCCTATGTCCATGGGATTTTATAGATAAGAATACTGGAGTGGTTACCACTTTCTTCTCCAGGGGATCTTCCTGACTGAGGGATCAAACCCATGTCTCCTGTGTCTCCTGCACTGCCAGGAGGATTCTTTACCACTGTGCCATCTGGGAAGCCTCAAGTACAGCTTAGATGTATACAAATGACTTCAGCATATACTCCAAGTGGATGTTAGAAATAAGGACCAAGTAAGAAAAAACACATCCCCTCATGTATAACCGCAGCTCCATTTAAAAAGTAGAAAGATTAACATATAAAATGGAGGATGGGGGGAAATTAAAAAAAAAAATACAAATCATAATTTTCCTTTTATTTCTGTCCTAAACTCATGGATACCTTTTTTTTCCCCCATGAGGGAGATCTCAACATCTTGTGAGAGTCAATTGATATTTGCAGTCCTGCATTGATAAATTAGATAAATACCAATAAAATCCATGTGCTCCACCATTAAATAGCAGGATTTCACTCAGCTCTCTTAGGAATTTTTTTTTTTTTTTCTGGAACTCTACAGAAGAAAAATGGACTGATTCCAAATTGAGAAAGGAGTATGTCAAGGCTGTATATTGTCTTCTTACTTATTTAACTTAAATGCAGAGTACATCATGCAAAAAGCTGGGCTGGATAAAGCACAAGCCAGAATCAAGATTGCTGGGTGAAATATCAATAACCTCAGATATGCAGATAACAACACCCTTATGGCAGAAAGCAAAGAGGAAATAATGAGTCTTTTGATGAAAGTGAAAGAGGAGAGTGAAAAAGCTGGCTTAAAACTCAACAGTCAAAAAACTAAGATCATGGCATCTGGTCCCATCACTTTATGACAAAGATATGGGGAAACAATGGAAACAGTGACAGACTTTATTTTCTTGGTCTCCAAAATCACTGCAGATGGTGATGGCAGGCATGAAATTAAAAGACGCTTGCTCCTTGGAAGAAAAGCAATGACAAATCTAGACAGTATATTAAAAAGCAGAGACATTACTTTGCCGACAAAAGTTCATATAGTCAAAGCTATGGTTTTTCCAGTAGTCATGTATGGATATGAGTTGGACCATAAAGAAAGCTGAGAGCCAAAGAATTGATGCTTTTGAACTGTGATGTTGGAGAAGACTCCATAGAGTCCCTTAGACTGCAAGGTGATCCAACCAGTCCATCCTAAAGGAAATCAGTCCTGAATATTCATTGGAAAGACGGATGCTGAAGCTGAAGCGCCAATACTTTGGCCACCTGATGCAAAGAACTGACTCACTGGAAAAGACCCTGATGCTGGGAAAGATTGAAGGTGGAAGGAAAAGGGGATGACAGAGCACGAGATGGTTGGATGGCATCACCAACTCGATGGACAGGAGTCTGACCAAGCTCCGGTATTTGGTGATGGACAGGGAAGCTTGGTGTCCTGCAGTCCATGGGGTGTCAAAGAGTTGCACGTGACTGAGTGACTGAAGTGAACTACAGAAGAATTAACAATACTTTTTCACAAATTGATTCATCAACCACAGCCATACTTCTTCCATCACTGTGAGAGAATCCACCCTCCTTCATGCAAAACAGCCTCACCACTAGTGATGATGGTGCCTATACTAGTCAGCTGAAGCTGCCATAAAAAAATATCACAGGTTGGGTAACTTAAACAATAGTTCTGGAAGCTAGTAAATTGAATATGCTGGTGAGGTACATTTCATTCTGAGGCTCCTTCTCTTGACTTGTCAGTGGTCATCCTCTCACTGTGTGTGCACATGGAGCAAGAGAAAGCTCTCTGGTATCTCTTCGTATAAGAACACTAATCTTATGAAATCAGGACCCCAATATTTATAACCTCATTTGACCTTAATTAACCTTAACATAAACTCCCTACCCAAAAGGTGGTAGAGGTAGGAACATGTATTATCTACATCCATTAGTAAGTTAGTTAAACACAATTTTCCTGTTTCACTAAATGAAGACCACTATATTTCTTTAAATGCTATATAATTTATAATTCACATTAAGTGATCATCTTTTAGTCTCAGTTAATGAGGTTTTACTAGATGCTTAGCTAAAAATATAGTAGGGCCTTTTCATAGCTAATTAAATACAAGTATCCTGTCATCCTGGAAAACAGTACTTTAGGTTTCCATGTATAAACTATATAAAATTAATATACCCAAGAATATTTTGAGTTCTTTGTCTACCAAATTTTCAATGTTAGACTGCATTCCAGCATCTGGAACCTTTTCTCTGAGGCTCTAAATTCATGATGAAATAGTAAAATAATATATAACATATTATTATATTATGAATAAGCTTATTTATAAAATTATTATAAATAAAAAGTATTATTAATATTCAATTCCGTTCAGTTCAGTTGCTCAGTTATGTCCAACTCTTTGAAACCCTATGGGCTGCATCACACCAACCTCAATGTCCATCACCAACTCCTGGAGTTTGCTCAAACTCATGTCCATTGAGTAGGTGATGCCATCCAACCATCTCATCCTCTGTTGTCCCCTTCTCCTCCTGCCTTCGATCTTTCCCAGCATCAGAGTCTTTTCAAATGAGTCAGCTCTTCCCATCAGGTGGCCAAAGTATAGGAGGTTCAGCTTCAACATCAGTCCTTCCAATGAACACCCAGGACTGATCTCCTAAAATTTTGGATGGATTGATTGGATCTCCTTGGAGACTCTCCAAGGGACTCTCAAAAGTCTTCTCCAACACCACAGTTCAAAAGCATCAATCTTCGGCGCTCAGCTTTCTTTATAGTGCAACTCTCACATCCATACTTGAACACTGGAAAAACCATATCCTTGGCTAGATGGACCTTGGTTGGCAAGGTAATGTCTCTGCTTTTTAATATACTATCTAGGTTGGTCATAACTTTCCTTCCAAGGAGTAAGCGTCTTTTAATTTCATGGCTGCAATCACCATCTACAGTGATTTTGGAGCCCCCCAAAATAAAGTCAGCCACTGTTTCCACTGTTTCCCCATTATTTGCCATGAAGTGATGGGACTGGATACCATGATCTTAGTTTTCTGAACATTGAGCTTTAAGCCAACTTTTTCACTCTCCTCTTTCACTTTCATCAAGAGGCTTTTTAGTTCTTTTTCACTTTCTACCATAAGGGTGATGTCATCTGATATCTGAGGCTATTGATATTTGTCCTGGCAATCTTGATTTCAGCTTGTGCTTCTTCCAGCCCAGCGTTTCTCATGATGTACTCTGCATAGAAGTTAAATAAGCAGGATGACAATATATAGCCCTGACGTACTCCTTTTCCTATTTGGAACCAGTCTTGTTCCATGTCCAGTTCTAACTGGTGTTTCTGACCTGCATACAGGTTTTTCAACAAGCAGGTCAGGTGGTCTGGTATTCCCATCTCTTTCAGAATTTTCCACAGTTTATTGTGATCCACACAGTCAAAGGCTTTGGCATAGTCAATAAAGCAGAAATAGATGTTTTTCTGGAACTCTCTTGCTTTTTCCATGATCCAGCAGATGTTGGCAATTTGATCTCTGGCTCCTCTGCCTTTTCTAAAACCAGCTTGACCATCTGGAAGTTCACAGTTCATGTATTGCTGAAGCCTGGCTTGGAGAATTTTGAGCATTACTTACTAGCGTGTGAGATGAGTGCAATTGTGCGGTAGTTTGGGCATTCTTTGGCATTTCCTTTCTTTGGGATTGGAATGCAAACTGACCTTTTCCAGTCCTGTGGCCACTGCTGAGTTTTCCAAATTTGCTGACATATTGAATGCAGTACTTTCACAGCATCATCTTTCAGGATTTGAAATAGCTCAACTGGGATTCCATCACCTCCACTACCTTTGTTTGTAGTGATGCTTCCTAAGGCCCACTTGACTTTGCATTCCAGGATGTCTGTCTCTAGATGAGTGATCACACCATCGCGATTAACTGGATCGTGAATATCTTTTTTGTACAGTTCTTCTGTGTATTCTTGCCACCTCTTCTTAATATCTTCTGCTTCTGTTAGGTCCATCAGAGATGGCAATGGCACCCCACTCCAGTACTCTTGCCTGGAAAATCCCATGGACAGAAGAGCATGGTAGGCTGCAGTCCATGGGGTCACTAAGAGTCAGACACGACTGAGTGACTTCACTTTCACCTTTCACTTTCATGCATTGGAGAAGGAAATGGCAACCCACTCCGGTGTTCTTGCCTGGAGAATCCCATGGATGGCGGAGCCTGGTGGGCTGCCGTCTATGGGGTCGCACAGAGTCGGACACGACTGAAGCAACTTAGCAGTAGCAGCCGCAGTTAGGTCCATACCATTTCTGTCCTTTATTGAACCCATCTTTGCACAAAATGTTCCCTTGGTATCTCTCATTTTTGTGAAGAGATGTCTAGTCTCCCATTCTATTGTTTTCCTCCATTTCTTTACATTGTTCACTGAGGAAGGCTTCCTTTTATCTCCTTGCTATTCTTTGGGACTCTGCATTCAAATGGGTATGTCTTTCTTTTTCTCCTTTGCTTTTTGCTTCCCTTCTTTTCACAGCTATTTGTAAGGCCTCCTCAGACAGCCATTTTGCTTTTCTGAATTTCTTTTTCTTGGAAATGGGTTTGATTCCTGTCTCCTGTACAATGTCATGAACCTCTGTCCATAGGTCATCAGGCACTCTATCAGATCTAGTCCCTTAAATCTATTTCTCATTTCCACTTATTAATATTACTGATAATAATAAACCAGCAAACCACAATTTAGTTGGCACTTAAAAATTAGTCAGTCCATTGAGCATTCTTAGTAACACTGAATGAGTGCCAGTCTTCTTGCTAAATGCTATGATCTATCTGCATTAATACAGTTCAGAAAGAAGAACTAACAGATAAACTATTAAGAGCAATGGGAAATTAGGAATATTGGCCAAATACCTTGACTAGGGGCCTTCCCAGGTGGCACTAGTGGAAAAGAACTAACCTGCCAATGCAGGAGACGTAAGAGACACAGGTTCAATCCCTGGGTCAGAAGGATTCCCCGGAGAAGGGAGTGGCAACCCACTCCAGTATTCTTCCCTGGAGAATCCCATGGACAGTGGAGCCTGATGGGCTACAGTCCACAGGCTCCCAAAGAGTCAGACACAATTGAAGCGACTTAGCCCAGCACAGCACACAGCACGTTGACTAGAGTGAAGCACTCAGAGATCAGGATCTCGGAGAAACAGGTAAACCTCGAACACAACAGTAGATTAGAAGTGACCTGGTGAGATAGTCAGAGGTTTAAGGTATCTAAATCATGATAAACAGCTGAGGAAACTACATGCCATTCATTGAAGTGGTTTGGGATAGAGGGTAGTTAATGATGTGATCAGAATTCAAGAAAGCAGGGTAGAATTTTTTAGGAAATGTAGAAAAGCAATTTGGTTTGGGGAAAAAAAGGCTGTTTGAGGCATGGTGTAGAGTGGGTTTAGATACCCAGAAGAGATTAGATTTTGGGTGTTGGCCTAAAAAGAAAGAAATAAATGAAGTGCAGCATGATGGATTCACCCAATTCCTCTGGAGTGTGTCAAACAATTCAACTACTCAATTTAGCTTCATTCTAAAATAGGACTTATTCCAAGGCAATAAAAATAAAAACAAAAATAAACAAATGGGACCTAATCAAACTTACAAGCATAGAAAAATTACAACAATGGAATGAGGGAAAATATTTGCAAGTGATGTGACAAAGTCTTAATCTCCAAAATACACAACAGCTCATACAACTCAACAACAAAAATAGCAATCAAAAAATGGGCAGAAGACCTTATCACACGCTTCTCCAAAGATGACATACAGATGGCCAGTAGACACATGAAAAGATGCTCAACATCACTAATTATTAGAGAAATACAAATCAAAACTACAATGAGGTATCACCTCACATTGATCAGAATGGCCATCATTAAAATGTCTACAAATAACAAAATGCTGGAGAGGATATGGAGAAAAGGGAACTCTCCTATACTGTTGGTGGGAATATAATTTGGTGCAGCCATTATGGAAAATAGTGAGGAGGTTCCTTAGAAAACTAAAAATAAAATTATCAAATGATCCAGCAATTCCACTCCTGAGCATATACCAGACAAAATTATAATCAAAAAGATAATATATACTCCTATGTTCATACAGCACTATTCACAATAGCCAAGTCATGGAAACAACCTAAATGTCCATCAGCAGATTAATAGATTAAGATATGGTCCACTTAAGCAATGGAATACTACTCGGCCCATAAAAGAGAATGAAATAATGCCAGTTGCAGCAATGTGGATGCAACTAGAGATTACCATATGAAGAGAATTAAGTCAGAAAGAGAAAGACTAATATCATATGACAGTACTTAGATGTAAAATCTAAAATACGGCACAAATGAACCTATCTACAAAACAGACACACAGACATAGAGAACAGGCTTGTGATTGCCAAGGGGGAGGAGGTCAGGTGAGGGAAGGACTAAGAGTGTGGGATTAGGAGATGTAAACGATTACGTACATGATGGAAAAGCAACAAGGTCCTAATGGATAGCACAGGGAACTATATTCAAATCCTGTGATAAACTATAATGGAAAAGAAAAAATTTTTTTTAAAAGAATGTCTGTATGTGTATAACTGAGTCACTTTGCTGAACAGCAGAGCTTGGCACAATATTATAAATCAACTGTATTTTAATTAAATATTAAATTAAAAACTAAATAAGAACCCATGAAGGCGATCTGTAATAGTAGACCTTTGGAAGTATAAGCCTGGTGCTTATACCATGCTTATGGTAGTTAGAGTCAAGTAAATAAATGCTGTGGTCTTCAGGATGGGCGGCACCCAGTGCTGGCAGCGGTGGGTGGAGGAGCTTCTTCAAGCTGGCCTCTGAGGTCTCACACCTGCAGATCATTTCCCCCCATTATTTACTACAACAGGTGGTGAATTTCATCAATTATAAATCAATTCTTAACTAATTTCAGTGGCAGGAGACACCCTTTTAGAGTCCCCTGTGTATTTGAGTATCAGGTTGTTTCGAAGCAAAGATGAATTTAATAATCCTTCCCAAAGTTTTTTCCTAATCATTATTGCTGACTTGCTAATACTTTGGAGTTATAATTCTTTTTCTTTCATTTTAAATTTATCACTTGATGGAAACAATTGGGAGGTGTGAATATTTTTTCAACAGTGGGAACCTTTATTAGCTTTTAAGTAGATAAAAATATCCTTTCTTCCCCATAGTGCAGAGTGGAATGGGCTATTACTACCACCTCAGTAAATTAAATGACTTTTAAAAAAAGAAAGAAATAGATTGTGAAAATGTTTAGCCAAAGGAGTTCTCCAGCTGACTGAACATTTATGGGCACTTTACCATCAAGGCAAGGTAAATTTACCTACAAGTAGCTATTTAAGAAACATGTGTATAATGATAGTTGTTAAACCTACCCAACTGAATTACACCTAACTTTAGACAAAAGAGTAGAATATACTCATTACTAAATTGATGATAACTAAAAGGATGGTAGAATAACCACCTACAAGAATATGAATAGGGCCAAATAAAGAAGCTTAAATTTGTGAAACAGGATAATTAGCAGTAATGTATTGAACTTAAGAAAAACTTGGAAAGTAAACATGCACACACACACACACACGTATGTATACATGTTTGGCAACTTCTGATTGGGAAAGAATTGCTTTGTTTTGAGCCAGGTGGTCTCCAGACAGGCATGGGAAATTAAATCATACTGGAGAAGGCAATGGCACCCAACTCCAGGACTCTTGTCTGGAAAATCCCATGGATGGAGGAGCCTGGTAGGCTGCAGTCCATGGGGTCACTAAGAGTCAGACACAACTGAGCAACTTCCCTTTCACTTTTCACTTTCATGCATTGGAGAAGGAAATGGCAACCCACTCCAGTGTTCTTGCCTGGAGAATCCCAGGGACGGGGGAGCCTGATGGGCTGCCATCTATGGGGTCGCACAGAGTCGGATACGACTGAAGCGACTTAGCAGCACCAGCAGCAGTGTACTCCCTGCTGGGCCTAATTATTTAAAGGAAAGTCGTCTAAATTTAACAAGAAGCAGTGTTCTCTAGGGGAGAAGGCAATGGCACCCCACTCCCGTACTCTTGCCTGGAAAATCCCATGGACGGAGGAGCCTGGTAGGCTGCAGTCCATGGGGTGGCTAAGAGTCGGACACGACTGAGTAACTGCACTTTCACTTTTCACTTTCATGCATTGGAAAAGGAAATGGCAACCCACTCCAGTGTTCTTGCCTGGAGAATCTCAGGGATAAGGGAGCCTGGTGGGCTGCCATCTGTGGGGTCGCACAGAGTCGGACAGGACTGAAGCGACTTAGCAGCAGTAGCAGCAGTGTTCTCAAATGTAGTTGCACATTTGTAACACCTGAGTTTCTTGCTGTTAGCTTTTTAATCGACCATACCCTAGAAATTCTGAGTTAGTTGATCTTGGATAGGGATGAGACAGAAGTATTTGTTTCAGCCAAACCTGAGAACCACTGTTTAAGTGCAGTTTTGTGGTTGATGAAATCCCAAATGACAAACAAAAGAACAAAGCACTCTACTTTTTGGTTTCCATTAAGGGTGGCATGGGTTGATTGTTTTGTTTCTCAGCAACAGCTGAGAAACCAGCTATAGCAATGCCCTGCCTCCTCCATATCCCAGAGGCATGATAAGTCTCTGCTGCTGCTGCTGCTGCTGCTGCTAAGTCACTTCAGTCGTGTCCAACTCTGTTCGACTCCTGAGACAGCAGCCCACCAGGCTCCCCCGTCCCTGGGATTCTCCAGGCAAGAACACTGGAGTGGGTTGCCATTTCCTTCTCCAATGCATGAAAGTGAAAAGTGAAAGTGAAGTCGCTCAGTCATGTCCGACTCTTCCAGGCTCTTCTGTCCATGGGATTTTCCAGGCAAGAGTACTGGAGTGGGGTGCCATTGCCTTCTCCGTGATAAGTCTCTACTGCTTAGCATAACTTGGAGATGTTTCATTTGCAATACTTCATTTGCAACATTGGCCTGAGAGGTATGGGCAGTAGCTAGAGAGACTGAGGGTGTAGAATCCATTCTGTACAAGAACAAGTTGTGGGTAAATTCAGTAAATTTTTTTAAGAGTAACTTTTTTATACATACCACCTGGGCAGTAGGCTCTCAATGGCACTTAGGAAGCCATGTGCCATGGCAGCATTAACAGATGTGCTGACTGTATACTGACACTACATGGGCACCAGACTTTCTCTTGATGATTTTATTAACATTTGTTCTTTGAATCAGAAAGCAACTGATGAGTGTCTTATTCCATCTTCTTTCCTTCCTTGTAATTTTCATACACATCCAGTATTGGATTTTATCACAAGTGATGTTACATTGTAAATCTGCTCACATTTGTTTTCCATATTGAACTATAGATGTCTTAAGGTCATGGATACCTATAGTCATTCACATACCTTCTGCTGCTGCTGCTGCTAAGTCGCTTCAGTCGTGTCCAACTCTGTGCAACCCCATAGACGGCAGCCCACCAGGCTCCCCCGTCCCTGGGATTCTCCAGGCAAGAACACTGGAGTGGGTTGCCATTTCCTTCTCCAATGCATGAAAGTGAAAAGTGAAAGTGAATTCGCTCAGTCATCCAACTCTTCGACCCCATGGACTGCAGCCTATCAGCCTCCTCCATCCATGAGATTTTCCAGGCAAGAGTTACTGGAGTGGGTCAGCAAATGCCAGGCATGCAAATTTTTGTAGACAGAAATGTTTGTGTGCTATCCTAAATCCCCTTTAAATTCAAAGCCACACATGGATGAAAGACAGTAGAAACAAAAAAAAAGGAAAGGGAGAAGTTCCACCACCACCACACTTTCTGAGGCAAACCTCTTCCAAATAAAACCCAACTTTCTAACAAATACTTCTCATAACTTCATATTCTTTTAGCATGTATTGATTGAAATACTCTAGACAGCCACAAACCAATCAGAAAAGCTCTCAGACAGCATGAGGCTTACACTGGAGGAAAACAGTACAAAAACAAAGGAACTGTGGATATTTAACATTTTGATAAATGCTGTGAAGAAAAAAGAAAAACCGGACACTGAAACAAGGCATGGCTGAGAACTCTCTGCAGAGTTCCAAAGAATAGCAAGGAGAGATAAGGCCTTCTTAAATGAACAAGGCAAATAAATAGAGGGAAACTATAGAATGGGAAAAATAAGAGATCTCTTCAAGAAAATTGAAGGTATCAAAGGACAATTTCTTGCAAGTATGGGCATGATAAAGGACAGAAATGACAAAGACTTAACAGAACAGAAGAGATTAAAAACAGGTGGCAAGAATACATAGAACTGTATAAAAAAGGTCTTAATGACCCAGATAACCGGTATGATCACTCACCTAGAGCCAGACATCCTACAGTGTGAAGTCAATTGGGCCTTGGGTAGCATCACTACGAACAAAGCTAGAGGAGGTGATGGAATTCCAGCTGAGCTATTTCAAATCCTAAAAGATGATGCTGTTAAAATGCTGCAGTCATTATGTCAGCAAATTTGGAAAGCTCAGCAGGGCCACAGGACTGGAAAAGTTCAGTTTTCATCCCAATTCCAAAGAAGGGTAGTGCTAAAGGATATTCAAACTACCAGACAATTGTGCTCACTTCCCATGCTAATAAGGTTATACACAAAATCCTTCAAGCTAGGGTTCAGCAGCACTTGAATCAAGAACTTCCAGATGTATAAGCTGGATTTAGAAAAGGCAGAGGAAGCAGAGATCAAGTTGCCAACATTCATTGGATCATAGAGAAAGCAATGAAATTCCAGGAAAACATCTACTTCTGTTTCCCTGACTACACAAAGCCTTGGACTGTGTGGATCACAACAAACTATATAAAATTCTTAAAGAAATGGGAATACCAGACCATCTTACCTGTCTCCTGAGAAACCTGTATGAGGGTAAAGAAGCAACAGTTGGAACCTTACACGGAACAACTGACTGAATCAAAATTGGGAATGGAGTACAGAAAGGCTGTATATTGTCACTGTGCTTATTTAACTAATATGCAGATTACATCATGTGAAATGCTGGCCTGGATGAGTTACAAGCTAGACTCAAGATTGCTGGGAGAAGTATCAACAAACTCAGATATGCAGATAATACCACTCTGATGGCAGAAGGCAAAGAGGAACTAAAGAGCCTCTTGATGAAGGTGAAAGACGAGAGTGAAAAAGCTGGCTTAAAACTCAATATTAAAAAAACTAATAAAATGGCATTTGGTCCCATCACTGCATGGCAAATAGAAAGGGAAAAGGTAGATATAGTGACAGATTTTCTTGGGCTCTAAATTGTGGTGCAGGTGGTGAGTGCAGCCATGAAATTAGAAGATGCTTGCTCCATGTAAGGAAAGCTATTTCAAACCTGGAGAGCATATTAAAAAGCAAAGACATCATTTTGCCAGCAAAGGTATAAGTAGTCAAAGCTATGGTCTTTCTGGGCTTCCCTGGTAGCTCAACTGGTAAAGAATCTGCCTGAAATGCAGGAGACTGTGGTTTGATTCCTGGGTAGGGAAGAAGACCTGGAGAAGGGATAGGCTACACACTCCATTTTTCTTGGGCTTCCCTGGTGGCTCAGACAGTAAAAAATCTGCCTCAATGTGGAAGACCTGGGTTTGATCCCTGGGTTGGGAAGATCCCCTGGAGGAGGGCATGCCAACCCAATCCAGTATTCTTGCCTGGAGAATCCCCATGGACAGAGGAGCCTGGTGGGCTACAGTCCAAGGGGTCTCAAAGAATCAAACACAACTGAGTGACTAAGCACAGCACAGCACACATGGTCTCTCAGTAGTTATATACAGATATGAGAGTTGTACCATAAAGAAGGCTGAGTGCTGAAGAATGGATGTTTTCAAATTGTAGTGCTAGAGAAGATTCTTGAGAGTCCCTTGGATAGCAAGGAGATCAAATCCGTCAATCCAAAAGGAAATCAATCCATTGGAAGGACTGATGATGAAGCTGAGGTTCCAATACTTTGGCCACCTGATTGCTATGAATTGCTGACTCACTGGAAAATATCCTGATGCTGGAAAAGACTGAAAGCAAAAGGAGAAGGGTGGCAGAGGATGAGATGGTTGGATAGCATCACCTATTCAATGGGCATAAACTTGGGCAAACTCTGGGAGATGGTGAGAGATGGGGCAGCCTGTCATGCTGCATCCATGGGGTCGCAGAGTTGGATACACTTAGTGACTGAAAACAACAACAATGGCTTCTATGTGTGAATAGGAATGAGATGACATTTTAGGCATGATGATTGGAGACAGCCCTTGTAGAAACATGACATTTAAACTGTATCTCAAGAGATTAAGGTAATTTCACTCCAAAGAATTGAAAGAAGTATATATCCCCGGCAAAGGGTATGGTGAGTACAAAGACCCAGAAATGGAAAAAGGCTTGATGGAATTGAGAAATTAGAAGAATGCTTTTTAACTTTTTCACAAAGCAAAAAAAAACTATTTATAATTAGATGATCTGTGAAACTAACCTTTTACTAAATCACCAAAAATCTTTTGGGCTTTGCAATATAAACCATCATACACCTAGGGACAGTTTCACTGGATTAAAAGTGCTGCTTAAGGTCTTCACTAAAAAGTCACTGGGCATTTATTCTACCAGAGATGTTTGATATAAATGACCTGAATGGTAACTTCAGAACTCCCACCTGGAGATTCAAGTCTGACTTCTAAGGTAGTGTGAATCCAGCTAGCTCTTTGTCTCAGATCTTCTGAGAGCTTTGCTCTCAAGTGAAAGAAAGACTTGGATCTTCACAAGGAAACCTGCAGTGTGTACTGGCTGGGGGCACTTTTCTCCCTCTGCTTTCTGGATTTGGGTTATGTGGTATAAGACACAGGGAAGTGGAATTGGGTTTGCCTCATTCTATCAGTTCTGAATAAGTTCCTTGAGTAAAATACTCTTATTTTATTCTTCTTCAGATACCAAGCACCTACTACAATGCCTAGCTTATAGTGCACTGGCTAACACCTGAATAGCTTTACTTTTTTAATGGTTTAAAAAAACAAAAATATAGAAATGCTTTATGACACCTAAAAATTATATCAAATTCTATCTCAATATTCAAAATCATTTTTACTGAAACAGAGCCACAGTCATTTACATTTTGTCAAAACCTATGTGCTTTCATGTTATAATGGCAGACTAGACTATGTGGGTTACAAGCCTTACTTACTATTTACTAGTCACTTATTATTGGCCATAATCGCAATGGTGTGATCACTCATCTAGAGCCAGACATCCTGGATTGCCAAGTCAAGTGGGCCTTAGAAAACATCACTATGAACAAAGGTAGTAGAGGCGATGGAATTCCAGCTGCTGCTACTGCTGCTAAGTAGCTTCAGTCATGTCCGACTCTGTGTGACCCATAGATGGCAGCCCACCAGGCTCCCCCGTCCCTGGAATTCTCCAGGCAAGAACACTGGAGTGGGTTGCCATTTCCTTCTCCAATGCATGAAAGTGAAAAGTGAAAGTGCAGTCGCTCAGTTGTGTCCAACTCTTCACGACCCCATGGACGGCAGCCTACCAGGCTGCTCCATCCATGGGATTTTCCAGGCAAGAGTACTGGAGTGGGGTGCTATTGCCCTCTCTGGGATTTCCAGCTAAGATATTTCAAATCCTAAAAGATGATGCTGTTAAAGCGCTGCACTCAATATGCTAACAACTTTGGAAAAATTATCATTGGCCACAGGACTGGAAAACATCAGTTTTCATTCCAATCCCAAAGAAGGGCATTGCCAAAGAATGTTCAAACTACCACACAGTTACACTCATTTCACACAAAGTAATGCTCAAAATTCCCCAACCTAGGCTTCAACAGTATACAAACAAAAAATTTCCAGATGTATAAGTTGGATTTAGAAAAGACAAGGGAACCAGAGATCAAATTGCCAACATCCTTCAGATCATAGAAAAAGCTGGAGAATTCCAGAAAAACATCTGCTTCATTCACTATTCTAAAGCTTTTGACTGTGTGGGTCACAAAAATCTGTGGAAAATACCTAAAGAGATGGTAATAACAGACCACTTTACCTGCCTCCTGAGAAGCCTGTATGCAGGTCAAGAAGCAACAGTTAGAACAGGACATGGAACAATGGGCTGTTTCCAAGTTGGGAAAGAAGTCTGTCAAGGCTGTATATTGTCATCCTGCTTAAACTTACATGCAGAGTACAGCATCTGAAATGCTGGGCTGGATGAAGCACAAGCTGGAATCAAGATTTCTGGGGAAAATATAAATAATGACAGGTATGCAGATGACACCACCCTTATGGCAGAAAGTGAAAAGTATCTAAACAGCCTTTTAATGAAAGTGAAAGAAGAGAGTGAAAAGGCTGGCTTAATATTCAACATTCAAAAATCAAAAAAAAAAAAAAAAGAGCTTGATTAGGAACAAGAATTCAAATACAGTCTCTGGACATTTTAAGCATGTAGTGTTTCACAGGAAAAGAAGTGTCTTACTCAAAAATATTATGTGGAAAATAAAGCAAGTATTTTCTTATTCATTTCAAAAAAAAAAAAAAATCAAAGATCATGGCGTCCAGTTCTGTCATTTCATAGCAAAAAGATGAGGAAACAAGGAAACAGTGACAGACTGTATTTTCTGGGACTCCAGAATCACTGCAGATGGTGACTGCAGCCATGAAATTAAAAGACTCTTGCTCCTTGAAATAAAACTTTTGACAAACCTAGATAGCATATTATAAAGCAAAGCCATTACTTTATCGACAAAGGTCCATCTAATCAAAGTGGTGGTTTTTCCAGTAGTCATGTATCGATGTGAGAGTTGGGCTATAAAGAAAACTGAGGGGAGGGAGGAGGGAGGAGGGTTCAGGATGGGGAACACATGTATACCTGTGGTGGATTCATTTTGATATTTGGCAAAACTAATACAATTATGTAAAGTTTAAAAATAAAATAAAATTAAAAAAAAGAAAGAAAGAAAGAAAACTGAGTGCCAAGGAACTGATGCTTTTGAACTGTGGTGTTGGAGAAGACTCTTGAGAGTCCCTTGGACTGCAAGGAGATCCAACCAGTACATCCTAAAGGAAATCAGTCCTGAATATTCATTGGAAGGATTGATGTGGAAGCTGAAGCTCCAATACTTTGGCCACGTGATGTGAAGAGTAGACTCATTAGAAAAGACCCTGAAGCTAGGAAAGATTGAAGGAGGGAGGAGAAGGGGATGACAGAGAACAAGAAGGTTGGATGGCATCACCAACTCAACGGACATGAGTTTGAGCAAACTCCAGGAGGTGGTGAAGGACATGGGAGCCTGGCGTGCTGCAGTCCATGGCATTGCAAAGAGTCGGACATGACTGAGTGACTAACAACAACAACTATTGGCCATTCACAGAAAAGTTTGCCAACCTCTGTGACAAATAATTTTCATGTAAATGAATGAATATATGAATAAATTAACTATAACAGAAAATTTATTTTTATGCAATTACTCCTCAAAAGTACTCCATGGCAGAGATCCAGATGTTGTCTAGATTTTAATACATTTTATTAAAAATATGACGCTTGTATGTATCGTTCTGCTGTGCTATTCTGAAATAGATTCAATCAGAATAAAAATTATAATTGTGTTTTCTAAATGAGCTTCTCCTATTTTTGTAATTAAACATACATCATCATGCTTCTTTTCATGAGGATCAGTCAATCCCCAAGAAATTCTTTTTAAACTCTGTTCATCATCTCAGGTTACTCATCTCACTCTATCAAGTATATGTATGTCCTTTTGGGATCTTCTTCCTTCTGCATTTGTCATTTGGTTCTAAACTTTTACCCTGTGATAGGCATTTCTGATTTTTAAAGTATGACTGCAAGAAACTTAACCACCTTCCTTATATGTGAATTTCATTTCACTTTTTTCTTTACATTTCTAAAGAAATTATAGCTATTACTGAATACTCACTGCACTTTTTGAAGTGGTTATTTGGAAGAATCACAAAGTGACTATATCTTGAAAAGCAGAACCAGTCACATTTGGATGAAATAAGATTTATGCTCTTGTATAAAGCAAGTTGGTGAGGGTAAAAGAACAGAGTGAAAAAGCTGGCGTGAATTTCAGCATTAAAAAAAATATAAGATCATGGCATCCGATCACATCACTTCATGGCAAGTAGAAGGGCAAACAGTAGAAGCAGTGACAGTTTTTCTTTCACTGGGCTCCAAAATCACTGCGGATGGTGACTGCAGCCATGAAATTAGAAGACGCTTGCTTCTTGGAAGAAAACCTATGACAAAACTAGACAGTGTATTAAATAGCAAAGACATCACTTTGCCCACAAACGTCCAAGTAGTCAAAGCTATGGTTTTACCTACAGTCATATACAGATATGAGAGCTGGACCATGAAGAAGGCTGAGCACTGAAGAATTGATGTTTTGAATCGTGGTGCTGGAGAAGACTCTTGTAAGTCCCTTGGACTGCAAGGAGATCAAACCTGTCAATCCTAATAGAAATCAACTTTGAATATTCATTGGAAGGACTGATGCTAAAGCTGAAGTTCCAATATTTTGGCCACCTGATGCAGACAGCCAGCTCATTGGAAAAGACCCTGATGCTGGGAAAGACTGAAGGCAAAAGGAGAAGAGGGTGACAGAGGATGAGATGGTTGGATAGCATCACCAACTCAATGGACATGAACTTGAGCAAACTCCAGGAGATAGTAGAGGACAGGGAAGCCTATCATGCTGCAGTCCACAGGGCTGCAAAGAGTTGGACACGACTTAGCGACTGAACAACAACAACATAAAGCAAGATATACACACTGTTATTGATTTAACAACAACAAAAAAAAAGCTATACACAATACATATTACAACATTACAAATAAACTACTCTGAACAGTGTGGGGAAAAGAAGAGAACTGAAAGAAAAACGGCTCTAACGCTATTGCTTGCACCTTCCTAGTGTTGACATTCTTGCCGCTTTTCATTTATTTTCTTTTCCAAATTTCTGAAAAGGGATTACAAAGTAAATAATAAGTTGAATCTGTTACCTGAGATGACAAGGTTTTTTTTTTTTCTTTTGTGTAGTTTTGTTTTTAAATTTGGACAAGTGGATTCAGACTCAAGTTCTTTAAAAAAAAAAAAAGACTTGTCTTCTGCACATCATTGATATCACTGAAACTGATAATTTTATAGAGGCAAAAAATGTGGGTTTTGATATTTATCATCTCCTTTTTTTCTCTAAGTGTTTTGGAAATAAATTTATATAGATTGCAGTAAAAGAGTATGTTCATTTGCAATACACTCTAGGGGAGATCTTATTTTTTCAAATTCAGGGGCCAGCGCTACAGAAGGAAAAGCTTTAGAAGTTAATACTACTTAGTTAATCCAGCTCATTAGCCCCAAATCTCACTGAATGCTGAGACTGCTGCTAACGTAATAATTTCCCCTGTTAATGGAGTCAAAGTAAATTTCAAAGAATGGCTGGTACCTCATTCATTAACTTAATCAACTCTCTGGACACCTCACAGACAAGGCATCCTGGTAGGAGAGCAATAAAGATGTAAGTGGGTGTTCTATTCTGTTTTCCCACCACTGATTTAAAACTTAAAATTCAAATAACCAAGAGTGCACAAGTAGTAAACAGTCCCATCTTCCCTGGTGACTGAGACAGTAAAGAATCTGCTGGCAATTCCAGAGACCTGGGTTTGATCCCTGGGTTGGGAAAATCTCCTGGAAGAGGAAATACAGTATTCTTGCCTGGAAAATTCCACAAACAGAAGAACCTGGCAGGCTACGGTCCATAGGGCCACGAACAGTTGGACATGACTGAGCACACAGGCAGGCACCACCTTTATTTTTTTTTTTTTATTTTTAAACTTTCCAATATTGTATTAGTTTTGCCAAATATCGAAATGAATCTGCCACAGGTATACATGCGTTCCCCATCCTGAACCCTACTCCCTCCTCCCTCCCCATACCCTTCCTCTGCGTCGTCCCAGTGCACCAGCCCCAAGCATCCAGTATTGTGCATCAAACCTGGACTGGTGACTCGTTTCATATATGATATTATAGTATTTCAATGCCATTCTCCCAAATCATCCCACCCTCTCCCTCTCCCACAGAGTCCATAAGACTGATCTATACATCAGTGTCTCTTTTGCTGTCTTGTACACAGGGTTATTGTTACCATCTTTCTAAATTCCATATATATGCGTTAGTATACTGTATTGGTGTTTTTCTTTCTGGCTTACTTCACTCTGTATAATAGGTTCCAGTTTCATCCATCTCATTAGAACTGATTCAAATGTATTCTTTTTAATGGCTGAGTAATACTCCATTGTGTATATGTACCACAGCTTTAAGACCAGAACAAGAAAAACAAATGCTACTATGTAACTTTTGTCAGAACTTAACTGCAAGGAGATCCAACCAGTCCATTCTGAAGGAAAGCAGTCCTGGGTGTTTATCGGAAGGATTCATGCTAAAGCTGAAACTCCAATACTTTGGCCATCTCACGCGAAGAGTTAACTCATTGGAAAAGACTCTGATGCTGGGAGGGATTGTGGGCAGGAGGAGAAGGGGACGACAGAGAATGAGAGGGCTGGATGGCATCACTGACTCAATGGACATGAGTTTGGGTGAACTCCAGGAGTTGGTGATGGACAGGGAGACCTAGCGTGCTGTGGTTCATGGGGTTGCAAAGAGTCAGACATGACTGAGCTACTGAACTGAACTGAACTGACTGAAGTTTGAAATGATCCAAATAGAGAACAGACAATATAAAAACCCAAAATCTAGTGTACCTAGCATTGTATATTTTACATGCTAGAACTGCTGTACACACTTTAGCCTGTAAACAAAATGGATGTGGGGTGGTTATTAATTTGCACCATTATTATTTTGTTTTCCTTTAAAGATTTTCTAAAACAAAGGTCAATATATTTAATGAGTATATATAGCAAATACTTTTTTTTTCACACTTTTGACATTTAATCTTTAAAACAAAGTACGAGAAAGATAAGATTGTTATTTTTCTTTCACTCAATCAATATGTGAATACCTTCTGCCTACCTAAGCCGTATTTAAATGTTGTTGTTGCTGCTTAGTCACTAAGCCATGTCCAACTGTTTTGCAACCCCATGGACTGTCCCATGGGATTTCCCAGGCAAGAATAATGGAGTGGGTTGCCATTTCCTTCTCCATGGGATCTTCCTGATTCAGAGATCAAATTCAGGTCTCCTGCATTGGCAGGTGGATTCTTCATCACTGAGCTACCAGGGAAGCCTGGTGTCTAGATGATAAAATTCAGTAAGAATGCATTTTAAATTATATTTAAATTATTTTTATTAATTTTTAGCAAATCTTCTTATGAGTTCTTGAATCTTTCTCATTTCTGGATAATCTTCACTACTATAGTTACTACTGAGGGAGGGTGGGAGGTCCTCATGCCTGTATAAAGTGTTAAGATGTCAGAGATTGTGTGGGATTCTTTTTTAAAGAAATAGGTTTTGTTTAATTAGTGAACTAGTTAAAGTTTGGGGGTGGCAGAGAGAGAGGTTATTGGTGACAGTAGCTGAACCAGAAACAAAACAGCAGGAAGAGTTTTGCTTCTCTTTTGTCACTTAAAGAACTCTCCATTTTCTAAAACAGAAAGTGAGTTTTCTGGTTCAGGCACAACCTTAACTGACTTCAAGTCCCACAGTGTGAATCCTTGGGAGTGACTGTTATTCTCCTCCTGCACCTGCCCCTGGTTTCACCCCCAGCCAGAGAATTATTCAAAACTCTGTTTTCTTTCCTCTCTACCTACGTAGACACTCAAAGGTGGGGAGTGTTTCATAGTTCTACAAAGGACTTTTCCCCAGCCCAAACTAGCTGTTCCTCCAGTTGCATTGAATTATATGCTAGCAAAGCTTTCTTTTGTTCTGTTCTATCTTGCAGGAATTTCTAAGAGGCTTTGATATGGTTATAGAAAAACTCACAAACATCTCTGATTTCTGAAATGAAGATGTACTATTGAAAGCTTTACTTTTAATTAACAGAAACTAAATGCTTAGAAAATCAGTGTTCTCTAATGCAGAAGCAGCCTGTATTTTTAAAATAATGAATAAGAATGTTTCATTGTAGAATGGGATTTAAAGTGTAATTTGATACATTGATTTTGGGTTCATTACTTATATTGTGTCTCTTTTACATTATACATGTCTTTAGATATTCAAAATCTAAGAAGGTAATTGGCACTTCTCTCGATTGAGACATGAAAGATAAAATCAGGTTTGGAGGTTCTATTAATTTTCAGTTCAGTCTAATGCTCATACGTCCTCTGGGGTTTTTGCTCTTGGGCATATGTGCCTGCAACAAGCTTCCATGAGCCGTATGGGGTGTTAGCTAGTCTAATAACCTTTAGTTGCTCCACTGAAAGGAAGACTTTCCTTCCTTCAGTGGTCTCACCTGGGCTTGTTCACATGGTGGTAGCTAGCCTGGCCCAGGATCCTAAGAGCCTGGCAACCCAAACAGTGTTGCTGCCATTTTGTTCTATAAGCTAAAGAAAGTTACAAAGCCAGCCAGTGTTAAAGGCAAGGAGAAATGGACTATAATATCTGGATAAATAAACAGAATTGTAGTCATGCATGCAATCTACTAAGTCGGGAACATGCACAACTTTGGGGCTATAGCAGTCATATGGACAATCAGGTTGAGGAAACAGACAGTCAGGACATGGAGATAACGTGCAGAGATAATAATGTGTGGCTGACTGAGATGACCCTGGTAACATTTGTGCTCCTGGTTTTAGCTGTTTCCAAGATTTTAGTGGTACCCTTGCACTTCCCTCAGTGTTGCTGTTAAATCCTTTCTTGAATCTATGAGTCAATTAAGTCTCCCTTTTTACCTAACTTAAATGAGTTCTATTGGCTTTAATCAAAATTCCTGAAAAAATACCTGCACCCAAACTTATTTGCATTTTCTTATTCCCTGTCCATTCTCGTCTTATACTAATATACTCAGTAGAATAAAGGTTAAGTTATATATTCATTTAGCTCCTACCCTTCATTTTTCAATCAATTTTATTTCCAATAAACCAAATGTCCATCTTAATTAAGCAACTCAACTGTATTTAATTCCTCATCTGGATTTGCAGGATGGTGTTTTTTAAATGGTCTGAGTAGTCAGACACTACCCTTTAATTCCAAAAATTAGAGACTAAATGTCATTTAGGAAATTGAAAATCAACTTTTTATGACTTCAATTGAAAGAACTCATACTGAAAAGTGAACAATGTTCATGAAAAGTTAATGAATAAGACTAATGATAGTGTGTAGTAATTTTAGAATGATCAGGCTATTAAACTACTTATAACTAATGCTAATACCTTAGAGAAAAGAGGTTAATGGTATTAGAATTTCATGCTCATAACAAAACTGAACTTCAAAAGCCTTTCATGATGACATATATCAAGAATCCACTCCACATTACTCTCACATTCACTATCTAGACACATTCATTTATCATTTTAAATATAATTATTATGGATGTCAAACTCTAGTATCTGAAGCAATTTTATGACTTTTGAACACCGCATATCCCTGTATAATTTTGCGCTTCCTCCTAAGATTTAAAAATATTCCCTTTTCTTGTTCCCTTTTTGGGCCACTGTAATTGAGAGGTCTGTGTCCTTTTAAAGTCCTTTCAGCATGTTGGAAGAAAAACATAATCTAGGGAAAAGGTAAATAATGTTTTTAGAAAACCAGCACAGATGGTAAGGATGCTAAGCTACTGAATGCACAGAGTAGGAATAAAAGCCTCTGCTAAAAGAACGATTCTGTGACCCATTACATCCTTGCATCTCTCTGAATGGAAACAAAAAAGAAGGCACAGTTTCCAGGAAAGACACTATCAATGTTGAGTAAAATTTGTGTAGGACAATGCCTTTTCAGTATATTCTTCTTTCTTCAGAAGCAGACAGTTACTTTGAGAGTTACCTGGTATTTACAGAGGTCAAGGAGGTGTCATTATTGTCCTCAGTTTCAGTAGATTCACAGGCAATGTGGGAGAATTTAGGAGACTTACAATTAGTGATAATGGTGTTTCCTCCCTTTGGTAATCTACTTCAAAATGTCTCTATAGAAGTTTATATGCCTCTATAAAAGTTTAAATTCAATTGAGTCGAAATGTTCATATTCCTGAGAAAAACAAACAATAGAATTTTAGTATACTTCCCCCAGTGAGACCCCTTCATTCCAGTGCCACACTGGTTATCTGTAAATAAAGTGCAGCTTTCAAGGCAGTCAGTGAGCCATCAAGCATGTGAAAGAGGCAATATTTCAGCAGTGCTGTGCTGTGCTAAAGAGTGAAATCCATCAGAGAGCTGATAAAACACAGGGGCCCTTTGGGAAAGCTCTAAGAACACATTCACAAAAATATCAAATACAAATTAAGGGGAACTTAAGGATACTTTGTTTCGACTGCTGGAAAGGAAACAATGATACACAGAGGGACCCAGGTGGTTAATGTACTGTGCACATCACTACTATGAGGTACAAAACCTCAGTCTCTCAGCTCTTCAGAAACTACAAAGTCAATTGATTACATAGTGCCCTGTAGAATAGACTTTAAACTTAAGTGAGCAAACATCCCAGATATCCTTTCAAAGACTGCCAATTCACTTGGCTTTTGAAGTCTTGTTATACGGCAGTTTTACAGGATAAGATTACAATGTTTTAACTCTACTAGAGGTTCTATTGGAGAAGGCAATGGCACCCCACTCCAGTACTCTTGTCTGGAAAACCCCATGAACAGAGGAACCTGGTAGGCTGCAGTCCATGGGGTCGCTAAGAGTTGGACATGACTCAGCGACTTCACTTTCCCTTTTCACTTTCATGCATTGGAGAAGGAAATGGCAACCCACTCCAGTGTTTTTGCCTGGAGAATCCCAGGGACAAGGGAGCCTGGTGGGCTGCCGTCTATGGGGTCACACAGAATCAGACACAACTGAAGTGACTTAGCAGCAGCAGCAGAGGTTCTAAGCTTCTCAAAAGCAATACAGAAAATGGCAGGAGCCCTTGTTCATTGAAGTAAAAGTAAACAGGTACAATAGTAACAGCAAAACAAATTTTCTGGATTCAGAGATGATGCAATATGTAAACCTAAGGATCTGACGTTAATGTAAGTCCTTAGACATGGTAGTCAACTTCATTAGAAGGCAAATAGGGAGTTACTTTTTTCCATTTTAATTCAATTTTAGGGAGTTTATTTTATATTGGAAATTCAACTATGTTCACATATGAGCTAATGGTTTTCATCTATAGATTAACCTGATTGTTTCCTGAGAAACCTGTATGCAGGTCAAGAAGTAACAGTAAGAACCAGACATGGAACAATTGACTGGTTCCAAGTTGGGAAAGGAGTACATCAAGGCTGTATATTGTCAAGCTGCTTATTTAACTTATATGCAGAGTACATCATGTGAAATGCTGGGCTTGATGAATCACAAGCTGGAATCAAGATTGTAAGGAGAAATATCAACAACCTCAGATATGCAGATCATACCACTCTAATGGCAGAAAATAAAGAGGAATTAAAGAGCCTCTTGATGAGGGTAGAAAAGAAGAGAGAAAAAGCTGGCTTGAAATTCAATATTAAAAATACTAAGATCATGGCATCCAGTCCCATTACTTAATGAAAAATAGAATAGGGAAAAGTAGAAACAGTGAAGATTTTATTTTCTTGGGCTCCAAAATCACTGTAGATGGTGATTGTAGCCATGAAAATAAAAGATTCTTGTTCCATGAAAGGAAAGCTGTGACAGACCTAGATAGCAGAGGCATCAATTTGCTGAAAAAGGTCTGCATAGTCAAAGCCATTGTTTTTTCCAGTAGTCATGTACAGATGTGAGAGTCGGACCACAAAGAAGGCTGAGTGCTGAAGAACTGATGCTTTTGAATTGTGGTGCTGGAGAGGACTCTTGGGAGTCTCTTGGACTGCAACGAGATCAAATCAATCAATCCTAAAGGAAATAAACCCTAAATACTCATTGGAAGGGATTATACTAAAGCTGAAGCTCCAAAACCTTGGCTACCTGATGCAGAGAGCTGACTCATGGGAAAAGACCCTGGTGCTGGGAAAGACTGAAGGCAAACAGAGAAGTTGGCAGAGGATGAGATGGTTAGGTAGCATCACAAACTCAATGGACATGAATTTGAGCAAAATCTGGGAGACAGTGAAGGACAGGGAAGCCTGGTGTGTTGCAATCCATGAAGTCTCAAAGAGTCAGACATGACTTGATGACTGACCAGCAACAACAACAGAAGGGTCTTTAATATCTTGTCTCATTATCACATTCTCTGCTCATACATATTTGTAGATTCAAGTGTCTTCTTACCACAATGACTAGAAAGTCTATAATGAGAATACAAAATGGTGGACAAAATCACAACCCATGCTTAATATTTACTTTGATATCTTTTAGTAATTTGATTTGATAATTTGGAGATACAGAGTCATTCCTCTAATTGAAAGTGCAAAAAAAATGATCTATACCCAGTGAATGTTGCTGTCATTGGAAATAATTTGGTGGATGTTTTTGGTTTTGAGTAATACTATTTCACATATCAATAGCAACAACAAAAATTAAGAGTGGACTATGTAACTCATAGGGAGATATTCTTCATAAAATTCTTCCTGTTGAAATGTCTGAATAATATGCTCTGATTTGTATGCTTTTTCAGAGTTTTGCAGACCCATGACACAAAACACAGCTATCTCTATCTAACCAATATATTTTAAAAGCCAATAAGGTTTCCCAAAATAGAACTTGCTGACAAACGCTTCAGATGTGGACCTCTAGTGAGTCATACATGAATATAGTAGAGGCAAGAGTCACTAAAGGCAAGTTCTACATGAGTAAGAAAAAAAAAAAAAATCACTGTCGATTTGGGGAAGACCTAATTTAATATTTAGTATTTAGTAATTCAGCTATGTTGTCTTATAATTTGTTCCTTGCTTTCACTATCAGTACAAAAACTAATGTCTAATGTCTAAAACATCTCTGTATAAATCCCAATTTTGACCTAGTATGTATTCAGAAAACTAAGATCATGGCATCTGGTCCCATCACTTCATGGGACATAGATGGGGAAACAGTGTCATACTTTATTTTTTGGGCTCCAAAATCACTGCAGATGGTGAATGCAGGCATGTAATTAAAAGACGCTTGCTCCTTGGAAGGAAAGTTATGACCAACCTAGACAGCATATTAAAAACTAGAGACATTACTTTGCCAACAAAGGTCCGTCTAGTCAAGGCTATGGTTTTTCCAGGGGTCATGTATGGATGTGAGAGTTGGACTGTGAAGAAAGCTGAGCACCGAAGAATTGATGCTTTTGAACTGTGGTGTTGGAGAAGACTCTTGAGAGTCCCTTGGACTTCAAGGAGATCCAACCAGTCCATTCTAAAGGAGATCAGTCCTGGGTGTTCTTTGGAAGGACTGATGCTAAAGCTGAAACTCCAATACTTTGGCCACCTCATGCGAAGAGTTGACTCATTGGAAAAGACCCTGATGCAGGAGGAGAAGGGGATGACAGAGGATGAGATGGCTGGATGGCATCACCACCCCACCCCACCCCCAGGGATCGAGCCCAGGTCTCCTGCATTACTGGCAAATTATTTACCACTGAGCCACCAGGGAAGCCTGGCTAAAAGACAGTGTCATAGTATAACATAGACAGCAACATCAGGAAATAACTGCCACTCCTACCACTTGTAGGATTAAGGAACCAAAGGAAGGCATTGGAATCATTAAGGATTGGAGGAGGAGCTTTGTGGAGATGAACATCAGACTTCCCTGGTGCTAGAGTCTCTGAGGGGGACATGATGAAATTAAATGCTGGAAATGCAAATGTCAGAAAGACTACAAACTAGAATCACCTGCTATTACAGAAAGGCACTACTGCAGCCAGAATGAAGAAGTGTTGAGGTAACTACCTGGAGCAGGAAGAAACAGAGAGGAAGTCCACCATATGAGCAATCCTTATGTCTCCTCTAGTCTTTCTAGCTCCTTCCAGTAGTCTCAAGCAGAAGGTCAAGAGAAAATGGGGTTTGCAAAGCTCCTGCTCAGCATCATAAAGCCAACTACCGAAGTGGGGCTGGAGCCAAGAGACAATGGTTTGAAATGCCACAACCTCTACCTTACAGGACAGTGAAGGGTTTGCAATTACATCATTGGTGGACGGTTCCCAAGAGTGTCAGATTGGATCCAGTGAGTTATGAGAAATGCTCTAGGATGAAAGCAAGAATTAAGCAATGATCATTTCCCTTTTTTCTAGTTTTGAGATACATTTTTCTTTATTAGAAAGTTGTAGTTTAATAAAAATCTGTACAGAGAATCAAAATTATTATAACTTTAACATATTCAGTGTTTCCTATTAAAGAGATTTCTACTTCAGGTCTATTATTCTAATATTAGACACATTTTGGCTTATTAGCTTAAAATCAGCAACATTATATATTATAAATGCAAAGATGTGCCCACTTTCAGGATTCTAGACTGCTTTTGTCCAGATATTATAGAATTGTTAGAAATAATCTGTGAGAAACTGTGATATTTTTAATTAAACAAAATTTATATATAGACATAATAAAGATTTCAATTATTTGTAAAAATACTTTTAAAGTAAAAAAATCTATATGTTTATAGTTTTAGTCACACAAAAATGGATCCTACCTCAATTTTTTTTACTTACTATCATCCCTTGTAATATTACACAGATTGATATTCCCCAATCTTTGTATTATTATCTGCATTCAAACGTACACGCACAGAATATATGTTAAAATTCCCTCTTGATGGTAATTTATGTTGTTTGTAACTTTCTGCTATGATGATAAATGATGAATGAACAAATGACAGGATACACATTGAACAATCTTTATATGTGATCTCATATACAAAGTGTTGGAGAAGGACATGGCAATCCACTCCAGTATTCTTGCTTGGAAAACCTCATGAACAGGGGAGCCAAGTAGCCTACAGTCCGTGGTGTCAAAAGTGTCGGATACAACTGAGTGACTAAACAACAAATATACAAAGGGCATGTGTGTGTGTGTACGTGTATGTGTGTGTGCATTCTTAGCATATAAAATGATATATATAATGGACAAAACAATACCGAGTTAGATACTAACAATCAGTATTTTGTCTAATGTTCATTAATAGTTGGGTCAGCCATTCATGACTTAAAACATCATGAAAAGACAACAAAATACAGTCCTATGAGTGTCATGTCATGTTTTTATTCAAAGCATTTTTATAATCAGTATTTTTCTTTCTTATAACCAGATCCTACACCATGTGAAGCCCTTACCATATTACAGCTACGACCAGCCGGTGATCAGGTACTGCCAGGCTCACCAGCCACTCCGTGTCAACAAGGGCTATGAAGCAGTGTCTCCAGAACAGGACGAATCTCCCCGTCTGGAGCTTGGGCACGACCACAGCTTCATCGCCACCATCGCCAGGTCTGCAGCCCCAGCCATTTACCTTGAGAGAATAACAAACTAACGTGAAAGGCAACCCCTCATTGGAGAACTCAATCCGGGGAAGGAGGGCCTTCATCTTAAAGGAGAATGAGTGCCCAAATCACGCAACGCAGCCGGCTCATCGTTCCTGAGATATTTATGACAGAGAGGAAAGGAAACAAAGAAAACTGCTTAAAGAGAGCAGCGGATGTACCTACAAGCATAACCAGAACTACAGAACTCTCTTTGCTTTAAAACATACAAACAGAAACTCTCCTGGATGTAAATAGTAAACGTGTCAGGTTCTTATAAAAATAGATTTCACCTTAGCTACATATAGCTTTGTTTGTATATTTTGCTTTTTTACAACTGCATGGTTCCTGGGCTGGAGAACCACAGTGGGGTGGGGGTGGGGGGAGCATCAAACCAGATGTGGGTGGGAAATTGGGGAAAGAATACATTTTTCGCTGTTAAATGTGTGTAACAGATTATTCCACTTGTTTTCGTTTCATTTTTCTTTAAAAATGTCATTTGTTCTTGTTTGGTTTGTTGTGTTTTTTTACTGGTCATGTGATTCTGTTTCCAATTCTGAACATGGGCACTGAAATTTATGTTGTTCCAAAAGATTTTCTTTACCACAGACCACAAACAAAGTTGACCACAAAATCTGACAGAACTACTGGGATGAAGATCCAACAAAATCTGAGCAAATGATCCTTCAAGTCACATTGTACGCAATGTGAAGAGTTCTGATTTTTTTTGTCCTACTGGCAGCCCACACTGTGAGCTTTCACTGTGTGAGAGGTAAAGAGAAAGACCTGGAAGACCTCCAAATAAGAAGACTCCTAAAAAGTTTCTCAACTTCATATACCTAGGGATATATGAAGAACAAAGGCCATGTGGTCAATGAACCAAACTACCAAGCTGACAAATTTCTAAACACACGATAATGTGTCACCTTGCTTTTTAAATTATCAATTTGCTTTTGTGTAGATTTTATCAATAAAAGAAAAAATATTGGAAAAAATAAACAATTATTTTGTGGTTAGTATACCACAGCCCACCTGATGTTGAATGCTTTGTCTCTATATTATGGAATCTTTCTAGTATACTGTGACAAGTAGAGAAGAATATTTTGATATCTGTCAGCTGCCTTCTATATGTTCTTCCCTCAGGTAAGGAAGTCCTACAAGATTAGAAGAGAATTATGAGATATCGTATGCACTAATTGCTTTCATAATTTCATTTATGATATGATGTGACTCAGAACTGTTTAGCAATAAGAAAAAATTAAGTATCCATGAAAGTTTTGGAGGTTGAATGATCTTCCAGGACAGACAGAACTGTGTGGATGTTGATTACTATTTCAATAAGCATAGTTATCACCCATTTTTTAACAAAGGATATACCTATGCACACATCAGTTGAACCATTTTCACTTAACTTCCTTGGTGCTGTGATGCTATCCCATCAATTCTCTGATTCACTACAAACATTATCCTGATCTAGCCACTTGTCTGATTCACTATTTTTTAAATAAATTGAAATTATATAATGTATGTCATCCTTTATTAGGTAAGATTTTGCATTCTGAAAGGTGCTAATATATGGTGATACTAGTGGGTTTTCTGAACAACTAAATGGATTGCTGCCGTCCATTTAATTCCAAATTCTCTTAAAATAATAATAAAATTATTGTCAATTACTTTCACATCAAAGTAAACTAGCATAGAGTACTAAGATTTTTTCCTCAAGGTCATTCTGTCTTACTACTATTTTAAATTAGATTTGAAGATAAATTCTATCTTAACTGATAAAAATGTTGTCATATTAGAGAAAATTAAAGGAAGCATTTTACATTGGAACACAAGTGGTTGACCTCAGATTCTGATAACTTTCCCGTTAACATTTATATGGGCTTACCTGGTAGCTCAGCTGGTAAAGAATCTGCCTGCAATGCAAAAGACCCCAGTTCAATACCTGGATTAGCAAGATCTGCTGCAGAAGGATTAGGCTACCCACTCCAGTATTCTTGGGCTTCCCTGGTGGCTCAGCTAGTAAAGAATCCGCCTGCAGTGCGGGAGACCTGGGTTCGATTTAAAGTTAAATTCTGTATTAATTGATAAAAATTTTGTCATATTAAAGAAATTTAAAAGAAACCTTTTACATTAGAACACAGGCTGTTGCTCTCAGATTCTGATAACTTTCTTGTTAACATTTATAAGTTTGGATTACATTATATCTGGGTATGTTTCTTATACATATTCAAGTATAGTTATATATCACCAACTCAGTGAACATAAATTTGAGCAAACTCCAACAGATAGTTACGAACAGGGGCCTGGTGTGCTGCAGTCTACGAGGTCGCAAAGAATTGAACATGACTTAGTGACTGAACAATAACAACAAAATTCAATTCAATGAGTTGATTATGAGCTTAAAAGTTAAAAATAATTATTTGCCAATTGACTTTTTTTTAATAATTATTTAACAGATTTGTGTAGTCTTCCAGGTGGCACTAGTGGTAAAGAGCCCACCTGCCAATGCAGGAGACTTAAAAGATGCAAGTTTTATCCCTGGGTTGGCATCTTCCCAACCCAGGAAACGGCAACCACTCCAGTATTCTTACCATGGGAAATCCCATGGACAGAGAAGCCTGGCAGGCTACAGTCCATAGGGTTGAAAAGAGTCAAATATGACTGAAGTGACAGCATAGCACACAATATATTTGTAGCAAAACATTTTGGAGTGTCTTCCCAAATTACATGAATTCTCTTAACTCTTCCCACCATCTCCAACTATCCAACATCACCTATATATCCCATCTGCCACCCCATTCCTGCCTGAGGTGATTTACTAGAGGTCATACCTGAAAAACTGTGATCAAATTTCTCTTAAATCAACAATTTATTCTGTTTATTTCTCTTTCTTGCAAGCAAAAAGTGCCCTAAAATTGATAATATTCATGTTATATAAAACTGCCATATTTGGCCAAACATTGCCTCAAATCTAACATGAAATCCTGAACTGCTAGCAAAACAGACAACATTATGACAACGCTGCTGCTGCTGCTGCTAAGTTGCTTCAGTGATGTCCGACTCTGTGCAACCCCATAGACGGCAGCCCACCAGGCTCCCCCATCCCTGGGGTTCTCCAGGCAAGAACACTGGAGTGGGTTGCCATTTCCTTCTCCAATGCATGAAAGTGAAAAGTGAAAGTGAAGTCGCTCAGTCCTGTCCGACTCTCAGCGACCCCATGGACTGCAGCCCACCAGGCTCCTCCATCCATAGGACTTTCCAGGTAAGAGTACTGGAGTGGGGTGCCATTGCCTTCTCCGATGACAATGCTATATCCTCTTAATAGGAAAACTTTCAAAGAAATTTTTAAAAACAGTTTCATTTACATATGCCAGAACAAGTTTTACTGCATTTTGGAACTCTACTGATGATTAAACAAAAAATCGAACCAGCCAACCAATCTAACAAACCAAAAAAATCTAAAAAAAAAAAAAAAAGTTGCTTAAGTAGGTTTAGAAAAATGATTGAAAAATTCAACCTAGAAATCGTGTGAGAGATCAACTAGATTCTTAGAGAAAACAACTTCTTGAAAAAAATAATGCTATTTTCAACAGAGAACTTAACCAGATACTGGATCTTTTAAGATCCTTTAAGCCCAAAAGTTAATCATGTCTATGTTGAAAGCCTGGTATAACCAAGGAGGATGCAAGGTTTCTGTCAGTCACAATCAAGACTAAATTACTGTCAGGACCCCTCAGTGATAAACAGCAAACCTGAACCATCTGATCACGTTCATCACAATTTCTGGTTTACTCAACTGCTGTGCTATGCAAACTGGTTGCCCTAGATTCCCTCTTCTCCCTAAACCTGGAAGAGAGTTCGTAATTTGGAATTGTGGCCCCATCAGAAGGTGCCATTCAATGAGTGAAGCAGCGTACTCAGTATTTTCCTAGTTCAGGGGAAGAAATACATCACACTTCTAGAGACAATTTGAATTTTTTCTCTAGGTGTAGCTAACATAAGTTTTGGTTTTTGTTTTATACTGTCTTCTAAAAGTCAGAAATCATTTTGATTCTATTTGTTTTTTAGGATAAGATGTTAAAGATCCTTAAAATAAGTTATGCTTTATTTCAAGACCACCCTAATTAGTAGTTTGCTTTTATACTATAATATTTATTAAACCTCTGAAAGGTATGCGGGTTGAGGAGTAGCATGGTGTTAACCATGCTAATCAGAACTATGAATGTGACACCTACAGACTGAAATGGTCAATTATTTAAACATTATGATTATATTTTTCATAAACATTCTTAGTAATGTTGAATTTGCTTTTACTTGCTGTTTAATACAATAAGGAAATATCTAAAATCAGAAACTATATATATATATATATATATATATATATGTTTAAATTTTAATTCTATTGTAGCTCTACTCACAATATATCATATATGACCTTCTGAGACTAAAGCTATAAATGGTGAGTCATCATTTGCAGAATGCCAGAAACCCAAGTACTTTGAAAATTAAAGAGAGACTAAGTTACAATATTTCAAATAATTTATCTCAGTACTAAGACAGTGTGAGAGGAAGGAGGCCTCTAGGAGGATTTCCCTAGCATCTGCATTTAGCCTTCATGCCACACTTTTGTCAGTAGCTTGAGCAAAAGTGATACATACCATGAAACTGAGAAAAGGGAGAAAATGTAGTATTCCAACCTGTAAACCTTGTTTTTTATAAGCAATCATTACATGTAAATTACATTTGGAAATTTTGGTTGAACAATACTTTATCATTACTCCACAGTGTCACAAGACCATCAAAGGAAACAAATCAAAGAGAAGCCCAAAATAAAGAATGTTATTATTCGAACCTAACCTTTACTAGTCAAACCATGCCTAGGATTCAGGATCAGTGTTATATCAGCAAGGGGACATCTCCAAGAATAGTAAAAATAATACTGAAATTTGTGTAATCCATAGCATATATCCCTGTTCAATCAAGGAAAGCATGTACCTTTGCAAATAACTATTTCCACATTTACAAATGACATGATATACTCATGTCTGAAATGCATGGAGGCATTTCTTTATGAAGAACACAATATATTTTAATCTTGCTAATAATAGAGCGAATGTCAAGTTCATCTGGATTAAGTGAAAATGAATAATTAAAATGACAAGAACCTAGTATCGTGAATGGAAAATGGATCTCTCCATATACAGCTTTCCTCTTCCTTGTAGGAGATAGGCCCATTGTTTCTACTGTGTAAAGAGTTGCAAAATCATAATTAATAAATGCACAGATAATTGCAGAAAGCAAAGAAGAAGTAAAGAGTCTCTTGAGGAAAGTTAAAAAGGTGAGTGAAACAGTTGGCTTAAAATTCAAAAAACTAAGATCATGGCATCCAGTGCCATCACTTCACGGCATATAGATGGGGAAACAATGGAAACAGTGACAGACTATTTTGGGGGGCTCCAAAATCACTGCAGATGGTGACTGCAGCCATGAAATTAAAAGATGCTTGCTCCTTGGAAGAAAAGCTGTGACCAACCTGGGCAACAGAGACATTACTTTGCCAACAAACGTCCATCTAGTCAAAGCTATGGTTTTTCCAGTAGTCATGTATGGATAGGAGAGTTGGACTATAAAGAAAGCTGAGCGCTGATGAAATGATGCTTTTGAACTGTGGTGTTAGAGAAGACTCTTGAGAGTCCCTTGGACTGCAAGGAGATCCAACCAGTCAATCCTAAAGGAAATCAGTCCTGAATATTCATTGGAAGGACTGATGTTGAAACTGAAACTCCAATACTTTGGCCACCTAATGCAAAGAACTGACTCACTGGAAAAGATCCTGATGCTGGGAAAGATTGAAGGTGGGAGGAGAAGGGGATGACAAAGGATGAGATGGTTGGATGGCATCACTGACTCCATGGACATGAGTTTGAACAAGCTCTGGGAGTTGGTGATGGACACAGAGGCTTGGCATGCTGCAGTCCATGAGGTCGCAAAGAGTTGGATATGACTGAGTGACTGAACTGAACTGATATATGTATATGCATTTAATAGATGTGAATTTATTATTTATTAAATAGCTGTCCAAACTCTGGGAAATAGTGGAGGTAAGAGGAGTTTGGCATGCTGCAGTCCATGAGATCACAAAGAGTCAGACATGGTTTAGGAACTGAACAACAACAACATATTTATATGTCACTGTGTGCTTTTATAATATTCTATAAAGTTGGCTTTTTCTTTTTTTTTTTTCTTTTTTTTTAAATTAATTTTATTTTATTTTTAAACTTTACATAATTGTATTAGTTTTGCCAAATATCAAAATGAATCCGCCACAGGTATACATGTGTTCCCCATCCTGAACCCTCCTCCCTCCTCCCTCCCCATGCCATCCCTCTGGGTCGTCCCAGTGCACTAGCCCCAAGCATCCAGTATCGTGCATCGAACCTGGACTGGCATCTCGTTTCATACATGATATTTTACATGTTTCAATGCCATTCTCCCAAATCTTCCCACCCTCTCCCTCTCCCACAGAGTCCATAAGACTGTTCTATACATCAGTGTCTCTTTTGCTGTCTCGTACACAGGGTTATTGTTACCATCTTTCTAAATTCCATATATATGCGTTAGTACACTGTATTGATGTTTTTCCTTCTGGCTTACTTCACTCTGTATAATAGGCTCCAATTTCATTCACCTCATTAGAACTGATTCAAATGTATTCTTTTTAATGGCTGAGTAATACTCCATTGTGTATATGTACCACTGCTTTCTTACCCATTCAATCTGCTGATGGACATCTAGGTTGCTTCCATGTCCTGGCTATTGTAAACAGTGCTGTGATGAACATTGGGGTACACGTGTCTCTTTCCCTTCTGGTTTCCTCAGTGTGTATGCCCAGCAGTGGGATTGCTGGATCATAAGGCAGTTCTATTTCCAGTTTTTGTACTAGTTTGCATTCCCACCAACAGTGTAAGAGGGTTCCCTTTTCTCCACACCCTCTCTAGCATTTATTATTTGTAGACTTTTGGATCACAGCCATTCTGACTGGTGTGAAATGGTACCTTTCAAGTTAGAGAAATATATATATTTTGCTTCATATTTCAGATATATATACATATAATTTAACTACTTATATTGGGAAATTTCCTTCAAGAAGAACAAAATAAAGTTAGAATTTCTTCTTTAAAGCATGCATCAAAATAAAACCAATACTGAAATATAAATTTTTAAATAATTTAAGAAATTGAAATGCATATGCATTAAGTCCACAATAATAATATAGGTAAATGGATAATATTGAGGAAACACTAAAGGCAGGAAGTGTAAAAATGATATTTTAATAAATAAAACATAAACCTTGTAAAAAAAAATCTCAAAAAATGCAAAGCAAACTGGTCCTTTAGAATTTGTAACATAAACGATTACAATTATGTAATATCTTTAATATACAAAGAGTTCTAAAAAGATAAGTTAGGGATTCTATTTATGTAACATTTATATGGTAAAATTATAGAGGTGGTGAGCAAATTAGTGCTGTCTATGAGTCAGGAATGTAAGAGAGAGAGAGGTCTATGTGTGACTATAAAGAGATAGCATAAAACACTGAGGTGATAACATAGTTCTGTACCTTGATTGTAATGATACTTACACAAAATAATAAAAATAGCATATAACTGTAAACACATATGGTGCTAAAGTCAATTTCCTAGTTTTGATTTTGTGTTGTACTTATGTACAATGTAAATATTGTAAAAACAAGGTAAAATTTACGTAAGAACTCTGCAATTGTTTGCAACTTCTCAGGAATCTGTAATTATCTTAAAAATAAAAACTTAAATTACATGAAAGCATTTCCTCTAAAGTCAGGAACAAGACAAGGGTGCCCACTTTCACCATTACTATTCAACATAGTTTTGGAAGTTTTGGCCACAGCAATCAGAGCAGAAAAAGAAATAAAAGGAATCCAAATTGGAAAAGAAGAAGTAAAACTCTCACTATTTGCAGATGACATGATCCTCTACATAGAAAACCCTAAAGACTCCACCAGAAAATTACTAGAACTAATCAATGACTATAGTAAAGTTGCAGGATATAAAATCAACACACAGAAATCCCCTGCATTCCTATACACTAATAATGAGAAAACAGAAAGAGAAATTAAGGAAACAATTCCATTCACCATTGCAACGGAAAGAATAAAATACTTAAGAATATATTTACCTAAAGAAACTAAAGACCTATATATAGAAAACTATAAAACACTGGTGAAAGAAATCAAAGAGGACACTAATAGATGGAGAAATATACCGTGTTCATGGATTGGAAGAATAAATATAGTGAAAATGAGTATACTACTCAAAGCAATTTATAGATTCAATGCAATCCCTATCAAGCTACCAACAGTATTCTTCACAGAGCTAGAACAAATAATTTCACAATTTGTATGGACATACAAAAAACCTCGAATAGCCAAAGCGATCTTGAGAAAGAAGAATGGAACTGGAGGAATCAACCTACCTGACTTCAGGCTCTACTACAAAGCCACAGTTATCAAGACAGTATGGTACTGGCACAAAGACAGAAATATAGATCAATCGAACAAAATAGAAAGCCCAGAGATAAATCCACACACATATGGACACCTTATCTTTGACAAAGGAGGCAAGAATATACAATGAATTAAAGACAATCTCTTTAACACGTGGTGCTGGGAAATCTGGTCAACCACTTGTAAAAGAATGAAACTGGACCACTTTCTAACACCATACACAAAAATAAACTCAAAATGGATTAAAGATCTAAACGTAAGACCAGAAACTATAAAACTCCTAGAGGAGAACATAGGCAAAACACTCTCTGACATACATCACAGCAGGATCCTCTATGACCCACCTCCCAGAATATTGGAAATAAAATCAAAAATAAACAAATGGGACCTAATTAACCTTAAAAGCTTCTGCACATCAAAGGAAACTATTAGCAAGGTGAAAAGACAGCCTTCAGAATGGGAGAAAATAACAGCAAATGAAGCAACTGACAAACAACTAATCTCAAAAATATACAAGCAACTCCTACAGCTCAACTCCAGAAAAATAAATGACCCAATCAAAAAATGGGCCAAAGAACTAAATAGACATTTCTCCAAAGAAGACATACAGATGGCTAACAAACACATGAAAAGATGCTCAACATCACTCATTATCAGAGAAATGCAAATCAAAACCACTATGAGGTACCATTTCACACCAGTCAGAATGGCTGCGATCCAAAAGTCTACAAATAATAAATGCTGGAGAGGGTGTGGAGAAAAGGGAACCCTCTTACACTGTTGGTGGGAATGCAAACTAGTACAGCCACTATGGAGAACAGTGTGGAGATTCCTTAAAAAACTGGAAATAAAACTGCCTTATGATCCAGCAATCCCACTGCTGGGCATACACACTGAGGAAACCAGAAGGGAAAGAGACACATGTACCCCAATGTTCATCACAGCACTGCTTATAATAGCCAGGACATGGAAGCAACCTAGATGTCCATCAGCAGATGAATGGATAAGAAAGCAGTGGTACATATACACAATGGAGTATTACTCAGCCATTAAAAAGAATACATTTGAATCAGTTCTAATGAAGTGAATGAAACTGGAGCCTATTATACAGAGTGAAGTAAGCCAGAAGGAAAAACACCAATACAGTATATTAACGCATATATATGGAATTTAGAAAGATGGTAACAATAACCCTGTGTACGAGACAGCAAAAGAGACACTGATGTATAGAACAGTCTTATGGACTCTGTGGGAGAGGGAGAGGGTGGGAAGATTTGGGAGAATGACATTGAAACATGTAAAATATCATGTATGAAACGAGTTGCCAGTCCAGGTTCGATGCACGATACTGGATGCTTGGGGCTAGTGCACTGGGACGACCCAGAGGGATGGTATGGGGAGGAGGAGTGAGGAGGGTTCAGGATGGGGAACACATGTATACCTGTGGCGGATTCATTTTGATATTTGGCAAAACTAATACAATTATGCAAAGTTTAAAAATAAAATAAAATTTAAAAAAAATTACAAAGAAAAATATGAAGAAAACAGTCAAGATTTTGAATACAACAATTTCATACACACATTTGCATTAAAATACACAAAGAAGAAAGAAAAATGCCCAATAATCATGCTTTACCCATCATTAATAAAATCTAACCAATAAACCATTCAGGTATGACCTAAATCAAATCCCTTATGATGATACAGTGCAACTGAGAAATAGATTTAAGGGACTAGATCTGATAGAGTGCCTGATGAACTATGGATGGAGGCTCGTGACATTGTACAGGAGACAGGGATCAAGACCATCCCCAAGAAAAAGAAATGCAAAAAAGCAAAATGACTGTCTGAGGAGGCCTTACAAATAGCTGTGAAAAGAAGAGAAGTGAAAAGCAAAGAGGAAAAGGAAAGATATACACATTTGAATGCAGAGTTCCAAAGAATAGCAAGGAGAGATTAAAAAAAAAAAAAGCATTCCTCAACGATCAATGCAAACAAATAGAGGAAAACAAAAGAATGGGAAAGACTAGAGATCTCTTCAAGAAAATTAGAGATACCAAGGGAACATTTCATGCAAAGATGGGCTCAATAAAGGACAGAAATGGTATGGACCTAACAGAAGCAGAAGATATTAAGAAGAGGTGGCAAGAATACACAGAACTGTACAAAAATGATCTTCACGACCCAGTTAATCATGAAGGTGTGAACACTCACACTCACCTAGAGCCAGACATCCTGGAATGTGAAGTCAGGTGGGCCTTAGGAAGCATCACTACGAACAAAGCTAGTGGAGGTGATGGAATTCCAGTTAAGCTATTTCAAACCCTAAAAGATGATGCTGTCCATAAGACTGTTCTATACATCAGTGTCTCTTTTGCTGTCTTGAAGGATGGTATCAGGAGGGAGGAGGGAGGAGGGTTCAGGATGGGGAACACATGTATACCTGTGGCAGATTCATTTCAATATTTGGCAAAACTAACACAATATTGTAAAGTTTAAAAATAAAATAAAATTTTAAAAAAATAAATAAATGCACTTCTAAAAGATGATACTGTGAAAGTGCTGGACTCAATATGCCAGCAAATTTGGAAAGCTCAGCATTGGCCCAGGACTGGAAAAGGTCAGTTTTCATTCCAATCCCAAAGAAAGGCAATGCCAAAGAATGCTCAAACTAATGCACAATTGCACTCATCTCACACGCTAGTAAAGTAATGCTCAAAATTCTCCAAGCCAGGCTTCAGCAATACATGAACCATGAAATTCCAGATGTTCAAGCTGGTTTTAGAAAAGGCAGAGAAACCAGAGATCAAATTGCCAACATCCACTGGATCATCAAAAAGCAAGAAAGTTCCAGAAGAACATCGATTTCTGCTTTATTGACTATGCCAAAGCCTTTGACTGTGTGGATCACAATAAACTGTGGAAAATTCTGAAAGAGATGGGAATACCAGACCACATGACCTGCCTCTTGAGAAACCTGTATACAGGTCAGAAAGCAACAGTTAGAACTGGACATGGAACAACAGACTGGTTCCAAATAGGAAAAGGAGTATGTCAAGGCTGTATATTGTCACCTTGCTTATTTAACTTCTATGCAGGGTACATCATGAGAAACGCTGGGCTGGATGAAGCACAAGCTGGAATCAAGATTGCTGGGAGAAATACCAATAACCTCAGATATGCAGATGACATCACCCTTATGGCAGAAAGTGAAGAAGAACTAAAGAGCCTCTTGATGAAAGTGAAAAAGGAGAGTGAAAAAGTTGGCTTAAAGCTCAATGTTCAGAAAACTAAGATCATGGCATCCAGTCCCATCACTTCATGGCAAATAGATGGGGAAACAGTGGAAACAGTGGCTGACTTTATTTTTCTGGGCTCCAAAATCACTGCAGATGGTAACTGCAGCCATGAAATTAAAGACACTTGCTCCTTGTAAGGAAAGTTATGACCAACCTAGACAGCATATTAAAAAGCAGAGACATTACTTTGCCAACAAAGGTCCATCTAGTCAAGGCTATGGTTTTTCCGGTGGTCATGTATGGATGTGAGAGTTGGACTATATAGAAAGCTGAGCACCAAGGAATTGATGCTTTTGAACTGTGATGTTGGAGAAGACTCTTGAGAGTCCCTTGGACTGCAAGGAGATCCAACCAGTCCATCCTAAAGATCAGTCCTGGGTGTTCGTTGGAGTGACTGATGTTGAAGCTGAAACTCCAATACTTTGGCCACCTGATGCAGAGAGCTGACTCATTTTAAAAGACCCCATTTCTGGGAAAGATTGAGGGCAGGAGGAGAAGGGGACGACAGAGGATGAAATTGTTGAATGGCATCATCAACTCAATGAACATGGGTTTGGGTGGACTCCAGGAGTTGGTGATGCACAGGGAGGCCTGGCATGCTGCAGTTCATGGGTCGAAAAGAGTCGGACATGACTGAGCAACTGAACTGAACTGAAGCAAGTCTAATAGAAAAAGCAATGATAGTCCTTTTTTTTTTTCCTTAATTAATTAAGTGGTCAAAGCAAAAACAGCTTTTGGTGTGAGAAAGTGGAAATTCTTACACTCTACTACTAGAAGAGTAAAATCTGAGAAATTAAACCTCAAATACAAGAAGTCTAAAATTGCATATCTCTTCCCAGAAATTCCTTTTTTTGTTATTTATCACAGGTAAGTAATAAAGATTTCTTCATACATGTAATCTCAAGGTTACATGTTAAATTTTAATTTATAAAAGTTTAAAATTACAAAATCTCAAAGGTACAGTGAGAAAATTGGTGAAATGAAATACCCATTAGCTTGATTGTTGTTGTTGTTCAGTGATTCAGTCATATCTGACTTTTTATGACCCCATGGACTTCGGCATGCCAGGTTTCCCTATCCTTCATCATCTCCCAGAGTTTGCTCAAACTCATGTCCATTGAGTGGTGATGTCTTCCAACCATCTTGTCCTCTGTCATCCTCTTCTCCTTCTGTCTTCATTCTTTCCCAGCATCAGAGTCTTTTCTAATGAGTCAGCTCTTCACATCAGGTGGCCAAAGTATTGGAGCTTCAGCTTCATCATCAATCTTTCCAATGAATATTCAGGATTGACCCCTTTATGGTTGACTGGTTTGATCTCCTTGCAGTCCAAGGGACTCTCAAGAGTCTTCTCCAACACCACAGTTCAAAAGCATCAATCTTTCAGTGCTCAGCCTTCTTTTTTTTTTTTTTTTTCACTTATCTTTTTTTTTTTTTTTTTTTAACTTTAGAATATTGTATTGGTTTTGCCATATATCGAAATGAATCTGCCACAGGTATACATGTGTTCCCCATCCTGAACCCTCCTCCCTCCTTCCTCCCCATACCCTCCCTCTGGGTCATCCCAGTGCACCAGGCCCAAGCATCCAGTATTGTGCATCGAACCTGGACTGGCAACTCGTTTCATATATGATATTATACATATTTCAGTGCCATTCTCCCAAATCATCCCACCCTCTCCCTCTCCCACAGAGTCCAAAAGACTGTTCTATACATCAGTGTCTCTTTTGCTGTCTCGTATGGTCCAACTTTCACATCCATACATGACTACTGGAAAAACCATAGCTTTGACTATATGGACCTTTGTTTGCAAAGTAATATCTCTGCTTTTTCATATGCTGTCTAGGTTGATCATAGCTTTTCTTCCAAAGAGCAAATTTTTTTTAATTTCATGGCTATAGTCACCATCTCCAGTGATTTTGAAGCCCAAGAAAATAGCATGATATCATTAGCATGACCATGTATAATAATAACTTATATGCATGTCCATGTCTATACCTGGAAATATCTATCAAAAATTGTCTTGCGATAAAATTATTTATATTTTCTTCATTATATCAATTCTCATCTTGTTTCCAGATTTTCATATGTTTTTTAATAGATGTAATTATATTTTAATAATAATTTAATCAGAGAAATAAGTAATCTGCTTTAGCTTTGTGTGTGTGTGCTCAGTCATTTCAGACTCTTTGTGACCCCCATGGACAGTAGCCCACCAGGCTCCTCTGTCCATGGAATTTTACAGGCAAGAATACTGGAGTGGGTTGCCATTTCTTAATCCAGGGGATCTTCCTGACCCAGGGATTGAAACTGCATCTCCTGTGTCTCCTGCCCTGACAGGCAGATACTTTACCACTGAACCACCTGGGAAGTTCAATCTTTAACTTCAAATGAATTTAAAATTTAAAGAAAGGAAATACATCTGCATTAAATGATTATTGAAAGATTTTACTTTCAAAATGCATTTATGGATCTCTGTTCCACAACTAAAATAGCAACACATCAATAAAATTTAGCAATTTTATACTGATTGGTGCAAGAATGTGACATTAGATATCATCATTTATTTTCATCTTAAGTGTCTATTCCAAAGACTTGTTAGCTTTTTAATTACATAATTTAGCTGAATTATTGTGTCTTTCTAGGAAGAAAGTGAAATCTTTCCTGCCTTCTTGTATGAAACAACATCGTCAATCTAGTTAATGGTGAATAAGAATATCAGAGACATGTGTGACAATTGATGTGAAAAAATTAGGTTCCTGCTGGCAATTGCCCATCAAGAGCAGGTTGACTGATTGCCAGAGTTAAAACGCATGCAAACTGTCAGCTATCATAATAGAGCAAATGTCCCAGAACCTTGGTGCAGCGTCAGGTAGAAATTCAGTTTTCACTGCTGGAAACCTGCCCTTGATGCTACACATTCATAATCTTCCCTCATCAGCCAGATCTACACATTCAAAGATGTCCATCATTCCAACAGTCAAATATATGTCCTGTCATATACATTCAGTGGCTCTCATGATAAGTAGGACAAGAACTGACATGCTACTCATGATGGAATAGAAGAGCATACAGTACACAACTCCTGCTGTCATAATTTGTCATTCTTTTTCTATAGCTAGGTAAGGGACAACCTTGACATTTCCTAAGTTCAAATATTACAGTCAATTAAAAGATAAGACAAATGTAGAAATTGTTTCAATAGGTTTCATATAAACCATAACTATGATGATATAGTAGTAGATAGTCAAATAATAAATTTAATTTGATTTTTAAAACAAGTGTATCAAGATTCAATAAAAAAATTAAAATGGGAAACACTGTGACATTCAACTTCAAATTTTGCCTAAATTGCCAAAGGCAGCCTAATGATTGAGCACTGTGCTGATATGTTTACAAGTATTAGCTCCTCTAGTGTGAGGATATGTTTTTCATTACACAAATGAAATATCTATAGATCAATATTATATTCAAAAGCATTCACTGAAATCTAGCTTACAGCAAAACCCTGAGCAACAGAAAAGAAAGTGATTCACCTCTGACAGTGCTTTCTAAAATTAATCAAGAATTCAACATAATGAGCAAATATGCAGAAACTTTCTTCACTTCAGATTTTTTTTAATTTATTTATTCATTTTTATTTGGAGGATAATTGCTTTACATTATGTTGGTTTCTGCCACATATCAACACAAATCAGCCATAGGTATACATATGTCCCCTCCCTCCTGAATCTCTCTCCCACCTCTCACCCTCTCCCATCCAACTAGATTATCATGGAGCAGCAGATTTTAGCTCCTAGAGTCATACAGTGGAAGCATACAGTAAATTTCCACTGGCCATCTAATTTTACCGGAAAGGGCAATGGCATCCCACTCCAATACTCTTGCCTGGCATATCCCATGGATGGAGGAGCCTGGTGGGCTGAAGTCCATGGGATCGCTAAGAGTCGGACACGACTGAGCAACTTCACTTTCACTTTTCACTTTCATGCAGTAGAAAAGGAAAAGGCAACCCACTCCAGTGTTCTTGCCTGGAGAATCCCAGGGATGGGGGAGCCTGGTGGGCTGCAGTCTATGGGGTCACACAGAGTCGGACACGACTGAAGTGACTTAGCAGCAGCAGCAGCAGCATCTAATTTTACAAGTGGTAATGTATATGTTTAGGAGTAGCAGCTGCGCTTTGCTGGAGCAGCCGTGAAGAGACACCCCACGTCCAAGGTAAGAGAAACCCAAGTAAGACAGTAGGTGTTGCTAGAGGGCATCAGTGGGCAGACACACTGAAACCATAATCACAGAAAACTGGTCAATCTAATTACATGGACCACAGCCTTGTCTACCTCAATGAAACTAAGCCTAGCCTTGTGGAGCCACCCAAGATGGGCGGGTCATAGTGGAGAGGTCTGACAGAATGCAGTCCACTGGAGAAGGGAAAGGCAAACCACTTCAGTGTTCTTGCTTTGAGAACCCCATAAACAGTATGAAAAGGCAAAATGATACAATACTGAAAGAGGAACTCCTCAGGTCGGGAGGTGCCCAATATGCTACTGGAGATCAGTGGAGAAATAACTCCAGAAAGAATGAAGGGATGGAGCCAAAGCAAAAACAATACCCAGTTGTGGATGTGACTGGTAATAGAAGCAAGGTCCGATGCTGTAAAGAGCAATATTGCATAGGAACCTGGAATGTCAGGTCCATGAATCAAGGCAAATTGGAAGTGGTCAAACAGGAGATGGCAAGAGTGAACGCCGACATTCTAGGAATCAGCGAACTAAAATGGACTGGAATGGGTGAATTTAACTCAGATGACCATTATATCTACTATTGTGGGCAGGAATCCCTTAGAAGAAATGGAGTGGCCATCGTGGTCAACAAAAGAGTCCGAAATGCAGTACTTGTATGCAATCTCAAAAACGACAGAATCTCTGTTCATTTCGAAGGCAAACCATTCAATATCACAGTAATCCAAATCTATGCCCAACCAATAACACTGAATAAGCTGAAGTTGAACGGTTCTATGAAGACCTACAAGACCTTTTACAAGTAACACCCAAAAAAGACATCCTTTTCATTATAGGGGACTGGAATGCAAAAGTAGGAAGTCAAGAAACACCCGGAGTAACAGGCAAATTTGGTCTTGGAATACGGAATGAAGTAGGGCAAAGGCTAATAGAGTTTTGCCAAGAGAATGCACTGGTCATAGCAAACATCCTCTTCCAACAACACAAGAGAAGACTCTACACATGGACATCACCAGATGGTCAACATCGAAATCAGATTGATTATATTCTTTGCAGCCAAAGATGGAGAAGAGAAGCTCTATATAGTCAGCAAAAACAAGACCGGGAGCTGACTGTGGCTCAGATCATGAATTCCTTATTGCCAAATTCAGACTGAAATTGAAGAAAGTAGGGAAAACCACTAGACCATTCAGGTATGACCTAAATCAAATCCCTTATGATTATACAGTAGAAGTGAGAAATAGATTTAAGGGACTAGATCTGATAGATAGAGTGCCTGATGAACTATGGACGGAGGTTCATACATGGTGCAGGAGACAGGGATGCCCATGGAAAAGAAATGCAAAAAAGCAAAATGACTATATGGGAAGACCTTAGAATAGCTGTGAAAAGAAGAGAAGTGAAAAGCAAAGGAGAAAAGGAAAGATATAAGCATCTGGATGCAGAGTTCCAAAGACTAGCAAGAAGAGATAAGAAAGCCTTCCTCAGCAATCAGTGCAAAGAAATAGAGGAAAACAACAGAATGGGAAAGACTAAAGATCTCTTCAAGAAAATTAGAGATACCAAGGGAACATTTCATGCAAAGATGGGCTCGATAAAGGACAGAAATGGTATGGATCTAACAGATGCAGAAGATATTAAGAGATGGCAAGAATACACAGAAGAACTATACAAAAAAGATCTTCATGACCCAGATAATCATGATGGTGTGATCACTCACCTAGAGCCAGACATCCTGGAATGTGAAGTCAAACAGGCCTAAGAAAGCATCACTAAAAACAAAGCTAGTGGAGGTGATGGAATTCCAACTGAGCTATTTCAAATCCTGAAAGATGATGCTGTGAAAGTGCTGCACTCAATATGCCAGCAAATTTGGAAAACTCAGCAGTGGCCACAGGACTGGAAAATGTCAGTTTTCATTTCAATCCCAAAGAAAGGCAATGCCAAAGATGCTCAAACTACCACACAATTGCACTCATCTCACACACTAGTAAAGTAATGCTCAAAATTCTCCAAGCCAGACTTCAGCAGTACATGAACCGTGAATTTCCATATGTACCAGCTGGTTTTAGAAAAGGCAGAGGAACCAGAGATCAAATTGCCAGCATCTCCTGGATCATGGAAAAAGCAAGAGAGTTCCAGAAAAACATCGATTTCTGCTTTATTGATTATGCCAAAGCCTTTGACTGTGTGGATCACAGTACACTGTGGAAAATTCCACCTGACCTGCCTCTTGAGAAACCTATATGCAGGTCAGGAAGCAAGAGTTAGAACTGGACATGGAAAAACAGTCTGGTTCCAAATAGGAGAAGGAGTGTGTCAAGACTGTATATTGTCACCCTGCTTTTTTAACTTAAATGCAGAGTACATCATGAGAAATGCTGGGCTAGATGAATCACAAGATGGAATCAAGATTGCTGGGAGAAATATCATTAACTTCAGAAATGCAGATGACACCACCCTTATGGCAGAAAGTGAAGAGGAACTAAAAAGCCTCTTGATGAAAGTGAAAGTGGAGAGTGAAAAAGTTTGCTTAAAGCTCAACATTCAGAAAACGAAGATCATGGCATCTGGTCCCATCACTTCATGGGAAATAGATGGGGAAACAGTGGAAACAGTATCAGACTTTATTTTTCTGGGCTCCAAAATCACTGCAGATGGTGATTGCAGCCATGAAATTAAAAGACGCTTACTCCTTGGAAGGAAAGTTATGACCAACCTAGATAGTAAGATAGTAAGAGACATTACTTTGCCAACAAAGGTCCATCTAGTCAAGGCTATGGTTTTTCCTGTGGTCATGTATGGATGTGAGAGTTGGACTGTGAAGAAAGCTGAGTGCTGAAGAATTGATGCTTTTGAACTGTGGTGTTGAGGACTCTTGAGAGTCCCTTGGATTGCAAGGAGATCCAACCAGTCCATCCTAAAGGAGATCAGTCCTGGGTGTTCTTTGGAAGGAATGATGCTAAAACTGAAGCTCCAGTACTTTGGCCACCTCATGCGAAGAGTTGACTCATTGGAAAAGACTATGACGCTGAGAGGGATTGGGGGCAGGAGGAGAAGGGGACGACAGAGGATGAGATGGCTAGATGGCATCACCGACTCGATGGACGTGAGTCTGAGTGAAGTCCGGGAGTTGGTGATGGACAGGGAGGCCTGGTGTGCTGCGATTTATGGGGTCGCAAAGATTCGGACATGACTGTGCAACTGAACTGAACTGATGGTAGTTTTATTTCTAGTTCTTCAACGAATCTCCATGCTGTTCTCTGTAGTGGCTGTAGCAATTTGTATTTCCACGAACAGTGCAGTAATGTTCCCTTTTCTCCACTTCTTCTCCAACATTTATTGTTTTTAGATTTTTTGATCATAGTCATTCTGACCAGTGTGAGGTGATATCTCATTGTAGGCTTGATCTGATTTCTCTAATAATGAATTATGTTAAGCATCCTTTTTTTTTAATTAATTTATTTTTTATTGAAGGATAATCGCTTTACAGAATTTTGCTGTTTTCTGTCAAACCTCAACATGAATCTTTTCATGAACTTATTAGCTATCTGTATGTCTTCTTTGGAGAAATATCTTTTTAGGTTTTCTGCCCACTTTTTGATTGCGTTGTTTGTTTTTCTGATATTGACCTGAATGAGCTGCTTGTGTATTATGGAGATTAATCTTTTGTCAGCTCTTATGGTGAAAACCTGAAGAGCTGACATGTCTTTCCTCTAAGATCAGGAGCAAGACAAGCATGCCCACTCTCACCACTATTTTTCAACACAGTTTTTGAAGTCCTAGCTACAGCAATCAGAGAAGAAAAAGAAATAAAAGGAATCCATATTGGAAAAGAAGTAAAACTCTCACTGTTTTCAGATGATATGATTCTTTACATAGAAGACCATAAAGATGCTACCAGAAAATTACTAGAGCTAGTCAATGAATGTAGTCAATGAAGTCACAGGATAAAAAATTAATACACAGAAATCTCTTGTATTTTTATACAGTAACAATGAAAAATAAGAAAGAGAAATTAAAGAAGGAATCCCATTCACCATTCCAACAAAAAGAATAAAATACCTAGAAATAAACCTACTTCAGTGGGTAGTAGATTAAATGGATAGCAGACCACCAAACAGTGACCATGACCTATTTTTGGTGCAAGTTTGGTTTTGGGAAGTGCTTTGGAGCTTCTTCTGAGTTCAACCACTAAGCTGGTTATCACTGGTTGTTGTATAAAATCCACTTTTTGTCACACATCATAATCTGATTGAGAAATGTTCTGTTGTTTCATAGAACAAAAGAAGATGACACTTTAAAATGATGAAATATCAGTGAACAAACCAAAAACCATGTCCTCATGTACTAATGCAAAGAGACAGAAGACAATAGACAAATAAGTTGCAAATTATATAGTATCTTAACAGGTGATATATATATATACGAAGTGTAGAAGTGTCAGGCATGTAGAGCAACAAATATATTCATTCTGGGTTGCCTGGTCAACAGGAAGGCTTGGAGTAAACTCTTCCTACTTTCCTTGTGGAGGGACTATGCATGAGTGCATGCTAAGTCACTTTGATCATGTCTGACTCTTTGCAACGCTATGGACTGTACCCTGCCAGGCTCCTCTGTCCATGGGATTCTCCAGGCATGAATATTAGAGTGGATTGCCATGCCCTCCTCCTAGGGATCTTCCTGACCTAGGGAAGGAACCCAAGTCTCTTAGGTCTCCTGCATTGGCAAGTGGGTTCTTTACCATGAGCACAATCTGGGAAGTCTGGAGGCACTATATCTGAACCCAGTTAATGATCACATCTTTCATCCCCTGACAAGGATCTGTAGTTCACAAAGATCCTAAAATTGCCAATGGGAAGCTGGCTTTCTCAGACAACTCCTATAGAGAAGACTTCTAGATGTGTCTGTAGACATCTCAATAATCTGCATCTCCCCTACCCCACCCACCTGCATGACTTAGTTGCTTTCATATTTGTCCTAAAAAAAAGAGAGAGAGGGATATGGATTACAAATCTATACTCCATGTCCCACACAAAGTCCTGATTCTGGCAAGCTTCTGTCTCTGGAAAAGGAAATCTTTGTGGAGTGATTGCCTTCTTTTTGTTGACTCTAGATTTATATTTCTGAACAATAGTAACTTCTTATGTAATATGATTTGTTCCAGCCCTTAGTACATGAGAGGTGGCAACTACAAAGAAATTTTTCTTGCATAACAAATCCTTATCTCTTCCCTTCATACAGTTTTGAGATTTAATTAACAGAATCTTTCTTATTTAATTTATAATAAATAAGTGCTGCTGCTGCTGCTAAGACGCTTCAGTCGTGTCCGACTCTGTGTGACCCCATAGATGGCAGCCCACCAGGCTCCCCTGTCCCTGGGATTCTCCAGGCAAGAACACTGGAGTGGGTTGCCATTTCCTTCTTCAATGCATGAAAGTGAAAAGTGAAAGTGAAGTCGCTCAGTAGTGTCCGACTCTTAGCAACCCCATGGACTGCAGCCCACCAGGCTCCTCCATCCATGGGATTTTCCAGGCAAGAGTACTGGAGTGGGGTGCCATTGCCTTCTCTGAAATAAGTGCTAGTAAAGTACCAAAAAAAAAATGTTTATGATGTGTGTTCATGGAGAAAATTAAATTTATCAGATATTATAACAGATATAAACTTATCAGATATAATATAAGGATTACAAAAGCAGATTTTGAAGAAATTTTTAGAAAGAAAAAAGAAATAGTGGCTTAGATGAGCTTTTAACTGCAGAAGTAGCTTCCACCCATAGGTCTGGGGGAACAAAAGGAAAAGGTTGAGATTATCAGATTCAAGAAACTCAGAAAAGGTATTTCATGGAATCAAGGACCCTGATCCTTTCGGAGAGTCACTGCAGATCAACAGCTTGCCTTCTCAGCATCTTGGAGGAGAATATACACTAAGCAACCCAGACCTCCATGAGGAGGGCACTTCTCTTTTCCTAATTTTTTTTTTTAATTTTATTTGTCCTCTCAGATATATTTCTTTTTTCCTTTGTAGTTTCTTCTATTGTGATTTTAAATAACCTACCTCACTCAAAGCTTACACAAATGTCCGTAAACTATTCTTAGTTTTTAGTATTTTTAGTTTCACTTTCTCACCTTCAGTCTTTGACATATCTGGAATTTATTGTGAGGATTAAATTAAATTAGAGGTACAACTATGATTTCACAAATAGGGACCCAATTTTTAACCCATGTGATAAAAAATCTTTACAGATTCAAATTGGCACTTTTATTATATTTTAATTTTGTATATATTTTTCAATTATGGTAAAATATACATAACACAAAATTTACAATCTCAACCACTTTTAAGTGTGCAATTCAGTGGTATTACACACATTCATAATGCTGTACAACCATCATATCTCCATCTATATAACCCTTTTCATTTTGTCAATTTGAAATACTATGCTCACTAAACAAAACTCCCCATTTCCCTTTCATCCAGACCCTGGACATCACCATTCTGCTTCTGTTTGTATAATTTTGACTACTCCAACTACTTCATGTAAGCAGAATTATAGTGTTTGTTTCTTTTTGTGACTAGCTTACTGTATATAATATCTTAAAGGTGCATCCACATTGTCACTTATGTCAGTATTTTCTTCCTTTTTAAGGTTGAATGATATTTTATTATATGTGCACACCACGTTTTGATTATTCCCTCCTCTATCAATGGACACATGTTGTTTTCACTTTTTGGCTGTTGAGAAATGCTTCTATAAACACGACTGTACAAATATATCTTTGAGATTCTACTTTCAATTCCTTGGGATATATACCCAGAAGTGAAATTGCTGAATTATAGTGTAATTTTATTTTTAATCTTTATGGGTACCCACCATGATGTTTTCTATAGCAGCTTTATCATTTTACATTTGCACCAACTCTGTACAAGTGTTTCAATTTCTCCACACCCTCAGCAACACTGGCTTTTTTTTTTTTTTTTTTACTAAAATAGCCGTCCTAATAGGAATGAGGTGGTATTTCACTTTGGTTTTGATTTACCTTTCTATAGTGATTCATGAAGTTGAGCATTTTTCATATGATGATTGGCCACTTGTAAATCTTCTTTATAGAAATACCTATTATAGTTTTTTAGCAACTTTTTAATCAGATTTTGTTGTTGTTAGGTGATAGGAGTTATTTATATACTCTGGATAATAGTCCCTTATCAGATATATGATTTGAAAAATGTTATCGTATCCTATAGACTATCTTTCACCCTACACTGTTGGTTATGTCTTGATGCAGTTTTAAACTTTCAGTTTGTCTGATTTATCAATTCTGTTGTTTTTTCTGCATTACGATTCTACAGAGAAACACAATCAACGGGAGATATATTGGGTTGGCCAAAATGGTCATTCCAGTTTTTCTGTAACAGTTTATTGCTTTTTTTTTTTTTTTTTTTCACCTGGCCAGCCTGGCCAGGGCTGGCGGGCCTCCTGCGGTCCTTTCTGGACCTCCTTGTACATCCCTTCTCTCCCAATTCCTTGAACACTACTTGACATAATCATGTCACGTTTCCAAAGTTTTCAACTGCTATCAGAAAAACTCAAATGAACTAGCTGGCTAGATATAAACATAAAATAAAAACTGGCTCACATAGTTACAGAGGTCAAGAAGTCCCACAGTTTGCTGTCTATGAGCTGGAGAACCAGGAGAACTAATGATATGATTCAGTTTTAGCACAAAGACCTGAGAAAAGGGCCACTGGTGGACGTCCTATAATCCAAAGGCCCAAGAACCAGGAGCTCTGATCTCAGAGAGCAGAAAGCAGAACCTCTCAGAAAGCAGAGATGTCCCAGCTCAAGGAGAGAGAGGAAATTTGCCCTTCCCTTACCTCTTTGCTCCATTTGGGAGCAATAATTTGAATGTTTCCCACACACGTTTGTGAGGGTAAATCTCTTCAATCTGTCTACTGAATCAAATGCTAGTCTCTTGCAGAAGCACCCTCTTAGGCACACCCAGAAATAATGTTCTACCAGTTATATGGGCATTATATAAGTAAGTTAAGTGGAACAAAATTAACCATCACACTGTGCTTTTGATGTCATAGCCAACAAATCATTGTCAATTTCTATATCATGAAGATTTTCCTCTATGGTTTCTTGTAATAGTTTTACCATGTTGGTTCTTATGTTTAGGTTTTGCTACATTTTGAATTAATTTTTGTATATGGTTTAGGTAATAGATTCAACTTCATTTTGTCAATAGTCTTGAATCGTTACTTGGACATATTTCTCTTTCTATGAATATCTTTCTATTCTAGTACTATTTCCATGCTACTTAATTTGTATGACAGACCACACACATGCACATGTGTAGATATGTGGATATTTGATGATCTGACATTGTGTTTCTTTACCCTTAATGTATTAGATAATCTAAATCAAATTGCATATATATTAAAACAAATTGAACATGTATCAGAATACCCTGAAGAGCTTATTAAAACAGTGAATGTTGGACTTCAACCTCAGATTTTCTGATTCAAGAAGTCTGGTATGGAGCCTGACAATTCACATTTCAAAGAAGTTCCTAGTGATACTAATAATGCTGGTCTGGGGATCACACTTTGAGAATCACTGGCCTAAGGTATTTATTCTTCAAAATAAGCTTTTGGATTATCTTTGCCATGTTTTAAGAAAAAATAGTCATTTTTCAAATCTGAAGCACACTATTCTTCTTAAATTCTTTTGAAGACATTGCTTTCATTAACTTTTCTTCTGAATTCTACAGATAAGGTCAGTTTTTGGTTCTTTGTCTCGCTAGATTTATAATAAGCCATCCACCATTTTGTGTTCAATTTCTGATTTCTAACACATTTTCAGCTCATTATATATACATATATAACACATATCAAATGTTCCTTCTATACACTAATACCCTAAAAATTTGAAATATTGACAATTGTAATACTAGGATTTGTAGCTAAAGCAGACAATTTATACTATCCAGATAGTCTTCCCACAGCCCTGTTTCCAACTCTACTGTAGTCATATCCTGCCCAGTGCTTTTGGAAATTTGGTGTCCCTACTGCTCTATTGGTAGATTTTTTTCTTTTTTTAAAGCAAGATTAATGCCATTCTCCCAAATCATCCCACCCTCTCCATGATACTGGATGCTTGGGGCTGGTGCACTGGGACGACCCAGAGGGATGGTATGGGGAGGGAGGAGGGAGGAGGGTTCAGGATGGGAAACGCCTGTATACCTGTGACAGATTCATGTTGATAAATGGCAAAACCAATACAATATTGTAAAGTTAAAAAATTAAATTAAATTAAAAATAAATAAATAAAGGTTATAAAGAAAAAAAATAAAAAAGCAAGATTAAGACCCTCATGTAGAAATAATATTCTTAAACCTGAATCACAAAGCATCTGGGGGAAAGAATGATAGCAACAGCAAAACAACAGTAACGGAGAGATAGCTGCCTCTTTCTTTGGATGACAGAAACCCTGTGTCTCCAATACTGACATCAGATAATAGAGAATATGACAAATGCCTGCTACCTTGTTTCATGAAAAGAGTAAGTACATGCTAATTTGATGAGTATAATTGTAACATAAATTAATCGGTTTTATGATTTCTTCTATTTTCTTCTCAGAAGTTGAAATTGGGATGCCTGCTAGTCTCAGTTCTTGCTGATGTTGTGGTCCCTTCTCCCGTCTCCATGGGTAATTTAATGGGAAGTCAGAGGAGTGAGCAGTAGAAGTTTGGGTTATATACCATTTTAAATTGGTCTGGTCACATTCAAATCTTGGCCGTCTATAATAAAATATAGTTTCATTCCAACCTTATAAACCTTTCTTCCTTTTGTTCTTCAAATGTATAAACACTTTATAGACAGAGATATACTTGCTTTCATTGCGATTATTTTGATTTACTTAATATTTTTCAATATCATTGTTAATATTGTTTTAAACAGTTCTTGAAAACAAGAAACAATGCAGAATCTTCTCAATACAAGAAAAAAACTAAAATTAAATTAAAAACATAGATTATATCTGGTTTACCCATTGTAATATTAGTACCTAAAACTTTTGAAAAAATTAGTTACTAAGAAGCTCTTAAATTTAGCATTAATCATAAAATGCTTAACATAGTTATTTAGACAAAATGTCACTTAATTAATATTTTTTTTTAAACTCTTACATTCTTACTTTCAGCAAGAAATGAAAACTGAAGAAGAAGGGATAACTTTACCATATAAGCGTTTTAACCTAAATATAACAAATTTTTATTTTTAAGGCTTTCCTAGTACAAGAGACTGAGAAGGCAATGGCACGCCACTCCAGTACTCTTGCCTGGAAAATCCATGGATGGAGGAGCCTGGTAGGCTGCAGTCCATGGGGTCGCTAAGAGTCGGGAACAACTGAGCGACTTCACTTTCACTTTTCACTTTCATGCATTGGAGAAGGAAATGGCAACCCACTCCAGTGTTCTTGCCTGGAGAATCCCAGGGACGGGGAAGCCTGGTGGGCTGCCGTCTGTGGGGTCACACAGAGTCAGACACGACTGAATCGACTTAGCAACAGCAGCAGTACAAGAGAAGTGACAAAACAGAATTAGTGGAAATTTAATTGTATACTTGGCTCACTTTTATTTTTTATGATCAGTTCAGTTCAGTCACTCAGTCATATCCAACTCTTTGCAAACTCATGGACTGCATGAAGCATGCCAGGCTTCCCTGTCCATCACCAGCTCTCAGAGCCTGCTCAAACCCATGTCCATTGAGTCGATAATGCCATCCAACCATCTCATCCTCCATCATCCGCTTTTCCTCCTGCCATCAATCTTTCCCAGAATCAGAGTCTTTTCCCATGAGTCAGTTCTCTCATCAGATGGCCAAAGTATTGGAGTTTCAACTTTAGCATCAGTCCTTCCAATGAATATTCAGGACTGATTTCCTTTAGGATGGACTGGTTGGATCTCCTTGCAGTCCAAGGGACTCTAGAGAGTCTTCTCCAACACCACAGTTCAAAAGCATGAATTCCTCATTGCTCAGCATCCTTTATGGTCCAACTCTCACATCCATACATGACTACTGGAAAAACCATAGGTTTGACTATACCCACATTTGTCAGCAAAGTAATGCCTCTGCTTTTTCATATGCTGTCTAGAATTGTCATAGCTTTTCTTCCAAGGAACAAAAGTCTTTTAATATCATGGCTGCAGTCACCCTCTGTAGTGATTCTGGAGCCCAAGAAAATAAAGTGTGTCACTGTTTCCATTGTTTCCCCATCTGCTTGCCATGAAGTGATGGGAATGAATGTTATAATCTTCATTTTTGGAATATTGAGTTTTAATCCAATTTTTTCACACTCCTCTTTCATTTTCCTCAAGAGGCTCTTTAGTTCCTCTTTGCTTTCTGCTATAAGTGTGGTGTCATCTGTATATCTGAGGTTACTGATATTTCTCCCTGAAATCTTTATTTCCACCCTTCCAATCTTTATTTCCAGCCTGGCATTTTACATGTTGTACCCTGCATATAAGTTAAATAAGCAGGGTGACAATATACAGCCTTGACACATTCCTTTCCCGATTTGGAACCAGTCTGTTGCTCCATGTCCAGTTCTAACTGTTGCTTCTTGACCTGCATACAGATTTCTTCGGAGGCAGGACAGGTGATCTGATATTCCTATTGCTTGAAGAATTTTCCACAGTTTGTTGTGCTCCACACAGTCAAAGGCTTTGGAGTAGTCAAGAAAGCAGAAGTAGATGTTTTTCTGGAACTCTTACTTTTTTGATGATCCAGCGGATATTGGCAATTTGATCTCTGGTTCCTCTGCCTTTTCTAAATTCAACTTGAACATCTGGAAGTTCTCAGTTCACGTGTTGTTGAAGCCTATTTTGGAGAATTTTGAGCATTACTTTGCTAGCATGTGAGATGAGGGCAATTGTGCAGTAGTTTGAACATTCTTTGGCATTACCCATCCTTAGAATTGCAATGAAAACTGACTTTTCCAGTTTTGTGGCCACTGCTGAGTTATCCATATTTGCTGGCATACTGAGTGCAGCACTTTCACAGCATCATCTTTTAGGATATAAAATAGCACAAGTGGCACTCCATCACCTCCACTAGCTTTGTTCACAGTGATGCTTCCTAAGGCCCACTTGACTTTGCATTCCAGGATGTTTGGCTCTAGGTGAGTGATCACACCATCGTGGTTATCTTGGTCATGAAGATCTTTTTTGTATAGTTCTTCTGCATATTCTTGCCACCTCTTCTTAGTATCTTCTGCTTCTGTTAGGTCCCTACAGTTTCTGTCCCTATTGTGGCCATCTTTGCATGAAATATTCCCTTGGTATCTATAATTTTCTTGAAGAGATCTCTAGTCTTTCCCATTCTATTGTTTTTCTCTATTTCTTTGCATTGATCGCCGAGGAAGCCTTTCTGTTTTATCGTATTTTTTATGATAAAATATTTTAATAGTATCTATTATTTCACTGGGATTCATTTATTCCAGCAGAAGTTCTCATCAAATTTTCTAAAATTTTTCTCATAGAACCAGGTCACACAAAAGGTTCAAACAGATGATTTTGAGTGTTGGAAGAAGTTTTCCATCATTTTAGTTAAATTTTTTTCTTCTCCTTTCAGAGTAAACATGGGATTCCAGAAGAGGCAGTAGAAGGATCAGTTATTCTCTGCAAGATGTGAATTATGTCTTTTTCTGGTTTGAAATATCTCCTAATTACCTATCATTTGCTCTCTAAAAGTCATTATTCTATATTTAACCTTTCTAAGATTTTATTTTTAGTTTTGCCTCTTCTAAACTACAGATTTGTACTTTTCTTCAACTGAATTTTAGTGTTTGTTTAGCACGTAAATTTTACAATACACTATCTAAAATCCACTAGCTGAAAAATGAACAAGTCAAAGTGTACTTTCCCACTCTTCCTATTAAAATGGTACTAGAAGACCTAGGTAATGCAACAAAACAAGAAGAGAAAATCAAAATGTACAGATTAGAAGGAGGGACTATGATTGTTTTTATTCTCAGATAATATGGTTGCTATGTACAGGATCTCAAAGAATTGACAAAATATTCCAGAACTAATAAGCAAATACAGCAAGGATTTGTATGTCAATGTACAAAACTACTTTCTTATGTGCCAGCAATAAACAAATAAAATTTGGAATTAAAAACAATAACATTTCATTAGCATACAAATGATGTAGTTAGATATAAATTTAGTATAATATGCACAGGATATATATATGGAAAACTATTAAACACTATTCAAATAAATTAATAGGGATCTAAATTAAAGGAACGATTGTGTTAAGATTTCAACTCTACCCACGCTGACGTATAGATTTAATGAAATCCCATCAAAATCTAAGTAAACCGTTTTGTAGATACTGACAAACTTGATACTAAATTTTATTCAGAAATACAGAAAACTTAGAATATCCAACATAATACTGAAGAAGAACAAAGTTGTAGAATATATGCTACCCAGTTTCAAGACATACTACAAAGCCACAATTGTTAAGACAGGGTCATATTGACAAATAATAGACATAGAGACCAGAATAATAGAACAAAATAGTGCACAGATAGACCCACAAAAACACAATCAGTTGATCTTTGACAAACAAATGGTGCTGGAAAAATCCAACCTTTACATGCAAAAAACAAAAACAAAAACCTAACAAAACCAAACAGAAGCTCATCTGACACTTTTTATGATAATTAACTAAAAATAGATCTAGGACTGAAAGTAGCATGCAAATTATAAATCTCCTAGAGCAAGTTATAGATGAAAAAATGAATTAGGATTTGGTGATGAGTTTTAGATAAAACACCAAACATGATTAATGAAAAAACTTATCTTCATTAAAATTAAAAATTTCTGATATGCAGAAGATGTGTTTTAGAGGATGAAAAGGCAAAAGATATACCAGGAGAAAATGATTGCACAACAATAACTCATAAATAATGTATATCAAAAATTACAAAGAACTCTTTAAAACTCAATGATAAGAAAGTAATAAGGACTAAAAATAGGGAAAAATAACTCTACAGACATTCCATCAAAGAATATATACTGATTGCAGATAAGCAAATGAAAAAATGCTTCATATCATATGTATCAAAAAGATGAAAAAGCAATAATAAGTTACCACCAAACACTACAATGGTTAAAATTGAAATACCTGAGTATACCAAAATGGCAAGACTGCACATAAACTCTTTGTTTATAACTATAGTTGATTTACAATAGTAAATAGGGTCATAAAGTGTTGCACATGACTGAAGTGAAGCACAATCCCCAAAAAATGAAATACAAAAGTACAAAAGGGCTGTCTGAGGAGGCCTTATAAATAGCTGAGAAAAGAAGAGAACAGAAAGGCAAAGAAGAAAAGGAAAGATATATCCATCTGAATGCAGAGGTCCAAAGAAGAGCAAGGAGTGATAAGAAAGTCTTCTTAAGTGAACAATGCAAAGAAATAGAGGAAAACAATAGAATGAGAAAGACTAAAGATCTCCTCAAGAAAATTAGAGATACCAAAGGAACATTTCATGCAAAGACGGGCACAAAAAAGGACAGAAACGGTATGGACCTAACAAAAGAAGAAGATATTAAAAGGAGGTGGCAAGAATACACAGAAGAACTCTACAAAAATGATCTTCATGACCCAGATAATCACAATGGTGTGATCACTAACCTAGAACAAAACATCCTGCAGTGCGAAGTCAAGTAGGCCTTAGAAAGCATTGCTATGAACAAAGCTAGTGGAGATGATGGAATTCCAGTTGAGCTATTTCAAATCCTAAAAGATGATGCTGTTAAAGTGCTACACTCAATGTGCCAGCAAATTTCGACAACTCAGCAATGGCCAACCAGAAAAGGTCAGTTTTCATTCTCATCCCAAAGACGGGCAATGCCAAAGAATGTTCAAACTACCGCACAATTGCACTTCACATGCTAGCAAAGTAATGCTCAAAAGCCTTCAAGCTAGGCTTCAACAGTATGTGAACTGAGAACTTTCACATGTACAAGCTGGATTTAGAAAAGACAGAAGAATCAGAGATCAAGTTGCCAACCTCCAATGGATCATAGAAAAAGCAAGGGAATTCCAAAAAGAAAACATCTACTTCTGCTTCATTGATTACGATGGGCATCACAACAAACTGTGGAAAACTGTGAAAGAAATGGGAATACCCGAACATCTTACCTTTCTTCTAAGAAACCTGTATGCAGGTCAAGAAGCAACAGTTAGAACCATATGTGCAACAACAGACTGGTTCAAACCTTTGAAAGGTATATGTCAAGGCTGTATATTGTCACCCTGCTTATTTAACTTACACACACAATACAGCATGCAAACTGCTGGCATGGATGAAACACAAGCTGGAAACTCCCATGCTGGATGAATGCACAGAGGAAAAATAGTCTACTTACATTAAGTCTTTAAAAGTATGATTTTTCTTTAATTATAATTTTTTACTCTAACAAATACTATTCAGTTGGATAAAGTTGCATGCATGTGTGCTCAGTTGCTTCAGTCATATCTGACTGATTCTTTGTGACCCAATGGACTACAGCCTGCCAGGCTCCTCTGTCCATGAGGATTCTCCAGGCAAGAATGCTGGAATGGATTGTCACACCCTCCTCTAAGGGATCTTCCTTACCCAGGGATCAAACCCATGTTTCCTGTGGTTCCTCCACTGCAGACAGATTCTTTACAGATGAGCTGCTGGGGAAGCCTCAGTTGGCTAAAGTTAGGTTAATTCAAACTGGCTCTACCACATTCTAGCTACCTCTGGGAAGAAAAAAAAAAAAAAGAAAGAGGAATAAAGATTTTTTAGTCATGTGTGTCTATTTATCATCACTGTTTTTTCCACTGTGTGCTTGTCTTTTGAAGTTTAAACCAGAAAACTAAAATCAAAACCAATCCTATGACTCAAAACATGCAAAAGTACTGAAACAAGAGTGATCAAACAGTAAATTCAAAAGACTAAAAGGGAAAAAGAAGAGACAAAATAGAACAAGAAATGACAGGATAATTGATGGGTAGAGAAAGGGACTAAGGTTTATGACATTGTACAGCAAGCAATGATCAAGACCCTCCCCAAGAAAAAGAAATGCAAAAAGGCAAAATGGTTGTCTGAGGCGGCCTTACAAATAGCTGTGAAAAGAAGAGAAGCTATAGTAAATGAGAAAAGGAAAGATATACCCATTTGAATGCAGAGTTCCAAAGAATAGCAAGGAGAGATAAGAAAGCCTTCCTCAGTGATCAATGCAAAAAACAGGGGAAAACTATAGAATGGGAAAGACTAGAGGTCTCTTCAAGAAAATTAGAGATACCAAAGGAACATTTCATGCAAAGATGGCAACAATAAGGACAGAAACTGTAGGGTCCTAACAGGTGCAGAAGATATTAAGAAGAGGTGGCAAGAATACACAGAAGAACTGTACAAAAAAGATCTTCATGACCCAGGTAACCAAGCTGGTGTGATCACTCACCTAGAGCCAGACATTCTGGAAAGTCAGGTGGACCTTAGGAAGCATCACTACAAACAAAGCTAGTGGAGGTGATGAAATTCCAGTTGAGCTATTTCAAATCCTAAAAAGATGATGCTGTGAAAGTGCTGCACTCAACATGTCAGCAAATTTGGAAAACTCAGCAGTGGCCACAGGACTGGAAAAGGTCAGATTTCATCCAAATCCCAAAGAAAGGAAATGCCAAAGAATGCTCAAACTACTGCACAATTGCACTTATCTCACATGCTACCAAAGTAATGCTCAATTTTCTCCAAAATAGCTTCATCAGTATGTGAACTGAGAACTTCCAGAGGTTCAAACTGGATTTAGAAAAAGCAAAGGAACCAGAGATCAAATTGCCAACATTCGCTGAACCATCAAAAAAGCAATAAAGTTCCAGAAAAACATCTACTTCTGCTTTATTGACTACACCAAAGCCTTTGACTGTGTGGATCACAACAAACCGTGGAAAATTCTTAGAGATGGGAATACCAGACTACCTGACCTGCCTCCTGAGAAATCTGTATGCAGATCAAGAAGCAAGAGTTGGAGCTGGACATGGAACAACAGACTGATTCCAAATCGGGAAAGGAGTATGTCAAGGCTATATGTTGTCACCTTGCTTATTTAAGTTATATGCAGAGTACATCATGCAAAAGACCAGACTGGATAAAACACAAGCTGGAATCAAGATTGCCAGGAGATGTATCAATAATTTCAGCTATACAGATGACTCACCCTTATGGCAGAAAGCAAAGAAGAGCTAAAGGGCCTCTTGATGAAAGTGAAAGAGGAGAGTGAAAAAGATGGCTTAAAACTCAACATCCAGAAAACTAAGATCATGACATATGGTCCCATCACTTTATGGCAAATAGATGGGGAAACTGACAGACTTATTTTCTTGGGCTCCAGAATCACTGCAGATGGTTGACTGCAGCCATGAATTAAAGATGCTTGGTCCTTGGAAGAAAAGCTATGACACATCTAGACAGCATATGAAAAAGCAGAGACATTACTTTGCCAACAAAGGTCTGTCTAGTCAAAGCTATGGTTTTTCCAGCAGTCATGTATGGATGTGAGAGTTGGATTATAAAGAAAGAAGAGTGCCTTAAAATTGATGCTTTTGAACTGTGGTGTTGGAGAAGACTCTTGAGAGTCCCTTGGACTGTGAGGAGATCCTACCAGTCCATCCTAAAGGAAATCAGTCCTGAATATTCATTGGCAGGATTGAGGCTGAAGCTGAAATTCCAATACTTTGGCCACCTGATACAAAGAACTGAATCCTTTGAAAAGACCTTGATGTTGGGAAAGATTGAAGGCAGGAGGAGAAGGGGATGACAGATGATGAGATGGTTGGATGGCATCTCCCATGCGATGGACATGAGTTTGAGTAGGCTCTGGGAGTTGGTGATGGACGGGGAAGCCTGGTGTGCTGCAGTCCATGGGGTCCCAAAGAGTCAGACATGACTGAGCAACTGAACTGAACTGAGAGAAAGGGCTAAAGCTGGTAAAAGTAAGGGCAGAGAGACAGAATGACTTATAAATCTGAATGAATCACACTGAGGAAAAACAATGGCAGATAGAATAAGTCAGCAAAGGGGAAACTGGAATAGCATGTGTTACATTTGTTCAAGCTAAAAGTTGAAGTGAGATCATAGGTAAAGATTAAAGAAAAGCTATATAAAGGGAAGGAGATAGAAAGATACCTTCAAGGCTTTGTGGTACATGAGAATATCTGAGATACATATGGTCAGTGTGATTTGATCAGACTCTGGGTGTAAGATGATGAGAATGATTTTTCAAGACTGTAATATTCATCATAGAACTGGTTGTAGACGAGTGTTGGGCCACTGAAATGGATTTGCTTAAATCATTGTCTTCATGTCTTGCTTAGTAAACAACTTGAAAAATAATAGTATTAGTCTCTCAGTCATGTCTGACTCTTTGCAATCCCATGGTCCATAGCGTTCCAGGCTCCTCTGTCTGTGGAATTCTCCAAGCAAGAAAACTGGTCTGAGTAGCCATTCCCTTCTCCAGGGGACCTTCCTGACCCAGGGATCAAACCCACATCTACTGCATTCTAGATGAATTCATTACCCCCTGAGCCACCAATAAACAGATTGCTGCTGCTACTGCTGCTAAGTCACTTCAGTCATGTCTGACTCTGCGAGACCCCATAGATGGCAGCCCACCAAGGCTCCCCTCCCTGCAATTCTCCAGGCAAGAACGCTGGAGTGGGTTGCCATTTCCTTCTCCAGTGCATGAAAGTGAAAAGTGAAAGTGAAGTCGCTCAGTCGTGTCTGACTCTTAGCGACCCTACGGACTGCAGCCAACCAGGCTCCTCCATCCATGGGATTTTCCAGGCAAGAGTACTGGAGTGGGGTGCCATTGCCTTCTCCAAACAGATTAGAAGTACTTAAAAACAGAAACTTAAGAGGATATTTTAAATTTCAATGATTTATTGAATAATTCTTGGAAAGTTCTCAAAGAATGTAGAGATGGGTGCTAAATGAATCCTTAAAAATTTTATTTTCAATTCTAAGATTTTTGATCTTTGTGAATATCGCTATACTGTTTCATATTCTTTAAAATATTAACTTAATAGGATCAAACAAGCAACAAAATAGACTTTGAACAGCTGGATCAAAATACTATGACATTCAGGTTGTCTGACTTTGCTTAGTCATCCCAAAAGAGGCTTAAAAAAATAATAAGACTAATAGTCTGAATCCCTGCTGCCTAACTGCTATATTAAAATAATGCTGAAAACAGTATTATTTTAATTAAAAGGTAAGTACTGGCCTATAATATACTCCACTTCCACTGTACTGATGTTGGCAAATAATATTTAACTGTCGTTGTCTCAGCCCATTAGCTTCTCCATCTGGTTATCTTATTATAGTGGCTCAGTAAATTAGTCAATGTTCTTATAACCTCCAGGAAACCCAGAACAGGTCATGTCTTTTGCTAGATTGACTGGAAATTGCTGTCATTAGGTAGTGAGTCTGTATTCTCTCCAAGAGTTGATGAGCACAACTGTAGAATGCGTCTGAGTCTGCAGCCTGGCTGTTTTTTTCTGTGTCTGTAGACCCTGCAGCAATGCAAAGATGCATGACCAAAGCTTTTGCAGGTTTTATCTGAAAATACTCCATTAACCTCATTAGTTCTTACTTTGTCTTAACACTGAATTGCACTGTCCTTTAATATTAAAACCTTGACTGCCTTAGTTCTGGGATGCTGTGTGACCTGTAAATGCCTCATAGAGAGCTTTTAAAAGTCTTTTTCATTAGGGTCTGCCATCTGGCTATGGTGATGTCATTTGGGACCAAATTACTAATAGCCTTTAAATTATTATGTGATTTTTCTTCTTTATTTCTGAATAAACATCTATTTTATTTCATGTTTGCCAATAACTGCAGTAACTCTGATTTTCTATAACAATTTTTGTTTTACCTTTAGTATCCCCACTGTATGTGCTAACCACATAAAAAGTGGAAAAATCTAAAACTGCCAAGATATCTTACAAATTGTGAACTATAAGAGAGACACACTATCAGTTCAGTTCAGTCACTCAGTCGTGTCCGACTCTTTGCAACCCATGAACTGCAGCACACCAGGCTTTCCTGTACATCACCAACACCAAGAGCTTGCTCAAACTCATGTCCATCAAGTTGGTGATGCTATCCAACCATCTTATCCTCTGTCATCCACTTCTCTTCCTGCCTTCAGTCTTTCCCAGAATCAGGGTCTTTTCCAATGAGTCAGGTCTTTGCATCGAGTGGCCAAAGTACTGGAGCTTCAGCTTCAGCATCAGTCCTTCCAATGAATATTCAGGACTGATTTCCTTTAGGACGGACTGGTTTGATCTCCTTGCAGTCCAAGGGACTCTCAAGAGTCTTCTCCAATACCCAGTTCAAAAGCATCAATTCTTAGACACTCAGCTTACTTTATGGTCCAACTCTCACATCCATACATGACTACTGGAAAAATCATAGCTTTGACTAGATGGACTTTTGTCGGTAAAGTCAAGTCTCTGCTTTTTAATATCCTGTCTAAGTTGGTCATAGCTTTTCTTCCAAGGAGTAAATGTCTTTTAATTTCATGGCTGCATTCACCACCCACAGTGATTTTTGGAGCCCAAGAAAATAAAGTCTGTCACTGTTTCCATTGTTTCCCCACCTATTTGCCATGATGCAAATGTTTATGAAACATATCTATAAACATATAGACATATATTTATCAACATGTATATATATATATATATATATATATCCATCAACATATAGATATGTATTGATCTTTTACAATATGGACATAAAGAGTAGGAAAGAGAACAAATAATAAAGCAGATTAGCTTAAAACTGGCCTGGTTTCACATCCTGTAACATTGAGAAAAGGAACAGTTTGCTTTATTTTTATCAAATAGTGTCAAGTAATTTTACTTCTCCAAGACTGTTACCTCAGGTGTGTAGGAGATAGTAGCAGCAGGCTAATGTGGCAAAACAGCATGGGATAAACTGGGGGTCAGCCAAAGCTGGTAACAATTCCAGCAGGGGAAAAATATCACCTTAACTCAAGGAGAGTTCATTTGGCTATAGCTATAACAACAGACTGGTTCCAAATAGGAAAAGGAGTTCGTCAAGGCTGTATATTGTCATCCTGCTTATTTAACTTATATGCAGAGTACATCATGAGAAATGCTGGACTGGAAGAAACACAAACTGGAATCAAGATTGCCGGGAGAAATATCAATAACCTCAGATATGCAGATGACACCACCCTTATGGCAGAAAGTGAAGAGGAACTCAAAAGCCTCTTGATGAAAGTGAAAGTGGAGAGTGACAAAGTTGGCTTAAAGCTCAACATTCAGAAAACGAAGATCATGGCATCTGGTCCCACCACTTCATGGGAAATAGATGGAGAAACAGTGGAAACAGTATCAGACTTTATTTTTCTGGGCTCCAAAATCACTGCAGATGGTGACTGCAGCCATGAAATGAAAAGACGCTTACTCCTTGGAAGGAAAGTTATGACCAACCTAGATAGCATATTGAAAAGCAGAGACATTACTTTGCCAACAAAGGTTTGTCTAGTCAAGGCTATGGTTTTTCCTGTGGTCATGTATGGATGTGAGAGTTGGACTGTGAAGAAGGCTGAGCGCCGAAAAATTGATGCTTTTGAACTGTGGTGTTGGAGAAGACTCTTGAGAGTCCCTTGGACTGCAAGGAGATCCAACCAGTCCATTCTGAAGATCAGCCCTGGGATTTCTTTGGAAGGACTGATGCTAAAGCTGAAACTCCAGTACTTTGGCCACCTCATGCGAAGAGTTGACTCATTGGAAAAGACTCTGATGCTGGGAGGGATTGGGGGCAAGAGGAGAAGGGGACGACAGAGGATGAGATGGCTGGATGGCATCACTGACTCGATGGACGTGAGTCTGAGTGAACTCCGGGAGTTGGTGATGGACAGGGAGGCCTGGCGTGCTGCAATTCATGGGGTCACAAAGAGTCGGACACAACTGAGCGAATGATCTGATCTGATAGCTGTGCTTTAGATGGCTATTTCTGATTCCACTACATTAGAACATTTCCTCTGTTTTACTTTTTTTTTTTTTTTTTGTATTTTTGTTGTATTCTCAATACTGATCAGAACTGTTGTGCTTCAACCCATTGAATGAGTATGTATCACCTCATTCAGTTTATACTGTGACTGTGTCACAAAGCACCTGATGCAGATCTGATGGAACAGAAGACTCCAGTGGGACTGAATGCTTCAAAAATGTACACTTCTGAAAGTCCACTATGCTCTGAAGATGGGTGTAGAGTGAAAGCAGGGTCAGGGAGGCCAAGCATGAGCTTTCTGAAGTATGGGGGCTCCCTCCTATATTCTCCATGTTCTTTAAATCTTGTACATATATTCTTTGTGTTCTCCAACCTTTCCTGCTCTGAAGATTAATGAATTCAATCTAATACCATTAACTGATGGAAGTGAGTAGGCCATCTCCTGGCCTCAGAACGCTCATATCTCTATACTAGGAGAGTCCATGATTTCTCATTTGTAGTTAGAAATATAAAGGTATTTATAGATTGCATGGATTTTTATACTGGCAATGATAAGTTGATTAATTTTACTTTTGCTTTACTAAAATTAATAGCAGTAACAATAATAATAAATAATAGCTATAAAAGCTATCTCCTATGCAACAAAAGGCATCCTTAGACTTTCACATTCATTTCTCATTTCATCAAAAAATAATGATAAGTGGTATATTATATTATCCTATATTACAAATGAGGAGCCCAAAGGAGGAAATTAACTCTCCTCATCTTAAACAATGATTAAAGGGGTAATTAAGCTACAATTTGTTAAGCTCTGTAATACCCTCAAGCTCTAAATTTGAGTGCCAAATACCCATTTTTCATGGTAATTTTTCCATTTGTCTTTTTCCTTTACAAAATATTTCATACATTTTATTTTATATGTTTATATAAGCTACAGTTTATATATAGGTATATAAATATAAATATATTTTGCTTAATTTATATTTATTGTTATTCAGTTGCTCAGTCGTGTCCAACTCTTTGCGACCCCATGGACTTGCAGCACACCAGGCTTCTCTGTCCTTCACTCTCTCCCAGAGCCTGTTCAAACTCATGTCCATTGAGTCAGTGATGCTATCCAACCATCTCATCCTCTGTCATCTCCTTTTCCTCCTGCCTTCAATCTTTCCCATTATTGAAGAGATAGCTCTGCTCACTAGGTGGCCAAATTATTAGAGCTTCAGCTTCAGTTTCAGTCCTTCCAATAAATATTCAGGACTGATTTCCTTTAGGATTGACTGGTAGGATCTCCCTGCAATCCAAGGGACTCTCAAGAGTCTTCTCCAACACCACAGTCCAAAAGCATCAATTCTTTGGCACTCAGCCTTCTTTATGGTCCAACTTTCACATCCATACATGACTACTGGAAAAACCATAGGTTTGACTATATGGATCTTTGTTGGCAAAGTAATTCTCTGCTTTTTCATTTGCTGTCTAGATTTATCATAGCTTTTCTTCCAAGGAGCAAGTATTTAAATTTCATAGCTGCAGTCACCATCTGAAATGATTTTGGAGCCCAAGAAAATGAAGTCTGTCACTGTTTCCATTGTTTCCCCATTTGACATGAAGTGATGGGATTGGATGCCATGATCTTAGTTTCTTGAATGTTGAGCTTTAAGCCAGCTTTTTCACTCTCCTCTTTCACTTTCATTAAGAGGCTCTTTAGTTCCTCTTCACTTTGCTTTATATTATATTCATATTACAATAAATTTTGTATTTTATTTATAGCATAATACATTTTGAGTTTTTTCTCCCATCTTGGTTTTCTCCAATTTCCTATTTCCTTATTGTCTATTTTGGTCTCTGAAGTTCATGTTAAAGATATTCCTTATATTCTTGTTGATCCTCACTTGCTTTGTTTCTGTTTAGAAAGCTCATTGTAACACTACAGATGTGGATTGAGATATGAGTTTCTCTGAAAATCATCTGTCTGTGCTGTTTTATGGTGGCCTTTCTGATATCAGTTTCCTAAATCTTTCTCTGTGCTAATCAGATTCCTCAGAGAGGACCTCTCTAGTTTCCTGCCAAGAGGGTATTGATCCAGCCAATAATATTGTGAACATGGGTGGGAGAAGAGGGTTGGTTGTCTCAGAATTTAATACTCAATTACTTTCTTTTGTGCACACATGGTTACTGTGAACAGTGCTTTTTATAGTCATGCTCCGGTTTACCCTCTTCGGCCTGGATAAGGAAGGGGCAGTCCCCCAGCTGCACAGAGTTGAGGTGGGGATATTTTTATTGTCAGAGTACCCAGTATTAATACTAAAAACCAAGATCATTACTTGCTCTAATATCTTGTTTTTCTTTTCCTTATATTCCTAAAAACTTTTCCTAATGTTTTTCTTCCAGTTTTGCCACAGATGGGAATCTTTCTCTTTTTAACCTCATCTTCACTCTAACTTCCAGAGGACCTATTGCTGATAACTTCTGGGGCTTTTGGTGATTTCTGAGTTTTTTCCAGTTTGGCTCTATATACAAAGTCAGGGATCTTTTGCCTTTCTGTTTTCAGCTTCTGAATGTTGTTAATTTCTTTCCTTGTCTTTTATGAGGATATGACTTCAATAAAATCCCTTTGTTGATATTATATGGGAATTCAGGAGAAGCTCAAAATTAGTATCAGTGTTTTATCTGTCATTTTTACCAAGTATACAAATTCTTTGTAATTCTGAATAATAAAGCTCCAGTTTCAAAATGGAATATTAATATAAATTAACATACATTAGTGCTATTAATCTATATGATATTATAATTAATTGGTAATGCTATTTTAATTAATTATATTTTCAGTTTCAGATGTAATTCAATTATCTCCCCAGCCAAATATAGCCTTGTGTGGCTCAGCAGGTTAAGAATATATGAAATAGACTGGGAACTGGGAGGCTAACCCCTATCTGAACAACTGGTAATAACATCTCAATCTGTTGACAAAGCATGTTCTTTCAGAAATATCTGACAAGCCCATAAAAGTATCTTGCCTTGATGAGGATGAAATACTTGTTTTGAGGCTGGAAAAGTTCCTCCTGGAATTCAAACTGTTATTGCAACTGACTGCATTTCTTGCAGACACGATCTCATGTAGGGTTGAAGAAATTAGAAGATGGACTCTGATCTGGGAAGGAATATTTAATTTTAGGATTGGAGGCAGACTTAAATAGGGTTTCGGATTACAAGGCAGCTGCTATGCAGGCAGAGTCCTACATGGAGAGAAAGCTTTGATGGAGCTAGGACTTTATTTCCTGAAGCATAAAAGCATTGCCTCGCAGAACTTCACTAAGAGATCTGGCTTGGATGATCCAGGCAACAGTGGGTGACACTGTGTTTAAAATTCAAAGTTCTACTTCCCTCTTGGGACTAATGGCTGACATGTTTACCCAGAAAAATAAATAAAGGGGTATGCTACAGTAGAAAAATGAGATTAGGATGACACACTTGTGCTGTCTTTGGAGTAGCAAATTTCCAAAGCCAAGGATGGACACGGTTTTTAGAAAAGCACTTGACTAAAGTTGACAACTTGAGGAGTAACCATTAGAAAGTTTGGGATACAAAAGTCTTTGGGACTTTTTAAAGCAAGAATATGGGGACAGGAGGCTGTCTTTTCAAAGACAGCATCTCTCACAATCGAAGAATTAAGACTTTTCTCTATCTAGAGTCCACATCAATCCAGCACTGAAATGCAAGAAAGATAGAAGACAAAGGGAAAATAAAAACTTTTAAACATAATAATGACTGATATATTCTCAAGAAACCTGTTAAGAAACTAATCTGAGACCTGATCAAATTTTAGAATTTCTGTGAGCACAGAGCTAATGCTCTGATAGTTGTATATGTGTCTTGTTGACTCTGGAAATTCAGAAATGTGAGAGTAATGAGTGATTTGCCATTAAAATGATCACCTATTACTGAAGAAGCAGCACTTGATACAGTCCAAACATAGACCTTCTGCCTGGAAATTGGCAATATAAGAAGAAACAAGGGTAGGAAGTTAACTTGAACTTACATTGCAATTTAATCTACCTATGGAAACAAAAGATTTTCTTCATAAAGACCAATTTGAAACATTTTCTAGTGTATTTATTATAATTTGGCATATTGTGTCACCTGGCTTAGGTTGGTAGATGAATTTAGGTGATATACTGGAGCCATTTTTGAGGTAGAAGAAAGAGAAATGATTTCTGGTCTTTGTATAAAATTTTGAATATTAAATCTTCAGTTACATTAATTGGAAACAGAATAGCATAGTGTTTATGAGTATATAATCCAAACATTAAAACCTGGGCTTGAAGCCCAGCTCTAGGGAAGTCAAACAATTCAAAATACCTTTGCCTTAGTTTTCTCACCTGTAAAGTGGTAATAGCAATTGTATTTATCACATGTTGTTCTTGTGAAGGTTAATGGGGATAATAAGCCTGAAAATATGAACTTGTTTGTTCACATGCCAGTTTTCCAAAGCTTGTGTGCACAAGAATCACTTTACAAAATTTAAGGAATTGCAGATGAACTAAATGCTTTTCATGAGGTGGTTTTAAGGCCATACTCATCTGGGTCCTTGTTTTCTGCTCATGAGCACAGTTTCAAAGGGATTTCAGTACTGCTTTTAATATAGGTAAGAAGCAATGACCTAAGAATCCTCCTCATGTAGGGTTGCCAGATTTTTTAAAAAGCAAAACAAAAACAGAAAATTGGACGCCCCAAATCAGCATTTGCCTTTACTGTAATGCTAATGGCAGTCCACTTACTCAGCTGAACACACCAGACCCTCTTCCTCCATTTTCACCTCTTTCTGTACACTGAGGGTAGGATTGCCCAATAAAACATAGGACAAATTAGTAAATCTGTATTTCACATAAATAAGTATAAGTATGTTCTGTGAAATATTTGAAGTTTGAGAATACTAAAGCATTGTTCACTGTTTAGATCTCTGCCTAACTTTAACATGAGCTGTGCTTGACATAAACTTTTCATCCTTGGCTCTTTGACTCTTCAACTTGAGAGCTTCACCCTCTCATGAAATATTGGTACAATAATTGAGTAAATGCATTTTAATAACAACATTTCATGGATCTGATATTATTAAAGTTGTCCATAAACTATAAGCATATGATCACTTAAGGCTTCCCAGGTAGCTCACCTGGTAAAGAATCCACCTGCAATGCAGGAGACCCCAGTTTGATCCCTGTGTTGGAAAGTTCCCCTGGAGAAGCAATAGGCTACCCACTCTAGTATTCTTGGGCTTCCCTAGTGGCTCAGAAAGTAAAGAACCCACCTGCAATGAGGGAGACCTGGGTTCAATCCCTGGGTTGGGAAGATTCCCTGGAGAAGGGCAAGGCAACCCACTTCAGTATTTGGGCCTGGAGAATCCCCATGGATAGAGGAGCCTGGCAGGCTAGTCCGTGGAGCCACAAAGAGCCAGACACCACTGAGCAACGAAGCACAGCACAGCACAGTCATTTAAACCACAACTACAGAGGAATCTGGTAGGGGGTTCTGTCCACAGGGTCACAAAGAGTCAGACACGACTGAGTGACTAAGCAAAGCATTGTGATATTACTATAATAAAATTAGCAGAAATGTTCACTTAATGTAATGAGCTTTTCCTTTTCATTGGTATCTGACTTTGTTATACTAGTTTCAAAAGCTAGCTGATGGACATGCACACACTGCTATATTTAATTATAGATAACCAATAAGGAACTACTGTAGAGCATGTAAAACTCTGCTCAATGTTATGTGGCAGCCTGGACAGGTTGGGAGTTTGGGGGGAAATGTATACATGTATATGTATGTCTGAGTCCCTTTGCTGTCCACCTGAAACTATCATGACATTGTTTGTTAATCAACTATGAAAAAAAGTGAAAGTGTTGCTCAGTCATATCTGACTCTTTGTGACCACATGGACTATAGCTTGCCAAGCTCCTCTGTCCATGGACTTCTTTCTCCAGGCAAGAGTACTGGAGTGTGTAGCCATTCCCTTCTCCAGGGAATCTTTCTGACCCAGGGATTGAACCAGGGTCTCTTGCACTGCAGGTGCATTCTTTACTGTCTGAGCCACCAGAGAAGGCCTACTCAGCTATACTCCAGTACAAAATAATTTAAAAAAAATTTTTAAGCTGGTTGATAAGTGTGAAGGACTAAGAATAGTGTTAGGATGAAAAGGACAGATATGACTAAACTCTTCCGTCAACCAGGCTGCTGGGTTAGAAAAGGCAGAGAAATCTGAAATTAAAGAATTATTCAGAAATCAGGCTGTAGAAAAAGGCACCCAGAAATGGAGGAATATGCTGATGAAATAAGCAGGATGGGACACACTCTACAAATAGGTTACATCTGTGCCCAGGGGGAAAAAGGTAGTTTCCACTGAGCTATAAAGGGGACTGTAAAGAGTTTTCTCTTTGAAAATATGAAGGGCAATAGCACATGTACAGTTTCTATTTTGTAGCAGAATTGTAGAGACGAAGGAGAAAACACTTAGTGGAACATCTGCTGTTTGAACCACTTCAAGAAAAATAAACAGGCAGCAAAATGAGCACATCTGCCTGACGTTTGGCACGCATGGTGAGGTTGTAGGAAGAGAGCAACAAAGATATGGAATAATAAACAAGGGCTTTAAGGGCATGTGCATCCTTCAGCTTTCCCCAGAGCTTTGGGGGGAGGAATTGAAAAAGGGTTAATCATCTAGAGAGTGCTTGAAGATAGAGAGACACTCCTCTCAATCTGGCTACCAACTGGAAGGGTGCCTGTGTAGGGAATATAATCACAGCTGCTGCTGCTGCTGCTGCTGCTAAGTCGCTTCAGTCATGTCTGACTCTGTGCGACCCCACAGACGGCAGCCCACCAGGCTCCCCCATCCCTGGGATTCTCCAGGCAAGAAACTGGAGTGGGTTGCCATTTCCTTCTCCAATGCATGAAAGTGAGAAGTGAAAGTGAAGTCGCTCACAGCAGCTGACACATAAGCACAGACTATGGAGTCAATTGATACCACATGTGTAGCAATCAGTGCATCCAACAGGGCTGCTGGTGAAGCTCCCAGGACTTATTTTGCCTAGGAAGTCTTTCAGGAGAACCAAGACATGCTCAACCCCATCAGAGAAGACACACCGTGACAGGTCTTATGTTATATGGTATAACAAACATTTATGTGAAATTCTAAATACCAGTGTTTCTCATACTGAGCAATGCACCATTTTAAATATCATCAAATAGTGTACGTCCTGTCGAGGGACTAGATTACCTATAAAATGACTGAAATATTATTATAGGTTTCCTGAGCAACATGTTGCTGCTGCTGCTGCTGCTAAGTCACTTCAGTGGTGTCTGACTCTGTGTGACCCCATAGAGGGCAGCCCACCGTGCTCCCCGGTCCCTGGGATTCTCCAGGCAAGAACACTGAAGTGGGTTGCCATTTCCTTCTCCAATGCATGAAAATGAAAAGGGAAAGTGAAGTTGCTCAGTTGTGTCCGACTCTTAGCGACCCCATGGACTGCAGCCTACCAGGCTCCTCTGTCCGTGGGATTTTCCAGGCAAGAGTACTGGAGTGGGGTGCCATTGCCTTCTCCTGAGCAACATGTTACCTGTGCCCAAAGACCCCACATTCTCCTGTTGGGGAGAATGTAGCGTTTCATAAATTCCAACTTAAAACTTTGTCTCAGAAAATGATCTGAAATCTATTTATACAAAGGTTTAAAAGGCAGATTGATCATGAGATGTTTTTTAAAGTTTTTTCTTGTTTTTGTATAGAATTTCATCCTTATCAACATCCCAGTGCCTGAAACATGTAAATATGTTGTCTTACATGGCAAAAGGGACTTTAAAAATGTGATTAATTTAAGGATTTTGCATAGGGGAGCTTATCCTGGATTAGCCAGATGAAACCAACCTAACTACATGAGTCCTCTCAAATTTGAGGAATCCTTCCTGGCTGTCCTCAGAGAAAGAGATACTCTACAATATCTCTTTGTATACTCTACAAAGCCAGAGAGACTCTACACTTCTGGCTTTGAAGCTATAGGAAGAGGACATGAACTAGGGAATGCAGGCAGTCTCTAGAAACTAGACAAGGCAAAAAACAGATCCTTGCCTGGAGTCTCCAGAGAAGACGCGAATGTTGACAGCACCTGGATTTAACCGAGTGAGACTCATGCTGGACCTCTGGTCTGTAGAATCACTGGAAAATCATAAAATGATAAATATGTGTTGTTTAAGCTGTTATGCCCTTGACAGCTTGCTATAATACTGCTAGAAAACTAATACAATGTTCTAGCCATTTATTCACATAAAATATCTTCATGTGGACAATTAGGTCATTTAGGAGTCCTTGTGCAACCACCTCATAAGCTCATTTACACTTTCTATATGGAAGTTTTAATATTGTATTGAGTAAGACAGCTATAGAGTGATAAATTAATCTAAATGCTAATAAATGAAGAAAGACTGCTTGTCTAGCTAATTAGTGAAACAAGATAAATTGTCTTCTAATTTCTGAGATTGCAGAAGAAATTTCCCACAAATGAGTTAAATATAGCTTTTAAATATTGGAGGGGAAGGTTTTTCTTGAAAGAAGCAATTATATTATTTGCAAAACAAATTTTTTTAAAAAAATGAAAACCTTGCATCGGTATTTGAAAATTTTATCTGTATGCCAATCACTAAAACTTTCTGCCAAATTTAGTGTAAATGGTATGGAATGTAAAGAAACTCATCATTCCCAAATTCACCATGACATAGCAGAGTTCAGCAGAGAATATATGGGGGTTGACTTTTTTCCCCAAGGTCCTATCTTACATAATCAAAGACTAGAGACATGAATAGTGAACTATGGTAAGTGAAATACAAGGTAAACATCTCATTTACAGGATATTTCCCCACTGAGCATGAGAAAGTTGAAGTTGTTGGAGCCTCACAATCCTTAAGCTTATAACTAAAGAAATGAGAGGGAAAGGGAAGCAGTGCTTCATAAGGATGTAGAGCTGTTGTAGCAACAGAAATGACAAGTCACAAGTATTGTACATAACAGAAGCTAAATCCCCCACCAAAAGAGCTGTCCTGCTGAGATGACCTTCAACCCCTCCTACCATCCCCAAAGGGCTGACAGATCTGGCAACTAGAAACTAGCCCCATCTTCTTTTCCAGTTTTCTCAGTGAAGTGCTGACAAGAGAGATTCTGAAGGTCAAGTCTTTACTTAACTATGAAGGTAACAGTAAACCTTCTCACATATGAACACCATTAGGATATTTTCCACTATATAGCCTTCTTACTACATTACTTATATTATTCTTTGAGAAACATAATAGCTGAAAGAAGAATCACTGTAAAAGAAGATCCCAAGATCCCAAGGAGAGAGACATGATGATCTAAATAGAATTAGTGTAAGGTTTATATCTATTTACACACTAAGATCAACATTTTATATACATATAAATATATATATGAAGACAAGTACAATAAATGTACATATGTATTGTTGAACCTTGAACAACATAGGGTTGAACTGTGCAGATTCACTTACACATGGGTTTTTTTCTATAGTAAATATGACAACATTATTAGATCAGCAGTTGGTTGAATTCCTGGATACAAAGAAATTTTGTGTAATGGCAAGCTGACTTATAGATTATAAGTGAATTTTTCACTACAGATGTTTAATGAACTAGTAGAGCTATGAGTCATAATATTTAATTGCAATTTCACACAAACAAGAAAGTATCTCTTGAGTCTATTCAGATCCTTAATTTATTTAAAGCAATTTAAACTATGAAGAAATTTTAGCTCTATATCCACAACATAAAATATGATTCTCTTGTTCAGTTGCTCAGTAGTGTCCAACTCTTTGTAACCCCATGGACTGCAGCATGCCAGACTTCCCTGTCCTTCACCATATCCCAGAGATTGCTCAAACTCATGTCCATTGAGTCAGTGATGCCAACCAACCATCTAATCCTCTCTCATTCCATTCTCCTCCTAGTTCAGTCTTTCCCAGCATCAGAGTCTTTTCTAATGAGTCAGCTCTTAGCATCAAGTGACCAAAGTATTGGAGCTTTACCTTCAACAATAGTCATTCTAATGAATATTCAGAATTGATTTCCTTTAGGATTGACTGGTTTGGCTCCTTTCTCTCCAAGGGAATCTCAAGAGTCTTCTTCAACACCATAACTCAAAAGCATCAATTCTTTGGCATTCAGCCTTCTTTATGGTCCAACTCTCACATCAATACGTGACTACGGAAAACCACAGGTTTAACTATACCCACTTTTGTCGGCAAAGTAACATCTCTGCTTTTTAATACTTTTTCTAGGTTTGTCATTGCTTTGCTTATAAGGAGAAAGTGTCTTTTAATTTTGTGGCTAGTTACCATCTGCAGTGATTTAAGACTCCAAGAAAATAAAGTCAGTCACTATTTCCATTGTTTCTCCATCTATTTTCCATGAGGTGATGGGAATGGATGCCACAGTCTTAGTTTTTTGAATGCTGAGATTTAAACCAGCTTTTTCACTCTTTCACCTTCATCAAGAAGCTCTTTAGTTTCTCTATGATTTTCACCATAATGGTGTTGTCATCTGCATATCTGAGGGTATTGATATTTCTCCTGGCAATCATAATTCCAGCTTGGGCTTCATCCAGTCTGGCATTTTGCATGATGTGCTCTGCATATAAGTTAAATAAGCAGGGTAACAATATACAGCCTTGAATATTCCTTTCCCAATTTGGAACCAGTCTGTTGTACCATGTCTGGTTCTAAACGTTGCTTCTTGACCTGCATACAGATTTCTCAGGAGGTAGGTAAGGTGGTCTGGTATTCCTATCCTTTTAAGAATTTCCCACAGTTTGTTGTGATCCACAGAGTCAAAGGTTTTAGCACACTTAATGAAGCAGAAGTAGATGTTTTTCTGGAATGCTCTTGCTTTCCCCATGATTCATTGGATGTTGGCAATTTGATCTCTGGTTGCTCTGCCTTTTCTAAATCCAGTTTGAACATCTGGATTTCTCAGTTCAAGTACTGCTGAAGGCTGGCTGGGAGAATTTGAACATTACATTGCTAACATGTAAAATGAGTACAAAATTGTGGTAGTTTGAACACTGGCATTGCTCTTCTTTTGGACTGGAATGAAAACTGACTTTTTCCAGCCCTGAGGCCACTGCTGAGTTTCCAAAATTAGAGATACCAATGGAACATTTCATGAAAAGATGGGCACAATGAAGGACAGAAATGGTATGGACCTAACAGAAGCAGAAGATATTAAGAAGCGGTGGCAAGAATACACAGAAGAACTGTACAAAAAAGATCTTCAGACACAGATAATCATGATGGTATAATCACTCACCTTGAGCCAGACATCCTGGAATGTGAAGTCAAGTGGGCCTTAGGAAGCATCACTACAAAGCTAGTGGAGGTGATAGAGTTCCAGCTGAGCTATTTCAAATTTTAAAAGATGATGCTGTGAAAGTGCTGCACTCAATAGGCTAGCAAATTTGGAAAGCTCAGCAGTGGCCACAGGACTAGAAAATGTCAGTTTTCATTCCAATTCCAAAGAAAAGTAATGCCAAAGAATGTTCAAAATTCCACACAATTGCATTCATCTCACATGCTAGTAAAGTAATGCTCAAAATTCTCCAAACCAAGCTTCAAAAGTATGTGAACCGTGAACTTCCAGATGGTCAATCTGGTTTTAGAAAAGGCAGAGGAACCAGAGATCAAATTGCCAACATCCGCTGGATCATCGAAAAAGCAAGAGAGTTCCAGAAAAACATCTATTTCTGCTTTATTGACTATGCCAAATAATAGACCACACACTTTGACTGTGTGGTCATGACAAACTGGAAAATTCTGAAAGAGATGGGAATACCAGACCACCTGACCTGCTTCTTGAGAAATCTGTATGCAGGTCAAGAAGCAACAGTTAGAACTGGACATAGAACAACAGACTGGATCCAAATAGGAAAAGGAGTATGTCAAGGCTGTATATTATCACCCTGCTTATTTAACTTATATGCAGAGTACATCATGAGAAACACTGGGCTGGAAGAACCACAAGCTGGAATCAAGATTGCTGGGAGAAATATCAATAACCTCAGATATGCAGATGACACCACCCTTATGGCAGAAAGTGAAGAGGAACTTAAAAGCCTCTTGATGAAAGTGAAAGAGGAGAGTGAAAAAGTTGACTTAAAGCTCAACATCCAGAAAACTAAGATCATGGCATCCACTCCTATCATTTCATAGCAAATAGATGGAGAAACAGTGGAAATAGTGTCAGACTTTATTTTTCTGGGCTCCCAAAATCACTGCAGATGGTGACTGCAGCCATGAAATTAAAAGACGCTTACTCTTTGAAGAAAAGTTATGACCAACCTAGGCAGCATATTAAAAAGCAGAGACATTACTTTGCAAATAAGGTCCATCTAGTCAAAACTATGGTTTTTCCAGTAGTCATGTATGGATGTAACAGCTGGACTACAGGGTGCTCAGGGCTGGTGCACTGGGATGACCCAGAGGGATGGGATGGTGAGGGAGGTGGGAGGGGGGTGCAGGATAGGGAACACATGTACACCCATGGCTGATTCATGTCAATGTATGGCAAAAAAACACTACAATATTGTAAAGTAATTAGCCTCCAATTAAAATAAATAACATGTAAGAAACGAGTTGCCAGTCCAGGTTCGATGCACGATACTGAATGCTTGGGGCTAGTGCACTGGGACGACCCAGAGGGATGGTATGGGGAGGGAGGAGGGAGGAGGGTTCAGGATGGGGAACACATGTATACCTGTGGCGGATTCATTTCGATATTTGGCAAAACTAATACAATTATGTAAAGTTTAAAAATAAAATAAAATTTTAAAAAAAAAGGAAGAAAGAAAGATGAGCACCTAAGAATTGATGCTTTTGAATTATGGTGTAGGAGAAGACTCTTGAGAGTCCCTTGGACTGCAAGGAGATCCAACCAGTCCATCCTAAAGGAAATCAGTCCTGAATATTCACTGGAAGGACTGATGCTGAAGCTGAAGCTCCAATAATTGGCCACCTGATGTTAAGAACCGACTCATTTGAAAACCCCAATGCTGGGAAAGATTGATGGCGGGAGTAGAAGGGGACAACAGAAAATGAGATGGTTGGACAGCATCACAAACTCAATGGACAAGAGTGTGAGTAAATTCTGGGAGTGGTGATGGACAGGGAAGCCTGGCATGCTGCAGTCCATGGGGTCACAAAGAGTCGCACACGACTGAGCGACTGAACTGAACTGAATTTTCACAGCGTCATCTTTTAGGATTTGAAATAGCTCAACAGGGATTCCATCAACTCCACTAGCCTTGTTCATAGTGATGCTTCCTAAGGCCCAATTGACTTCACATTCCAGGATGTCTGATTCTAGGTGAGTGATCACACCATCGCAGTTACCTGGGTCATGAAGATTTTTTTGGTATAGTTCTTCTGTGTATACTTGCCACCTCTTCTTAAAATCTTCTGCTTCTGTTAAAGCCATACCACTTCTGTCCTATATTGTGCACACCTTTGCATGAAGTTTTCCCTTGGTATCTCTAATTTTCTTGAAGAGATCACTAGTTTCCCATTCTACTGTTTTCCTCTCCATCTATGCATTGATACCTGAGGAAGGCTTTCTTATCTCTCCTTGCTATTCTTTGGAACTCTGAATTCAAATGGGTATATCTTTCCTCTTCTCCTATGCCTTTTGCTTCTCTTATTTTCTCAGGTGTTTGTAAGGTCTTCTCAGACAATCATTTTGCCTTTTTGCATTTTTTTTCCCGTGGGGATGGTTTTGATCACCGCCATTGGTACAGTGTTATGAACCTCCATCCATAGTTCTTCAGGCACTCTGTCTAACAGATCTATTCCCTTGAATCTTTGTGTTACTTCCACTGTATATTCATAAGGGATTTTATTTAGGTCACACCTAGACTGCCTAGTGGTTTCCCCTCAGTTCAGTTCAGTTCAGTCACTCAGTCGTGTCCGACTGTGCAACCCCATGAATTGCAGCACACCATGTCTCCTTGTCCATAACCAATTCCCGGAGTTCACTGAGACTCACGTCCATCGAGTCAGTGATGCCATCCAGCCATCTCATCCTCTGTCGTCCCCTTCTCCTCCTGCCCCCCATCCCTCCCAGTATCGGGGTCTTTTCCAATGAGTCAACTCTTCGCATGAGGTGGCCAAAGTACTGGAGTTTCAGCTTTAGCATCATTCCTTCCAAAGAAATCCCAGGGCTGATCTCCTTCAGAATGGACTGGTTGGGTCTCCTTGCAGTCCAAGGGACTCCCAAGAGTCTTCTACAACACCACACTTCAAAAGCATCATACTTCAGTGTCTGAAGTATTCTTCACAGTCCAACTCTCACATCCATACATGACCACTGGAAAAACCATAGCCTTGACTAGACGGACCTTTGTTGGCAAAATAATATCTCTGCCTTTTAATATGCTGTCTAGGTGGTCATAACTCTCTTTCCAAGGAGTAAACGTCTTTTAATTTCATGGCTGCAATCACCATCTGCAGTGATTTTGGAGCCCAAAATATTAAAGTGTGACACTATTTCCACTGTTTCTCCATCTATTTGCCATGAAGTGATGGGACTGGATGCCATGATCTTAGTTTTCTGGATGTTGAGCTTTAAGCCAACTTTTTCACTCTCCTCTTTCACTTTCATCAAGAGGCTTTTTAGTTCCTCTTCACTTTCTGCCATAAGAGTCGTGTCATCTGCATATCTGAGGTTACTGATATTTCTCCTGGCAATCTTGATTCCAGCTTGTGCTTCTTCCAGCCCAGTGTTTCTCATAATATACTCTGCATATAAGTTAAATAAGCAGGATGACAATATACAGCCTTGATGTACTCCTTTTCCTATTTGAAACCAGTCTGTTGTTCCATGTCCAGTTCTAACTGTTGCTTCCTGACCTGCACACAGGTTTCTCAAGAAGAAGTCATGTGGTATGGTATTCCCATTTCTTTCAGAATTTTCCAGTTTATTGTGATCCACACAGTCAAAGGCTTTGGCATAGTCAATAAAGCAGAAATAGATGTTCTTCTGGAACTCTCTTGCTTTTTGGATAATCCAGCGGATGTTGACAATTTGATCTCTGGTTCCTCTGCCTTTTCTAAAACCACCTTGAACATCTGGAAGTTCAAGGTTCACGTATTGATGAAGCCTGGGCTTAGAGAATTTTGAGCATTACTTTAGTAGCATGTGAGATGAGTGCAATTGTGTGATAGTTTGAGCATTCTTTGGCATTACCTTTCTTTGGGATTAGAATGAAAACTGACATTTTCCAGTCCTATGGCCACTGCTGAGTTTTCCAAATTTGCTGGCATATTGAGTGCAGCACTTTCACAGCATCATCTTGCAGGATTTGAAATAGCTCAACTGGAATTCCATCACCTCTACTAGCTTTGTTTGTAGAGATGCTTTCTAAGGCCCACTGGACTTCACATTCCAGGATGTCTGGCTCTAGGTGAGTGATCACACCATTGTGATTATCTTGGTCATGAAGATCTTTTTTGTGCAGTTCTTCTGTGTATTCTTGCCACCTCTTCTTAATATCTTCTGCTTCTGTTAGGTCCATACCATTTCTGTCCTTTATAGAGCCCATCTTTGTATGAAATGTTCCCTTGGTATCTCTAATTTTCTTGAGGAGATCTCCAGTCTTTCCCATTCTGTTGTTTTCCTCTATTTCTTTGCATTGTTTGCTAAGGAAGGCTTTCTTATCTCTCCTTGCCATTCTTTGGAACTCTGCATTCAGATGTTTATATCTTTCCTTTTCTCCTTTGCTTTTCGCTTCTCTTCTTTTCACAGCTATTTGTAAGGCCTCCTCAGACAGTCATTTTGCTTTTTTGCATTTCTTTTCCGTGGGAATGGTCTTGATCTCTGTCTCCTGTACAATGTCACGAACCTCCATCCATAGTTCACCAGGCACTCTGCCTATCACATCTAGTCCTTTAAATCTATTTCTCACTTCCACTGTATAGTCATAAGGGATTTAATTTAGGTCATACCTGAATGGTCTAGTGGTTTTCCCTACTTTCTTCAATTTAAGTCTGAATTTGGCAATAAGGAGTTCATGATCTGAGCCACAGTGTACTCTCCATCTTGTTTTTGCTGACTGTACAGAGTTTCTCCATCTTTGGCTGCAAAAATATAATCAATCTGATTTCGGTATTGACCATCTGGTCATGTCCACATGTAGACTTATCTCTTGTGTTGTTGGAAGAGAGTGTTTGCTGTGACCAATGTGTTCTCTTGGCAAAGCTCTGTAAGCCTTTGCCCTGCTTCATTTTGTACTTCAAGGCCAAATTTGCCTGTTACTCCAGGTATCTCTCGTCTTCCTACTTTTGCATTCTAGTCCCCTATGATGAAAAGAACATCTTTTTGGGGTGTTAGTTCTAGAAGGTCATATAAGTCTTCATAGAAGCATTCAACTTCAGCTTCTTCAGCATTAGTGGTTGGGGCATAGACTGGGCATTACTGTTATATTGAATGGCTTGCCTTGTAAGTGAACTGAGATCATTCTGCCGATTTTAAGATTGGACCCAAGTACTGCATTTTGGACTCTTGATTTGGACTCTTGACTATGAGGTCTATTCCATTTCTTCTAAGGGATTCTTGTCCACAGTAGTAGATGCAACGTTCATCTGATTAAATTCACCCCTTCTGGTACATTTTAATTCAATGATTCCTAAAATGTCGATGTTTACTCTTGTTATCTCCTATTTGACCACTTCCATTTTGCCTAGATTCATAGACCTGTCATTCCAGGTTCCTATGCAATATCGTTCTTTACAGCATCGGACTGTACTTTAACCACAAGACACATCCACAACTGGGTGTTGTTTCTGCTTTGGCTCAGTCTCTTCATTCCTTATGGAGCTATTTATTCATTCTTCTCCAAGTAACAGATTAGGCACCTACCAACCTGGGGAGTTCATCTTTCAGTGTCCTAGCTTTTTGCCTTTTCATACTGTTTGTGGGGTTCTCAAGTCAAGAATACTGAAGTGGTTTGTCATTCCCTTCTCCAGTGGACCATGTTTTGTCAGACTTCTTCACCATGACCCATCCGTTCTGGGTTGGCCCAATGCAGTATGGCTCATAGTTTCACTGAGTTAGACAAGGTTGTGATCCATGTGATTAGTTTAGGTAGTTTTCTGTGTTTTTTTTTTTTTTTTTTTTTCATTTTGTCTGCCCTCTGATGGATGAGGATTAAGACACTTGTACGTCAGGGGTGACGACCAAGAGGAGCAACCCCACGTACAAGAAGCAGTGGCTGCACAGGTGAAGGAAGGTCCCAGAGGAGCTATTCCATGTTCAAGGTCAGAAGGAGTGGCAGTGAGGAGATACCCCTCATCCCAGGTAAGGAGCAGTGGCTGCGCTTTGCTGGAGCAGCCATGAAGAGATACCCCACATCCAAGGTAAGAAACCCAAGTAAGATGGTAGGTGTTGCAAGCGGGCATCAGAGGGCAGACACACTGAAACCATAATCACAGAAAACTAGTCAATCTAATCACACTAAGACCACAGCCTTGTCTAACTCAATGAAACTAAGCCATGACCTGTGGGGCCACCCAAGATGGGCGGGTCATGGTGGAGAGGTCTGACAGAATGTGATCCACTGAAGAAGGGAATGGCAAACCACTTCAGTATTCTTGCCTTGAGAACCCCATGAACAGTATGAAAAGGCAAAATGATAGGATACTGAAAGAGAAACTCCCCAGGTCAGTAGTTGCCCAATGTGCTACTGGAGATCAGTAGAGAAATAACTCCAGAAAGAATGAAGGGATGGAGCCAAAGCAAAAACATACCCAGTTGTGGATGTGACTGGTGATAGAAGCAAGACCCAGTGCTGTAAAGAGCAATATTGCATAGGAACCTGGAATGTCAGGTCCATGAATCAAGGCAAATTGGAAGTGGTCAAACAGGACATGGCAAGAGTGAACATCGACATTCTAGGAATCAGTGAACTAAAATGGACTGGAAAGGGTGAATTTAACTCAGATGACCATTATATCTACTACTGCAGACAGGAATCCCTTAGAAGAAATGGAGTAGCCACGATGGTCAACAAAAGAGTCTGAAATGCAGTACTTGGATGCAATCTCAAAAACCACAGAATAATCTCTGTTCATTTCCAAGGCAAACCATTCAATATAACAGTAATGCCCAGTCTATGCCCCAAACAGTAATGCTGAAGAAGCTGAAGTTGAACGGTTCTATGAAGATCTACAAGACCTTTTAGAACTAACACCCAAAAACGATGTCCTTTTCATTATAGGGGACTGAAATGCAAAAGTAGGAACTCAAGAAACACCCGGAGGAACAGGCAAATTTGGCCTTGGAATACGGAATGAAGCAGGGCAAAGGGTAATAGAATTTTGCCAAGAGAACGCACTGGTCATAGCAAACACCCTCTTCCAACAACACAAGAGAAGACTCTACATGTGGACATCACCAGATGGTCAACACTGAAATCAGATTGATTATATTCTTTGCAGCCAAAGATGAGGAAACTCTATACAGTCAGCAAAAACAAGGCCAGGAGCTGACTGTGGCTCAGATCATGAGCTCCTTATTGCCAAATTCAGACTTAAATTGAAGAAAGTAGGGAAAACCACTAGACCATTCAGGTATGACCTAAATCAAATCCTTATGATTATACAGTGGAAGTGAGAAATAGGTTTAAAGGACTAGATCTGATAGATAGCGTACTCGATGTACTATGGACTGAGGTTCGTGACATTGTACAGGAGACAGAGGTCAAGACCATAGAAAAGAAATGCAAAAAAGCAAAATGACTGTCTGAGGAGGCCTTACAAATAGCTGTGAAAAGAAGAGAAGCGAAAAGCAAAGGAGAAAAGGAAAGATATAAGCATCTGAATGCAGAGTTCCAAAGAATGGCAAGGAGAGATAAGAAAGCCTTCCTTGGTGATCAATGCAAAGAAATAGAGGAAAACAACAGAATGCAAAAGACTAGAGATCTCTTCAAGAAAATTAGAGATACCAAGGGAACATTTCATACAAAGATGGGCTCTATAAAGGACAGAAATGGTATGGACCTAACAGAAGCAGAAGATATTAAGAAGAGGTGGCAAGAATACACAGAAGAACTGCACAAAAAAGATCTTCATGACCAAGATAATCACAATGGTGTGATCACTCACCTAGAGCCAGACATCCTGGAATGTGAAGTCCAGTGGGCCTTAGAAAGCATCTCTACAAACAAAGCTAGTGGAGGTGATGGAATTCCAGTTGAGCTATTTCAAATCCTGCAAGATGATGCTGTGAAAGTGCTGCACTCAATAGGCCAGCAAATTTGGAAAACTCAGCAGTGGCCATAGGGCTGGAAAAGGTCAGTTTTCATTCCAATCCCAAAGAAAGGTAATGCCAAAGAATGCTCAAACTACCACACAATTGCACTCATCTCACACACTAGTAAAGTAATGCTCAAAATTCTCCAAGCCAGGCTTCAGTAGTACATGAACCATGAACTTCCAGATGTTCAAGGCGGTTTTAGAAAAGGCAGAGGAACCAGAGATCAAATTGTCAACATCCACTGAATCATCAAAAAGGCAAGAGAGTTCCAGAAAAACATCTCTTTCTGCTTTATTGACTATGCCAAAGCCTTTGACTGTGTGGATCACAGTAAACTGGAAAATTCTGAAAGAAATGGGAATACCAAACCATCTGACCTGCCTCTTGAAAACCTGTATGCAGGTCAGAAAGCAACAGTTAGAACTGGACATGGAACAACAGACTGGTTCCAAATAGGAAAAGGAGTATGTCAAGGCTGTATACTGTCACCCTGCTTATTTAACTTATATGCAGGGTACATCATGAGAAACACTGGGCTGGAAGAAGCACAAGCTGGAATCAAGATTGCCAGGAGAAATATCAATAACCTCAGATATGCAGTTGACACCACCATTATGGCAGAAAGTGAAGAGGAACTAAAAAGCCTCTTGATGAAAGTGAAAGAGGAGAGTGAAAAAGTTGGCTTAAAGCTCAACATTCAGAAAATGAAGATCATGGCCTCTGGTCCCATCATTTCATGGGAAATAGATGGGGAAACAGTGAAAACAGTGTCAGACTTTATTATTTTGGGCTCCAAAATCACTGCAGATGGTGATTGCAGCCATGAAATTAAAAGACACTTACTCCTTGGAAGGAAAGTTATGACCAACCTAGATAGCATATTCAAAAGCAGAGGCATTACTTTGCCAACAAAGGTCCGTCTAGTCAAGGCTATGGTTTTTCCTGTGGTCATGTATGGATGTGAGAGTTGGACTGTGAAGAAATCTGAGTGCTGAAGAATTGATGCTTTTGAACTGTGGTGTTGGAGAAGACTCTTGAGAGTCCCTTGGACTGCAAGGAGATCCAACCAGTCCATTCTGAAGGAGATCAGCCCTGGGATTTCTTTGGAAGGAATGATGCTAAAGCTGAAACTCCAGTACTTTGGCCACCTCACGCGAAGAGTTGACTCATTGGAAAAGACTCTGATGCTGGGAGGGATTGGAGGCAGGAGGAGAAGGGGACGACAGAGGATGAGATGGCTGGATGGCATCACTGACTCGATGGACGTGAGTCTCAGTGAACTCCGGGAGTTGGTGATGGAGAGGGAGGCCTTGGCGTGCTGCAATTCATGGGGTCGCGAAGAGTCGGATACAACTGAGCGACTGAATTGAACTGAACTGAAACCTCCAAGGTGAGGTAGCTCCCATTCAGACACAGAAATTTCCTCAGAGAAGTGGGCAGCTGTGTCTCACATTGGTCGCATGGTGTCTTAACTGATAAGGGGAGTAAGGTGGGTCCCCAGTATCATCCACTCTATTGTACATGTCCAGGCTTCAGTTGGTTTCCCAAGATCTTCTAATGATTTTATTGGCATGTAAAACTTTGATTATATTCAATTCCTTGATAGAGCTATAGTGATTATGTTATATGTAACTAAATTCTGAGTAATAAAGTCATAAGCAAGGCTTCATTAAATAAGAAACAAAAAAATGTCAACAAAACTGTTAATAATTGTTTGGCCTCACTGTAACCAAATAATGCAATTAGAGGAAAATTGATGAATGGCATTTTCCTATGATTAGTGAAAGCTAGAAAAAAATACAGTTCAGGTTTGACAAGGTGTAAAGAATTGAGCATTCTAATAATTGTTCAGTTCAGTTCAGTTCACTCAGTCATGTCTGACTCTTTGAGACCCCATGAATCTCAGCACGCCAGGCCTCCCTGTCTGTCACCAACTCTTGGAGTTCACCCAAACTCATGTCCATCAGGTCGGTGATGCCATCCAGCCATCTTATCCTCTGTCATCACCTTCTCCTCCTGCCCCTAATCCCTCCCAGCATCAGGGTCTTTTCCAATGAGTCAACTCTTTGCATGAGGTGGCCAAAGTACTGGAGTTTCAGCTTTAGCATCATTCCTTCCAATGAACACCCAGGACTGATTTCCTTTAGAATGGATTGGTGGTTGCTTAAATTGGTACAACTTTTCTGGAAGAAAATTTGGTAATATATTTCAAAATCTTTGTAAATATGCATACATATCCTCTTTGACTAAGCAACTCTACTTCTAATAATTCTGAGGAAACAATTTCAATGATTCAGAAGATTCATTTAAAAAGCTGTATATACCAGAAAATTCATTTCAGCAGTATTTATATCAAAGCATCAGAAATAACCCAAGTGAAATACCTAATACTGTTTGGAATGTAGTAGAAATATACATTAAATGCATATGTAATGTAATAGGAATTATCTATATCTCTCTATATTTTAGTATATTATGTATGCATATGAGCAATATATGGCTATTAAAATTACAGGACTCTAATCACACTGAATGTTGAGCTTTAAGCCAACTTTTTCACTCTCCTCTTTCACTTTCATCAAGAGGCTTTTTAGTTCTTCATTTTCTGCCATAAGGGTGGTGTCACCTGCATATCTGAGGTTATTGATATTTCTCCTGGCAATCTTGATTCCAGCTTGTGCTTCTTCCAGCCCAGAATTTCTCATGATATACTCTGCATATAAGTTAAATAAGCAGAGTGACATTATACAGCCTTGACGTACTCCTTTTCCTATTTGGAACCAATCTGCTGTTCCATGGCGAGCTCTAACTGTTGCTTCCTGATCTGCATACAGATTTCTCAAGAAGCAGGTCAGGTGGTCTGGTATTCCCATCTCTTTCAGAATTTTCCACAGTTTATTGTGATCCACATAGTCAAAGGCTTTGGCATAGTCAATAATGCAGAAGTAGATGTTTTTCTGGAACTCTCTTGCTTTTTTGATGATCCAGTGGATGTTGACAATTTGATCTCTGGTTCCTCTGCCTTTTCAAAAACCAGCTTGAACATCTGGAATTTCACAGTTCATGTATTGCTGAAGCCTGGCTTGGAGAATTTTGAGCATTACTTTACTAGCGTGTGAGATGAGTGCAATTGTGCAGTAGTTTGAGCATTCTTTGGCATTGCCTCTTGATGAAAGTGAAAGAGAATTAAAAAGTTGGCTTAAAGATCAACATTCAGAAAACTAATATCATGGCATCTGGTCCCATCACTTCATGGCAAATAGGTGGGGAAACAGTGGAAACAGTGGCTAACTTTATTTTTCTGGGCTCCAAAATCACTGCAAATGGTGATTGCAGCCATGAAATTAAAAGACGCTTACTCCTTGGAAGGAAAGTTATGACCAACCTAGACAGAATATTAAAAAGCAGAGACATTACTTTGTCAACAAAGGTCTGTCTAGTCAAGGCTATGGTTTTTCCAGTGGTCATGTATGGATGTGAGAGTTGGACTATAAAAAAAGCTGAGCATGAAGAATTGATGCTTCTGAATTGTGGTGTTGGAGAAGACTCTTGAGAGTCCCTTGGACTGCAAGGAGATCCAACCAGTCCATCCTAAAGGAGATCAGTCCTGGGTGTTCATTGGTAGGACTGATTTTGAAGCTGAAACTCCAATACTTTTTGGCCACCAGATGCGAAGAGCTGACTCATTTGAAAAGACCTGATGCTGGGAAAGATTGAGGGCGGGAGGAGAAGGGGACATCAGAGGATGAGATGGTTGGATGGCATCACTGACTCAGTGGACATGGGTTTGGGTGGACTCTGGGAGTTGGTGATGGACAGGGAGGCCTGGCATGCTTCAGTTCATGGGGTCGCAAAGAGTCGGACACGACTGAGCGACTGAACTGAACTGAATCACACTGAAAGTTTTCCAGAACTGTACCTGGAAAAAGCAGCCATTAACCTAAAACAGTTAAACAGTCAGTTAAGGAAAAAAAAAACAAAACAGCAAAATGTGTTTATTCAGGAGAAGCAAAGAATTGCAATTCAGGGCAGGAGGAGAACCACATGCAAGCCCATCAAAACAATGAAAGAGAAACTTTCCCGGAGAGAAGGAGAAGTTGGGAGGTGCTGTTATAAAGAAAAATATCTTTGAAAGAAACTGGGAGTTCAAAGTATAGTGGCTTTTCATTAGCTGAGCTGTGACAGTCTCTCTTTGGCTCAGTTCTTGCCAGGCAAGGGGAAAAATCTTTCTTCCTCTTCCGGGCAATAGAAAAGTTGTGTTACTTCTTTCAAAAATGCAAAGGTCTTCTCTTCCTTTTGGGATTGTATTGACTCGGAGTGGTCTGTGTGTGAGAGCTCCCCATTCTCCCCATGGTCTTCTGGCTATTTAAGTGAAGTTTTCCTTTTTAATTTTTACACAGACTACAGAAGAGTAAGAAAAAATGATTTTATATGTTCAATATAGTTATGTATATATAAAAAATGTGTAGTCCTGACTGACCACTGGGTAATGGATTTATGTATCATTTTTTTAAATTCTTTTTTGCTTATCTTTATTTTCTGTCTTTTCTTGTGTATTGAAAATACATTTCAATAAAATGTATCGAAAAACTGAGGGTCATCTGTTCTGGTAGTTGCAAGACCCAACAACAAAAATTTGATGTGATCTTTGAAATCTTTTTGTTTGTTGTTTGTTTGCCTTGGGTTTTGTCTTTGTTTTCTTTTTTGCTCTTCCTTGGTTTTCTGCCGCTGCTGCAAAGTCACTTCATTCATGTCTCTGTGTGACCCCATAGACGACAGCCCACCAGGCTCCTCTCTCCCTGGGATTCTCCAGGCAAGAATACTGTTTTCTGAATCTGACACAAAAGACAGAAGCAACAAATGACTTGTCAATATTCTTTTTTGTGCTTGTCCAGATAGACCATTCACACCTAAAGCTGTGGTATTTATCTACTCAGGGGACCCAAAGAAACACTGTAAAGAAAATACTATGTTCCAAAAGGATGCGATGATTTAGGAATCGGACGTCTTTACTGTCTGTCAATAGACTGACAGTTCAGAAAGCCAGGTATCCTTCAGGTTGTGGTAGGAATTTGAGCTGTGAGATTTTGCGGGGGGGAGGGGGACTGGGTTATATTTTACTTGCTCTTTTTGAGTGAATGGAACAAAAGCTGAGAATTAACCAACTCTCCTCCAAGCCCTGCTTTATATTATGATTTTAACCTTGTTTACTGCATCAGCTATTTCTTGTGGTTGATTCAAAATGGGAGCAAGCTGTGGATTCATACTACATAAATAAATACATACTACATGAATTTATGTAGCTCCAAAATTATGTAGCTATTCCAGAATATTCTTCAGAGTTCTCTTTTATTATGACCTGCTGAAAAACCTGATGGTGTGTATACTGTAAACATATAAAGGTCTAGCCAACAAATGTGTTTTTAATCATTTTAAAAATTCCATTCCAACTTTGAGATATTTTATTTGTGTGTTGGAGCATGTACTTTATTTAGAAGTTCCTTTACTATTATTTTTAGGGTTTTAAAATTATTTTCTTTTCAAATGTCACAGAATGTCTTACTGCCCATCTGCTGAAGAACCATAATTATAAAACTGACAGTATTTTTTGACACCTCCCTGAAGTAGGAGGAATGAACACATTTTCATTCAGTTCGGGAACTCAAATTTTGGCTTTATGCTTTCCCTGTGGGAATGAGCCCTTTGAAGAGGGTTCATATTGCATAAGTTCTTGTAAGATGTATAAAAAAACAAGGACTCTTTAAAAGACAGCCCTATGGACATGCTCAATTACTTAAGCCACTAGTGGAATTGGTAAATTGTTATTTCAGCCAAAAACTAGCTAACCTCATCCTAACATTTAGGCAACTTTTACATTCAGAATTGCCTACCTCTGGGCCTCATCAGAGTAATGTAGGTAATATATGATACTGTCATATTTTATTAAGCTCAAACAATAAATTATGTTGCTTATTAATAACCTCATAAATCCATATACCAAACTTTATAAGAAGTGATAGTTGCTTTAAAATATGGAGCCAACTTCTGTTCTGATCTATTGAAAAAAAATAATACAAAATTTTATCTATTGCAAGCATTGTACTTTTAAGGATCTTCCTGACATGTGTTTTTTAAAAAATATTAAGACAATTGAGATGCATCAGTCATTTAGAAGATCATCTTGGGACACTCTGATGCATGCTCATGATGAACTGATTTCATTCAGTATGGATTTGGTCACCTCTGACAAGGTTATAATTCTAAGAATGGCATTTTAGCACTAGTAAATCAGAATTTTTGAGACTGTAATTTCAGAAATGCTATTTTTATAAGACTGGGCAGATTTCAGTTCTGGTAGCAAAATGTCTGAGTAACAAGTTATCTATTTGTGAAAAAAAAGAAAGATGCATTTTAACAGTGCACCAAAAGGTAAAATAAAAAACAGAGATATGGACATAAGGAATTATTTTGAAACTTAAAACTATTATAGTGATTCAAGTCATTTTGATATTTGGCAAAACTAATACAATTATGTAAAGTTTAAAAATAAAATAAAATTTTTTTTAAAATGAGGCTTATTCTAAAATTCCAGACTTCAGGTTAAATCAACCTTTTTAAGGTACCTATGGTATGATATTTATCAAGGAATGGAGCATGAACCCTTTGGCCCTGGGGTTAGCTCTGGACCCAGTTTATAATTAGGCAAACAAAGCTATGTGAAAATGTAGGAAATACATAAAAGCTAAAGATTATAAAGATTTGAAAGAGGAAGAGATTCCCAATGGTTTGTCTTATCAGTAAAAGCTTACAATTGCTCTGATGACATAGAAAAAGTTGATGTAGATTTTCTAAGATTACATGTGTTCCTATAAGGCACCTTACTCTTCTCACCTAAAGGCCTCTTATATGATGGTCTGTCTAAACACCTTTTGCCTTAGCCAGAAATATTTGGAGGTCGTTACAATACTCAGGTATGAAGGGACAATGGATTGAATGAGAACAATGACAGCAGACAAGAAGCTACAATTCATTAAGCACCTACCAAGCTAGTCACCACTGATGTTTGTTGCTGTTTAGTCACCCAGTTGTGGCCGACTCTTTGAGAACCCAAAGATTGCAGCATGCCAGGCTTCCCTGCCCTTCACTATCTCCCAGAGTTTTTTCAAACTCATGTCCATTGAATCAATAATGCCATCCAGCCATCTCATCCTCTGTCTTCCCCTTCTCCTCCTGCCTTCAATCTTTCCCAGCATCAAAGTCTTTTCCAACGAGTTGGCTCTTTGCATCAGGTGGCCAAAATATTGGAACTTCAGCTTCAGCATCAGTCCTTCCAATGAGTATTCAGGGTTGATTTCCTTTAGGATTGACTGGTTTGATCTCCTCACTGTCCAAGGGACTCTCAAGACTCTTCTCCAACACCACAGTTCAAAGGTCAATTCTTTGGTGCTCAGCCTTTTTCATTGTCCAGCTTTCACATCCATACATGACTACTGGGAAAACCATAGCTTTGTCTATACCTTTGTAGGCAAAGTAATGTCTTTGCTTTTTAATATTCTGTCTAGGTTTGTCATTGCTTTTCTTCCAAGGAGCCAGCATCTTTTAATTTCATGACTGCAGTCACCTTCCACAGTGATTTTGGAACCCAAGAAAATAAAGTCTCTCACTGTTTCCACTGTTTCCCCTTCTATTTGCTTTAAAGTGATGGCACTGGATGCCTTGATCTTTATTTTTTGAATGTTGAGTTTTAAGTTAGTTTTTTCACTCTCCTCTTTTACCCTCATCAAGAGGCTCTTTAGTTCCTCTTCACTTTCTGCCATTAGTGTAGTGTCATCTGCATATCTGAGGCTACTGATATTTCTCCCGGCAATCTTGATTCCAGCTTGTGTTTCTTCCAACCCAGCATTTCTCATGATGTACTCTGCATATAAGTTAAATAAGCAGGGTGACAATATACAGCCTTGATGTACTCCTTTTCCTATTTGGAACCAGTCTGGGGTTCCATGTCCAGTTCTAACTGTTGCTTCCTGACCTGCATACAAATTTCTCAAGAGGCAGGTCAGGTGGTCTGGTATTCCCATCTCTTTCAGAATTTTCCACAGTTTATTGTGATCCACATAGTCAAAGGCTTTGGCATAGTCAATAAAGCAGAAATAGATGTTTTTCTGGAACTCTCTTGCTTTTTCGATGTACATAGATGGATATAATGGAGTAGTTCAAATTTTATTTATCATGTTTTGAGGATTCTGCATGTATGTTACTATTTCAGTAAAAATATAATCACAACCGCATAAAAAATTTTTTTAATGTAACTCCTGTTAAGACTCTGAGCACAGTTTTCAGAATCTCTAACTTCTATATTTTACAACTATAAAAATGGATCTGATATAACTGCTTAAACAATTTATTCTATGTGAGAAAATTGGTAGAGTTTTCTTATTTCTGTATGATATACCAATAATCATACTTTCCTTTTTTATTTTGGGTCTGGAATTGGTAATGTTTGAAATCTACTAAGCTAAGATTTGGCTACTTTGTCACATATAAGTGACTAAGAATCAGCTATCCAAAGTGTCATTTTCTGTTTTAAAGATCTGTACTTCATGATGTTCTTATTGACCCCATATCATGTGTTCCACTATTTTCTGTGAATAGTTTGCGTATTGTCAGATATTTTGAAATAATTTATAGCATACAGATTTTTAACAATAATTTTCTGCCAAATCAATCACCAAACCAGCAATTTCATTGGTCCTTCTTTCTGATTTTATCTGATATTTGATTCTGCTAGAAAACCTCATAATATGACCAAGAACTAACAACTAGAAGACCTGACATATTTGGGAATGTGGTGAATAATTGATTTGGAAAGCAAATAAAACATTTTCTTGAAGCCAGTGTCATCTATGGTAAAATTTTAAGTCTGAAAATGACATGAAAATTACTTATTTCTCTCATTTTGATGAAAAATTGGAAGTGCATTAAAAGTTATATTTTTTATATTTCAGAATATGGAAATATTTTTAGTTGTAAGTATCTAATAAAAATTAACCCAAGAACACAACTTCTCTAAACTTTTTCTCAAACCTCATTAAAATGACCATAGGAAAAAGCGGGGGGAAACTGGAGTCATTTTTGGAATCCAGGTAAAGAGTAACTACATTCAGAGTAAATCTGATACATAGGATTGTTTTGAGACAAAATAAAAACAAACAAATAGGAATGTCAAAAGCTAACAACATTCCCTCTGTGAAAGAAATGTGGCATTTCAGAAAGCCAGTAGAGAAGATTATTACAAAGCTGTATGAGTGCTCTGTGATTTGAAAATTCAAGAACTAGATATTTGCTATGGACTGAACGTTTGTGTCCTTCCAAATTCCTGTGTTGGTATCCTAATCCTCAACATGAAGGCATTTAGAGATGGCACCTTTAGAAAGGAATTCATTTTAGATGAGGTCATGAGGATGGAAGCCTCATGATGGTGTTAAAGCTCTCACAAGAGGAGGAATAGACATTAGAACTTCCTTTCTCTACTTTCCATCATATGAAGATGCTAAGCAAAGATAGCCATCTTCAAATCAGGAAGAGGGCTGTCAATAAACGTGTTTTGTGGACAACTGACCTTGAAAAATAAATATTTGTTGTTAAAACCACTCCAGCTATGGTATTCAGGTTATAGCAACCTGAATTCACCAGGCTTGGGTTATATCATACCCTGGTATAGAAAATGAGTTTTTGCTACTGTGGTTTTAGGTTTGGGGCAGTTGTGTGCATGGGCTTTGGCAGTATGGTTCCAGTGAGAAGGCCTTCATTATGACACCGTTTTTTTCCTGATATAATAGTCAAAATAATAAAAATCAGTTCTAGATAAAAAATATTTTCCAAATTAATGGAAGAAGTACATACAAAATAAGTGAAAAACGAAAAGGAAAAAACAAACAAAAAGAGAAAAATATAAAATATAGGCCATCATTTATTTTAATCCCTATTGGTGCAGGTTTTTCTTTGGCCTAATCATACAAAGCAATGAAGAGTTTATAATATAAAATAATAGATAAGTAGATATATACTTTTTTTTTTTTTTTTGGTCTTTTTATACAGTTCATGGGATTCTCACGGCTAGTATACTGGAGTGGTTTGCCATTTGCCCCTCCAGTGGCATTACCAATTCAATGGACATGAACTTGGGCAAACTCCAGGAGATGGTGAGGCACAGGGAAGCCTGGCATGCTGCAGTCCATGGAGTCACAAAGAGTCAAACAAAACTTGGCAACGGAACAGCAACACGGTATATGCATAGATAGCTAAGTACATTTATAGATAGAACTGTATTTGTACCTATTGGCTAAAAAGCCCAAAGACTAAGTAAAAAGATTACACATGAAAAGAAATATAGGGCTTCCCTAAGTGGCTAAGTGATGGAAGTAAACTCCGATGCTGTAAAGAGCAATATTGCATAGGAACCTGCAATGCTAGGTAATGAATCAAACTGAATTGGAAGACAAGAGATGGCAACAGTGAACATCGACATTTTAAGAATCAGTGAACTTAAATGGACTGGAATCAGTGAATTTAATTCAGATGACCATTATATCTACCACTGTGGACAAGAACCCCTTAGAAGAAATAGAGTCAACAAGAGAGTCAGTCCCAAATGCAGTACTTGGATGCAATCTCAAAAATGACAGAATCATCTCTGTTTGTCTCCAAGGCAAACCATTCAATATCACAGTAATCCAAGTCTATGCCCCAACCAGTAATGCTGAAGGAGCTGAAGTTGAATTGTTCGATGAAGACCTACAAGACCATCTAGAACTAACACCCAAAAAAGATGTCCTTTTCATCATTAGGAACTGGAATGCAAAAGTAGGAAGTCAAGAAATGCCTGGAGGAACAGGCAAATTTGGCCTTGGAGTACAAAATTAAGCAGGGCCAAGGCTAACAGAGTTTTGCCAAGAGAATGCACAGATCATAGCAAGCACTATCTTTCAACAACACAAGAGAAGGCTCTACACATGGACATCATAAGATGGTCAATACCGAAATCAGATTGATTATATTCTTTGCAGCCAAAGATGGAGAAGCTCTATAAAGCCATCAAAAACAAGACTGGGAGCTGACTGTGGCTCAGATCATGAAATCGTTATTGGGAAATTCAGACATAAATCAAAGAAAGTAGGGAAAACCACTAGACCATTCAGATATGACATAAATCAAATCACTTACGATTACACAGTGGAAGTGGCAAGTAGATTCAAGGGATTAGATCTGATAGACAATGTGCCTGAAGAACTATGGATAGAGGTTCATGACATTGTACAGAAAACAGCAATCATGACCATCCCCCCAAAAAAAGAAAGGCAAAATGGTTGTCTGAAGAGGCCTTACAAATAGGTGATGAAAAAAGAGAAGAAAAAGGCAAAGGAGAAAAGGAAACATATACCCATTTGAATGCAGAGTTCCAAACAATAGCAAGGAGAGATAAGAAAGCCTTCCTCTGTGATCAATGCAAAGAAATAGAGGAAACCAATAGAATGGGAAAGACTAGAGATTTCTTCAAGAAAATTAGAGATACCAAGGGAACATTTCATGCAAAGATGGGCTCAATAAAGGACAGAATTGGTATGGACCTAACAGAAGTAGAAGATATTAAGAAGAGGTGGCAAGAATACACAGAAGAACTGTTCAGAAAAGATCTTCATGACCCAGATAACCACGATGGTGTGATCACTGACCTAGAGCCAGATATCTGGAAAGTGAAGTCAAGTGGGCCTTAGGAAACATGGCTATGAACAAAGCTAGCATAGATGATGGAATCCCAGTTGAGCTACTTCAAATCCTAAAAGATGATGCTGTGAAAGTGCTGCACTCAATATGCCAGCAAATATGGAAAACTCAGCCATGGCCACAGGACTGGAGAAGATCAGTTTTCATGCAAAACTGTCATACATCATGTGACATGCCAGACTGGATGAAGCACAAGCTGGAATCAAGATTGCCAAGAGTAATATCAATAACCTCAGATATGCAGATGACACCACCCTTATGGCAGAAAGCAAAGAAGAACTTAAAGAGCTTCTTGATGAAAGTGGAGAGTGAAAAAGCTGATTTAAAACTCAACATTCAAAACCAAAATTATGGCATCCAATCCTATCACTTCATGGCAAAGAGATGTTAAACAATGGAAACAATGAGAGTCTTTATTTTATTGGGCTCCAAAATCACTGCAGGTGGTGGCTGCAGCCATGAAATTAAAAGATGCTTTCTCCTTGGAAAAAAAACCTGTGACAAACCTAGACAACATATTAAAAAGCAGAAACATTACTTTACCAACAAAGGTCCATACAGTCAAAGCTATGGTTTTTTCCAGTAGTCATGTAAGGATGTGAGAGATGGACCATAAAGAAAACTGGGCACCAAAGAATTGATGCTTTTGAACTGTGGTGATGGAGAAGACTCTTGAGTCCCTTGCACTGCAAGGAGATCAAACCAGTCAATCATAAAGGAAATCAATCCTGAATAGTCATTGGAAAGATCGATACTGAAGCTGAAGCTCCAGTACTTTGGCCACCTGATGCAAAGAACTGACTCATTGGAAAAGACCCTGATGCTGGGAAAGATTGAAGGCAGAAGGAGAAGGGGACGACAGAGGATGGTTGAATTGCATCACCAACTCAGTGGACATGAATTTGAGCATGTTCCAGGAGTTGGTGACGGACAAGGAAGCCCGGCGGTCTACAGTCAATGAGGTCCCAAAGAATCTGACGTGATTGAACGACTAAATGGAACTGAACTGAACTAACATCACCTTTCAATGCACATAAATTTGATCAAACTCTGGGAGACAGTGGTTGACAAGGAAGGCTGGCATGCTACAGTTCCTGGGGTCACAAAGAGTCAGACACAACTCAGTGACTGAACAACAATAAAAACAAACCCATCCCTAATCATGCTCTATTATAGAAATTTAATTCAAACCTTTGTTTTCCTCTTAGTGCTTGTCACATTGTGGTGGATTGAAAATTGCCCTCCCTAAAAGACATGTTCAAATCTTGAGCCCCAATGCCTGTAAATGTAACCTTTAGTAGAAATAAAGTCCTTATAGGTATTGTTAGATTACAATGAAGTCACACCAGATTAAGGTGGTTTCTAAATCCAATGACTGGTGTCTTTATAAGAGAAAGGAGGGATCTGTTTGGACCCAGAGATGTAGAGGATAGACAAAGAAAAGATGAAGGTAGAGATTGGAGTGATGAGGCCACAAGTCAAGGAAATGCCTGGGGGCCTTAAGAAGCTAGAAGAGGCAAGGAAGTTTTCTCTCCTAGAGACAGAGAAAACATGGTCCTGCTGACACACTGATTTCAAACTTCTTGCCTTCTAAACTGTGACAGAATAAATTTCTGTTGTTCAAGTCACCCAATGTGTGGTAATTTGCTACAGCAGCCCTAAGAAACTAAAACAAATAATCCAAAATTAACTTATTTTTTGATATTTTGCTTATTGTTTATCTCCCTTCAGGACTGTGTGCACAACTTGAGAGTAGAAGTGTGTCTTCTTCACTAAAAGCTGAAATGATACTGACTGCAGCACGGTGGGCACTTACTAAATGAATGAATGGATGTACAAATAAATGATGAGCTGATACAACAGAAAAGTAAAACACAATCTTTTACAAATAACCAATGACTATATTGAAAAATTTTTCCCCTTAATAGTCAGTTAAATAAAAACAGAATAAAATCTTTAGTCTCTTAAATTTAGTCTCTTAAATTGGTAAGAGTTTAAAGTTTTGGTAATAGCCAATTTCATTAATTATATAGAAATAAATAATCCTAGCTCCATGTCAGTAGATACTAAATTGATAAACCATTTTAGAAAAAAGAATTTAATGGTACATATTCTTTTATTCTTTCCATTAATTTGTTCTTAGAAATTCATCATAGAGGTTGATGCCATTTTGTCTTATTTAAGTATATTCCTCCTGGGATTGTTAATAATAATTAAAAAAACTTGAAATAAAAATAAATAAATAATTGTATTGATTAAATACATGTTTTGGTACATTATGAATTTCATGTCCATAAGCATAGCTTTATATAAAACATTTTAATAACATAGAAATCTGCTCCTTATTTATTATAAAATGAAAAAAAATTAAACCATAAACAAGTAGCCTATTATTGTCCCAATTTTGTTTAAAGACTGGTTATGATAATAGAAGTTTCTCTGAGTTGTGAGCTTCAAATAATCTTTATTTTTTTTCTTTGTGGTTTCTACATCTTCCTACATTTTATTTTCTGCAGTGAACAGTTGTTACATTTAGAGTGAGAACTAAAGAAGAGCTAAAGAAATTCTTTCATGGCTCAGCTATTACATGTCCTTGAATAATGCTATTGTTCCTTTTACAAATGATAGGCTTGAGTTTTTCTTTCACTAAGACGTTTGAGTTTAAAGACTTTCTACAGCTAATGATGTGGCACAAAAAATAATTAGCCAATTCATAGCTCAGAGTTCATTTACACTTCTCTTGGGAAACCTAATAATGTGTTACCTTAACCTGTACCTTAACTATACCATAGTTTGATAAAATGTGGTGTAGCAGACAATTCAGCTGAAACACAGCAGTGGAATGCTCAAACATATATATATTTTTTTATTTTATAGAATACAGTGCCTTTAATGGTGGCTGAACAGTTGATCTAAAGTTATTTTTCTGAGTGGGGTATTCTCTAATTAATGAATTCGCTAATATAGTAAGTCCCTTACATCTGAACCTTCAAGTTGCAAACTTTCAAAGATACAAACATACTTTTGCATGTCCAATCATGTAAGTTAGCTCACATGTCTGGTGTACACTGACCTGTGCATATCTTCTACAAGTGATGTGCTTTTGTGTACTTTGCTGTACAGTATTGTACAGGATACAGTATTGCTGAATCTTTATTTCAAGCTCAGAATGTCTGGAAGCAAGCATAAAAGAAGTGATGATGTAGCTGGTACTGCTAAGAAACACCAATAATGGAAACAAAAGTTGAAAATATTGAGGAAGTGGAGCTGCAAGAGAAAGAACAAGTAACTGAAGATGAGAAGAGAGTCAAGATGCAGGAAATGGCAAGGGAATTTTCTTTATTTGAGGAAACTCAGTTTTTGAGACACAGGACCCAAACTTAGAACAGTACATGAAGGTTTCAGTAGCCATTCAGAATGCAATCTAGAATTGCCATGCCATCTATGATGAGAAAAAAAGGGCTACTACCCAGACATGCTGGATCACTTTTTGAAGCGACTAAGATAGATTTGAATCTAACAAGGAACAAGAGCCTGTGCCATTAACATCAGGTGTGAGGGAAATGCAGCTTGCCCTTATCTCCTATTGCTGACAGTCCTTCAGCTCTACTATCTCCTACCTCTTCTCCCTCTCCAGTCAGTAACTCTTCGTGCCTGTTCACTTGATGCCACCATCTGTATGCCAACTGTTGTACTCTGCTACTGTACTTTTCAAGGTACTGTACTGTAAGATTAAAAATGTTTTCTTTATTTTTGTATTTGTTTTTTGAAATTAATTACTTAATTTTTTAAAAGAAACAAAGATGGACATTTTTAATGATAAAAGGTACAATCACAAAGACAGACCATTAGACACCTTAACAACAAAGAAACAAAGATACATAAAGCAAAAATCAGAAGAAATATAAGGAAGGAAAAATAATCATTGTGAGACATATTAACATCTCTCTGAGAATATTTTATCAAATGCAGAAAAAACAAGAATAGAAGCATCTTGAATCATGTCATTAATAATTAAATATAATAGTTTTATATTTAGTTAAATTATATTAATCATATTCTACACAAATATCCGGAGAAGGCAATAGCAGCCCACTCCAGTACTCTTGCCTGGAAAATCCCATGGATGGAGGAGCCTGGTAGGCTCCAGTCCATGGGATCGCTAAGAGTCTGGCACTACTAAGCGACTTCACTTTCACTTTTCACTTTCATGCATTGGAGAAGGAAATGGCAACCCACTCCAGTGTTCTTGCCTAGAGAATCCTAGGGACAGAGGAGCCTAGTGGGCTGCTGCTTATGGGGTCACACAGAGTCGGACACGACTGAAGTGACTTAGCAGCAGCAGCAGCTACAGCAATCAGAGAAGAAAAAGAAATAAAAGGAATCCTTCTCCAAGCACACAAATATATTTAAAATTTTGTATCTTATACATTGCTATTTATGTCCATAGGAGATTTAGAAAAACTGGCAAAAAGATAAACATTACTAAATTTCAAAAAGGGGAATTCTTTTTTGTGTGTGTGATTGAGTTATACATATACATATATATTATCTTTGAAATTATTTTCCATTATAGGTTATTACAAGATATTGACTATAGTTCCCTGTGCTATACAGTAAACTTTCATTGCTTGTTGCATAGCTATTTTTTTAAATTAGAAATCCAGCATTCTATTCATACTAATTCAAACAAGTGGAATCAAAATGCCATAATTTTTTTAGTTAGGTAAAAATTCATAAGTTCTCTAAAATATATATATTATACAAAGTATTATATATATGTATACAAAAGCTTTTCTACTATGCTTGATAAAGGCTTGAGAAAGAATATTTTTTAAAAAGTGATGTAGAAATTGGAAAACATAAACTAAATGAAATGGGAGCACTGAATATGCAATAGAAATAGTGAAGCAAACTAGGTAACAGTAAAAGATTCTCACATAGTCCAGTTCAGTTCAGTTTCTCAGTCGTGTCTGACACTTTGTGACTCCCTGGACTGTAGCACGCCATGCTTCCCTGTCCATCACCAACTCCCAGACCTTGCTCAAATTCATGTTCATTGAGCCGGTGATGCCATCCAACCATCTCATCCTCCATTGTCCTCATCTCCTCCTACCTTCAATCTTTCCCAGCATCAGGGTCTTTTTCAGTGAGTCAGTTCTTCACATCGCGTGGCCAAAGTATTAGAGTTTCAGCTTCAGCATCAGTCCTTCCAATGAATATTCAGGGCTTGTTTTTAAACATGGCTGATCATTAGATACCTATCTGGAGGTCTGGCAAAAAAAAAAAAACAATAAAAATAATACCTAGGTATTTGTAGTTTTCTAAAAATTCCAAGATAATTCTGCTATGCATATGGATTTTAAAAGTGATTACAGAGTTTTTCTATTAAATGGTAGTTTTAGGGATATAGAATTTATAATTTTTATGTTGAACAATGATGATAAAATGGTATTAAGTGAGAAATAATTACATAATCACAATAGTAAAAGATGTTGATCAGTTTTCACAATTAATAGCCAGACAAAAAATAAAAGATAATTACAATTGCAAGCCATAATGAGAACATGATTAATCTAACAGTATAAAATAATTACATACAATTTGGGGGGTCAAGCAGAATGATGTGGTAAGTGGCAGTTCATACATCCACATGTTTCCTTCTTCTCAGCCAGTCTGTTTTTTGCTTGGTGCATTTAATCCATTTACATTTAAGGCAATTATCATATGTATAATCCTATTGCCATTTTCTTAATTGTTCTGGGTTTATTTTCTGTAAGTCAGGCTTTTCCTTCTCTTGTATTCTGCCTAGAGAATTTCCCTTAGCATTTGTTGTAAAGCTGGTTTGGTGGTGCTGAATTCTTTTAACCTTTGCTTGTCTGGAAAGCTTTTGATTTCTCCATCAAATCTGAAGGAGAGTTATGCTGGGTAGAGTATTCTTGGTTGTAGGTTCTTCCCTTTCATCACTTTAAATATATCATGCCATTCCCTTCTGGCTTGTAGAGTTTCTGTTGAGAAATCAACTGGTAGCTTGATGGGAGTTCTCTTGTATTTGTTGTTTTTCCCATGTTGCTTTTAATAGTTTATCTCTGTCTAATTTTTGTCAGTTTGATTACTATGTGTTTCATTGTGTTCCTCCTTGGGTTTATCCTGCTTGGGACTCTGTGCTTCCTGGACTTGGTTGATTATTTCCTTTCCCATGTTAGGGAGGTTTTCAGCTATTATATCTTCAAATATTTTCTCAGGTTATTTCTCTCTTCTCCTGGGACCCCTATAATGTGAATGTTCATACATTTAATATTGCCCCAGAGGTCTCTTAGGCTGTCTTCATTTCTTTTCATTTTTTTCTCTATATTCTGTTCTGAGGTGATGGTTTCCACCATTCTGTCCTCCAAGTCATTTAGCCATGCTTCTGCCTCAGTTACTCTGCTATGGATACCTTCTGTGTGTTATTCATTTCAGTTTGTTTGTTGTTTAGTTCTTGTAGGTCTTTGGTAAACAGTTCTTGCATTTCCCAGTCTTTGCCGCCACTCTTTTTCTGAGATCCTGAATCATATTCACTCATTATTCTGAATTCTTTTTCTGGAAGGTTGCCTATCTCCACTTCAGTTCAGTTCAGTTCAGTCGCTCAATTGTGTCCAACTCTTTGCAACCCCGTGGACTGCAACATACCAGGCCTCCCTGTCCATCACCAATTCCCAGAGTTCACTCAAACTCATGTCCATTGAGTCAGTGATGCCATCCAACCATCTCATCTTCTGTCGTCCCCTTCTCCTCCTGCCTTCAATCTTTCCCAGCATCAGGGTCTTTTCAAATGCATCAGGTCTTCGTATCAGGTAGCCAAAGTTTCGGAATTTCAGCTTCAGCATCAGTCCTTCCAATGAATATTCAGGACTGATTTCCTTTAGGATGGATTGGTTGGATCTTTTTGCAGTCCAAGGGACTCTCAAGAGTCTTCTCCAACACCACAGTTCAAAAGTATCAATTCTTCGGTGCTCAGCTTTCTTTATAGCCCAACTCTCACATCAATACATGACTTCATTTAGTTGATTTTCTGGGATTTTATCTTGTCCCTTCATCTGGTATGTAATATGGTCTTTCTTCAATGTGGTTTTGTTTTAGTCCCTGTGGGTCTGTGGTTCTTCTTGTTTCTTCTGTCTTCCCTCTGATGGAGGAGTCTAAAAGGTTTGTGTAAGCTTCCTGCTGTGATGGACTGGTGGTGGGGAAAAAATGGATCTTGGATGGGCAGTGACCTGTGCAGTAAAGCTTTAATCCATTTATCAGCTGATGGGTGGGGTAGTTTTTTCACCTGAGGCAGCCCCGCCCTTGGGTCTATATGCTCTATGGTTAATGTCACCCTCCAAAAGGGGTGATGCCAAAGGGGGCCTTCCCAGACAGCAGCTGCCAGTCCCCTCATCCCTGTGGTGAGGCCCTGCCAACCCATGTCTCCAAAGAAGACTCCATCACTAGCAGGTAGGTTTTGTTCCGTTTCCTATGGAGTCGCTGCTCCTTTCCTCTGGATCTTGGTGCATGCAAGATTTTGCTTGTGCCCTCCAAGACTGGAGTCTCAGTTTTCCCCAGTCCTATGGAAGGAATCTTACAATCAAACCCCAATGACCTTCAAGGTCAGATTCCCTGGCTAACTCTTGTTGGACTTACAAACAAATTGAACCTATGAATGTACTTTTGGCATAGAACTCATTTGTAAACAGGGGACTTAGTGTATTGTTTCTCCTATAGTCATTTTTTTTTAATTACAGAAAAGTATTGTTAAGAAACCTCATGTGTTTAAGCAACTCAGAGTTTCATGTTGAAATCTGATATTCCTGACTTCATGTAAAAGCACATTGGATGTTTTGTGAGAATGGGAATGAGAAATATAGTTAGCAAATCTATGTTCTAAAATGGCGGGAAAATAATGCCTTTGTCATTTCACTCCAAGTGGTCAAAATGAAGCACAGACTTAGTGGAGGTCTGGTTGGGGAGGGAGTGTGCAGCTGTATCTAAGTGACACCAGACTTCTGCATGCCAACCTGCCTCTGCCAGCTGCTGGCTCCACATTGTTTGGGTTATTTATTAACTCAAAGAATGTTTTTCTCATTTTTAAACTAGCATAACAATATAGAAAATGTTCTTTAGTGCTTATTATGTGTTTTGAAAATCATTGTGGTTGCCTTTTTTCAGGAAAAGGGGTACAAATTTCAATTTGATACCCCAAAAACTTCCATTGTTCTTGTGTAGGAACATACCCATCACTCTCGTAGTAGTTCACTTAACTCTGAACTACTAAAAGAAGGTGGTCCCTTCCTGTTGTCCTGTCCTCTCTTTTGATATCACAGTCTTCAAAATATGAACCTGACCTCATTGACCTGCTTCTCTATAATTACCTAACAAGAATCCAAGGCACCCAAAGCTATAACATACAAAATTAAAGAGAGGCCAAAGACCAAGAGTCTTTTCCTACTACCTGAGAGCTACTGTCATTTCAGTGATTTTGCCAAGCCTTTGCTCCTCTGTCTTTTAGCTGTCTTTTGAGTTTCAGCCATTGTTGACCCAACCAGCCAGATAAGTGATTCTTAAACTCTTTGGCTGAAACATTAGCACTTAGTGGGTTCTGAGAAATGGTCCTGCATTAACAGAAAATTGTAAAATAAAGTGTTGGTTAGTAACAAGTATGCTATTTCTTTTTCCTGATGCCACATTTTTATATCTTATTTGCAGTAAATAACATAGCGCCTGTATTTAGTAGAGTAGTATGGCATGTTGTTTTTCAAGTTAAACCATGATTCACCGGAAAATTTTGAGAATTTTCAAGTTCACTGGACAGACTGTAAATTTTATCTTTTCATTCTTCTTTTTTGACCTATTTCTTTTGGTAAGCCAAAACTTAATTGCACCTTCCAAAATTTCCCTTAAAATGGTTCAAGGATGAGGTTCAGGGTTTTTGAATCCTGTAAGGACACCACACACTCAAGCACTCATCTTAAGTACCTGGCAAATAATTGCTACTCAGTTACTGTTTATTGATTGAACAACAGATGACTGAAATATTGAGGGTCTGTGACATCCATATTAAGTTTTGCATCAGATATAATAAGAATTTCAAATGATTAGAATGATTATGAGAGAATAACTAGTTTCACCTAGGTCAGAATGCCTTTGCAGCTGTTGACAAAAAAAGAAGTAGAGACATCAGCTTCAAAGATCTTTTTCAAGCTTTGGTGAAGGGGCTGTAGTTGAGGTAAGAGCTGATTTGAAATTACAACTATAGTACATCCATGGATACGGTGCTCTGCTATAAAGGGCACTCAGCAAATGTTCTTGCTGATTGTTTCTAAACTTTACATTTCTTAAGCATGCCAAAATTAATGGCAAAGAAGCAAGATTCACACACAGAACCCTAATTTGCAGGTTTTATAGCTTTGTGTTTCACCTAGACATTTTTTTCCCCAAATCATTATATATATTAGAGTTAAATCACATATATCTTAAGGGCTTCTCAAATGTGATTAGCCTTTGGTTTGGGGACAGTGTTTTTATAAAAATGATAATAAGTATATTTAAAAAGCTACACTGAATTAATTGTTTTAATAAGACCCCATAGGCACCATACAAGCAATAAGAAATAACCCAGAATAAATTTTGTTTTAGTTGAATAATAACCATTTTCAAAAGCACTTTTATTCTGAGCTGAAGAATGCTTGCTTTCCTCATTTTTTGTCTAATATTTTATATAAATCAAATGAAAGGTAATGATTCTGTGATCTTTGAGAAATATCTTGTCTGAATCAGTGTTTATTTGGTTAAGCCTGAACAGGATGATCTCAGTTGTGACAAAATTATTAGGAAACTGTCATATGACATTATCAATTTCAGTATCATGAGAGCAGTTTTAGAACAGTGTTTTACTGTGCATAGTTCTGTTTCAGGAAAAAAAACAATGATGTATCACCCCCACTTAAGGATATATTGCTACTTCTTGTCATATATCTTGAACTCTAATCACTCCTCAAAGGCCAGGGTTAGGGTTTCTTTCCCTCAGATATTTGTGGTCAGTTAAACTGCTGAACGATCAGAATAAAAAGATGAAAAAATTAAACTGCAATTTCAACTGTGGATATCATTGTTTTTTCCATTCTTACTGTTGACATGAGCATTGGTTATTTTACAATTTAAAATGAAAGTTTGAAATAATTATAATTCATCATATTAGATGGACAATTGACAGGTGTTGGAAAATGCTCATATAAGCCAATTTACAAAACACACACTGACTGTAATATATTTTCACTTAGAAATTATTTCCTTTACATTCAGTATACATGGAAACACTTAAGAGTATGCAAAGTGTGAATATGAAGGCTATTAAAAGATCAGCTCAATATGTTATTGCTGAAAACCCACTGCAGTGTTGGCCTTGACATGACCTATAGAATTTTATGTTGGCAGGACACCAGCTTTGAAATTTGTTCTGTAGCAAATCATTGTGGCAATGTACTTCCAGGAATTAAATCCTTTACATTGCATGGCAGTGTTGCCAGAGAGAAAATAAGGGTCTCTTCTGATAGCAACCGTGAAGTGGGCTTTGGCCAGAAATTCAAAGCCATATGTTAGCCTTGTCAAAACTGATATGAATCTGCTTACAAAAACCTTGCTCAGTGGCTTTGCCAGGAACCCTGTGTCTGTGTCCTGCCGGAAAGCCATTGCATGCGTTATCACTGCCAGAAATTGATGCTGCCCTGGGATAATCTAACAGCACTAAAGACTCAACCTCTGGATTTCTACCGCCAGACTTTAACTATTAACAGAGCCTGTGAGTGTATTACAGGGAAATAAGGCCTATTTGCCCTCTCTAGGGTGAAGGTGGGCAATCCTGTTGGCTTCAAATACTTAGAGTTAATTAGTGCTTTGGAAAGGATTCCTGGCTATGATTATAGTGGTTATTTGTTTCCTGCTGCACATGAACTCTAGCTAACATTTTCTCAAGAATAGACTCGAATGATAGTTTTATTTATAGAGGGAAAATGGACAAATACAAGTAAAAGTTAAGACATTTTTCTGCAAAAGAATAGTTTTATGTATCACAAAGTGTACTAAATATCAAATTTTGGTTGCTATACAAAACCTAGGGTAACAAAGTTCCCAGTTTTGATATTTGTGTCACAAAACAGATTGATGGCAAATTACTCCCATATTCTCCAGTATTGTTAGTGTTACACACAAACACTTTAAGATGGATATACCATAATGGAAAATTCTCCAAAAATTCCATTTATATATTTGGAATATATGAGATTGAATATTTTTAAGACATTTTTATTTTGAAATCAAAGACCATGTTTCCCAAGTTGCATAAAACTATCCTTGACCGATGATAATTTCTGTTTAGTACACAAATAAGTACAGAATAACAGGGGAAGTGCTTTGAAAATTTACAGCAATTTGATATGGCTGAAAATTTTTCATTGTATTTTATGAAATATAAGTCTGAAATAAATTAGAATTTTGTTGTTGTTTTTAAATTTTGTTTATTTTTTTTAATTTTATTTTATTTTTAAACTTTACAATATTGTATTGGTTTTGCCATATATTAACATGAATCCACCACAGGTATACATGTGTTCCCCATCCTGAACCCTCCTCCCTCCTCCCTCCCCATACCATCCCTCTGGGTCATCCCAGTGCACCAGCCCCAAGCATCTAGTATCGTGCATCAAACCTGGACTGGCGACTCGTTCCATATATAATATTATACGTATTTCAATGCCATTCTCCCAAATCATCCCACCCTCTCCCTCTCCCACAGAGTCCAAAAGACTGTTCTATGCATCGGTGTCTCTTTTGCTGTCTACACCACAGATAGTTTGAGGAGCACCGGTTCTAAAAATGGCACCATTTCCTTATTTTATGATTAGACATTGCTAATCACAGACTTGATTAAGCCATTCCTTTATCATTGCTTGCGTTGGCTTTGTCCATAATTTTTCTATTATTAGTAACTCTGAGCTACAAGCTTTTTACATTAATGTTTGAATGCCTTGACATTGCTGTAGAGAAATGGTGATGGGTCAGCCAATAACTTCAATGTGAGCTCCTTCTCCTTACCCAGTTCCATTGTGAGGAACACAAACAAGATTATTTTCCCAAATATGTGCATTTCTTGCATGTTAATTCTCTTACCCACATGGTTGACAGCAACTGAAAAAACAATAGGTTATTTATATCTATAAATAAATTAATTAACAATACTGATTTTGGCCCTTAGTTTCATCAAAGATGTGATGAAGTAAGATCCATGGTCACACGGTTTGATAAGAGCAAATTCCCATGATTTTTCTATCACCTATAATCTTTATCACTCAGTCTTAACAAATCTGGGTTTTAAATCCTGTTACTGGTCCCCACAGGCTACATACAACCTTCATTTTGTTTTCAAAATTAAGTAGCCTTACATATCTGATATACCTCTAACTTTTTACCCAGTAACTACTTTTCGAGAACTCAGCATTAACTGGGTCTCAAACTGGGTACTGGGTTTACAACAGGAAAAACTAGCAACGTCTATCTCTGTTGTCAGGACCCTAAAATGTAGCAAGAGGAAAAAATGTTAACAAATAATTACAAATGGTAATAGACTAAAATGTGTTTGCTCAGTCAGGTCTGACACTTTGCCAACCCATGAACTGTAGTCCACCAGGTTCCATGATCCATGGGATCATCCAGGCAAGAATACTGGAGGTTGCATTTCCTCCTCTAGGTGATCTTTCCAACCCAGGGATCAAACCCGCATGTCCAGTGTCTCCAGCATTGGCAGGTGGATTCTTTACCACTGAGCCACCTGGGAAGCCCATAGAGGAAAAGGGACTGGTCAATTGAATTTTGATACAGTCACCCCTTGGTATCTGTGAGGGATTGGTTCCAGGACTCTCTGCAGATATGAAAACGCAGGAATGCTCAAGTTCTTTATACAAAGGGTAAAATGATATAGTATTTGCATATAATCTATACACATCCTCCTGAACACATTATTTTTTAATTTAAATTTATTTATTATAATTAGAGGCTAATTACTTTACAATATTGTATTGGTTTTGCCATACATCAACATGAATCCACCACAGGTGTACACGTGTTCCCAATCCTGAACCGCCCTCCCACATCCCTCCCCATACCATCCCTCTGGGTCATCCCAGTGCACCAGCCCCAAGCATCCTGTATCCTGCATCAAACCTGGACTGGCGATTTGTTTCTTATATGATATTATACATGTTTCATAAACACTTTAAATCATCTCGTTGTTTGTTGTTCAGTCACTAAGTCATGTTTCACTCTTCATGACGCCATGGACTGCAGCATGTCAGGCACCCTGTTCTTCACTATCTCCCAGAGTTTGCTCAGATGCATGTTCATTGAGCCAGTGAATGACTATCTATCTAACCATCTCATCTTCTGCTGCCCCCTTCTCCTTTTGCCTTCAAGCTTTCCCAGCATCAGGGTCTTTTCCAATGAGTCAGCCCTTTGCATCAGGTGGCCAAAGTACTGGAGCTTCAGCTTCAACATTAGTCCTTCCAATGAATATTCAAGGTTGATTTCCTTTAGGATTGACTGGTTTGATCTCCTTGCTCTCCAAAGGATTGTCAAGAGTCTTCTCCAGCAATACAATGTGAAAGAATCAGTTTTACAGCACTCAGTCTTCTTTATGGTCCATCTCTCACATCCATACATGACTGGAAAAAACATAGCTTTGACTATAAGGACTTTTGTTTGCAAAGTGATGTCTCTACTTTTTAATATGCTGTCTAGGTTTGTCATAGTTTTTCTTCCAAGGAGCAAGTGTCCTTTAATTTCATGACTGCAGTCACCGTCTGCAGTGATTTTGAAGCCCAATAAAATAAAATCTGTCATGCTTCTACTTTTCCCTTCTATTTGCCATGAAGTGATGGGACTGGAAGCCTTGATCTTTGTTTTTTGAATGTTAAGCTTCAAGCCAGTTTTTCACTCTCCTCTTCCACACTCATCAAGAGGCTCTTTAATCCTCTTCATTTTCTGCCATTAGAGTGGTATAAGATCCCCTGGAAAAGGGAATGGCTACCCACTCCAGTATTCTTGCCTTGAGAATCCCATGGACAGAGGAGACTGCCTGGCTACAGTCCATGGGATTGCATAGAGTTGGACACGACTGCACAACTAACACTTTCACACTTTCATCTGCATATGTGAGACTGTTGCTACTTCTTCTGGCAATCTTGATTTCAGCTTGTGATTCATCCAGCTTAGCATTTCGCATGACTCTGTATAGAAATTAAATAAGCAGGGGGACAATATACAGCCTTTTCATATTCCTTTCCCAATTTTGAACCAGTCAGTTGTTCTATGTCTGGTTCTATCTTGCTTTTTGACCTGATTACAGTTTTCTCAGGAGACAGGTAAGGTGATCTGGTATTCCCATCTCTAAGAATTTTCTGGTTTGCTGTGATTCACACAGTCAAAGGCTTTAGCATAGTCAACAAAGCAGATGTTTTTTCTGGAATTCCCTTGTTTTCTCTATGATCCAACAAATGTTGGCAATTTGATCTCAAGTTCCTCTGCCTTTTCTAATCCCTGCTTGTACATCTGGAAGTTCTAGATTGCATATAATACCTAATATAATGTAAATGCTATGTAATTAATTGTTTCAAAGCATATTTTTCGAGAAAAGTAGGTTATCAGAACAACATATCTAAAAAGTTATATTCTCACTATTTGATATGTATCAATGCAGAGAAAATAATATTTGAAAGAAATTTATCAAAATGCTAATTATAAAATAATCTCTGTGGGAGTACTTGAAAGTAATTTTTCTTTCTTTATATTTTAGAAATTATTTTAATACTTGACAGTAACATTTATGAATTCTGCAAGAGAATAAAGGTTAGTTTTGAATGGCATTTTTTTCTTTTTGTTCTTTGGCTTTTAATTGTATGTTTTTGATGAGGAGGATTTTAGCTTAATACTTTTCTTTAAAATTTCTACTTTTCATGTAATGTATAGAAAGAGCTTCTCCAAGTTTAATGTTACATTAATATTTATATTCTAGCTGTATTTTTTATTTCATGTTTTAGTATCAATTCTTTAATCATTTTGAAATTATGTTGATACATAAAGTAATGTAAACATCTTTCCCTGTTCCCAAAGAGTTGGTCAATTGGTCTGACACCATTTGTAGAGTAACTTGGGTATTTAATGCTAACTTGGTATATTTAATACTATGTCCTTCACATACTAAATATTTACATACTCTGGTTTATTTTTTTGCTTTCTGTTCAATTTCCTTATTTATTTTTTCATTGGCCAGTATCATATTATTTACTTTACCTTAATTGCATAGATAATTTTTATAATATTTGGCTAACCTCCATGTATCCCTATATTTTTCTTCCAATTTTAAATTTTCAGTCATTTTTTTCCAAACTCAAACACAAACATTTTACCCTGGAATAAATTACATAGAAATTATTTCAGAGAGAATTACCATCCATTTTAATATTGAATGTGGAAGAATTATAGAATAATTTTGTTAAACTACCAAAACACATAATTAGGATTTTAACTTGAATTAAATTTAACTAACTTTTATATATTTCATTTCTTATACTATTCAATAGTAATGTCAAACAAACCCTTCTAATTTTTTGACAACAATTGAATTTTGTTATTCTCTTTATGTTTCTCACTTATTATGATGATATTTTTATGCATTTTACATTTCTTGTTATTGTTGTTGTTTAGTTGCTAAGTCCTGTTTGACTCTTTTGAGACCCCATGAACAGTAGTCCACCAAGCTCCTCTATCCGTGGGGTTTCCCAGGAAAGAATACTGGAATGGGTTGCCATTTCTTTATGAGGGGATCTTTCCAATCCCGTGATCAAACCCATGTCTCCTGTATTGCAGGCAGATTTCTTATTACTGAGCCACCACTTGAGATATTTATCATATAAGTTATCTATTATTTAAATACTATTATATGCAGGATCTTTTAAAATTATGTCAGAGATTAAATGGCAATAATTTGCTAGTTAAATATAAAATGGGTAATTTTTTTGTATTTTTAATGGCAACCCACTCCAGTATTCTTGCCTGGAAAATTCCATGGGCTACAATCCATGGGGTTGCCAAGAGTCACAACTGACTGAGCGACTTCACTTTCACTTTCAAGCTCTGGAAAAGCTAATGTAACAGAACACTTTCTCCTCCTTTTCTTTTATCTTTCTTCAACATAAACATCTCTTTTCTTAAAATTTGTTATCTGATTGTCTCCTTTTCTGACTTTCCTCCAGTTTTAGATACATGGTTTCACATTTGATCTATTGTTCTTTCATCCCTTGAGTCATTTTGTCTCCCTGCTTCTGCTGCTGCTGCTAAATCGCTTCAGTTGTGTCCGACTCTGTGCGACCCCATAGACGGCAGCCCACTAGGCTCCCCCGTCCCTGGGATTCTCCAGGCAAGAACACTGGAGTGGGTTGCCATTTCCTTCTCCAATGCATGAAAGTGAAAAGTGAAAGTGAAGTCTCTCAGTCGTGTCCGACTCTTAGTGATCCCATGGACTGCAGCCTACCAGGCTCCTCCATCCATGGGATTGTCTAGGCAAGAGTACTGGAGTGGGTTGCCAATGAGGAGTCAAAGGAAAAAAATGTTTGTTTCCCTTTAAACGCATGGTTTAATGGACTGCAGCAGACCAGGTTTTCCTGTCCTTTTCTATCTCCCAGAGTTTGCTCAAACTCATGTCCAGTGAGTCAGTGATACCATCCAAACATTTCATCCTTTGTTGCCCTTTTCTCCCCCTGCCTTCAATTTTTCATAACATCAGGGTCTTTTCCAGAGTCAGCTCTTCACATCAGGTGACCAAAGTATTGGAGCTTCAGCGTCAGCATAAATCCTTCCAATGAATATTCAGGGTTGATTTCCTTTAGGATTGACTGTTTTTATTTCTTTGCTGTGCCAAGGGATTCTCAAGGGTCTTTTACAGCAAAACAATTCAAAAGCATCAGTTCCTTGGTGTTCAGCCTTCTTTGGGCTCCCAAGTGGCGCTTCTGGTAAAGAAACTGCCTGCCAATGCAAGAGACATAAGAAATGTATAAGAATTGCGGGTTCAGTCCGCAGGTTGGGAAGAGCCCCTGCAAGAGGGTATGGCAACCCACTCCAGTATTCTTGTGTGGAGAAACCCCTTGACAGAGAAGCCTGACGGGCTACAGTTCATAGAGTTGCAAAGAATTGAACACAACTAAAACAACTTAGCATGCATATAGCCTTCTTTATGGTCCAACTCTCACATCCGTACATGATTACTGGAAAAACCATAGCTTTGATTATACAGACCTTTGCTGGCAAAATGATGTTTCTGCATTTTAATATGCTGTCTAGGTTTGTCATACTTTTCTTCCAAGGAGCAAGCGTCTCTTAATTTCATGGTTGCAATCACCATCTGCAGTGACTTTGGAACCCAATAAAATCTGCCACTCTTTCCACTTTTCCCCCATCTAGTAGCCATGAAGTGAAGGGGCTAGATGTCATAATCTTAGTTTTTTGAATGTTGAGTTTTAAGCCAGCTTTTTCACTCCCTTTTTTTACTTTCATCAAGATGCTCTTTAGTTTCTCTTTGATTTCTGCCATTAGAATGGTATCATCTGCATATCTGAGGCTGTTGATATTTCTCCCAGTAATCTTGATTCCAGGTTGTGAGTCATCCAACCCAGCATTGCACATAATATAGCCTGCATATAAGTTAAATAAGCAGAGTAACATTATACAGCCTTGATGTACTCCTTTCCCAATTTGGAACCAGTTCGTTGTTTCATGTCCTCTTCTAACTACTGCTTCTTGACCAGAACACAGGTTTCTCAGGAGACAGGTAAGGTGGTCTGCTATTCCCAACTCTTTAAAAATTTTCCACAGTTTGTTGTGATCCACATAGTCAAAGGCTTCAGCCTAGTCACTGAAACAGAAGCAGATGGGGTTTTTTGGAATTCCCTTGCTCTTTCTATGACCCAACAGATGTTAACAATTTGATATCTGGTTCCTCTGCCTTTGCTAAATCCAGCTTTTATTTATTCTATATTATAGAACTTATGGAAGTTCTTGGTTCACATACTTTGGAACCCTAGCATGAAGGATTTTGAGCTTTACCTTGCTAGCATGTGAAATGAGCACAACTGTACGTTAGTTTGAACATTCTTTGGCATTGCCTTCTTTGGGATTGGAATGAAAACTGAACATAGTAATTAAGGAGAAATTGACAGTTCAGAGAGATAGCCAGGAGTCTCGTTTATCATGTAGGAGAGCACTGGGCCAAAACGGTGCTGTTTAACTGTTTATCATTAAACTGTGCTGTTTATCCTGTTGTTTAACTAACAGGTAGTAGATGCTCAATAAATATGACTTGAAATATAGCTGCTGAAGAGGAGAATACATTTTTAATTACAGTTACTGTTTTAAAATATAACATACAAAACTACAATTGAAATTTTACTATTATTTTCTTCTGTGCAGCAAAACACACAGCTTAGAAGCTGACGTTTTTCCTGTTTCTCACAAATTTTAGAAAATTATACATAATTAATTCTTGCTAAGAGTTTTCTATTTGGCTAGATGAAGACTGGCAAATAAAATTGAATATCCCTTAAAAAAGATAATTGTTTCATAAAGGAAAACCCAAACAGTATGCACTGTTCCTATTTCCAAGAATAATGAGTCATATTTTTATTCAGTTAAAACTATTGAACAACTGTAGTGCTTTAAAATTTCAAGAATATCATTTGCATTCAATTTTTGACTGTCCTCTTTTTTTATCCTATACCCATTATGCTTTTTCATAACTTTTCATGTGTTCGATGATTTATCTCTTTCGTTTATTTGTACAAAGAGAATATTTTATCACAGCTCTCATTACCACCTTCACCATGCCCATTACTACTACTTGTCTCTAATGACAGGCTGGTAATCAATTATCATACCCTAGCTGCTCTCTTGTGTGTGCTGAATACTCCAGCTGCCCTAGAACTTCCCACATGTCTCCTGATTCCCTAGCCCCTCCCCTGTAACTCCCCTATATCCACTTTCAAAAGGGTCAGTGTCAGGCCCCCAAGGCCTTCTTCTAGCCTCAAAACCTGAATCTGCTTTGATTGATTATTGACTATGATAGGGTGATTTCCAAGTATTTTAAACATTACCTCTGTTTCTATGAACCAAGCACTCACGTGGTAGGTAATATGCTAAGAAATTTACTTATGTAATATTATTATAAGTAAAATAAGTCAACATCCATGTGTAATTGTTGTTATCTCCATTTTACAAATGGGAAAACTAAAGCTCAAAGGGTATTGTGACTTGCCCAAGATCACATTGGCTTGACTAAAATTAACCCAGGGCTATCTGACTCTAACACTTACATTGTCAACTATGGCAGTGCATTTTTGGTAGTAGAAGGTATGTGGTATTTTGGTATTTGTATAAGTGTTCTTTACCTGAGACAAAATGAAAAGCAAGGTATTTTTACCAGTTTGAAGTCTACTGTATTCAGAAGGGACTTTTCTGGAGAAAGTTGATATCTACAGGGTAGAACATTTCATAATTAGCCCTCAAAGTTTATTGGTAAAATTTTTGCTTGTTCTGAACTCAGTTTAAAATTTTTAATGTTTACTAGAGAAATATTTCCACTAAGGACATAAAAATATTTCTCCTGAAGTGGAAGCTAAGTCTGTTTGTTGTTCTGATGTCAGTTGATAAATAAGCCCCCTAAAAGGTGTTATTATGTTGTCCAGGTGATATATTTTAAATATCAAAGAGCAATTGTGTTGTTTCTGTGCTGTCGAGTCAAGAAGGAGCACAGATGTCACCCATGAAATTCTCTAGGATACATCTTTTTACTACTAGTTTCCAGAGTAACAGTAATATAAGACCATCGCAACCCTACACAGGTGAAACCACCAAGGGTTCAGATCTTTTAGCACTGAAGGCTTGGGCTAATCCACTCTGAACAGATCTCTGAGAAGTTGAAAGGCTAGGTGAAAACAGAAGTAAGTAATCTTTAGTTGTTATTAGATAAGGGAAATAATAAATCCTCTCTTGTGAGTCGTCCCACAACTAAGTCCCACAATTTTCTGGATGCAATAGTGTGTAAGTCCCACAATATACATATATATACATATACATATATATATATGTATATAGCTTCTTCCCTCCCATGTATGTGTGTACGTGTGTTGGAAACAGACTATTTCCTTTTATTTTCTCTCATTTTACCCATTGTTAAATACTAGGTTTGGCTACCTTTATGACTTAGTAGTTTGCCTATATACAGATGGTATTCAGAGAGAAGAAAGGAAATACAAATCCTCACAGGTCATCGTCACACAAAACATAACATGATTTGGGTGTTTCCATGTGATGATGAGGTGAGACATTTTGCTTGCAGTATGAGACAGTTAAAATATGGTAAGCAAGAACATTGTTTTGAAGGGTGAGAAAGATACATTAGTGTTGAACAACCAAAGTTTTAGTTGTAGGTAACAGTCATTTTTGTACTCTTGCCTGGAAAATTCCATGGATGGAGGAGCCTGGTAGGCTGCAGTCCATGGGATCACTGAGAGTCGGACACAACTGAGAGACTTCACTTTCACTTTTCACTTTCCTGCATTGGAGAAAGAAATGGCATCCCACTCCAGTGTTCTTGCCTGGAGAATCCCAGGGACAGCACAGCCTGATGGGCTGCCGCCTATGGGGTCATACAGAGTCGGACACTTCTGAAGCGACTTAGCAGCAGCAGCAGCAGCAACAGTCATTTTTACCAGTTCATCATTGGAATATCCTTTTATGTTTGGCAACTGTGTTTAAGTCTTCATGGAAACCAAAGTCACCTGCCCCCTACAGAAACTGAGAAAGCGGCCTTTCTTGAAGAAAAAGGGCAAGCAAAGGATTTAAGCCTTAACATTTAGAGACACGTTCTGATCCTGAAATGGGACCTAGTGATATTTTAGTGACGGCAGTAGCGACAGCAATATGAATTTTCTGGATGCAATAGTGTGTAAGGAGACATCCTGCATCCTGCATGTTAGCATCAGTGGAGCAAGCTAGAACATCCAGGATTCAATAAGAGCAGCAGAGGATAGATGTCATAGTGTATGAAAGTACACGAAAGTACATGAAGTCGCTCAGTCGTGTCCAACTCCTTGCAACCCCACGGACTGTAGCCTGCCAGGTTCCTCTGTCCATGGGATTCTCAGGCAAGAATACTAGAGTAGGTTGCCATTTCCTTCTCCAGGGGATCTTCCTGACCCAGGGTTCAAACCCGGGTCTCCAGCACTGGAGGCAGACTCTTTACCGTCTGAACCACGAGGGAAGTCATAGTATATAGTTGCTCTTAATTCCAACTGTTTTCCAAGTATGACCTTAAGGACACCTAGTGATTTTGTGTGTGACTTAATATGCTTCCAATAAATTTCAGGTTTTCTATTGCTTTAAATAAAAAACTCTAGGTGATATGTTGGATATTTTATATTCAACCATTTCAGTACAGATGTGGAAAGATGATGTCGTTTTTAAACACATTGACATTAATTGTCATCATGGACAGGGATCTCCTGTTATTTTCTCACTTTGAATTTTTATCAGAACTTCAAATACATCATTAATTAATTCTCTAGGGAAATATGACAGTCTCCAACTAAAGTAGAAAAGTGAATTCTGATAAGATAAAATCAATCCAGAATGTTGCTTTATTCTATTTTTTCCTAGTGAAAGACCATAAATGTTTAAAGCTCTTTCCTCCTTGATTTAAAGTGCTGACTTTAGTTTCAAATAATATCCTGGTGAAAACAGTTTTTATTCCTATATAGTTGAGGCCTCTGGTTGTAATGAACCTGATTTTTAGTGTGTGCAGTGGAATTTCCAATTAATGAGATTAAAGAATCTGGGCTTCCACCTCTTTCTCTTAACTAGATCTCACAAATGTTTTTTAAAGGTTAACTCATCTCTGCTTCAGGGATCCATGTTTCAGATCTACTGTCATCTCATTAGTGAAGTAGATTTCATTATATCCAGACTCATTATGAGTTCCAAACTACTATGCTATCTTCAATTCTTTCTCTAATATCTGGAGTATTATAATTGTTCATTAAACAGCCACCTGTGACAGACTTATACTTTATTAAGTAGCCCATTAATCTGCCTACTTGGGACTCTGAATAACTGTATATTAATTTCTGTTGACCTTGTTTTTCCCATTTTATATTTTCAGCAGTTTGTATGTATAATGATGACATGATAATCAAATTCTGTTACTGTTTTATATTAGAGATCCCTTTACTAGAAAATATTTGCTATTCATCACTAGATTGTTTTTCTTCTCAAAAGAAATTAACTGCTCCATATTTGGAACACTAAGATATTATTAATAGTATCCTAAGAAAATTGTTTTCACTGTCTTTCATGAAGGATTTATTGGCTCTGTTGTATCATGCACTGATAAAATATATACCTGGAATCTGCCTGTTTGTTTTTTTTAACTGGAAAAGGAAGAGGCTGAATTCTATGGATTCCTAATTTTAAAACTGGAATTCCTTTTAGAAGACTTTTGTTATTAATCAGTTTTCACTACAAAAGTATACAAGAAATGAAAATGAAAGTGTTAGCTGCTCAGTCGGGTCTGACTCTGTGACTCTATGGACTGTGGCCCACCAGTCCCACGGGATTTCCCAGGCAAGAATACTCGAGTGGGTTGCTGTACCCTTCTCCAGGAGATCTTCCCAATCCAGGGATCAAACTCAGGTCTGCTGCATTGCAGGTGGATTCTTTACAGTCTGAGTCACCAGAAGCTAAAGCTTTAAAAAGTACAAAAAAGCAAGTAGAAAAAAATAAAAATCATCCACATCTCCCTGAGAAATAGCAATAGGTTATCATTTTGGTGTTTGCATATACAATCTCTCTCTATATATTCCATCTATTTGTAGATTTATTCAATCATTCAGCAAATGTTTTTGAGTGCATAGTAATATCAGGTTTAGTTCCTGGCAATACAGTAGTAAATGAAATGGATTCTTTTTAAAAACTGTCCAATATGGTGAATAACCTAAATGAGACACACAAATACAAACATACACACACGTATATAACATCCTAATCCATATTTTGTTAAAGACATTCCTGGTTAGGATTTGTGAATAAAATTTTTAAATAAAATATTTAAAACATGGTGTTTTAAAAACTGAAGTGAAATAAAGGAGTAACACAAAATCAACAATTTAAAAATGTACAATTGAATGGCACTTGATACATTCACATTGCAACCATCATATCTAACTGGTCCTAAAACATTTTCATGACCTCAAAAGACAAATCTCATATCAAGTTAACAGTCACTTTCTATCCCCCAACCCCTTTGGTTCTAGAAAATACCAATCTGGTTTTTGTCTCTGAATATTCTTAATATTTAATATAAATTGAATTATGCAATGTGTGATGATTTGTGTCTGACTTCTTTTTCTTCTGCTTCACAAAATGCTTTTGAGGTACATCCATGTACTAGCACATATCTTTACTTAATTCTTTTTATGGGTGAAAATATTCTATTATATTTCATAAAGTTGTGTGTGTGTGTGTTAAGTCACCTCAGTGTTGTCTGACTCTTTGCAACCCTCTGGGCTGCAGCCCACTAGGCTCCTCTGTCCATGGAATTCTCCAGGCAAGAATACTGGAGTATGCCATTTCCTTCTCCAGAGGATCTGCCCAACCCAGGGATTGAACCCACCACATCTCTTACGTCTCCTGCATTGATATAACTTTATATATATATATATATATATATATATATATATATATATATATGTAAAACTTTGTTCAACAGATGATGGACATTTGGGTTGTTTCCACTTTTAAGCTATTGTGAGCTATGCTGATGTGAACATTCATGTGAGTAATGCTGTAATGAACATTTAGTCATTGTTTGAGCTCCTATTTTAAATTGTTGAATGGCTTATGTATAGGAAGAAAATTGCTAGGTGACATAATGATTCTGTATTTAACTTTTTGAGGAACTACCAAACTGCTTTGTTAGTGATGAACTATTTTGCATATCCATTAGCAATGTATAATACAAAAGGCTGAATTTCTTTATATTCTTTGAACACATTTTCAAATTTTAAAACTTACAGTCATTCTAATGGATATGAGGTGATATCTCATTGTGATTTAGATTTGCATTCCCCTATTGGCTCCTAATATTGAACATTTTTTCTTATACTATCGCCTGTTTGTCTATCTTCTTGGGAAAAATATCTACATTAGTCCTTTGCTGATTTTTTAAGTTAGTTGTCTGTCTGTTGTTGAGTCATGAGTTCTTTATATATTCCAGATACTAGACCTTTATTATACACATGCTCAGTTGCTTCAGTCATGTCTGACTCTTTCCAACCCTACGAACTGTAGCCCTCCAGGCTCCTCTGTCCATGGAATTCTCCAGCAAGAATACTGGAAAAGGTGCGACTGAACCAACATCTCCTGTGTCTCTTGCATTGCAGACAGTTTCTTTAGCCACTGAGCCACCTGGGAAGTCCCTTATTATATATATGATATTTCAAATATTTTCTACCATTATGTAGATTATTTTTCACATCTCTTGATAGTGTTCTTTGATGTATAAAAATTTTAAATCTTGATGAAGTCCAATTTATCCCCCTCTTTCTCTTGTTTTGTTGCTCATGTTTCTGGTGTCATATATAAGAATCAATTGCCAAATCCAAGAACGTAAAAATTTAGTCCTATATTCTTTTCTAAAATCTAAATAGTTTTAAATTTTATATTTAGATATTTGAATTATTAGAGAATTTTTTGTATATCATGTAAGGTAAGATTCTAACTTCATTCTTATTTATCTTGGAAAGTCTTTATATACCCTTCATTTAAGGAAGAGAATTTTGCTGGATATGAAATTTTCTTTGACATATTATTCTTTAAGCAACTTAAAACTGCTGTCCCATTTTCTTCTGGCCTTCATGGTTTGTGTTGAAAATTTGACTATTAAACCTGAGAACCTCTTGTTTATGACAATGACTTCTTGCTGCTTTCAAGATTCTCATTTTTTTAATTTAATTTTATTTTTTTAAATTAGTACTATTTTTTTTTTTTACTTTACAATATTGTATTGGTTTTGCCATACATCAACATGCATCCGCCACGGGTGTACACGTGTTCCCCATCCTGAACCCCCCTCCCACCTCCCTCCCCATACTATCCCTCTAGGTCATCCCAGAGCACCATCCCCAAGTTTCCTGTATCCTGCATCAAACCTGGACTGGCAATTCATTTTTCATATGATATTATACATGTTTTAATGCCATTCTCCCAAATCATCCCCCCCCACTCCCACAGAGTCCAAAAGACTGTTCTATACATCTGTGTCTCTTTTGCTGTCTCGCATAAAGGGTTGTCATTACCATCTTTCTAAATTCCATATATATGCATTAGTATATCAGCAGATGAGTGGATAAGAAAGCTGTGGTACATATACACGATGGAGTACTACTCAGCCATTAAAAAGAATACATTTGAATCAGTTCTAATGAGGTGGATGAAACTGGAGCCTATTATACAGAGTGAAGTAAGCCAGAAAGAAAAACACCAAGATTCTCAGTTTGTCTTTGACTTTGGACAATCTGATTTTAATGTGTCTCCATAAATCCTTTTTAGTTTAACTTTGCTAAAATTTATTTAGATTATTTGATGTGTATATTCATGTCTTCTTATCAAATAGAGAGAGCTTTGAGCTATTATTTCTTTGAATATTTTCATTTGCTCCTTTCCTCCCTCTCTGAGACCCTCATTTTTTATATGCTATTGTGATAGACTGTCCCACATGTCCCTCAGACTGGATAATTTTGATTGACCTGTCTTGAAGCCTACTGTGTCTTTCTTCTGTTTGCTCAAATCGGATATCAAAACTATCTAGTGAGTTTTTATGTTACTTATTTTAGTTTTCAATTCCAGATTTCTATTTGGCTTCTTTTTAAAAAATTATGGTAAATTATATGTAACATAAAATTTACTATCTTAACCATTTTTAAATGTAAAATTCAATAACGTTGAGCTCATTCATAATGTGGTACAATCATCAATACCATACGTCTCTGTAACTCTTTTCATCTTATAAAACAGACATTCTACACACATTAAAAAATAATTCTCTATGACCTCCTTCCCCCAGTTACTGGCAACCACTACTGTTCTTCTGTCTCTATGATTTTAGCTACTATGATTCATATAAGTGGAATCATACAGTTTGTCTCTTTATGACTGACTTATTTCACTTAACAAACTGTCATCAAGTTTCATTTATGTTGTAATAAACATCAGAATTTCCTTCCTTTGTGAGGCTGAATAATGTTCTATTGTATCTATCAATGGACTTTGCATTGCTTCCACATTTTGGCTACTGTGAATAATGCTGTTACAAACATGTGTGTGCACATATCTTCTCAAGACTCCACTTTTAATTCCTTTGAGCATGTACTCAGAAGTTAAATTGCTAGATTATATGGTAATCATGTTTTTCTTTTTTAGGAAGCTGTCATACTGTTTGCTGCAGTGGGTATACCACTTTACATTCTTTCCAATGGTGCCAAGTACTCCAATTTCTCTATATCTTCTCCAACACTTGTTATTTTCTATTTATTTGTTTGTTTGATAGTAGCCATTCCAATAGGTATGAGGGAGTATCTCACTGTAGTTTTGACTTGCATTTCCTCAATGATTAGTAATGCCAAGCATCATTTTATATGCTTATGGCCATTTGTATATGTTCTTTGGAGAAAGGTCTATTCAAGTCCTTTGCAGATTTTTCAATCAAGTAGTTCATTTTACTATTGTTGAGTTTTAGGAGTCTCTATACATTCTGGATATTAATTCCTTATCAGATAGATGATTTGCAAATATTTTATCCCATTCTGTGGGTTGCCTTTTTGCTCTATTGATAATGTCTTTTGATGTACACAATTTTAAATTTTAATAAATAACAATCTACCTATTTTATGTTTGGTTGCCATATCCAAGAAACAATTACTAACTCCAAAATTGTGAAGATTTTGCCTTGTGTTTTCTTCTAGGAGTTTTATAGCTTTAGTTCTTATTTACTATAAGATCTTTGAATCATTTAAAATTAGTTTTGGCATATGGTGCTAGGTGAAGGTCCAAATTCATTTTTTTAAATGTGGATGTCCAATTTTCCTTGTACCATGTCTTGAAAAGACTATCCTTTCCCAGTTGAATGGTCTTGATGCCCTTATCAAACATAATTTTACTATATATTATTTCAGACTTTTTATTGTTTTTAATTGTTCTGTATTCCTGTATATATTCCAGTATTTAATTGCCTTAGTTTGGTAGTAAATTTTGAAATCAGGAAGTATGAGTTCTCTAGCTTTATTCTTCCTTCTCAAAGTTGATTTGGCTGTTCAGTTTCCTGTGAGATGGCACATGCATTTGATTGTCTTTTATGTTTTTTAAAAAAAATTGAAATTTTGATGAGGATTACATAGATTCTGTAAATTTCATTGTGTAGTATTAGCATCTTAACAATATTGTCTTATATTTCATGAACAGGGAATATATTCCATTATTTATATCTTATTTAATTTCTTAATGTTAATTTCTTTAATGTTTTCTAATATTCATTGCACAAGTATTTCATTTTCTTGGCTAAGTTAATCCTAAATGTTTCACTGTTTTTGATGCTGTTGCAAATTAAATAATTTTCATAATTTCCTTTTCATACTGTTTATTGTTAGTGTACAGTTAGAATTGCATGTGTGTGTGTTATGTGTGTCTATATGTTGACTTTGTAGTCTGCTACTTTGTTGAATTTATCTTATTACTTCCATCAGGGTATTTTTTGGTGGAATCTTTAGGGTGTTATACATATGAGATCATATCATTTGCAAGCAAATAATATCAGGTGGGCCAACAGGTTTGTTTGGTTTTTTCAGTAACATGAAAAAGTAGTGCTTAGTTGTGTTCAAGTTCATTTGTAACAATTTTGTTAGACTATATTGTCATATCAGGTGTCATATCATCATGCATTAAAAATTTATCAAAATTGGTGAAGTTTTATATAGCCATTTTAATATTGAAGATGGAAGGAAAAAGCAGCATTTTCAGCTATTATGACTTATTTCAAGAAAGGTAAAAACACAACTGAAATGCAAAAAAAAAAAAAAAAGTGATTTGTGCAGTGTATAGGGAAGGTGCTGCGATTGATTAAATGAGTCAAAAGTGGTTTGTGAAGTTTCACACTAGAGATTTCTCACTGGATGATGCTCCAAGGTCAGATAGACAAGTTGAAGTTGAAAGTGATCAAATCAAGACATTAACTGAGATCAACACTATATCATGAAGGAGATAACCAACATACTCAAAATATCCAAATCAAGGACTGAAAATCATTTGTACCAGTTTTGTTATGTTCATCACTTTGATGTTTGGGTTTTTCACCTAGGTTAACTGAAAGAAACCTTCTTGACTGTATTTCCGCACGTAATTCTCTACTGAAACATAATGAAAATGTTTTCATTTTAAAACAGGTGATGAAAAGTGGATACTGTACTGTATAGTAATGTGGAACAGAAGAGATCATGGGGCAAGTGAAATGACCAACCACACAAAAGGCTGGTCTTCATCCAAAGAAGATGTTGTTTTGTATATGGTGGCACTGGAAGAGAGTTATCTATTATGAGCTCCTTCCAGAAAATCAAACAATTCCAACAAATACTGCTCCCAGTTAGACAACTGAAAGCACTGCTCAAGAAAAAGCATCTTGAATTAGTCAACAGAAAAAGCATTAGGATAATACAAGACCACATGTTGCTTTGATGACCAAGCAAAAACTTACACCTTGGTTGGGAAGTTGTGATTCTTTTCTCCACATTGACCAGACATTACACCTTTGGATTTCCATTTACTTAAGTTTTTACAAAAGTTTCTTAATGAAAAAAATTTTCAGTTTCTTGGAAGACTATAAAAGGCACCTGGAAGAGTTCTCTGCTCAAAATGACAAAACATTTTTGGAAGATGGAATTATGAAGTTGAAACAGGACAGAAGGTAGTAGAACAAAATGGTGAACATGTTATTTAAAAAGTTCTTTGTGAACATGAAAAATGTGTCTCTCTTTACTTAAAAGCCAAAGGAACTTTTTGGCCAACCCAGTATTACTTCCTTTTCTATGAGTTGTATTTCTCTTTGTTACCTAACTGGTCTGGCTAGAACTTTGCAGTTCTAGCTAGAACACTCCAGTTCTAGGAGTGGTGAAAGTGGGCATCCTTGACCATTTTCTTTTTATTTATTTATTTTCAGTTGCACTGGGTCTTTGTTGCTGCTCATAGGTTTTCACTAGTTGTGGCAAGCAGGATTTACTCTTCTCTGTGGTGCACAGGCTTCTCATTGCAGTAGCTTCTCTTGTAGAGCACAGACTCAACAATCATGGGCTTCAGCAGCTGCAGCTTGCGGGCTCAGTAGTTGTGGCTTGCAGGCTCTAGAGTGCAGGATCAGTA